>NC_134508.1:8447005-9183130 GCF_027942865.1 Odontesthes bonariensis | reverse complement strand
TGTTTAGTTTGATTATTGGTATTATTCCATAAACTCTCTTTAAAACCAATGTCTCTGCTTCCTCAGCCCCGAACTGTGTCCTTGTTCCACCACTCTTTGTCACACGAGTAGAGCTTTGACTCTGGGAGTCTGGTGCACATCTCCGCAGCTCTGTTAGAAGATAAATATGAATATGGGACAATATTTGAGTCATTTGAATTTACATTAAGTCCTAATTTATTTTCAGTGTTCACGAAAACGCTTCAGTTCTACCCTGTAAAACTCTGGAAACTGGAGGCTAAGATTTGACAGCAACAGTTGATATGAACTATTGATTTCTCAACATTTTTGGAGTAGATTTGTGGCGACAAAGGCACATACTTTAAGCTTAGTTGTTTTGGTTAAATGGTCTAACTTAGTCTCACATCCGAAGGGCAAGTAGCTGCGCAGGTCCACAGCTGAAGGCTGTTTGCAAGATTACTGCACTGTCGTGGCTCCAAAATGTTACTTGTCTACATTTTCCATGACCGTTTTGGATACCAAGTGATATTCTACAACTATTAGATGTGCAAAAACACTTATAAGAAAGTAGAAATTATAAAAAAACACACATGGTTATGCTTAAATACTAATAAATACACGTTTTCTTTAGAGACTTTTGACTTTTCTGGTAATTTATGAGGTAATCTGACAAATAATTCTGTATTTTATTCAACCAAGTGACTTGGAGGCTTTTTATTGTGTGACATGAAAGAAGGAAACTTGCACGTAATGCTGTGTCTTAAACAGTTGATTTCAGACATGCGCTCTTTTCCACTGATCTGACAGCAACTTAATGCATCACTTTCATGTCTGAATGAGCACTCCATATTCATTTCCTATGTCAATCTTAATAGTTTGGACCTAGAAAATATGTCACTTAAAATGATAAATGGTCCAACGTTGTAGAGCCCATTTTTACCCTTATTTAGGTTCTTCACATGTGTTTTTCATTAACTGATTCTTACAGCACTGCTTATCATACACTATATATCCAAAGTATCCACTCACTCATCCAAATAATTAAACTCGGGTGTTACAGTCCCTTCCACGGCCACAGGTGTTTAAATCCAAGCCATACAAGTCACCAAGAGCGATGCAAAGCGTCGGATGCAGCGGTGTAAAGCACGCCGCCGCTGGACTCTAGAGCAGTGGAGACGCGTCCTCTGGAGTGATGAATCAGGCTTTTCCATCTGGCGATCTGATGGAGGAGTCTGGGTTTGGCGGTTGCCAGGACAACGGTGCTTATCTGACTGCATTGTGCCAAAGTGTAAAGTTTGGTCGAGGGGGGATTATGGTGTGGGGTTGTTTTTCAGGAGCTGGGCTCGGCCCCTTAAGCCTCGTTTCTACTATGCAGTCTGGTACGGGGTCGGTTCAGAACGGTACGGTACGGGTCGCTTTGGAGTCAGCTTTGCGTTCCCACTGTACAAAGGGGAGCCCTCAGAGTGCGTGCCGAAGCGTAAATAGCAAATAACAGCAAATAACAAATAACATCTATAAATTGGAACCACCTCCAAGCTTCTTCAGCTTAATGCGACTCCGGCTCGCGGTCCGGTTGAAACCACTCTCTGCCATTTTTGCGGCAATCAGCTGGAAAACCTTTTCGTTTCGCTCAGCGCGAAGTTCCAATGAAAGGAACTCTGAATGCTTCAGCATACCAATAGATTTTGGAGCATTTCATGCTCCCAGCAAGGTTGTGATTGGTCGGCTAACAACATCATTTCCAGAATCACTTTTCCGGTTAGCTCCTTCCTCTCAGAACTAGACCCGAAGCCGTTTGTATTAGGATAATGGCTGGCTGATGAAATTATTGGCTGCTAGCTGGCTCAGCAAAACCTTAATGGCTGCTGCAGCCACCTAAATGTTCATGGCTGTAAATGGCTCATACAGTTACTTCATGCCTATGGTCTACATTCTACTGATTAACAAGGTCCCAACATGCAGTGTACTGGTTACACATATACATAGCTATTTCCACAACACAGGTTAGCAAAAAAAAACGGATAGTACTACAACAAATAATGTATTTATTTTAGCATTTGTTTATTAAAAGTTTAAAAAAAATTCATATTAAAAACACCTTTTCAAGCACAATGTACTGACTGGGAACAAATACATGTACATGTCTTATTTACAGTATTATCTCAGTCACTTAATAAAGTTCAAGAACAACGGAGAACCATGAAAAAAAAAAGAATTCAAGCCCAAGGGGTGGGAACCAGTGACGCGAGGGTCGACGAAAAAACATCCTGCAACCGACCGCTTTTTTCCACTAACCCGCCGTTAACTCAGACCGCAAGAAATATTATGAAAAAATGTTGACCGAACCCGCTTTTAAAAAAAGTAACCAATGGTCTTAATGAACATCCTAGCGTCATTGGCAACACACAACGGACCTCATATAGCCTACCTGCATTATTTTTAAGGTGTTAAAATTGGTCTGTTTACTCTTTGCTGCGATGGCCACACTTGTGACGGGCCATGTTGGTCGTTCCAGTTTTGTGGCTATCAAATGCAATACATTGCTTCACAGGAGGTGCACATGACAAAGCCTGCACTTTGCTCATCATCTTTGATGATCTCGGCTTTTTCTGCTTGTGTGTTTGCGGAGCTTCCACTCTCCCAACTTGACCTTCTCTCTTTCCGTCTCCATACCTACTGTACTTCTGACCACGTACGTCATCTCTGCGGAAGTTATTCAGCAATAAAGTGTAGGCCCTATTTATTTATTAGAACATTGTGTCTACTGTTTGAATTACAAACGTTTACCTCGTTATGTTTTAATGTTTATCTCAAACGACAAACGACCCGACCGATTGCAACCCGAATATCATTAAAAAATATTTTTTATGACCCGCAACTGCGGGTGACCGCGGATGCCTGCAGGCGCCCGCTGGCTTCGGGTCAGCCGCGCATCACTGGTGGGAACTCTCGCTTTCCTCTCACACACACACACACACTCTCTCTCTCTCTCTCTTTCTCTCTCTCTCCCTCCCAATAACTAACAATTGTATTACCTTCATTCATGATAATGCCAAGTCATTGTAAAGTAATTCTTGGTGGCTCAGCCAAATTTAATAGATGGCGGCTCAATTTGACTTAAAAAATTGTTGGCTGCGCGGCGGCTGGAATTCTAAAGGCGCTTTTGACGGCGCCTAGCGGCGGCTTCGGGGTCTACTCAGAACAACAACACCGCCATTTTTGCGGTCAACATTCAAAAAGATTTCTCTCTCGGTCGCCATCGTTCACTGTGAGGAGTGGAATGAAGCCAGAAGGGGGCGGCTGTAGCTCAGGAGGAAGAGCAGTCGCCCACCAATTGGAGGTCGGTGGTTCGACCTCGGCTTCCCGGGCTACATGTCGAAGTGTCCTTGGGCAAGACACTGAACCCCATGTTGCCTACCTTGTAAGTCACTTTGGATAAAAGCGTCTGCAAAATGACCATAATGGAAGGTGAACAATCAAACAACTTTCATGATAGACGTCGTGAGATTGGGTCGTCTAACGCAGTGTTTCCCAACCTTTTTTGGCCTGAGTGCCCCCTGAGCCTTCTTGTCACACCACGAGTACCCCCTCACACATACAACGCGTTCGATGATTCTCCAAAAGTAGAGCAACACAGTGGTTATTACAAAAATCATTTTATTTAATATCCTTAACTTGAACATAAAATTCTCAGCTTTCTCTTTTTTTTTTTAATCTCAGTTGAATTCAACATAAGAATAAAAAACATTTCTTGAAATATAAATAATTAACCAAAATAGTATAAATACTAAATCAAAATAATCTTCCTTTGTTTAAAAAAAAAACAAAAAAACAAAAAACCCTGTGCGTCGCGTACCCCTAGTGATACGCGTACCCCGGTTGGGAAACACTGTCTAACCTAGCGACGCCTACTGATCAGGAGGTGAATTGCCTTGCGTATCCGACAGCCTCGATGGATAGCGACGGGGAAGCATACTGAGGCCTTTAGCGTGGAGACTGCGAGCCAGGCCTTCTTTCCAACATCAGTGCCTGACCTCACAAATGAGCATCCGGAAGATGGTCAAAAACTCCCATAAACACTCCTGAACCTTGTGGAAAGCTTGTCCAGAAGAGTCGAAGCTGTTATAGCTGCAAAGGGTGTTCCGACGCCATATTAAACCCTCTGGATTAAGGATGGGATGTCACTAAAGTTCATATGCGTGTAAAGGCAGATGAGCGAGTACTTTAGGTTGTTTCGTGTAGATTCTGCATACAGTATGCAACGCTTTTTTCTCCAATCAAACACAGATGAGCACGTTGGGGTAAATATGGGGTTTAGTGTCTTGGCGGAGGACACTTCAACACGTGGAGGCACTGGGGATCAAACTGAGATCTGGATCTTCTGCTTGGAGGACTTCTGCTCAACAGCTGAACCGTGGACGCCCCTCACACATATCTGAATCTCAGCAGACACGTTAATGGATAATTGACATATGGTCTAAAATGAATGACGGAGCAGTCCACGGTCTGCCCTGGCTCTTAAAAAAGGAGAAAAACAAGATGTTTTTGGTTGATCGTTACTGTTGTGGGTTTAAATCCTTATGAGTAAGAAGCCAGTCAGAGTTCTTTCTAATTAAATGAGTCTAAATGTGTAGAAAATCTGTTTTTTTTGTTATAAATTATTATAACAGTATGACACAATGTCGTGTTTTCATACCTGCATGGTGGGAGGTTTTTTTCTGTACACCGTGGCCTTTTTGTCTTTGGTTATTCTTGTTTTTTTATGCTTTACTAGTTTTACTAGTTGTTTTTAACCGATAAATCTGACATCAACATTTTACAACTAGATATTTTCGTTTTAACTGTTTTTTTTTATTACTTTAAAACAAAACAAAAAACCTGAAATATAAATCAAATGTCCAAAGTTGCACAACTTATGGTTTCAGTGCTTTGACTTTGACTCATAACCTTTTGTTGCACGTTATCCTCTCATGTTTGTTCTGTTTCTGCTTTCTTCACAATAACTTTTGTGTTTAATGTCCCTGTTTCGACTGACTTTCTCCTAAACTACACTGACTCACCGACTGACTCACCGCAGTGTTTATCATCAGATCAAAGATGCAGAGTTTTGTACAAAGGTCAATCTTTTGTTTCTGTACAAAAACTGATGTTTAACTGTTTAAGTCAAACCAGTGGAAGGTGGAGGAGCCCTGGTAAGCCCATTGGCATTTGTCTGGAGGTTATTTTAAATGCATGCATATTAAACGGAAGCCCAGATGATCTTGAGTATGAATTACAAGCTTGAGAAATGAAACATCACCTTTCATGTCTCTGAAACTGGAGGCTTTTATTTTTCTGGGTGGCCTGAGAAACCATAAATAAAAGGTACATACGTACGAGGTGGTCAGGGGTGGACGTGTGTGCCAAGTTTCATGACCTTGCGATGATGATGAGGCTTTCAAATCACTCCATCACACGATTGACACCGCCTGGCCGCGCCCACACCGTCCAGAGTTTGTAAAAGTTTCTCAAGTTTCCCCCCCCCCATGACTTAAGAGTAACCTGGCCAAGTTTGAAGTCTGCAGCATTAAATCTGTAGGACGAGTTCGATCATATGCAAGGCGTGGAATCGGGCAAAAATGGCACCAAAACGCACCTTCCATCCAAATTGGCCGCCTTCCTGTGGACGTGGGACCATGGCGACAAGAGACTTTTTTTGTGCGTCTTGGCATGACAAATGAGTGTATCGATTTTCGTCGTCCCATGCGAAACTAACCCCATTGCGGGGACCATTTTGAAATATCGTAGGGGGCGCTAGAGTCAATGAGCAACACCCCAAAAAAAAAATCCAGATTTGCCATGTCGTTGACTGGCAGGTCATCTCTGCCGAATTTCATGAGTTTTCGAGTACCTTTTGCAAAGAATAAGCATTCCCTAATTAACCATTTTGAAAACTGTGGGCTCCCGCACGCCGTTTTGCTTGCGTATGACGTCACTTACAGAGCAAAGCATAGAATTAGACTGAATAGATCGGCTGATATGGATCGCCCCATTGTCACCGATATCCGATCTAGAATTTTCTTCAATATTGGTACCGATACAAATATCGGATCGGTGCATCCCTAGGCGTCGCCAAGGTTTTCCTTGAGCTCTTCAGACTTTGCAAGATGGCTGTTGTTGCTCCAGTCAGCTTCTCAGCTTTGAAACTGATAAAAACCCACCTCAGGACAAGCATGACCGATGATAGGAAGTTCATGTTACAATGGGGTCAATTTTTGGTGCCAAATTGATGCCAAGGAAGTGGTGGCCACCCCAAAAATAAAACTCTAGCTCCGCCACTGCCAGCAACAACTTGGAAACTGATATTTTGATATTTTTTAGACGGTTTGGTGTTTGCTTTAGCTGCTGATTTTAGAATTTAACTCTAAAATAACTCACCTGTGTTTTCATGTCACATATCTTAGGGTGTTCGTGAATAAAACTGTTTCTTTTGGTTGTGTCAGCTAAGATGGCTCTATTCAGATACAAGGTTTTAATTTGCTTCCCTCTCTCCACATTTAGAATTCCTCCAGTGACCACGTGGCTACCACATCAAGCCTGGTTGTGATTTTCATTAAGATGTTTTGTGGCCACAGCCTTTTTAGGGGGTTGAACAGAGTAATCTGTGGCCTGTGGTTAAATGTGAACAAGAGAGACTTTTAAAAAACTTTTAAAGAAAACTCTTAATGATGACTGAAGATTGCTGCTTCTGTTTCCTCTGCTGATGGGAAGTCCAGGCCTAATGCAGGGTTGCACTCCTCTGGAAAGGCACAATTTAGATGTTTATCTGTACAAATATAAGCAACTTCAAAAATGAAAGCCTTAAATGCTTTGAATACGTGCAAGAAATAATGCTCTTATGTGTTTTAGACGGCGATCTGCACTTTATGGACACTGTAGACAGTAAGTGAATTGCACCCTTAAATTCAAAATCTACCAATCAAACAAGCCGAAACATGATGCCCTGCAAAATTGGACCCCCATTTTTGGCTAATCTATCAAAGTCAACTAATTTTAATACTTCCAAATACATTCAGCAATGTTTTAATCTCACGGCGTCATGTGTTGTGAATTTTACGAGTCACTATATTGACAATAAAGATGTGTTTTAGTATTGACATTCATTATAAATGAATGATTTTTTTAAACTTGCAGTGTACAGATATGCTTATTGTTTTAATGATGATTAGAAATGGACTGAGATATGGTTTACAGGCCGATGCTACAGTTTGAGAGTAAAAACGCGGCCTGAGAGGAAGAGAAAATATAAAATGGCGTCCAAATAGACGCCACCTCTATTTACATGCGTTTCTGCAGCCGCCATCTTGCTTTGCTTGTTGGTTTAAACCTTTCTTTCTAAATGTCAGACTTTTGCGCTTGGTTCAGACGTTCCAAACGTCTTAATTTGATTATATTTCACTAATGAGCGTGATGATGATATCAGTATTTGTGCAGCAATCATCTCAATCTATAACAGTGTCAGCAGTGTGGTTTCAGAGTAAATCAAAGGAGATTTATTGTAGAAAAATCCTATTTTTTCTGTTTTTGAGAGGACGTATTTGAGTGTCTAAAGAGGCCATGGATTTGATAACAGGTCACGTACTTAAACACATTATAAGATAGAACTAAAACCACTCGCACTGGCCAGTAATGGCAGAGTGCCAGTGTCCTCAGCCAACGTGTGAACACACAAAACTAACCGTTCACCAGCATCCTGTTGAAGCCTTGTTGGTTAAACTCAATCAGGACAGGAGCTCCTTTATTTTTCAGGGTGTGACTCCCATTCAAACTGATTGATTCTGGTTCTTGTTCGCCATTGTTTCTTTCTCCCTGACTTCACTCAGCAGTCGCCATGTTTGGGGGAAGCCGTTGGTTCCAACCCCCGGAAGAAGTGACCCAAAGAGATGGAGTGAGATGCTGCACCTCAAAAACAGCCTAATCTAAGGAGGGCTGGGTATACCGCTGCTGTGCTTAAGCCAAGTGATATTCTAACCAAAGCATGTCTCACCCCGGGAAATAGTGCATAGGACATAATAGCCGCAATCCCACTGTAGGAACCTTCTGTAGTTCCTTTAACCTTTTCAGGAACGGGGCCGTTTTTTCCCTCATTCGGACATACAGGAACATTAGCAATATCATTTATAAACATCTTCTTACCCCCTGCTGCGTCCTGTGAGCCGAGTTCCAGCCTCGTTTTGGCGTTGATGAAGGTAGTCCGGCTAGTTGGCTGGGGCCACAAAAATAAAGCGTTTTGCTTCTCAAAACAATAGCCGGATTCCCACTGTAGGAACCTTCTGCAGTTCCTATAACCTTTTCAGGAACGGGGACGTTTTCTCCCTCATTCGGACATACAGGAACTCAGGACCACGGCCCTCAGTTCCTGGAACCATTTCAGCTCCTCAGCTGGGTCTGTTCTGGGTTCCATAGGAACACATCTAACGGAGGTGTTTGGTAGCTCCGCCCCTTGTCATGTTGTCACGGCTGAAATGTTTCCTCATACGACACGGACACAACCTGCGCATGTTTAATAAGTTAAACTGACACGTGGTCTCCTTTGTCTGCGGCGCTCTGCTCTCCTTCCTTCATGAAACCAAGAAGTATGGCCTGCGCTCCATCCTTCGTCTCCTGACTCTCTCTGTGAGCTCTTCCAGCCTCCATGTTAGACGCCCGATGTGATCGTCCATGATTAATATCACCATCATGCAGACCATGAACACGGTGGCCTCCCCGCTCTCCATATTAGCTTCTTTGTGGTGTTTTTTTCTTCTCTCCTTACTTTTCACCAGAGATGGGACCAAGTCACACATATACAAGTCTCAAGTAAGTCCCAAGTAATTTTTTCTTGGGCAAGTCAAGTCACCTTATTATTGCAATTTTACCTGCAGAATCTGATCTTAATAAAGTGAAAAGACAAGATATAAGTAACTGTCAGTAAACATCATTGGCCAATGTGTCCAACCTGTCCACCCCGTATCATATCAAGCTAACGTTAGCTAACTACCGACTAGGCTAACAGGATAATATTAGCTAATTTGACAAGCACTTACTGGTCAGAATGGATCTTCAAATGACAAACAAAGTTCGAAGTTATGCTAGATGCTTAACACTCAAGTCATTCAAGTCATCGTGTCTCAAGTCAAGTGCCGAGTCTTTAACTTCCAAGTCCGAGTCGAGACTCAAGTCTTTTATTTTTTGTCAAGTCAAGTCACAAGTCATCAAAACAGCAACTCGAGTTGACTTGAGTCCAAGTCACAGTGACTCGAGTCCCCATATCTGCTTTTCGCGGGTTTTGTTTTGTTGTTGAATGTGGCGCTAAAGTAACACGTCGCTGTCACAGACGGTTGCGTCGCATCAGTCCCTATCAAGGTCCCGACTCATGTGAGAATGCAAACTGAAACAGTTCCCCTGGGGAAGGGCAGCTATTAGAGCGGCTCTGTCCGAATGCGGCTAGTGTCTCCTTTAAAGCAATGGCGTAGCCACGGGTGTGCCAGGGTGTACACCCAAAAAATGATGGCTCTGTGAGAGTGGATGAGTACAAGCGTGAGTGTGTTATATTTCACTATGCTCATCTCATTGGGCACGTGATGTCTGTGCGTGTTATGTTTTTTACAGTGTTTTTTTTTTTTAGAACACAAAGTGTGCTTTTTGTATTACTTTATTATTGATTTATTTGAGAGCACGTCACATGTGTGAATGTTTAGACCTGCTGTGAACTACTGATGACTATTACTGATGAGAACGCACACAACGTGTGGATATGATTTGTGTTAATGATGTTGTATTCGAGAGATACATTCTTTTGAATGTTTGTGGAGGTGTAACAATACGGTGGCCGACGATGGTCGATCACTCATATTCGATCCCCTATCGGATAGGGTCCATCCCACACAGGTCGAGAGCACCTAATGGCCTGGCAAACTTCCGTTGTGTTTTTCTCTCTTGCATGTGTTTTGGCATTTGCGTCACCTTGTTGTTTTTGTGATTGCCGCATTTTTTTCTTGCAGCGTTTTACTACTAATACAAAGGTAGAGAGAAATAGCGCCAAGCGATTGTGAGGTCTGACTTTTTCTGAAGGGACGATTTTGTGATGCAAATGTATTACTCTTTTGAACGCATATTGTTTTGAGAAGCAAGACGCTTTATTTTCGGGACCCTAGCAAACTAGCCGGACTACCTTCGTCAACGCCAAAACGAGGCTGGAACTCGGCTCACAGGATGCAGCAGGGGGTAAGTCAATGTTCATAAATGATATTGCTAATATGGGATGTCATACAGCTTCATGTCAAAAGAGGCGAACTATCCCTTTAAAGTAATGTTTATAAAGGAATTAGCTGGCAGGGTGAACACTTTTTACACTGTTTGCAGGTCATATTCTCATCAGGAGCACTAAAGGGGTCCATTATTTCTGTCTGGATTATCCTCAGGCCACTACTCCAGTCCTAAACTGTTCCTCTTGTGCCTTAGATTGTCACCCAGTTGCCAGCCTTCTGGTTCGGTTAAACCACTTGTCACACTGGCCTACAGGCTTCAGTCTGCCTGTTTTCTTCCACCTTCTTTCACCATGAGCCACAATGGACTGTTTTTCTTTTCTTTTTGGTGAGAAAATTGGTTGTTTTTCTCTTTCTGGTGTCAAGTGGTTTTGGAAGGTGGTTCACTGCATATATCCTTTATATAAAGTGAAATACCGTTTGTTGCTCTGTGGTTGACCGTTTATCAGTCTTTCACCATTTCGTTCTTTCTTTTTTCTTTGTTTACTCTTTTCCACGACTGACAGAGGGCATTTCTGGTAAACGAGACCATCTTTCACTTTATTTCGACCTCATTTTCTCCCCCCACATCGAGGTACATCCCAGCCCCCGTCCCCTTCTCTCCCTTCACTTTTGCTGTGACCTTTGCTGTCTCATCTTTAGGCCGATGGTCAAACCAATGCTCTAATCAGACTTGGGCTACAGACTGAAAGTCTCCTAACGCTTACTAAAGGAAAACGGGGTCAAAGTGTCAAAGAAACATGCAGCCGAATCATTTTTTTTAAATTAAAAAAAGGCTTTTGTGCCTTTGATGGACAGGATAGTTCAGAGAGACAGGAAGCAGGGGGCCAAGAGAGGGGGAACAACATGCAGCACAGGCCTGTCCGATGCGGGACTCGAACCTGGGCCAGCTGCAGCGAGGACTATAGCCTCTGTACATGGGGCGCCTGCTCAACCCACTACGCCACAAATCACCCCTGTTTTATTATTTATTTTATTTTGTAAAAGTCTGTTGCTCACAGGCTTTTATTTTGTAAAAGTCTGTTGCTGTCTGCTGCAGAAACGGAAAAGAAAGTAATCGGCGAATCCACCAAACATGGAGAAGGGTACGGAACTTTTACTCGGCCATTTTCATTTTAAAGTTTTTCCAGACGGCGGAGTCGACAGAACCAAAGTCATCTGTAAACACTGCCAAGTTGAATTGTCTTCTCAGCGTAGTAGTTCCAGTCTAAAATATCACTTAAAGGCAAAACACACAACTGATACCGCAAGTCATTCAAGGAAACAGACAGTGGAGCGAGGCTTCTACATAAAAACTACATAAAGATGCTGATGTTAAAAGTGTGTTTGCACAACTAATGTTATGGCACTTTCATTCATATGGCAGCACATTTCAAATAAAACTAAATGCTAAAAGCTATACACTACTTTTGGATTCATTTTGGGATTTTGCGTACAAGTACGATTAATCAGGGAAATCATGCGATTAATTAGATTAAAAATTTTAATCGTTGCCCAGCCCTAATATTTACATTTACTACTTCTAACCTTATAAAGCCATCTTTTTAACTTCCTTATCTCGCAGTTAATCTGCACTATAATTCAGAAAATCTGCTTAATTTGAGGGAGACGCTTTGTGCACTTCTTCTTCTCACAAGTTGGCACGATTGCTTCATGCCACCCTTCAGAAATGCTGCGATAAACTTTAACTTGATCTATTCTCTGAGATTCGGGCGGTGCGTTCGAGTCCACGGCGGATAAAGCAAAGCAGAGAGCCCGTTGCTACAAATTCATTCTTTGAAATAAGTGATTCCTGCTTCGTCGTTAAAATGATTGATTCAAAACAAATGCATCTTTAACATGTTCGGCTGCCATGTGTCTACCCTTGGTAGACACTGCTGCGCATCAATTTATCATTTAAAAAAAACAAAACGAAACGTCATCCCATAACCAAAAAAATATGTTTTATGTAGGAGTAAACTCAAAAACTGCATAAACAACTCACCGAAGTATGCAGAGCTCGAGGCATTAGAGTCCAAAAAAAAAACAATTAGGTGAAAGATCATATAGTATTTTCATCTGTGCTACAAAGATGTTTCATTGCACGCATTTCCTATGTGTAAAAGCAAAGGAATGCTGTGGATTTTTTTGACAAAAGAAAGGCCACCTACTCATGACAGAGTCGAAATGCTTTGATGATTGCAGAGCAGCGGAAGAGCTCGAAAACTCATGTCAGAAACTCATCTGACAGCAGCTAATAAAAGGACAACACGATGCATTCATCAGCGGCTGATTCACACCGCTGCGTGTTTCAGGGACCATTTCAAGAAATATCTCGGCCTTCTCGTGAGTCACGACCCGACGAATCCTCCTCTGGAACGCCGCAGGATCACCACAACTGAGTGCGTGGAGCCAGAGTAACTGAGACATGTTATTAAAATGCCAAGCTGCTGCTTCTTTATTGACTGTCAAAGCTTTATTTGGCCAACAGACAAAGACATAACCAGCTGCTGACAGACTGCCACTAAACACATTGTTAGCATATGTTTAGCTCCATAGATACACAGTCGGAAGCCGATGTGGGAATTGGAACGTTAAGCTGTGGTGGTATTTCACCCAAAAGAAAACCACCAACACTGCTCCACAGGTACGTAATTGTGCATAGTTTCACTTTTATTTTTTTTGGTGGAGGGATGCGTGCTTTGAAAACTAAGCCAGGGCTTTGCTGAATGATTCAACCCCTGCTGTATTTACATATTCATAATATAAAATGAATTATGTGCCACTGATTTAAACCAGGGTAAACAAACAATACTCTTTTTAATGGGAACAGCGGAGTTCCCAGAAGGAAAACATGCCTTTATGCACTTAAAAAGTGTATAAAACTCATAAGATTTAGGCAAGGCAAGGCATCTTTATTTATATAGCGCATTTCATACCACAGGCAACTCAATGTGCTTTACATAAAGACAAGGCATTTAAAAGAATTGCATAAAGCAGCATAAAAACAAGCAATTTAAAGAGAAAAAAAAATTGAATAAAAATTAAAAACACAGTTAAAAGCAACCAAAGTAGAGGGGAAAAAATATAAACTCAACCATAAGCACACGGAAAGAGAAATGTTTTTAACCTGGATTTAAAAGTTCTTACAGTTGGGGCTGATTTCAGTTCTGCTGGTAGTTTGTTCCAGTTGTGAGCAGCATAACAGCTAAAAGCTGCTTCACCGGGTCCAGTTTGAACTCTGGGCTCCACTATCTGAGCTGAGTCAGCAGATCTCAGAGCTCTACTGGGTTTATACTCTACCAGCATGTCATTCATGTATTCTGGACCTAAACCATTCTGTGATTTGTAGACGAGTAGCAGAACTTTAAAATCTATTCTGTATCTGACCGGGAGCCGATGTAAAGACTTAAGAACTGGGGTGATGTGATGTGATCTCTTTGTTCTGGTTCTTCGGGCTGCAGCGTTCTGAATGAGCTGCAGCTGTTTGAGACTCTTTTGGGGGAGTCCAGTCAGAAGACCGTTACAGTAGTCAAGTCTGTTGGAGATGAAAGCATGAATCAGCTTCTCCTGATCTGTTTGATAATCTTTATGGGACAGCCATAAGTTTAACATTGGCATGACTGACATGAAAAGAACAGACACTGCAGGCTGTCTCGCTTGCATTTTGCTGGAGATAGGAACACTGAGACACACAAGCCAGTTGTCGGTTGATAGACACATCCAAATGAAGTTGTTCTTCCTCTGTTGCAGCTCAATGGAACTACGGTATGACCTTCACCAGGATGTATTCCTCTGTGTTTCATTAAAGTCTTTGTGGGCTAACATTAAGAACTGTTGCTTGACTGAAAAAAGTGACTTTTTGGTGAAGTAAACTCTATTAGAGTAACTGTCATAATCAGGGACCGAGCAGTGAAACTGCAAGGACCCTATTGTTTTTGTAAGGTTTCTTCTTTCTTTTTTGCAAAAGGTGCTCGAAAACTCATGAAATTTTGTGAGCACCACCTGCCAGTCGACGACATGAAAGAATCTAAACTTTATATTTTTGGGAGTCGCTCCTTGACTCTGTAGCGCCCCCTACGATGCTTAAAAATGGTCCCCGCATTGGGGTTAGTTTTGCGTGGGACGACGAAATTCGATACACTCATTCATCATGCCCAGGCGCACAAAAAAGTCACATGCCGCCATGGTCCCACGTCCACAGGAAGGCGGCCATTTTGGATGGAAAGTGCGTTTTAATGCCATTTTTGACCGATTCCACGCCTTGCATATGATCGAATTCGTCCTACAGATTTAATGCTACAAACTTCAAACTTGGCCAGGTTACTCTTAAGACATGGGGGGAAGAAATCATGGAGAACCTTTTTCAAAACTTAAAGGGCGTGGCCATGGCGATGCCTCAAAGTTCGATGACTCGCCATCACTTGCCACAAAAAATTAAGTCACTTATAACTCCCACATACATTATCCAATCTGTCCCAAACTTCATACGGTGAATGCTGGACCCAGCCTGAACGCGTACATATAATCATAGTGACATCGACCTATAGCGGCAACTCTTTTTTTTTTCCACACCTCGCATTTGATCGAAATCCTCCTCCAGACAGTTCCAAACTTAGCCAGGTTACTCTTAAGACATGGGAGGAAAAAAATCATGGAGAAAGTTTTCCAAACTCTGAACGGTGTGGGCGTGGCCAGGCGGTGAAAATCGTGTGATGGCGTTTGTGATTTGAAAGCCTTATCATCATCGCAAGGTCATGAAACTTGGCACACACGTCCACCCTGACGACCTCGTACATATGAAAACCCCTCCGCATTGGGGTCATTATGTGCTCGTACGTACGCAGAGGGTATCCTGCATGTGGGCAGAGCTGCGCGACTACGGCGTACGCACATCTCGGTCCTGCATACAGCTGCTTGCAGCTTTCTAGTTTCTACTTTATATTTTTAAGATTCAGTAAGAACAAGAGTTTCTTAAGTAAAATTAAACATTTTATTAACGTAATACATGAATTATGGGGGAAGAGTAAGTTTTACTTAGGTTTCCTCATACAATTTAAATGTTTAATAGTTGTATGTGCATAAACCTAGAAATACTACATAAACTTTACTCTGAAAGTGTAACGTTAAAATCTACTAAGTCACTTCATAACAGCAAATACTATCCATCCATTATCTTCCGCTGGTCCGGGGATCGGGTCGCGGGGGCAGCAGCTTGAGCAAAGAGACCCAGACGTCCCTGTCCCCGGCCACTTCTTCCAGCTCTTCTGGGGGGACCCCGAGGCGTTCCCAGGCCAGGCGAGAGACATAGTCTCTCCAACGTGTCCTGGGTCTTCCCCGGGGCCTCCTCCCAGTGGGACGGGCCCGGAACACCTCACCGGGGAGGCGTCCAGGAGGCATCCTAACCAGATGCCCGAGCAAATACTACAGATATATAAAATTTACTTAAAAAGTTTTTAGTAAAATGATGTTCCTGCCTATCAAAAACAAGTAGAGTTTACTTAATTTGTTTAAATAAATATAACTTAAAACTTAGATGTAATTAAGTAAATGTTACTTAATATCTTCAAAACTGTTTTGTTTTATGGTAGTAAAATTTACTTGATACTGGCAAGTGAGTGTTACTTGATATTGCAGCATTAAATATTACTTAAATCATTTGAGTGCAAATACTTACAAAGGGTTTTTTAAGTAAATCTTATGAGTTGTTTTTTTTCAGTGTTGAGCAGGCGCCCCATGTACAAGAGACTATAGTCCTCGCTGCAGCTGGTTCGAGTCCCGCATCGGATGGCCCTTTGCTGCATGTCGTTCCCCCTCTCTCTGCCCCCTGCTTCCTGTCTCTCTAAAACTGTCCTATCCATTAAAGGCACAAAAGCACCCCCGAAAAAAAGAACTGTTGTTTGAATGGGAAAAAAGAGAACATAGAAAGAAGTAAAAAAACATGCTATTGCATCAGTTCCAGTATTGTAAGGTAAAGGATTGGGTTTCCTGCGCAGCCTTTGAAGACATCCATTACCAAACGCCACTGAGCTGGAGGCAGGATATATACCGGACAGGTAGCCAGTCCATCACAGGGCCCCACAGAGACAAACAAGGGTCCCCCTCTCTGTGGAACCAGCTGCCCGTTTGGGAGGCAGAGCCTTCAGTTATCAGGCCCCTCTCTGTGGAACCAGCTGCCAGTTTGGGAGGCAGAACCTTCAGTTATCAGGCCCCTCTCTGTGGAAACAGCTGCCAGTTTGGGAGGCAGAGCCTTCAGTTATCAGGCCCCTCTCTGTGGAAACAGCTGCCAGTTTGGGAGGCAGAGCCTTCAGTTATCAGGCCCCTCTCTGTGGAACCAGCTGCCAGTTTGGGAGGCAGAGCCTTCAGTTATCAGGCCCCTCTCTGTGGAACCAGCTGCCAGTAAATGTCCGGGAAGCAGACACCCTTTCCACTTTTAAGACCAGGCTTAAAACTTTCCTTTTTGATAAAGCTTATAGTTAGGGATGGCTCAGGTGATCCTGAAACATCCCATAGTTAAGCTGCTATAGGCCCAGACTGCTGGGGGGCCTCATCTGTCACACCTTTCCTCACTTTATTCATTTTTTCCCCCGTTTAATTTCTCAAATGATATTATGTCCATGTGACATTATTGTGGTCATTAACTCGTGTTTCCCTGTTCCAACAGGTATCCTTTGAATGGTGTTACAGTGGTTATTTCCCCTCTTGTCTGTCCTCTCAAACCCCAGCTGGTGGAGGCGGATGGCCACCCTTCCTGAGTCTGGATCTGCCAGAGGTTTCTTCCTGTTCAAAGGGAGTCGTTCCTCTCCACAGAACTCAGGCACGCTCAGGACGGGAGATTGGACTGAAGACAAGTTTCGGTGCAATCTGTTGGTTTCCTTAGCTAGGAAATTGTTTTTGAATTGGCTCTATATATTATTTTGATTATTTTATAAATAATTATCATTACAATGAATTGAATTCCAATTGGCTTGAATTGGACTTTATTATTTAAGTCCCTTGAGATGACATTTGTTGTATTTGGTGCTATACAGTGGAAAAAAATCATAGTCTTACCAAGTATATTTGTCTCATTTCTAGTCAAAATATCTCATTAATATAAGACACAACTGCCTAACAAGTACTATTTCATCCAGATATAGGGACTTGTTTTAAGACAATACATCTTGAATATCTGGTTAAATGAAAAAGTCTTGAAAACAAATTGTTTCGAGTCGGATTTCATATGAAACAAGCTTTTTTTGACATTTGAAGAGGTTTTGAAGCTAATTTCCATAATAATAATAATAATAATAATAACTTGGACTTATATAGCGCCTTTCAGGGTACCCAAGGTCGCTTACCAAGAGAAAAGAAGGGGGGGAAGGGTAGGGCTGGAGGGGTGGGTTTAAGAAGAGTAGGACATGGAGAAGAGATGTGTTTTTAGATTCTTTTTGAACTGTAGTAGAGAGGGGGCAGAACGGATGTGAAGAGGCAGATTGTTCCATAGGGTAGGGGCAGCTGAACAGAAGGCCCTATCTCCATATGTTTTCAGTTTGGTACGAGCAACGGAAAGTAGGTCCTTGTCTGAGGAGCGCAGAAGCCGCGACTGGGAGTAGGGGTGGAGGAGATCAGAGATGTACTTAAGTGCAAGTGAGTGGAGAGATTTGTAGGTCAAGAGAAGGATTTTATAGGTGACGCGTGCTTTGACTGGGAGCCAGTGAAGTTGCTTTAGGATGGGGGTGATGTGCTACCAGGGCTTGGTGTGAGTTAGCACCCGGGGAGCTGAGTTTTGGACATACTGCAACCTGTCAAGGGCAGTATCACTTTTTTCACTTTTAAAGTATATAGATCACTTTTATCTCAAAAGTCCCAAATATCACATTTTATTTCAAGAAATCTTGACAAGTCGATTTTCACTAGTTTCATTGGCAGATTTTTTTTGCTTATTTCAAGCAAAAACGTCTTGTATTTGTTGTTTTTCTTACTTATTTTTGGAGGGGCATTTTTTTTCCAGTGTATAAATAAAACGGAATTGAATTGAATTGAATTGAATTTAGAATCATCATTTCACCAAACATGCATGTTTTCGGGCGGTGAGAAAAAGCTGGAGCACTCGGAATGATTACCACCGCGCCGACCGCCCCGAAGACAAATTGAATATCTTTAAAAGTGAACAGGCTTTTTCAATCATTTCACTGTGAGTGAAATATAATTGAAAAAGAGCAAATGGAAAAACGGCCTGGCTGTGATTGTAAACATTTCCCCAAAAGTGGAGAGATGAATGAAAACAGCTATAGTTGAGGAATTCAAAGGCAAGGTCAAGCAGAGTTTGTTTCCAGGCCTCCGTGTGAGTGTGTGTGTGAGAGAGAGAGACCAGTCGAATCTGTGTTTTCATTTCTACGATCAGATAAAAAGGTGCTGTGGAGGTTTGGAATCTGAACACCGATGAGGTTTGTTGTGGTTGTTCTTATAATGTTATAAGATAAGATAGAACTTTATCAATCCAGAAGGAAATTCCTGTGCCAACAGAACTCCAACGTTACAATTACAATAATATACAGCGGAGCATCAAATGATGGTGTGTGAAAATAAGTGTAAAATAAGTGTAATGAGTAGAAAAGCAGGAGAGTAAAGCAGATAATGGCATTGCCTCAGAGTCGGAGTCCCATCAGCTGATCCCTGGTGGAGACAATGGAGCTCCTGCACGATAAAAGTACTCCAAACCGGAGAAAAAAGGTTAAAAAAAACGCACCAAGCCACATCGTTCTACTTCCAAGATAACTTAACTTGCTACTTAAAGTAGAGAACAATTAGGAAAAGTGAAAGAATATAGAAAAAAGTAAGGATGGAGACGCTACATCATGTACATTTAAAACTAGGGCTGGGCAACGATTAAAATTTTTAATCTAATTAATCGCGATTAATCGCATTTGTACGCAAAATCCAAAAATGAATTTAGAAGTAGTGTATAGCCTTTAGCATTTAGTTTTATTTTAAATATGCTGCCATATGAATGAAAGTGCCATAACATTTGTTGTGCAAACACACTTTTAACATCAGCATCTTTCTGTAGTTTTTATGTAGAAGCCTCGCTCCACTGTCTGTTTCCTTGAATGACTTGCTGCTATCAGTTGTGTGTTTTGCCTTTAAGTGATATTTTAGACTGGAACTACTACGCTGAGAAGACAATTCAACTTGGCTGTAAATGCAGGAGTTTTTTTATAAATTTATTTTGAAATACGTGCTTTTATGTTGAAACAAGTAAAACAGGAAGTAGCTCCGGTTAGCTCCGTAAGCTTCACACAGAGACTGAGGAGCACCTGTAACGGTGATGTTACCTGCTAGTTTATCTTTATTTTATTACTCCGTGCTTCGTGGTGTTTGCTGTAACTGTGTGAATGTGATGCATTCAACAGACTTTTAGAATAATAAAACCTGCGTTAATGCGGGATAAAATGTTCATCGGTGTTAAATAATTAACAAGTGAACGCGATAATAACGAGTTAACTCGCCCAGCCCTATTTAAAACATTAAAAAAGGATGTCAACTGAAAACAATAAAGGACAAAAATAATACGATTCATCACAAATCATGTAATTAACTGGGTTATGTGAAAAATGTAAAAAAAAAATCATCATGGTGAAAGACCAAAGAAGCCCATCAGGTGCCCAGTTTAGAAAGAGAAGAGAAGAAGAAGAGGAGAAACGGGCAAAAGATAAAGGGATGCAGATTTCTATGAGTGACGTAGGCTATAGGCTATCTGTTAGCCTCTTGCTAATATGTTGCTATTAGCCACGACTGTATTTGATTTTTAGTTTTGCTGAACTAGAACCTAGAACTTGAACCTATTTCACCCATAGGTAACCTGGTCTAGTTTATGTTTGCAACACAACAAGTTAATGTTAAAGCCAGCCGTAAACAGGGTGAAAACAGGGCGCTACAGTCTGAGCGCTGTTGGTATCATAACTGCAGGAATCTTTTTTTTATGCTCCATAGAGCAGCCTTCATTCTTTTTTTTTTTTTTAGCTTTCTTCAGTTATTTTTTTAGGATTTTGAGGTTATTTAAGGATTTGCGATTGATATTTATATACTGTATTTAATTTATTTATCGTGTTTTTTCTCAGTTCTTTTTGTATTTAAGATTATATATAATAAAATAATACGAATAATATAATATGTTGTTGTGTTGGGAAAGTCTTTTATGGGGGGGGCATGGATCGCCCAGGGCGTAAATCTAGCCAGGACCGCCTGTGTGTCACCCAGTAACCCTAAAACAGAATTAGAAATTAAACACAGTCATTAAAAAAAAATCAGAAACATGAAGAACAATATTAGGAGAATGGATCAGATCAGAGATGTCACACTTTGAGGTGCACAAGTAGACTGAGGGGCACTTTACACGGAAACGAAAACGGGTTAAAAACGCAAAACCTTTTTGCGGATGCACTATATCGTTTAGATGGTAACGGCGTTTTGGGGGCATGAAAACGCAATAAAGTGAAACCGCCCTCCAGAGTGGAATTCTTGAAAACGCTCCACTGTTGCGCCACCGTGTAAAGGATGAAAACGCAAAACTGCATTTCTCGTCACATAGTAAATGATGTGACAAGCATATTAAAGCGCCAGGAAACCGTGGGAAACATCAGTAGGCTATCAACATGTCCGTCCCTGCGGACTTTCAACTCGCCTTAGGCGCGGTAATTGACGTTCAAGAGTCATTTCATCAGATAACAGCAATGATGAGCGAGAGTAGTAAAGAACAGACCAAAAATATGAACTACGTTCTCTAAATTCTTGAACTTCATAGAGAGAGCAGGCGACCTAGACAGCTGTGGGTGAGACCTGGGAGGACTTCTCAGTGGTGGGATAACTTCATGAATGGAGTGGTAGACGACCAAGCGTGGCATGAAAATTTTCGCATGTCGAAGGAGTCTACGTCACACACTTTTGCGTTTCCGTATGCACGCAGATTTTCACCCTAAAACGCTCGTCTAAACGCAGATTTAAAAGTGAAATTCGAAACGCCACTTTTACGTTTTGGTTTCAGATCGTTTCCGTGTAAAGGTAGCCCGAAACACGACGCAAAGACCTGAAAAACCTGCATCCTTTTTGCATAATTAAAGTAGGAATGCATGCAGTTAAGACGGGCTACAGCCAGACACGACAGGTTATAGTTGACTCGTATTCTGCTGCCTGGAAAGTGGAGTTTCCATGGACTATTCCCAACCCAGATTCCTCTTGTGTCAACAGAACAAGCTTGACTCAATCATCCCAGCAGGAAATATAGAAGCATCACGCAACATTCTCCACACAGGTTTCATGACGCGAGCAGGAGAGGAACAAAGACGGCGCATGCTGTTCTGAGGTCGGAAGAAACAAACAAGCTTGATGTAATCATTTTAGCAGCAGGAGCGCTGCAGTGTGCAGCTTTGCTTTGCTTCAGAGTTCACAGGCAGCTGAAGTAGCTGCTGAGCTTCCAACGTCAGGCACTGATGCAGCGGTGAGCACCTCAGCCGGATATTTATTAGGCATTCAGAGAGCTTTATGTCATTTAAAACACCAAGAAGATGTCTTTTTGTTTCAGTCCAGAAGGATACAGTAAAAGGTATTTTGTCACCTAAACATCTGTTCAGATGTTCAGAAAAATGGCAAATGCTCGAGGCCATGATCTTATAGACGGATGCATGAAAAAATTAGAAGTAGTTTGGCTTTTGATCCAGCAGAGGATGATCCAATGTAGTATCAACTTGGCCTACTGCATGCTACTGGTAACCTCTTTATAAAATAATGTCATTTTGTTATAATGCAATAGAGGAAACTTGTGATCAAAACCATCCTGTGAGTAAAATTGCAACATCTGACAAGTGAAGGTATTTATTAGGGCTGGGCAACGATTAAAATTTTTAATCTAATTAATCGCACGATTTCCCTGATTAATCACGATTAATCGCATTTGTACGCAAAATCCAAAAATGAATCCAAAAGTAGTGTATAGCTTTTAGCATTTAGCTTTATTTTAAATGTGCTGCCATATGAATGAAAGTGCCATAACATTTGTTGTGCAAACACACTTTTAACATCAGCATCTTTCTGTAGTTTTTATGTAGAAGCCTCGCTCCACTGTCTGTTTCCTTGAATGACTTGCTGCTATCAGTTGTGTGTTTTGCCTTTAAGTGATATTTTAGACTGGAACTACTACGCTGAGAAGACAATTCAACTTGGCTGTAAATGCAGGAGTTTTTTTATAAATTTATTTTGAAATACGTCCTTTTATGTTGAAACAAGTAAAACAGGAAGTAGCGCCGGTTAGCTCCGTGAGCTTCACACAGAGACCGAGGAGCACCTGTAGCGGTGATGTTACCTGCTAGTTTATCTTTATTTTATTACTCCATGCTTCGTGGTGTTTTCTGTAACTGTGTGAATGTGATGCATTCAACAGACTTTTACAATAATAAAACCTGCGTTAATGCGCGATAAAATATTTATCAGCGTTAAATAATTAACAACTTAACGCGATAATAACGAGATAACTCGCCCAGCCCTATTTAAAACATTAAAAAAGGATGTCAACTGAAAACAATAAAGGACAAAAATAATAAGATTCATCAGAAACATTTCGGCAGGATCAACTGATTTGAAAGCATTCAGAAGTATTACAGGTCACTAGGGTTGCCAACTCCTTGAAAAAAGAATGAGGGACGCCTCATTGGCAGGAATGGCCGACCCGATTGCCTTCACCCTTCCTGGCGCGGTGATTTTTTTTTGGCTCTTTTTTTGTAAGTGAAATGATTTTTTAACTATTTGACTCAAACCTGAATTGAATTAAATGCATATTTTTGAGTGATATAAACACATGGAAAACAAATGTTTAAAGGACAACTGCGGTATTTTCAACATTAAGCCTCTTTTCTGAGTCGTCTGCAATGTTTTAGAACCCAACTCACCGGAGTGGTTACTGGTGTGCACTGGTAATCCATATCAAATTTCGTTGCGAAAAGTTGCTTCTGTCGTGTTTTATTTGGCAGCTCGTTCATGCTCGCACTATTTTCTTAGCCACCTCACAGCCGTGGATAAACTTCCGCTCAGCAGTTGAATCTGACTTGCTATACTCCACACCACTTGATGGCGCTATTGATGGCGATTGTTCATTGTCCTTCGGCACGTAAATAAATAGATGCGTGTGAGAGAACCACAAACATCTCCTCTTTCCGGTTTCGGTGGTGGAGTAATATCAACGAACATCCAGTCTTCAATAGAAGTCAATGGGATTTACAAAATGTCAAATAAAACACGACAGAAGCAACTTTTCGCAACGAAATTTGATATGGATTACCAGTGCACACCAGTAACCACTCCGGTGAGTTGATTATTTTGAAAACGGACGTTTATGGTGCTTTTACGGACCTTTTTGGACATGCACATGACATGCCATTCTGAAGCAGGTTGAGAAGAATCAAAATTAGGCAAATACCAGAGACAGCAGTAAACATCAAAAAAGCGGTGAGGGGGGTTCTAAAACATTGCGGACGACTCAGAAAAGAGGCTTAATGTTGAAAATACCACAGTTATCCTTTAACCAGACATTTACTTTATTACAAAATAACAAAATAAAATAAA
The DNA here is from genome assembly GCF_027942865.1 of Odontesthes bonariensis. Taxonomy (NCBI): domain Eukaryota; kingdom Metazoa; phylum Chordata; class Actinopteri; order Atheriniformes; family Atherinopsidae; genus Odontesthes; species Odontesthes bonariensis. Next base: position 9,159,269 of record NC_134508.1, on the reverse strand, counting down.
TATCTTTCTTAAACAGAAATCTGTCTTAAACTTAAAACTGTATAAATAAATATAAATCAATTGATAGACAATAACAAAAGTGCAAACAGACTTGTAAACTTGTAAACATATTTTAAAAATAGAACTTATGAACTTAATGCACAACTCAACTCAATGCAGTTTTGCATGCGCAACGCTATGGAAAAAGTGCGCCGGCACACTTTGTTGTCTTCCGCTATCTTCTTCGCAGCTAGGCAACCTCGACCAATGAGATGAGCGGGATTCCGTACTGTCGTACTCCTTTATGAATGTGCTGTCAGCTCATTGGTCACAGAGCAGGAGAGGGCCAGGGAGCAGGTTTACCTTACATTTTAATGTAAAGCGCCGTGTTATTCATTTATTCCACTGACATTTTATGGACTATTTTTGATTCTCACGATAATACGGGACAAAGTGCGTCCCTTTTCAGCTCAATACAGGACGCGTACATTTGTTTCTAAATACGGGATGATTCCGTTTTTCAAGGGACGGTTGGCAAACCCACAGGTCACACACCTGCGTTACATAACCCTGCTTATAGTGAATGCCCCACAATGTGACCCCCCGGGGACGGTTTCACCCAGAGCAGGGCTCCAAAGAGTGCTGCTGATATCTGTCGCCGTACTCTGATCTGGAGGCCTCTCAGATCAGAGTACGGAATGACTCTTAACAGGGAACATTTTCACCCTGTGTTCCCAGTACGGCATGAGATGAGATGCTCACCAAACCTTTTACCTTTTGATTGGTGTCCAGACACGATTTTCCTTTCTTTTTCATTTTATTCATTCATCTTTTTGTAGTGTTACATCCAGAAAAGAAACAGGGTAAACACAAACATTTCACAAAAAAATCATCAAATAAGGGACTTTAAATCCCATCCCACTGTCACGACCCATTTCCTCTGCTCCCTCCTTACCTTTCCTCTGCTCCCTCCTCACCTTTCCTCAGCTCCCTCCTCACCACCTTTCCTCTGCTCCTTCCTCACCTTTCCTCAGCTCCCTCCTCACCTTTCCTCAGCTCCCTCCTCACCTTTCCTCTGCTCCCTCCTCAGCTTTCCTCTGCTCCTTCCTCACCTTTCCTCTGCTCCCTCCTCAGCTTTCCTCTGCTCCTTCCTCACCTTTCCTCAGCTCCCTCCTCACCATTCCTCTGCTCCCTCCTCAGCTTTCCTCTGCTCCTTCCTCACCTTTCCTCAGCTCCCTCCTCACCACCTCTCCTCAGCTCCCTCCTCACCTTTCCTCAGCTCCCTCCTCACCTTTCCTCTGCTCCTTCCTCACCTTTCCTCAGCTCCCTCCTCACCACCTCTCCTCAGCTCCCTCCTCACCTTTCCTCAGCTCCCTCCTCACCTTTCCTCAGCTCCCTCCTCACCTTTCCTCAGCTCCCTCCTCACCTTTCCTCAGCTCCCTCCTCACCACCTTTCCTCTGCTCCCTCCTTACCTTTCCTCAGCTCCCTCCTCACCACCTTTCCTCTGCTCCCTCCTCACCTTTCCTCACCTTTCCTCACCTTTCCTCAGCTCCCTTCCTTCACCTGTGTTAATCACCCCCTTCTCTAAGATTCAGCATCCTTGTTTTTGTTGTTTCTTCTTCAGGTGTTTGTTGTTTTTCTAGTTTAGTTTTGTGGTTCTCCAGCATTGGCTGTGATTTTCTTTTATATCATAATAAACCCTGTAGGTTTCCTCCTTCGTCTCCATCCCCAAACCGTGACACCCACCCTTTGATGAGCTGAAGCCATCCTTCTTTGAAATGTCATTTTCGGTTTTAGTCCCTCTTTTGTCACCTTTTTTTTTTTAAAGCGTTACAAAGAAACTTCACGGTCCAGGTTTGGAGCACATCATGATTCGTTTTAAAAACAGGCTTTACAATAATGCTTCACATCAAAATATCTTTCTTCCCGTATTACTGAGTGCCAGATGCTCACTTTGAAGGTCATGCTGGGTGGCACAAAAATAAAGAAACAAACAAATGAATAAGCACAAATACAAAGTTTTCTTTTTGAGCTTTTTTTAATCAGTTGTGTAAACTTATTTCCATAAACGGCACGAACAAAATATTAGAAACGAGGCTCTCAAGGCATTCCCGAGCCCTCTGCACAAAGCTCACTGCTGCTTAATGCATTTTTGACTGTAGCATTAGGATTTCCCTTATGTGGAAATAAGGGTTTGACATATTGCAGATTAAATTGTTAAAATAAGCTCCTTTTTTTTGTTCTCTGTGATGTTTAAAACTGGTATAAATTTGTAAGAAGACACGTGTCTGGTGAGGCTTCTTTCATGTTCTTTTCTCCATAGTTTCAGGATTAAAATATATTTACTCGGGGACGGGAAGAAGATGAAACAAACGATAGCCGGTGAATTGAAAAATATCGAAGGGCGCAAAAAAGGATGAGGCTCGGTTTTGGGGAAACAAATGGATAGAGAGAAAAAAAAAAGCAGCCCTGCACGGGAAAGAGATGAGAAGGTAATGGGCTCCACAAGGCCATGACCACGAGGTAAATGTGCAACAGATGCTGCGGAGCGAGTGTGTGAGAAAGTTATAGGCTGTTTAATGGCACGTCATGGCAACGCAGGTTTATCTGCACATCGTACCTCTGACACCTCAACTCCTGAAACGCATTCCCCCCAAGACTAACGACTATGATCAAACGCAGAAAATATGCTCACTTTCAGAGAAAAAGCTGGCAAAAAAAGCTGCATAGATGTGAAGATGTACACAGTCACAAGTGTCAATTTCTGATTTCTCGACTGGATTTTATCATAGAATTCGGAATATTGCTGGGTTTTTATTTATTTATTTATTTTTACGAGTTAAGGATAGCCTACTTTGGGTCATTGAAAATGAACAGTTTTTCTCTTTTTTTTTCATCGTGGATGTCAGACCGGCACCTGGAAGTACTGTACAGGCTTATCGGGTTCTTCTATCAGGAGCTCCAAGGACTCTTTTGAAGACCGAGGTAATTTTCCTTTTCCACGTGAGAGGCATGCAGCTGCGGTAAAAGCCTCCTTATGTACCCACCTGTGAGTAGCAGAGGTAACTCAGGTCAGCGAGACGCTGCTACTGTTGCAAGCTGTCAAACAATGTTCACAGTGTAACACTTTCCTTTTGCAAAGATTCAGTCTGACGCATTCAGCGGGTTTGTCATGTTTAGGTGTGTGAAAAATCTATAAAAATAAATGCACCATTTATATAAAACATGCAGTGATACTCACTAGCCTATTTATTTAGAGCCACATTGGCAGAGCAAAATCAAGGGAAGAGCCACTTTTACGACAACATACTAAATATGCATTTCTACATATAAAACATCCCACAAAAAAAGAAACAACACAGCCAATACATGTTCAATTCAGACCACATTTACCTTAATACTGGGATGAGCGGAAGCTGGCATGCATGTCCTTGACTTTCTTCATGTTGTATTTGTAGTTTGTTGTTGTAATCATAGTGAGACATTCAGGATGAGCATGGTTTTTGTGCTGGTTTTTGCCCTTTTTTAATTAAAAACCGATCCATTGTGCCTGCATCTCGCGCTGGCTAAAGGAGCTAGCGTGCTCTGCTGTTAAGTGTGATGGTGGTTTAAGCGGGCTGCGTTGCCAAGTTTAACGAGTTAACTCGCCCAGCCCTACTTCTTTTATATTGAGCAACATATTGTGCAGTACTGCCACCTATCGTTAGCTGTTACTGTAGTCAGTGGGTGCTACAATAAACTAGAAAGAGATTGCTTCAAGGTCTCTCTTGCAAAAAGACGTGTTTGATCTTGGTGGGACATCCCGGTTGCTGTGATTGGTTATAAGTGCGGCTCTGACTATTGTCTGGGTGTCCTCTTGTGCTATGGAGAGCAAGCATGTAATTGATTCCAGCCTCCATAAAAAAAACTCCACAAGTCTTGTGGCATGTTTCAATGATTTACTTTAAGTTTCTTGTCACACAAAAGAGGAAAAGAGATTCAAATGTTCTCTAGCACAGAAAAAAAAATGAACAGCGTGCTCTCAAGGCTCCACAACTGAACGAAACTGATGCTTAACATCTAGTTTGATAAGAATCGACTGATTGGAACCGTTACGGTAAGAGTTAGGACCAAAAAGCTGACTAGAAACTCTGGGAAGCAGATTAAGGTGATTTGTTTGGAGGCCACAGTTAAATGTTACTGGCAATTGTTTAACAAGCAGATGGACCAGTAGACGTTTGGCAGGGAGCAAACTGGCAGACCGGCCGAGGAGCTGGGCTGGAGTCCTGCTACAGAGAAAGAGATAACAGATTTGAGTTTTGGCTCAAACAGGACAGGAGTGGTCATGCAAAAAAGCTAGTGTTGAAGTGGTCAGTATTTACCGAGTTGGTTCACACAGCAGTCGAGCAAAGAGTGAAGCTGAGACCAGATTACAATTACTGAATGGTGTAGACACCTGAGCCCAGGTGCGAGCAGGGTAGACGGCAGGTAGCAACACCCACCAACAGATAAACGAGGTGACAACGAGGACACAAGAAATCTGGGAAATATTAGGAAAGAAAAGAAAAGAAACAAGCAGCCACAAAGGTTTCAGTCAAAAGCAATCCGTAGCGTGATCAACGCAGGATTAACCAGTTTTTGCTCTTATTGTAAATGCCTCTAACAACGCTGCCTGATCAATGTTAGTGTTCATTTTGCACATGATCCATGACCCGAGGTCAAAAGAGCTTGTTCATTGAACACATTAAGGCTTGGGTATGCTACTCCGTAGCTATCCGCCAATCCGACTCCGTGGTCACGGAGAGGCTATTGCCTCTTTTCCACCGAACATTTTTGTACCAACACAGCTCTACACCGTCCCACTCTACCCTGGTTGGGAGCTTTTCCACCGCGGGTTGAAGGTGGGACCCGTTACAATTTTGAGCCCCGGCAAGTACCTGCTTCAGAGGTGGGTCTAGTAGGTACTTGTCAGTGCTAAAACGTCACATGATCAGTGCTGTCCACTGATTGGTCAGGTGAAATTACGTCATACACGCAACGAAGCTCAGGGAGCTTTATGTATGAAACACCCGCCATGTATGAAAACACAACTGCGAGAGAACCAGAGAATAAACAGAATTGTGCAGATCGAAGACCAGAGAAAGAAAGCCAACCCATGGACAGTGAGCGAGGTGCAGACCTTTCTGTGTGTGGTGGCTGAGGACCGCGTGCAGAAGGAACTGGATGGAGCGACACGAAATGAGAAGGTGTTCCAGGATATGACCAAGCTGATGGCTAGCCATGCTATCACCGGAATTCTCAGCAGTGCCGAGACAAGCTGAAGAGCTATTACCGGCAGGTAAAGGACCACAACAGCCGGAGTGGGTCAAACCGAAAGACATGGAAGTGGTTCGACCAAATGGACGGCATTTACGGTCACAGCCCGGCGAACGGCATGGATACGGCGACGTCTTTGTTGGAGGCGATGAAAAATGGTAAGTTGCTCTTATCCCCTTGGTGCAACGCATATGTCTTAACAAATGCATGTTTTATATTGTAACAAATACATGTTAAGTCTTTAACTTGTGTAAAGAGTTACACAGACGTCTCATAAGTTGTTCTGAGTGAGCTAGCAAACAACGCTGTTTTGGAAGGCCAGCACAGTGTCTCACCTATGCGGTTACGTGTATGCGTTTCGTATGTTCACACTTTTTATTTTTTTTCACTCAAGACTCGGTTTGTGCAACCGATGAGTGTTCGGTTGCTGAGGTCAGCGAAGATCCTCCAATCCTGCAGGCTTCAGAACCGACACTGGCATCGCAATCTGCAGCTGAGGCAACAGCTGATCTGCATTCCACCGGCACCAACACTGGCGTCGCCTGTATCTGAGTGAACTCCTGCTGTTTATTTTTGTACTGTCTTTTTTAATAAAGAGCTTGGTTTAACTGAACAATATGGATTGTCAACTGCATTACACATTACACTCGATCTTGTGATTACTTTTGACTAACCACGGCGTGACACTTTGTAGTCACCTGAAACCGACGTCACGTTAGTGGTGAACGGGCCGACTCCGCCCACTTCCAGGCCACAGTTTGGGTGGAAAAGAAAATGTTACTGGTGCCGTGTCGTGTAGTGTAGTGTCGGGCTATATCGAACCGAGTAGAGTAGGGCTAGCTTGGCGGTGGAAAAGGGGCATATTAAACCTTCCAAAGTTCTCTGTCGGGATGTCGGATACACAAGGCAGTTCACCTCCCGATCAGTAGGCGTCGCTACGTTAAACGACCCAATCTTGCGACGTCTATCGTGAAAGTGGTTGATTGATTGTTCACCTTCCGGCTCCGTTCCACTCCTCACAGTGAACGATGGCGACCGAGAGAGAAAGACTGTTGCTGGAGTTGGAGCTTGTTGATGTTGAAATGCAAATAATTTTGACCGGCGCACAGTAAACTCTTTTAAAAATGGCGGTGTTGTTGTTTTGAGAGGAAGGAGCTAAACCGGAAATGATGTTGTTGGCCGACCAATCACAAGCCTTGCGGTATCCGCGAGTCTCCGTCTCCTCGATGGATAGATAGATAGGAATGTTGGCCGACTCTCCGGGGTCTTTCCTGGACGACTATAAATCAGGCTATAAATTATTTTTTTAGTCTGTGAACGTTGAACTGAACGCAGCGTATTTGCACATAAAGAACTTGAACGCGAACACATTCAGGTCCTGTAACAGAATGCCTACATTTTTACATTTTTATACTCTTACTTCGTTTAGAATTGTTCAAATCAAGTTTGGTTGTGCTGTCCTCTGCGACATTGTTTTATGTCACTGTTCTATTTATTGTTGTTGTGTTTGTTGCAAATCAAATTTCCCCTGAAGGGACAATAAAGCTCTGAACTGAACGACCCAGATCACCCTGCCTGCAGCAGGGGTGTGATTTCCCAGCCACAAGTAGGTTGTTGGAGAAGAAGTTATTCAGACAAATTAAACAAAAAATACAAGCAATTTTTGTCCTTTGTCCACACATCTGTTCCACGTGCAAATCCATGTTGTGTGATAGGATTTAAGGGCTAGTGTAATTGATTTCATTGCAAGACAAGGTCCAGTTTGGTTCGGGTAAAAACACCACATGAACAGTGTCCACTGACATGTTTTTCTTTTAGTAATACATCCAAAGTTTAACCAGAAAGGTCCTATTGAGATACAATAGCTGTTTCTTCAAGGAGGTCAGCACAACAGCACAATTTTCACATAAATAGTTTCACATTACAGCATGTACAAGCACGATAATATCAATAACTTGTTCCAGTATTCAGTGACAGATGTGCAAAGCCACAACATTTCCTTGGATTGTTTAGAAAGGATCTTCTGAAGGTATTCAAACTTTGAAAACAGTCATGTTGGACCAGAGGAAGAAAGAGGCCACATCAAACAGAAAAGAACCCTAAATACCACCTGCAATCTTTAAAGTTAAGCTTCTCTATAAGAGGGGCAGACTTTCAAATCTGTGCAGTGTAGCATGATTCAGTGTTTCCATGACGACCAAATGCAAAATTCAAACATTCATCTCAGCTCTGGTTACTTTCTACGTCCAATCTGTGAATTAAAGTTATTTGGGAATAATTTTTTCTAACATCCAATTTAAAAGACTGAACTTTTTGTTCAACTCTGATCAAATGCATTTACTCTGGCGTTAACACAGATTCGTGTCGATATGACCGCCGCAGAACTAGTTAGCTTTGCACAGGGTCCACAGAGATGAGACTTTGGGTGACTGGTCTATGTCCCATTTGGAGCCAACAAGTCAACTTTCACATGGCTTGGTCCACTTTTGTGGCAACAGTGAGCGTTCAAAAAGCTGGAAAAGGCGATAATCCAAAGCCCCGCCCATCGAAAAGTACCTCAACTCAACTCAACTTTATGTCTTAAGAGTAACCTGGTCAAGTTAGGAGCTGTTACCATTAAATCTGTAGGAGGAGTTTGATCAAATCTGAGGTGTAGAAAAAAAAAGACATTTACAACCACCAGCATATAGGTGGATGTCACTATAATAATATGTACGCGTTCAGGCCGGGTCCAGCATTCACCGTATGAAGTTTGGGACAGATTGGATAATGTATGTGGGAGTTATAAGTGACTTAATTTTTTGTGTCGAGTGATGGCGAGTCATCAAACTTTGAGGCGTCGCCACGGCCACGCCCTTTAAGTTTTGAAAAAGTTGCCCAATGTCTTAAGAGTAACCTGGCCAAGTTTGAAGTCTGTAGCATTAAATCTGTAGGACGAGTTTGATCATATGCAAGGTGTGGAATCGGTCAAAAATGTCACCAAAACGCACTTTCCATCCAAAATGGCCGCCTTCCTGTGGACGTGGGACCATGGCGACATGAGACTTTTTTGTGCGTCTGGGCATGATGAATGAGTGTACCGAATATTGTCGTCCCACGCGAAACTAACATCAATGCGGGGACCATTTTTAAGTATCGTAGGGGGCGCTACAGAGTCAATGAGCGACTCCCAAATATATAGTTTAGATTCTTTCATGTCGTCGACTGGCAGATGGTGCTTGCAAAATTTCAAGAGTTTTCGAGCAACTTTTGCAAAGAAAAAGAAGACGGCGGAATAATAATAATCCTTACAGATACGATAGGGTCCTTGCAGTTTCACTGCTCGGGTCCCTAATATCAGAAACAGAGTCTCATGCTGGGTTAAAAGCCAGGGAATAAAAATGGATTTTAAGACGATTTTTAAAAATGGACAGTGAAGGCTTGATACCTGTCCGATCTGGACCGAATGGACGTCTGTCCGCTCGGCCCATGCACAACATATAAAGAGTTCAGACTTCTACGACTTCTACAAAGATATTTGCTCCAGAACGTCCAGCTGGATCAGAGGGTGTAGAAGGCTATAGGCCTCAGAGCCCCTTGATTCAGAAAATCATCTGAAAGACAAATTAAAGAGGTATATGGTTGAAACCTGCTTAGACAGGGATCAATATGAAGGACAAATGAGGTTTAACTTTAGGAATTTTTATTAGCAAAAATCCAAATTTCGCCTTAACTCCTCAAAGGAAGGCTATTGCTGTGTTTCTTTCTCAAACAAGGTAATTTAAAGAGGTTTCAAGAAATTTTGTGTATTTCCCTGTACATGACAAATCTGATCTTAATCTTAAATAGTGGTTCAGTAAGTGTTTCTGTTGCCAGGGAGCGCGTCTACAGGCCTTCAGGAACAAAACAAAAATGGAACAAATCATTGTTTTGATGCATTTTTTGATAGTTAATTTAACAAAGACAATGGACACAAATAAACATTGCTGTAAATCAGTCAGAATTGGCCAAGAGGCAGTTTTTAATTTATAGACCAGGGTTAGGTGTCACCCCAGGGCCGGTTTTTGCTATGGGCAATGTGGGCGACCGCCCAGGGCGCCCTCTATGTGAGGGCGCACAAGACTAAAAGCAGGGCTCTCAAGTTTTCAAGTTTGCTTGGAGTGAGATTCGGGCTGGGCAGGGGCCGGACCGTGTGCGCGGGGGGTTTCTTTCGGGTTTTTTTTGGGGGGGGGGCTGGTCCCTTACAGTATCCCATCGCCATAAACAAGCTACTTAAAGAACAAATAAATTGTTTTATTTATACCAAGATCACAAATCTTCTCTTTTACACTATTTTAAAATAAATTGTTTTAGGTATGCAAAGTCTTAACAAACAAACAAAAATGTATGTCTTGTTGTAAGTGTTTGTGGCAGATTTTGATGCTTGATGACTGATATTGGGGGCTCCCATTTAAAGCACAGCCATTTTCACAGTCATGATGGATGACAGAGTTCCATTCAGAGCCAAAGTGTTCCTGGTCTTGGTTTTATTGAGCCCCACCATGGAAAAAACCCTCTCTGCATCAGCATTTCAGTGCGGCAGAACTAATACCAGTTTGGCAATTGTAGGTAGCCTTGGGAATCTGCTCATACCAGTCACCTTTGAAAAAAAATTAACCACGGAAGCCTAATTACACTCCTACATATTTTTCATTTTTCATTAAGTTGCTCACTTCAAAGGGTGTGTGCTGAATATTTAGACCTACTACTCCAACGAACTCTTTAATTGGCAGGTACTGGGCTTTTACAAGGAATAGGAAAACTATAGTAACTAATAAAAGATTCAAATAAATCAAATCAAATCAAATCAAATTTATTTATATAGCACATTTCATGTACAAACAGTTCAAAGTGCTTTACATAAAATAAAAGCATTGCAGCAGGGAGTGCAAGAAGCATTAAAAATACATAAAAGAATATAAAAAGAAACAAATAAAATCATTTGTAAATAAATAAATGAAGATATGACCTGCTGATGATCCTGACGGTTCTCTTCCACCTCCAGCTCGTCTACAACTTCTGCACGTGTGCTTGCAGCTGAAAGCTATTTCAGACCTCATCTGGCAACAAGAAATTCTCTTTTCTGATTGGCTGAGAAATTCAATTTTGTGATTTGCCGATGGGTTGCTAAATCAAGACAGCTGTACCAGAGCTATAGTTCTGAGCTGTACGAGCGCACAGTAACCTGCCATTGACTCGTTTATAGTATCGGCCATTAGAATTTCTGTTCGACGAAGTTGATCATTTCTCAGCGTGAGAAATGGCATGTGTGGCGTGTGAGCGTGTGAACTTGTTGAAATGCGTGTGTCTCACGCTCATTGCGTGAGACTTGAGAGCCCTGCTAAAAGTATAGCCTCTAGCATGGTGGCTGCGTCTGCTAGCGCGAGCGGTGTTGATGACGCCACGATTTTGTGCCGGCTATATACGGTGGCGCCAGTTGTTGCAATCTTCTCCGTCACAGAGGTGGCGCTGCTACGTGAAGGTTACCGCTAACTACTCTACAACCACGAAAGTGGAGAAGAAAACAATGAAGAGCAGGAACACTGTCATCAATGATGCTGCTGCAGTATCTAGATAATTTTATTTTTTTAATTCAGTCAATAGAGGTGAAGGTCTGAAGACCCCGGCATCACCACTTGGAGTCTCTGCCATCTTCTTTGCCTTCACGTATCTGTCCCGTAGCTTCTTCCACACATTCTTACAGAACTCTCCCTCTTTCCCCAAAGTTCTGCCAATCTCTGTCCACCAGTTTTGGGAGTTTACGTGCTCCCTGTGCTGTTTCACTGCAGTTTCGTACAGCTGCCTGTACAGTCCCTGACAAAAGTCTTGTCGCTTAGGTACAAGTTGACCTTAAGTGCCCCTCAAATATATGTCTAATCAATTTTTTTTTACAAAAAATGGCTAATTTCAATCCCAACAGCTTTTGAAATAATGTTTTGGAGCCAAATGAAACTGCTGAAAAGCATTCTAACGTTTACAGCTTGGTAAAGCCCACTGAGTCAGTTTTTGCAAAGACAAAAGTCTTGTCACCTTGTCATATGATGTCCCTAATCCTAGATTACAGCCACACCTGTGATCAATAATTGATCAATCAATTAGTGGGTGTGTATAAAAAGAACCCCAGCACACCAGACCTTCACATCAACTGTAACTTGACCTCTGACAACATGCCTAAGATTCACCCTGAGACCAAAGCGTTGATTATCAAGAGGCTGAAGACCAGATCCACTGCTGAGGTGGCTGACACCTTAAATGTGTCTCAGCATCAAGTACAAAGAATAAGAAAAAGATTTGAAAAGACTGGAGATGTTTTTGACAAGTCCAGGTCCGGCAGACCCCGCAAGACAACTGCTCGGGAGGACCGTTTGTTGGTTCGAAAATCCAAGGCCAGCTCCTTTTCCACTGCAGCAGAGCTCCACCAGGCCTGGTCACCTCAAGTCCCTGTGTCAACCAGAACAGTTTGTAGAATTCTGTCTCGAAATGGCCTCCATGGTCGAGTCAGTGTCCAGAAACCAGCACTAAACAAAAGGCAATTAAAAAAACGTGTGGCCTTTGCCAAGGCCCACAGCCTGCTAAAAGGATGGATGCTGGAAAAGTGGCAGAAGGTGGATTTCTCATATGAATCTTCGGTTGAATTACATCACAGCCGCCGCAAATATTGCAGGAGACCTACTGGTGCCCGCATGGATCCAAGATTCACCCAGAAAACAGTTAAGTTTGGTGGCGGAAAAATCATGGTCTGGGGTTACATCCAGTATGGGGGTGTGCGAGAGATTTGCAGGGTGGAAGGCAACATCAATAGCCTAAAATATCAAGAAGTACTAGCTACCTCTTACATTCCCAACCATAAAAGGGGTCAAATTTTGCAGCAGGATGGTGCTCCATCGCATACTTCCATCTCTACATCAAAGTTCCTCAAGGCGAAGAAGATCAAGGTGCTCCAAGACTGGCCAGCCCAGTCACCAGACATGAACATTATTGAGCATGTCTGGGGTAGAATGAAAGAAGAAGCATGGAAGACTGCATTCTTTGCTATTCTTGATGACTTCATCAATAAATTGTATGAATCCTTGTCGAACCGCATGGACGCAGTCCTTCAAGCTCATGGAAGTCATACAAGATATTGAATATGGATCTCACAGCACCACTACTTAATTCACTGATGTTATGCAACATATTTTTGTATTTGAAGTAAATTATTTGTTCAATTTTCACATTACTATCTGTAGGCGACAAAACTTTTGTCTTGTCAAAATCTGACCTTTCTGTGTTCATTAAATGATCAATCTTTCTTCAGTGAAGTAAATTTATTTTAGTATATTAAACATTATTTGGGAGGGTTTTAGCTTTCATATGAGCCATTTCTAAAACCAATGGATTAATTAAAAGTCAGGTTATAAGCTGTTGTTTCTACAAAATGGATAAGTGACAAGACTTTTGTCAGGGACTGTACAAACGCACCTCCTGACTGAGCCTGGTCTCACATTGGTCCATCCGCTTTTTCGTTGGTGGCGCCGCCAAGTTACAAAAATCGACTGGTGCATGACAACCTGCTGCACCGCCTTTTCAAGGCAAGCGCCAGGACTGAAATGTCATTTTGACGTCACGGTCCGCCACCTCCGTGAGCGACGCGTCAACTGTAAATTCCAGCTTTACATAGACCCATATACCTTCATGGGTTATGTGAAAAATGTAAAAAAAAAAAAATCTGTGCAGTCATCTACGTGAATTTGTTTACGTCACGTGACTCCGGTTGATTGACGGGGACTGCAGACTGCTGTCACTAAGAAACCTGGCATAGCAGCCTAATGCTGATTTCAAACAGGCTTCCAGCAGCATTTATTGAAGCATTAAAAACCTTGTTTAAGCGGTGACATTTTTCTGATATGTGCGTTGTCTAAGATATCGATGTGGAGTTCAAGAAGGTGCTGGTTAACCTCATCCCAGCACTTCTGTCACCTGAAAATCTGGTGGAAAAAGAAATTGGAGGAGTAAAACTCACATGCAGAGACCTGCTGCACTACTTCAAAGTGAGTTTACGTTTTATACTCGGTACACTGAGTTTGTAAGAATCACACCTTTCTGCTACATCAGGGGTCGGCAAGCCGCAGCTTCGGAGCCGCATGCGGCTCTTTCATCCTGATGCTGCAGCTCCGCGCGGCTTGGGAAAATAAATTAAAAAATTATCCAATTGAAGTGTATTTTATTTGTGTTTTTTATTGTAGTTCTAAATTGGAAGATTATTGTGATCTTGAAATATTAAAATAAATTCTATATATATATTTTTGTCGCTCAAAATATGAGTCACACTCGCCGAAAGCCGGTATATGCCCGCTAAAACGCTGTGCATTTATCGAGACTTTCAACCCCAGGTAGGCCAAGTATGGAGAAATGTAAGAAAATAAAAGTATCTGAAGAAAATTGGTGCAAAACAACCCTTACAGGAAAAAAGACGTGTACGCTTTCCCGGCTTTAATGGTAGAATAACGCAACAGCGCCCCCGGCTTTAAAGGTAGAAATGCGGCAATGCTTTCCCGGCCTAAATGGGTTAAGGATTTGTGATTGATATTTATATATTGTATTTCATTTATCGTTTTTTTCTCAGTTCTTTTTGTACCTTTTTGTATTTAAGATTATATATAATAAAATAATACAAATGATATAATATGTTGTTGTGTTGGGAAAGTCGGGACCGCCTGTGTGTCACCCAGTAACCCTAAAACAGAATTAGGAATTAAACACAGTCGAAAAATCAGAAACATGAAGAACAATATTAGGAGAATGGATTAGATCAGAGATGTCACACTTTGGTGCACAAGTAGACTGAAACACGACGCAAAGACCTGAAAAACCTGCATCCTTTTTGCACAATTAAAGTAGAAATGCATGCAGGTAAGACCGGCTACAGCCAGACACGACAGGTTATAGTTGACTCGTATTCTGCTGCCTAGAAAGTGGAGTTCCCATGGACTCTTCCCAACCCAGATTCCTCTTGTGTCAACAGAACAAGCTTGACTCAATCATCCCAGCAGGAAATATAGAAGCGTCACGCAACATTCTCCACACAGGTTTCATGACGCGAGCAGGAGAGGAACAAAGACGGCGCATGCTGTTCTGAGGTCGGAAGAAACAAACAAGCTTGATGTAATCATTTTAGCAGCAGGAGCGCTGCAGTGTGCAGCTTTGCTTTGCTTCAGAGTTCACAGGCAGCTGAAGTAGCTGCTGAGCTTCCAACGTCTAATGTTTTATTATTTATTTTATTTTGTAAAAGTCTGTTGCTGTCTGCTGCGGAACCGGAAAAGAAAGTAATCGGCGGATCCACCAAACATGGAGAAGGGTACGGAACTTTTACTCGGCCATTTTCATTTTAAAGTTCTTCCAGACGGCGGAGTCAACAGAACCAAAGTCATCTGTAAACACTGCCAAGTTGAATTGTCTTCTCACCGTAGTAGTTCCAGTCTAAAATATCACTTAAAGGCAAAACACACAACTGATAGCAGCAAGTCATTCAAGGAAACAGACAGTGGAGCGAGGCTTCTACATAAAAACTACAGAAAGATGCTGATGTTAAAAGTGTGGTTGCACAACAAATGTTATGGCACTTTCATTCATATGGCAGCACATTTAAAATAAAACTAAAAGCTATACACTACTTTTGGATTCATTTTTGGATTTCGCGTACAAATGCGATGAATCGCATGTGATTAATTGGATTAAAAATTTTAATCATTGCCCAGCCCTAATAAGAATATATGTAGAAAAAGAAAGGCGGCTGCAAAGTGCATGTAATTCCAGTAGTGGCAGCAGCGTTATAAAGTGTGTGTGTGACAGACGGCATAGCTCCCACAGTCGTTTGTCTTCACCAGCCGGGCCAAGTCCCTCCTGTTTTCCTGTGCAGCCTACAGGCCACACAGTACAGCAACAACAGTCTGGCAGAGGATGCTCTCTATTGTGCTCCTATAAAACTTTGAGAGCAATTATGGGGTAAACCAGCCTGTTTTGGTTTTCTTAAAGAAGAGCCTCTGCTGGGCCCACTTCGTCAGGCTGGATAAGTTCAGGGACCACGCTGAGTCTTTGGTGGTGTATATTCTCAGGAATTTTATTTGAAAAACCACCCTCTCCACCTCCTCCTGGACCTCCTCAAGTCAATGATGACCTCCTTTGTTTTAGTGGTGTTTAGTGGACCCTGTTGTTGTTTAAGTGTTGAACCTCCTATTGGGGGTCTCATTGTTATCGCTGATGAGTTGTTAGCGAATTTTACTATGATTTTGGAGGAGTGGATGGGGACACCAGGGCCAGTTTTTGCTATGGGCAATGTGGGCGACCGCCCAGGGCGCACTCTATGTGAGGGCGCTCCCAGGCCACACACCACAAACTGCTTCCAATCCAAATAAACTGTATTTCATTCCTAAAATGAACATAGACCCATATACCTTCATGTAATTAATTGGCTTATGTGAAAAATGTAAAAAAAAAAAAAAAAAAAATACTAATCTGTGCAGTCATCTACGTGAATTTGTTTACGTAGAAGATCTGATAAAGATCAGAAACAATAATTTCATGAAATGACAATTATTTATGAGTCCCAAACCTTGAGTCCAAGTCAAGTCTTGAGTCTTTTGAGGGCAGGTCTGAAGTCAAGTCTTAAGTTTTTTTTTTATATTTTTGGGGCTTTTTTTATGCCTTTATTATAGGAGAGTGAAGAGAGACAGGAAGCAAGGGGCAGAGAGAGGGAAATAACACGCAGCAAAGGGCTGTATGATGCGGGATTTGAACCGGGGCCAGCTGCAGTGAGGACTATAGCCTCTATACATGGAGCGTCTGCTGTACCCACTACGCCACAGACCACCCCAAGTCTTGAGTCTTTTGAGGGCAGGTCTGAAGTCAAGTCTCGAGTCTTTGTTTGTGCGACTTAAGTGCGACTCGAGTCCCCATCTCTGTCACAAACTGAAGAGACCTTTGGTATGACATTCTAATAAAAAGGACACCTTTCTGCCTGATTTATCTGCACATAAGGTGTGAAAGTATATTTTTAAACCAAACAAAGATCTTTTTGTTTAACCCCAACAAAGTCCTTTTAGTGCCAAAAAATTATCTCACAAGACTCTCAAGCTGTGATCAAAGCTTAGACGGAGCTGAAAACAATGCTCTGGGAGTGGGACAGTATCCAGGTCTCCACTCTCCAGTTTGATGGTACCTCAAGTTAACCTAGTAAAACCAAATATGTGAACACCCGTCTCAGACTATCAGCATTTGACATTCAGGGATGACAAGTTGGCTGATGCAGTGAATGTTCACCACTCAAACTAGACAAAGTACCCTTCTGCAAAAGCAACTTAACCTATAATATCTTGTGCATGGCATGCAGATGCTGATAGGTATGTCTAAACTTTGCTGCTAACAGGATTTATACAAGCTGTTTCAGGCAGGATGTACAAATTGTAAAACACCTGACAACCCTGCCCCCAGACCCTAATGTAAGCAGCAAAGAGTTGGGTCTGCTGCAGCAGCAGCCAGTGCTTTACAGAAAGTACTGGTTCTAAGTTAGGCTTTGGCTCTAAACCAGCGCTGGACTCCTGGGTTCTCGGGTGGGAAAAATCCTCCAAGAAGTCTTGAGAACTATTCCTGAAAATGTCTTAAAGAAATCAGAAGAAAGCTTGAACCGCTTATCTGAGGGGCTTCAACTCCTGTCAATAAATCACTGCACCTATTTTCTGTCTTTCTCCATCTCGAGGCTTTTGCACAGTACCGTACAATACTGTACGACCAACTGTCGTTCTTGGCAAACATCGGCGTGTTCAACCTCCCCAAGTTCTCCCACACCACTCCCCTTCTCCGTCCTCTACACCGGCTCCCTGTAGCTGCAGCATTAAGTTTAAGACTCTGGTGCTGGCCTACAGGGCAGTGGAAGGAACAGCTCCTTTATACCTCCAGGCTGTGGTCGAGCCCTACACCCCCGCCCGACCACTTCGCTCTGCGGCCTCCAGGCGCCTGGCTGCCCCGTCACTCAGGGGTCCCTGCGCACCATCCACACGGTCACGGCTTTTCTCTGTTCTGGCGCCCCGATGGTGGAACGAGCTCCCGACTGATGTCAGGACAGCTAAGTCGCTGCCCATCTTTCGCCGCAGGCTGAAACCCACCTCTTCAGGAAACACTACCCTGATCCGCCCTCTTAGGACATCACCTGTTTCGTCCCAGCTCCTTACACACTTATTTGTTTCCTAATCTGTCTTTGTTTTCTAAATTGTCTTCCTATTTGTCTCGGTACCTAACTTACCGAACTTACTCTAGCTCTAGTTATACTCAGAGGTGAGTAGTAACGAGTTATATTTACTTGAGTAAGTTTTGGAAAAAAATTTACTTCTAGGAGTAGTTTTAAATCACTATACCTTTTACTTTTACTTGAGTAGATTTGTGAAGAAGAAACTGTCCTCTTACTCCGCTACATTAGGCTACAATGAGCTGGTTACTTTTCTTCTTACCTCTTTGGTATTCTATGCCTCATTATTTTTATCCCCCCGCGTACGCCTCATTTTAATGTTTTATTCTGACAGAGACAGAGACTTCCGCCAAAGGCTCTACCACCTGACTGTGTTCCACCAATCAAACGTAGCAAAGAGAAAGAAATGGAACAGAAATAGGAAGAAACAATCAGAGAAAACAATGAAAAATCAGACAACCAGCTGCTACACCTGTAAAAACAAAACTGAAGACAATCTACGGCTTTTGTGGGGAATCCAGCCTTAGAGCCACCAGGAGCACCTGGAAGCAGACAAGCAGAGAACAAACACACAAACACAAATAAACAAAAAAGCACAAGCAGCTGCAAACAAATACAACACAACTGTGTTTACAGATCGACCTCAAACCACAGAAGCTGGTTACTTTTCTTCTTACCTCTTTGGTATTCTACGCCTCATTATTTTTATCCCCCCGCATACGCCTCATTTTAATGTTTTATTCTGACAGAGAGAGAGACTTCCACCAAAGGCTCTACCACCTGACTGTGTTCCACCAATCAGACGCAGCCGTGCAGTCTGGTCACGTGACCATACTCAATCTCAGCGGCGGGACGGGTTAGCTTTACAGTTTACAGTCGTAGCAAACAAACAAAGAAACAGATGAAAAATGTCAGAACCAACGGTGGGAAATGAAGACGCAGACGAGGCCTCATACTGAAAGCATGTTTACCTTACAAAGAGTGAGAAACAGCAGCTACATTATGTGTCTTCTGTGTCAACCAAAACAAACGCACATTTCAGCAGAAACTCAACATCTAACTCGAGGAAACATGTAGCGGTAAGTTTCCTAAATTCGTTTTTTCCCCCATGGATAGGTGAATGTTTGTTTTTTAGGTTACATATGGGTTACATATGTTTTAAACATTTCCTAAGTCTCTTTTACTTTTTATTGAAGTTCTTGAATTTATCTGGATTATTTTAATTTAAGCTATTTTGTAATTAATTAATTAATTAATTTTAATTTATTTGATCAATTGGATGAACTCTAATTTGCCTAAAGATGATTATTTAGTATTTTTGTCTGTCTGATTGAATGCTTGTGTTAACAAATAAATCAGACGTTACTCAACAGTTACTCAGTACTTGAGTAGTTTTTTCACCAAGCACTTACTCTTACTCAAGTAATTATTTGGATGACTACTTTTTACTTTTACATGAGTCATATTATTCTGAAGTAACAGTACTTTTACTTGAGTAAACTTTTTGGCTACTCTACCCGCCTCTGGTTTTGCTCTTAGCTGTTTGGTTTTGGAAGGAAATGCACTTATGATTTCTTGTGACCTGATGTTCTTTTGCCTACCGTTGTGGAACACACTTATTGTAAGTCGCTTTAGATAAAAGCGTCTGCAAAATGACCGTAATATAATGTAATTTAAAATGCAATAAAAGCAAACAATAAGTTCACGTACAGTAGTGTAACCCCCCCCCCCCCCGCACTGTTTAATGACCGCACATGCAGGAAGTGTTTGAATCGGTGATGTTTCACACTTCTCTGTCAGTTCTAATAATCATACTCAGGTTAGTACCCTATTCTTCTTTTTTTAAAACGATTCTTCAGTGTGCATACTGCTTTGAAAAGAACTTATCAGATGGTAGCCATGTGTTGTATGAATGCATTTACATCACAGAGAGGTTTTTCTGGGATGGGACGCTCGCAGCGCTGATGTCTCTGCACACAAGGTGCTTCACAGAAGGACCTCTTGAGGGTTATAAACATTAGAAAAGGCTTAAGAGTCAAACTTTGATTTGTCTACGCAGAAAGTTGAATTATTTCTTTTGCGAGTGCTGGAGCTCAGCCTGCATTCGGCCTCCTGAGCAAACGCACGATTGAAGGTGCGCCATGTGTTTATAGCTCGAACAGTTGCAGCGTAAATCTTTTCGGCTGAACTCCTTCAAACACACTCTGAGCTTTACCTTTTTGGAGATCCTTATTTTATCCAGTCTTTGTCTACTTTTCATTGCTTTCCACCATTTTCTTTCTCTTTAACTCTTGCTTGTTGATCAGTGTCAGCCCCCCCCCTTCACATGAGTTTAAGAGACTTATTTTTGATTTAGCAGCAAAGCTTTTCTTTTGAAGATCGTCTCAATTTTGTTTGAATTTAGTGAATCACTCAAGTTTAAAATGTTGTTTTTATTTATTTATTTGTTTTTTTTGTCCCTTGTCCTGTCCAGCATTATGGCAGCAGAATTGTAATGTGAATACCGTTTAATCCGAACACATTTGCTATGCCAAGGGGAGCTTTATGAATGTAAAGCTCCCCTTGATGCCCATCAACTGCTTATCTATTTATTTATTTTTGTTGCAATACTTAACATGTGATAGTGCCGAACCAGACCGGGGGGAAAGAGTGAGAGCAAAGAGAAAGAAATGGAACAGAAATAGGAAGAAACAATCAGAGAAAACAATGAAAAATCAGACAACCAGCTGCTACACCTGTAAAAACAAAACTGAAGACAATCCACGGCTTTTGTGGGGAATCCAGCCTTAGAGCCACCAGGAGCACCTGGAAGCAGACAAGCAGAGAACAAACACACAAACACAAACAAACAAACAAACAAAAAAGCACAAGCAGCTGCAATCACATACAACACAACTGTTGATACAGATGACCTCAAACCACAGAACAACAACAACTGGTTAGTGAGTATGCTACTGGGCTAATGAATGTGTGTGCATGAACATGCGATACACATGGCACAGGTCCCACATGATAACCGTGCTTTATTATGAGTGTATAAATGTATAGGGCCATAATCCCCCCCCCCCCCCAGTAATCAGAAGCAGGCCAAGAGGAGCACAGAACCCGGGAAGCCCACCGCAGGGACAACCACGCATCCACCTAGAAGACTGCAGAGGAAGCCCCCACAAGCATAGGGCAGAGGCCCCCCAGTGACCAGAGGCGACAGCCCAATGCTCCCGCCACCCAGACATGGGCTGTGCGCTGGAACCGAGACCCCCCCGGCAGAGGCCTCGCCCAATACCCGAGAGGGCCAGGCGCCCAAGACAGCCAAGCATAGTGACCCAGTGCCCCTGGTCAAGTGTTCCCGGGAGTCAAGACGTGCCCACAGGTGGGTGAAGCAGCAGCGGGGAGAGGCAATTCTTCCCCATCAGGAACAACACAAGCAGGCCAGAGGACAGCAAGACCTAGACACAGACACCCCATAAACCAGATAAGGAAAATAAATAAATAATAAAAAAATAAAGACCGCTGGGATAGGCTCCAGCCCCCCCGTGACCTCATGTTGTTTTAATGTTTTAATGAAACTGTGATGCCGTGTACTACATCCTCACCTTAAAACTATTTTCACTGTGCTGGTTTGGTGAATTTAACTTCAACCATGTGTTTCCATTGGTGATCAATTCTGAAAATATTTACAAGAAACGGTTTTGTGTTTTTTTTTGTCAGTTTAAGACACAAACTGATATTTTATCCATACTTTCCATAGTCTGTGGGTCACACCACACCAATGTTTTGGAGTGTTTTATAACCATTCCGGTGATATTTGTCATCAGCCGAGGAGCCAGATGTTGGAAGGAGGGGTGAACAAATGACCAATTGTCCTGGTTTAAAAACTTTTGCTATTCATTAGATGGTGGTGGTGGTTAGCACCGTTGCCTCACAGCAAGAAGGTTCCTGGTTCAAATCCCAGCTGGGGCTTTTCTGTGTGGAGTTTGCATGTACTCCTGTAGATTATTGCAATGCGCTTTATGTCGGCGTCTCTCAGTCTTCTCTCAGTCGCCTTCAGCTGGTGCAGAACGCTGCTGCCCGTCTTTTAACCAACACCAACAGACGTGTGCACATCACTCCTGTTCTTAACTCCCTCTGTTGGCTTCCTGTCCTTTATAGAACTGATTTTAAACTTTTAATGTTTGTTTTTAAAGCTCTTAACGGCCTCGCCCCATCGTATTTATCTGAGATTTGAACAGTCCTGGTAGAGCTCTGAGGTCAACAGATCAGTTTCTGCTGGAAGTGCCCAGGTCAGAATACAAACCCTGGGGTGACCGAGCCTTTTCCCAAAGCTGCCCCCAGGCTCTGGAATAAGCCCCCCGTCCAGCTGCGTCTTATTTCTGACCTGGGCCTCTTCAGATCTAGGCTAAAAACCTACTTATTTAGGATGGCTTTTAATACCCAGTAGTATGATGACACTTTTATCTTATTTTATCTTATTTGATTTTGTTGTATTTTATTGCTTTCACTGTTCTTTTATTGTTTTTATTTGTTTTTACTTATTCTTCTCTTTATTTATTACCTGCTGTAAAGCACTTTGGTACATCGTAAGGAGTGTCTGTAAAGGGCTGTATAAATAAAGTACATTTTCATTTACTCCGGCTTCTTCCCAGCGCTCAAAAACATGCATGTTGGGTTAATTGGTGACTCTAAATTGTCCCTAGGAGTGAGTTTGTGTGTCGTTTGTCTCTGTGATGGACTGGCGACCTGTCCTGGGTGTTCTCTGCCTCTCGTCCAATCACAGCTGGGATAGGCTTTACAGAGTTGGGTTAAGCCTAATGGATAGATGGTGGTGCTGTCTCATAATGGACAGATAATGTCCAAGTAAAAGAATTTTAGGAAATGAGTGTTCAGGGGCCTCACAATATGTCCTGGAGAGCCTACAAACCTCAATTTCTGTGTCATAAAAATTCCTTTCCTCTTTTCTTTTAGATGTTGCTGTGATTTATCGTAAAGATCATCATTCATGCGATGCTTTGTGTTGACCGTTTACGGCTAGATGAAGACACGATCGAGAAACGAAATATATTAGCTTGTTTCCAGATGGATGGATTTATAATGGGAATGCTACCTGAAGATGTGCGTGACATGGTTTCATAAATCTCTTGACCTTTTTTTGGCACTCGCTATATTCTGGCTTTTTTTGTGAGCAGATTTACTTTTATTTTGGAAACCCCTGGGCCGAATAATTCACAATAATTGCGCCGCAACGATTTTAACGAGCTTAATCGATACAACGTGTCAGTAAGTGGAGTAAGTGTGCTATATGAAGGGTGTTTTATCACATCGACGTGAGTACGGAGGAGCCACACTGGAAAAAATGCCCCTCCAAAAATAAGTAAGAAAAACAACAAATACAAGACGTTTTTGCTTGAAATAAGCAACAAAAATCTGCCAATGGAACTAGTGAAAATCGGCTTGTCAATATTTCTTGAAATAAGATGTGATATTTAGGACTTTTGAGATAAAAGTGATCTTGAAATTAGCTTAAAAACCTCTTCAAATGTCAAAAAAAGCTTGTTTCATGTGAAATATGACTCAAAACAATTTGTTTTCAAGACTTTTTCATTTAACAAGATATTCCAGATGTATTGTCTTCAAACAAGTCCCTATATCTGGCTGAAATAGTGCTTGTTAGGCAGTTGTGTCTTATATTAAGTGTAATGAGATATTTTGACTAGAAATGAGACAAATATACTTGGTGAGACTTAGATTTTTTTCCAGTGCAAAACGGCCAAATGAGAAATCCTGCACAGGAAAAAATCAAAGTCTTACCGAGTATATTTGTCTAATTTCTAGTCAAAATATCTTATTAAACGACATGTTACATGACATATTAGTATGATACATGTGATACATCTGTGTTCCTTTGATGTGAGCTTCTCCAGAAGCCCCCGCTGTCCATGATGAGCTTTCAGGAGAATGAAAAATCCTCTGGATGGCAGAGCGGGAATAATTTCCGTGTCACGGGAACCATGTGCTGGCGTAAAGAAACGCATCTACAGACTCATCACCCAGGTTCAGAGTTTTGATACCAAGGTGTACTCAAATTATTTAAATCAAATCAAATGTATTTGTATACACTGGAAAAAATCAAAGTCTTATCAAGTATATTTGTCTCATTTCTAGTCAAAATAAAACTGCCTAACAAGTACTATTTCAGCCAGATATAGGGACTTGTTTGAAAACAATACATCTGGAATATCTTGTTAAATGAAAAAGTCTTGAAAACAAATTGTTTTGAGTTGGATTTCATATGAAACAAGCTTTTTTTGACATTTGAAGAGGTTTTTAAGCTAATTTCAAGATCACTTTTATCTCAAAAGTCCCAAATGTCACATTTTATTTAAAAAAATCTTGACAAGCTGATTTTCACTAGTTCCATTGGCAGATTTTTTTTTGCTTATTTCAAGCAAAAACGTCTTGTGTTTATTGTTTTTCTTACTTATTTTTGGAGGGGCATTTTTTCCAGTGTAGCACATTTCATGTACAAAACAATTCAAACACAATTATGTTATTGTTATTTTATTGCTCATTTTATCTCAAATTTAATTTTTTATCTGTAATGAAGTTATTCTTATTGCTATTTTATTGATGACTCTCTTAATATGTGATGCAGTTGCTGTTGTGAAGCACTTTGGTCAGCTGAGGTTGTTTTAATGTGCTATATAAATACATTTTGAATTGAATTGAAAGTGCTTTATATAAAATAAAAGCATTGCAGCAGGGAGTGTAAGAAGCATTGAAAATACATAAAAGAATATAAAGAGAAACAAATAAAATAATTTAAATGAATTTAAAAACAAGCAAGAGTCCAGATAAGTTAAAAGATATCGTGCCTTGGGAATTAAAGTCCCATCACAACCCAGAAAATCCCAGAAAATAGATCCAGCTGGGTTTAGTTTTGAGTGGAAAGGCTTTTTTTAACACAGATCTTCTAACTAATTTTAACGTGGAAACCGACTGTAAAAAAACGGATGTTTTACGACAGACTGCTTCGGTAACAATGAGTCACGGCAAAAGCAGTTTTTGGAATATTGTGTAAAACTGGGATTTGTTTACAGCTCGTCTCTGAACTCTGCTTTAATGATGCTGTTGAATGTCAGTTTTAATATTTCATCCAGAGGGAAAAAAACTCTGATCACAGAGGACAAAAACCAATTTATTTCAGATTCTTCAGATGTGACTTTAATATCAAATACTTGATTTTAAAGTCGGTAATGAAGAAAAGAGCGTGCACAAACGTGCACACACACACACACACACACACACACAGTGCTGCAGGTTAAAAGGGCTCTCATGAGCAGCAAATTAAAACCAGCATCAACAGAGAGAAGAGAGACATCTGGAGAACCAACTACCGGGCAGCAAGTGGCGGTGGTACAGCGCACACACAGTTTATATCATATTGATGATTACACATAAAGGCATGCGTTCAAACACACATGCTCAGTCAGTGTGTGCGTAAAGAAGATCCAGATGTTTGTGTGAGTTTGAGTTTGAATAGGCCAAGGACTAAAGCGTGTGTGCGTCATGTACGTAAACCACTGAGCAAAATCTCGTGTTTGAGAAATATAGCAAATTACGAGCTCGAGTATCTGCGCCCAATTTAAAATCGATTTTAAACGGGCATATTACGAAATAATCACATTTTTTTATCCGCTTGAGAGCATTAGTTTGCGGTTACTGCAGATGCAAAAACTCCAGAAAAAAGGCTAGAAAAATAAGCGGTGCCAGGAAGAAGCAGCTGGAGGAACATGTTGCAACTAATCAGGTCAATTTGCAACAGGTCAGTGACACAATTAGGTATAAAAAGAGCACCTTAAGGCTCTAGCATGGTTGCTGCATCTGCTCGCGCGAGCGGTGTTGATGACGTCACGAGTTCGTGCCCGCCATAGGACCCTATATAGTGGCGCAAGTCGTTGCGCTCCAGTAGTTGCAATTTTCTCCGTCACAGAGGTTTCGCTGCTACGTGAAGGTTACCGCTACTCTACAACCACGAAAGTGGAGAAGAAAACAATGCCGCTGTCAAGAGCAAGAATACTATAATTAATGATACTGCTGCAGTTTTCGGATCATTTTAATTTTTTAATTCAGTCAATAGAGGTAAAGGTTTGAAGCCCCCGGCATCAACAGAGTGTCTGCCGTCTTCTTTGACTTCACGTATCTGTCCCGTAGCTTCTTCCACACATTCTTACAGAACTCTCCCTCTTTCCCCAAAGTTCTGCCCATCTCTGTGCACCAGTTTGGGGAGTTTACGTTGGTCCCTGTGCTGTTTCACTGCAGTTTCGTACAGCTGCCTGTACAAAAGCACCTCCTCACTGAGCCTGGTCTCACATCGGTCCATCCGGTTCGTTGTGCTCGGCGCCGCCAAGTTACAAAAACCAACTGGTGCACGACAACGCGCTGCGCCGTCTGTTCAAGGGAAGCGCCAGGCCTGAAACGTCATTTTGACGTCACGGTCCGCCACCGCCGTGACAGACGCGGCAACCATGCTACCGCCTTTAGAGAGGCAGAGTCTCACAGACGTAAAGAGGTTCAGTAATCTGCAAAAACTGCTAGATCAAATAATGAAGCAACTTTTGAATATTGTTTCTCAATTTGAAAGTGTTCAGACAAATTTGGCTATTCCATCATCTAATGAACATAATTTTAACATTTAGTTTTATTTTAAATGTGCTGCCATATGAATGAAAGTGCCATAACATTTGTTGTGCAAACACACTTTTAACATCAGCATCTTTCTGTAGTTTTTATGTAGAAGCCTCGCTCCACTGTCTGTTTCCTTGAATGACTTGCTGCTATCAGTTGTGTGTTTTGCCTTTAAGTGATATTTTAGACTGGAACTACTACGCTGAGAAGACAATTCAACTTGGCAGAGTTTACAGATGACTTTGGTTCTGTCGACTCCGCCGTCTGGAAGAACTTTAAAATGAAAATGGCCGAGTAAAAGTTCCGTACCCTTCTCCATGTTTGGTGGATCCGCCGATTACTTTCTTTTCCTGTTCCACAGCAGACAGCAACAGACTTTTACAAAATAAAAGCCTGTGAGCAACAGACTTTTACAAAATAAAAGCCTGTGCGCAACAGAATTTTACAAAATAAATAAATAATAAAACAGAGGTGGTTTGTGGCGTAGTGGGTTGAGCAGGCGCCCCATGTACAGAAGCTATAGTCCTCGCTGCAGCTGGCCCCAGTTCGAGTCCCGTATCGGACGGCCCTGTGCTGCGTGTTGTTCCCCCTCTCTCTGCCGCCTGCTTCCTGTCTCTCTGAACTTTCCTATCCATTAAAGGCACAAAAGCCTTTAAAACAACAAAAAAAAACCTGCATTAACACGCGATAACATATTTATCGGCGTTAAATAACTAAAGAGTTAACTCGATAATAACGAGTTAACTCGTCCAGCCCTACTTTCAGTAAATAGTAAAATTGCCTTTTTGTCGTATACGGTGAATAAAATATTTGTTTATGAGAAATGAAAATCATTCTTTTCTGTTTTATTCTACATTTGATAAATAATAGAAATAAGATGATAAATAGAAAACCTGACCATGGATAGTCTTTCCTCCTCATCTCTGTGGCGTGTGCAGCTTAAAGGATAAGACCGGTTTTTTGACATTGGGCCCTTGATTTCACATTATAACATGATGTTCTACTCACCCCTGCTTGTTGTTGGTCATTTGGAGCTGTTCCGAAGATATTCGCGAGGCGTCTGGCTGCTCTCTTGAGATATTCGGCCATGAAACGGTTTCCTATGGGCAAGTTTATACAGGCACAAACTACGCTGTTTATAATTTATTAATTACTGTACACTAGCACTGATAACGTGGAGGTGCGTCGCTTACTTAAAAAAATCCGGGTTACTGTAATTTTGAATTTTTGTCGTAAAGTGGGTGTTACTGACGTCCTCGTCGTGCTACTGCCACAGGCAGCCCACAGACCTGCTGCCTATTTATTCATTCGGCTAAAATTCAAAATTAGTAACCCGGATTTTTTTAAGTAAGCGACGCACCTCCACGTTATCAGTGCTAGTGTAAAGTAATTAATAAATTATAAACAGCATAGTTTGTGCCTGTATAAGCTTGCCCATAGGAAACCGTTTCATGGCCGAATATCTCAAGAGAGCAGCCAGACGCCTCGCGAATATCTTCGGAACAGCTCCAAATGTTCAACAACAAGCAGGGGTGAGTAGAACATCATGTTATAATGTGAAATCAAGGGCCCAATGTCAAAAAACCGGTCTTATCCTTTAAAGACTCTGCTGAATAGCTCTGGAGCTCCCTCAGGGTTACAACCCTGTTGTCCTCTTTTTAAACTTCCCTTTTGTCTGGTCTGTGAATTTTGGTTATTAAACCTTTCTTGGCAAGCTTGTTGTGGACCCACATCAGTTACATCTTTTAATAATGATGTAGTGAAGCTCAGAGGGGGATTTGGAGCTTTTGATTTTCTTATATAAAACGGCCTTTATTAGTATTACTCCAGAACTTTGTTCCTGTTTGAGGGCTGCTTGGTCTGCAATGCACTGCTTCCTCAGTTGTGACTCTGGAGCCTTTCGTAACAGGCAAATCCACTCATGATGCACATTGTCACGCCATCGACTGATGGTTTTAGTTTCATGTTTTAGGTCACTTTTTTGAGTTTCAGTCCATGTTTAGTTTTTAGTCATGTTTTAGGCCACATTTACACAAAGCCGGGTATTTAGAGAAACGAATATTTCCCCCCCTCCATTTTCAATAATAACATCGTGCACACAACATCGTTTTCAAAATACTTGTCATTTACATCAACCCGCATAAATACGCCGTCAAACGCCATAATAACTCTGCCAAACCTCTTGGCAGCAGTGTAGGGAAAGGAATAAAGCCATGCAAGCCAATCAAAATCCTCAGAATCGAGGACTTTCCTCATGTGAAGGAGGAAATAACGCGAGCAAATATCACAACAAAACTGAAGGCAATAAGAGGGAAACATAGACAGTCAGTGGATACTGGACGCAGGAGCGGCCACGGAAGAGTGGTGCTCCTCTATTTTGAACTGTGCGAGCAGGTTTGGGTGGTTCCCCAGCCACTACAACCATCGCAAATGCAATAAGGCCAGAATCGTTTAAACAAACGTGAAAAATTAGTAGAACTTTAACATCATCCATGATAATCCTGATCAGTAGCCAAACAAACTGTAAAAAAAAGGCGCTCGCATGACGTTAAGCATTTTCTGGCGCATTATGTGACGTTTAAGAACCTAAAACGCCGTTTCTCCCAGTTGACACGGCAACACATAACCGGCGTTATCAGAAATCTCCACTTTGGCCAGAGGTTTTAGAAATAATCGTTTTCTGTGATAAAAACGGGGTTTTGGTGTAAATGAGAGTCCAAACCGCAGGAAAATATCTGCGTCTTCCTATCGTGTAAACGGGGCCTAAGTTTCCCTGCACTCTGTTAAATAGTTAACTCACTGCACCTGTTTATTCCCCACCAGCTGCACCTTGTCCCCAATCACTCTCACTCCCTATTTAAGTTCTCAGTCCTTTGTGTTCTTCGTGAGATCATTGCCATTCATACATGACCTGC
The DNA here is from genome assembly GCF_027942865.1 of Odontesthes bonariensis. Classification (NCBI taxonomy): domain Eukaryota; kingdom Metazoa; phylum Chordata; class Actinopteri; order Atheriniformes; family Atherinopsidae; genus Odontesthes; species Odontesthes bonariensis. The sequence continues at coordinate 9,130,159 of NC_134508.1, read as the reverse complement.
CTGTGTTGATTCCCGTTATTCCCATGTTCCACGTCGGTTTCACTAAGTTAAGTATTTATTTATCTATGCCATGCCAAGATCTTTGTTTATTTTGTCACAGTTTGGTTTTCTGAATCCGGCTTTAGTTTGTTACTTTGTTTTTGTACAATAAACCCAGTTTTCCTTTTTAAGTCCGCATCCGTGTCCTACCTTCCCCTTCACCCTCAACCCACAGTCCTGACACATAGATTGACTTCTGAAGGAAACAGCGGCACGCTGGAAAAAATGCCCCTCCAAAAATAAGTTAAAAAAACAACAAACACAAGATGTTTTTGCTTGAAATAAGCAAAAAAATCTGCCAATGGAACTAGTGAAAATCGGCTTGTGAAGATTTCTTGAAATAAAATGTGATATTTAGGACTTTCGAGATAAAAGTGATCTTGAAATTAGCTTAAAAACCTCTTCAAATGTTAAAAAAAAAAAAAAAAAAAAAGCTTGTTTCATGTGACATATGACTCAAAACAAGATATTCAAGATGTATTGTCTTAAAAAAAAGTCCCCGTATCTTGCTTAAATGGTACTTAGACAATTGTGTCTTATATTTATCTTATTTTTTATATATTGTATGGTATTCGCGTCAAATTGACCCGTTTCAAATTTTCAAAAGAAGAAAAATGGTACAAGTATACACTTTTTCTACCTGAAACTCAACGGCCTGAGCTTATTTTCTGTGATAAACATGTGAAAACATGTTTTTTTTAGCACACATGCTACTATACCCCACACATTTACATCCTTCATATGGTTTTTGGGTCATTTTGACACGCAGACACACACAATGTTACATTATCATCATAGCACACATAAGCTGTTTGTTCTCACTTTCTTTTTCAGATGTTATTCCATATCATTCCATATCAAAAATCTAAAATTTTCTCGCACTATATGCTTTACACCTGCACATCAAGGGGGTGAGACAAAGAGATAAATACCTCTAAATCACAATTCAGTCTTCCAGCATCAGTATGACCAAAAGATTTAGCTGCCAGAGGACTTTGGAACTCATATTTGGAGAGAGTCAGGCACATAGAGATGTGGAAGAGGAAGATGTCTCCAAATATGAGGATAATTTAGATCTGAACCTGAATGTGAATTTGAAGATGGCCTTCACTCGGAATATGCACCACAGGTGGCCGCTGGAGCAGCCCAAGAGCCTCACAGACATAGGAGTCGACTGAAAGTCTGTGGGATGCTGAGACAGGGAGAGCAATTTTTGAAGTCACAATGTCTCTGAAGAGCTTCCGTGTATGCCATGTATTCTCCAAGATAAACATGATTTATGACTCCCAAGTATTGAGTATAGTGGATTTTTTTTTTTGTAAATATGTTTTATCGATTTCCTGGACATTTTTACCCCACAAGAATACAGCACATGTACATGTTATTTCAATTTACACAGTCATCTCCAAAACACAGGGTACAATGTTCATCAGTTACATTGGACAATTGAGTTCACCCCATCCTTCTTACCCCCCCCCCCCCACCCATTGGGCTACAGGTTCCCAAACACACCCAATTTACTTAAGCAACCAAACGAAAACTAGAAAAATAAATGAAGACAACCAGGAAAAAAGACAAAAAAAAGGTAAATAAATACATACAAACCTGAAATAATAGAAGGGGGAAAATTCCACCAATGTAAAAGGTCATGGATATGTTCAAGTCTACTCATTATCAAGGGGTTCTTATAAGGAGTCATAATAATACCTTAAGAAATGATTGGGAAGATCCTTTAAATGTGTACTTGATTTTTTTCTAACTTTAAGAAGTACATGGTATCTTTGACCCAGTGGGAAAAGGATGGAGGTGTGTGTTGCTTCCATTTGAAAAGAATCAAGCGTCTCGTAAGGAGTGTAGTGAAAGCTATGACAACATAAGCTTTAGTCGGTAGGGCAGCTCGAGATTCCTCGGATGTTGCACCAAAGAGGGCACAAATCGGGTCGGGATCTAATCGGGTTCCGAACATCTCACTGAGAGCTTTAAAAATACTTGTCCAAAAGGTAGAAAGGTTAGCACATAGCCAGAACATGTGCATTAAATCTGCAGGTTGACCCCTACATCGGGGGCATAATGGGTCATGGTTCAGATAAATCTTCGCCAACCTAGCCTTGATAAAGTGAACTCTGTGTACGACTTTCCATTGGATCAGGCCGTGTTTAGCAGATGTAGATGATGTATGTATCAGATTTAAGACGGACTTCCACCGATCATCTCTGAAAACTACTCCAAGGTCAGAATCCCAGGCCTTCCTTAGGTTTCCCGTCGAGTGTGGGTCCATTTTCTGAATGAGGTCATAGATCTGGGCCATCAGTCCTCTTCTGTCTGATTTCAGTTCTAGAATACAGTCTGTATGTGATTTTATGGGTTTATTTGGAAATGAATGGAACGTCTTTTGTACGAAGCTTCTGACCTGTAAGTAACAAAGAAATCGTTTTTAGGTAGATTGTGGGCTTGGGATATTTGCCAGAAGGATGCAAACGTGTCTTCTATGTACAAGTTACAAATTGATTTGATCCCTTTATAGTATGGTGGATTTTTAACATCAATTATAACCTTATGACAAAAAGAGTAGTCACACTTCCATTGTTAATTGTGTTCTAGTAGAGACTGATTGTGTTCATTAAACATATATATTATCTCAGTTGTTTGAAATTGAGATAAAGACAGTATATGTTAATGGTTTATGAAATACATTTTTTGGTTAAAATCGTTTTTAAAGCCCCAAATATGACACCAAACGGTCCCAAAAGTGAAGACCATACAAGGGTTAAGTGTAATGAGATATTTTGACAAGAAATGAGACAAATATACTTTGATTTAGATTTTTTTCCAGTGCAAATCTTTAAAGCAACTAAGATGGATGCATATGTACGCACTCATTTTTCTTTTTAGAATGTTTTAAGACATTTTTTTTTTCACTGATTTAGACTATTTTGTGTTGATCCAAATTACACCAAAATGAATTAAAGGTTGTCCCTCTTGGACCTCACCCACACCACCAGACAGTCAGAGCCGAAGATGAAACATCTCGAGGAGTCGGCAGAGAAGTTTGCCTTCCATTTAAAGCTGCAGTCTGCAACTCTTTTTCAAGCATAATGCCTGGAACTGTCCGGGGATTCTGAAAGTAGTACATTAAATACCCCAATACAAAAAAAAAAGAGTTCTCTAGGTCCCCTATATGTCCCGCTAGGTCCCTCCAAAGCCAGCAGGTTTGTTTACAAAATTGCAGACCGGACCGGTAAAAGGTAACCAATCAGGTTACGAGCTGGGCTCTGCTGCCTGTCAATCACCGATTGTGCACGCGCGATACAAGGTAGGCTCGTCCCCACGCTTATTTATCTGGACTATTGAACTTCATTACGGGCTAGTCTACTTACTGTGTCTTCCATGATCGCAAATGACAGGTGAGTTGATGAATGAGGAGTCGTGTAGGCGCATCTGGCGTGCACGTAGACGTGCACGAGTTCTCATGTGTTTTGAAGGGGCGGGACAGGAAGTTGAATAACTTTTTATTTTTCGGTTAAAAAATAAGCATTTCTTGCATTTTGCGACTACGGAGGTCACCGTTTTCAACTTCAAGCGTTCTGATAGATCATGTAAACTCTTAAAATGCCAAAAATTAGGACTTTACGTATGACAACAACAAATCTTGCAGACTGCAGCTTTAAGTACCTCAGATTGCTCATGACCTGGATGACTGAGAATCAAAATAGATGGACCGCCTAGAAGACATTGAAGGAACTGCAGATTTAGGTATTTCCACGCTGGCCTTCTGTTTCTCCTTGAGGGCCGACTGCTTTCTCCAGACAGAAAAGAATAAAGGACGGCGTCAGATTGTAGATTTCCATTCATGTCTTTTGACATCGTCCTCCTGAGTGAAAGGTGTAAAGAAGACGCCATGGTTTGAAGTAGTAAATGTGATCTGAATGATTGTATCTAAACAATCCGATGTCTGAGGACTCTGGGGATATGTACACTGGAAAAAAATCTAAGTCTTACCAAGTATATTTGTCTCATTTCTAGTCGAAATATCTCATTACACTTAATATAAGACACAACTGCCTAACAAGTACTATTTCAGCCAGATATAGGGACTTGTTTGAAGACAATACATCTTGAATATCTTGTTAAATGAAAAAGTCTTGAAAACAAATTGTTTTGAGTCACATTTCATATGAAACAAGCTTTTTTTTTTTTTTTTTTACATTTAAAGAGGTTTTTAAGCTAATTTCAAGATCACTTTTATCTCAAAAGTCCCAAATATCACATCTTATTTCAAGAAATCTTGACAAGCCGATTTTCACTAGTTCCATTGGCAGATTTATTTAGCTTATTTCAAGCAAAAACGTCTTGTATTTTCTGTTTTTCTCACTTATTTTTGGAGGGGCATTTTTTACAGTGTATTGAGTTATCGGTAGTGTCTAAAATAATAGGAGGCTTCCTCATAATCAATAATCATGTGGCATGCTTATCGAATGAGTATACTCTGAATAGTATGCATTTATGTTGCCTCATTTTTGTCTGTGTTCACAAAAAAAAATGGAAAAAACACTGCTGTGCATGTATTATTTAGTGCTCGTCAACAGAATGACACCAAACTTCTGTTCTGGTAAAATGTTGCAGCAAAGCAGGTGAACATTTCCCCACTTAATCCACAGGTGATTATCCTCCAGCCAGTGTTGAAATAGACACTGAGAGATGCTGCCATCTGCTGGTCAATAAGACAAGGTGCACTTTGATTCTCAAACTTGGCCCTCACAAATAAAGCTCTTAATGACCGAGCTCCATCACATCTTAAAGATCTCACAGTTGGATATTTTCCCAACAGAGCACTTTGCTCTCAGACTGCAGGTTTACAATGGAAAAAAATGCCCCTCCAAAAATAAGTAAAAAAACAAAACAAATACGAGACATTTTTGCTCTAAATAAGTAAAATAAAAATAAGAAAATAAGTCTTCCTTTTTAAGTCTGCATCCGTGTCCTACCTTCCCCTTCACCCTCAACCCACAGTCCTGACACACATAGATTGACTTCTGAAGGAAACAGCGGCACACTGGAAAAAATGCCCCTCCAAAAATAAGTGAGAAAAACAGCAAATACAAGACGTTTTTGCTTGAAATAAGCAAAACAAATCTGCCAATGGAACTAGTGAAAATCGGCTTGTGAAGATTTCTTCAAATAAAATGTGATATTTAGGACTTTTGAGATAAAAGTGATCTTGAAATTAGCTTAAAAACCTCTTCAAATGTAAAAAAAAACCTTGTTTCATATGATATGTGACTCAAAACAATTTGTTTTCAAGACTTTTTCATTTAACAAGATATTCCAGATGTATTGTCTTCAAACAAGTCCCTATATCTGGCTGAAACAGTACTTGTTAGGCAGTTGTGTCTTATATTAATGAGATATTTGCACAAGAAATGAGACAAATATACTTGGTAAGACTTTGATTTTTTTCCAGCGCACGTGCAAAACCTATCGATATATCGATATAAATAAAACATTTCTTTTCTCGTGTGTCTATGCATGAAATCTGCACGATATTGTTTAATTTATCTGGACTGTTGCTTGTTTTTAAATTAATTTAAATTATTTTATTTGTTTTCTCTTTATATTCTTTTATGTATAAGATATTCAAGATGTACTGTCTTCAAACAAGTCCCTATATCTGGCTGAAATAGTGCTTGTTAGGCAGTTGTGTCTTATATTAAGTGTAATGAGATATTTTGACTAGAAATTAGACAAATATTCTTGGTAAGACTTTGATTTTTTCCAGTGTACTTGTGGTTCCCAGAGTTTCTAAAAGTAGAATGGGAGGCAGAGCCTTCAGTTATCAGGCCCCTCTCTTGTGGAACCAGCTGCCAGTAAATGTCCACCCTTTGCACTTTAAAGCTTATAGTTAGGGATGGCTCAGGTGATCCTGAAACATCCCATAGTTAAGCTGCTATAGGCCTAGACTGCTGGGGGGCCTCATCTGTCACAACTTTCCTCACTTTACTCTCTTTTTCCCCCGTTTAATTTCTCAAATGATATTATGTATAGTTGCCTCAGGCACGCTCAGGACGGGAGATTGGACAGAAGACAAGTTTCGGTGCAATCTGTTGGTTTCCTTAGCTGGGAAATTGTTTTTGAATTGGCTCTATATGAATGAATTGGATTATTTTGTAAATAATTATGATTACAATTAATCGAATTCCAATTGGCTTGAATTGGACTTTATTATTTAAGTGCCTTGAGATGACTTTTGTTGTAATTTGGCGCTATATAAATAAAAATGAATTGAATTTAATTTAATTGAATGATTGCTGTATGATATATAAAGATTTTTCAAATCAGAAATTGTAGAAATTGTTCTTAACTTACTGACATAATTTATACTTTAGCTCTTAAATGCAACCTCAATGGTTCCAATTTACCTAATGAACAAAAATGAACCTTCGACCACCTATAATATACACAAAATAACATCTACTCTGTCTTGTTCTTACAGATTCTAGGAAGGGTTTGCTCTGTATCTGTAATAGATTTGCTGATAATGCACAGATATGTGACAGTCAAAAGAACATGCAGAAGGACTTAATACCTCTCAGTTTAGATAAATATGCCTCTGAATCCCTGACGAAGGGAGGCAGGTGTTTAACTGTTGTGATTACACTGGTTTATTATGTAAAAGCTATATTAGGTCTAAAAAAGTCCCAAACTCTGCTAGATATGTTGATGATGTTAGGTTTAAATGAACCTTCCAGACCCCTCAGCTCATCTGGATCCGGTCTTCTATCAGTTCCCAGAGTCAGAACCAGACATGGAGGAGCTGCATTCAACTTCTATGCTCCACATGTCTGGAACAAACTCCCAGAAAGCCTCAGATCAGCTGGAACACTCAGTGTGTTTAGGTCCAGGCTGAAGACACACCTATTTTCAGCTGCATTTGAATAAAGCTCCAAATCTGAAGCTTGAGTTTTTCTCATATTTTAACTCTATTGTTCTTATTTCTTTTTTGTTTAAAATTGAAATCATGCTTTTTATTTCTACTGTTTTAATGTATCTCTAAAGCACTTTGAATCGCTTTGTTGTTGAATTGTGCTGTACAAATAAACCTGCCTGGCCTTTAAATGTCAATACGTTCAACCTACAAGCTGCTAAATATATGAGTGCGTGATTTAATTCTCAATCCTGCTGTTTCAGCACCGTAAACAAAAGCAGAAGGTAAATTCCCCCCCAAAAAGATTTAATTAACTGAAGTTACAAGTGTTCAGTAGATGGCAGTGTTGTCTATTTCACCATCAAGCTTCATAAGTGTTCCACTCTACCACTGGCCATGAGCCAAGTCTGCTTATTCTCTGAGTTTTAACCGGTAAGACTCGCTGTGGAAGCTCTTATGTCCACATTTCTTATGCCCCAAACACAACTGTCACATTGATCTGAACAGTAAAGATCTGGGGATGCAAGGTGACAAAACCTGGTCTGTAGGAGTTGTATTTCCCCCTCCATAGAAGCAATTTGAGACAGTTTGAGAGGGAATTTTCAGAGGAATCACAATGGTCCCATTGAGAGTTGATCTTCTAATGATATACACTATAAAGTTTACAACACTTGCAAATGAATGCACCCCCCCCCAAAAGTTTTAACAAGGTGAATGTGACAATGATAATAGGGGTGAATGAATCCAGCTGAAATTATATCATAAAAACCCAGAAGGCTACAGCAAATAAAATCGTCTGATAAATCAAGTCAAATCCAGCGGCTGGAGGGGCAAATGAAATGAGAAACATTTCTCTATGTCTAAGTGCTGCCTATGAGCAAGTAATTTAACCCAGACCCCTAAACAGGAGCTGCTCAGTGGCCTGCTGGTAATAGTTCGCCTCTTTTGACATGAAGCTGTATTACATCCTATATTAGCAATATCATTTATGAACATTTTCTTACCCCCTGCTGCGTCCTGTGAGCAGAGTTCCAGCCTCGTTTTGGTGTTGATGAAGGTAGTCCGGCTGGTTGGCTGGGATTTAAAAAATAAAGCGTTTTGCTTCTCGAAACAATATGCGTTCAAAAGAGTAATACATTTGCGTTACAAAATCGTTCACCAGAAAAAGTCAGACCTCACAATCGCTTGGTCCTATTTTCTCTCCCTTCGTATCACTGCGTGCTGTGTAGACCGGAGTGCAGACCGAGCAGTCCCCTGCTTCCGAGCAGTAAACACCGTAACAGGCACGGCTATCGGCAGGTGGCTGAACGCATTGAGATGAATAGGATGTTAGCTGGAAAATTTTCTAATTAGGGCTGGGCAACGATTAAAATTCTTAATCTAATTAATCACATGATTTCCCTAATTAATCGCGATTAATCGCATTTGTACGCGAAATCCAAAAATAAATTGTATTGAATAGTGTATAGCTTTTAGCATTTAGTTTTATTCTAAATGTGCTGCCATATGAACGAAAGTGCCATAACATTTGTTGTGCAAACACACTTTTAACATCAGCATCTTTCTGTAGTTTTTATGTAGAAGCCTCGCTCCACTGTCTGTTTCCTTGAATGACTTGCTGGTGTCAGTTGTGTGTTTTGCCTTTAAGTGATATTTTAGACTGGAACTACTACGCTGAGAAGACAATTCAACTTGGCAGAGTTTACAGATGACTTTGGTTCTGTCGACTCCGCCGTCTGGAAGAACTTTAAAATGAAAATGGCCGAGTAAAAGTTCCGTACCCTTCTCCAGGTTTGGTGGATCCGCCGATTACTTTCTTTTCCGGTTCCACAGCAGACAGCAACAGACTTTTACAAAATAAAAGCCTGTGAGCAACAGACTTTTACAACAATAAAATAAATAATAAAATGTACAAGAGGCTATAGTCCTCGCTGCAGCTGGCCCCGGTTCGAGTCCCGCATCGGACGGCCCTGTGCTGCGTGTTGTTCCCCCTCTCTCTGCTCCCTGCTTCCTGTCTCTCTGAACTTCCCTATCCATTAAAGGCACAAAAGCTCCCCAATTATTTTTTATTATTATTATTATTGTTTTTAAACAAACAGATTTTTTTTTAAAAACTGCGTTAATGCGCGATAAAATTTTTGTCGGCGTTAAGTAATTAACGAGTTAACGCGATAATAACGAGTTAACTCGCCCAGCCCTAATTTTAACATTCTGCTGTAAATACGGTTAAAAGTTCAAGTAGCATTTTGAGATCAAATGTGTTTGTTCGGGTCTTTATTGTCTACAAATCTCAGCCTTATGGCAACAAGATTAGTCATTAATGATGACATGGTGCAGATGAATATGTAGTCCTTTTTTTCAACAGCTACAAAATGATCACTGCCGAACAATGAATGGTAGTCTGGGTACATACACAAGCTCACACTGTGGTTGTCAAATCAACTCGGAGATTCAAAGGTCCGCAGAGAGTAGCTGACAGAAGACCCCCCGTTGTGGCGGCGGAATGGACTTCTCTATCTTCAAACCAACAGAGAGAAAGAAAAAATGTTTTCATCACTGATAAACAGTCGAGTCAGAAAGGGTTATTGAGCTACTCGGTGGCCAAAGAGAGACAAATGAACAGATGGGCTCAGAGGAGAACAAAAGTGCAGAGATACAAGGACAAACAAGAAAGAGATGCACTGAGGAAAAACAGAGAGGTTTGTGGGAGATACCGCAGGTCCTGTGAAGTCGCCTAAATGGTTTGATGTGGGGTTTTTTCGCTTGTAACATCGTAAATGACTTGATTTCGAGTTCAAAAGTGAGTGAAATGAAAACATTAAATAGCCATTCAGCTCTCACTGGCTAAGATTCGCTTGTCAGAGAGGTTAAAACGAGGCGAGTGCCTCCATCTTAGATGTAAGAGCTGCCGTCTAAATCAGTTTGGACCTTATTGTTATTGAACATTGGACTGTTCAAACGGTCACAGTGTTGAATAGTTCATTTTTTTCTTTTGACCTGTTAGGGTCTATGGTACTTCTCTGTGGGAGTGGTTCCAGCTTCATGGTGGGAACAAGACTTTGGCTGTGCTCGAAACTGCGTACTTCTCCTACTACTCCTACTACTCATGCTAACTTTTTGAGTTAGTAAGTGAGTTTGAGTAAGCGAGAAGTTCCCGGATGCATACTAGATTCACCGAACTGTTGGTTATGCATCATGAGGTTACTACTCATACTCAAACTACCCAAGATGCAACGTAACTTGATGTCGGCGATCGTCATTTCCTGTCAAAACGGCAGTTTCATGCTAGCTACAACGAGTGTAGGTTCACTTCCTGTTTTCAAAACAAAAGCACCAATTGTATCGTAATGGCTTTCCCTATGATAAAAGGCAACGGGTATTTTATTTTGTGAAAATAACCGGAAGTGCGTTGCTCACTACGGCTAGCTTTAGTAGCGCCCAATTCGTCGGAACAAAATTGTAAATAGCCGGTATTTTGTCAGGTTTTCAACACGTTGGGGATCTAAACGACTACTTCCTTGCCTGAAAATGTTTCAAATGTTGCTAAAGTTTACAGAGTTTAGAGCTTAAGCGAAATCAGCTTCAGGCCGGCAGATTTCGGCTCGGGCAGGAGCAAAATGCATTGTGGGTAAACGCTCTGCATACTGTCTGATCGATGAGTATGTAGTATGTAGTATGTAGTATGTAGTATGCAGTATGCAGTATGTAGTATGCAGTATGCAGTATGCGGTTTCGAACACAGCCATAGTCTTCATTAAAAATGAATAAATAAGACGTGGCGATAATATATTTGCATTATAAGTGGGTTTATTTGTCTGTGTAATAATGCTTTTAAGCCTTCATAAATGACATGCTGACTTGCCACTTACTTTCCACCATTCTTTATAGTTATGCTGCTAAAACTGTGAGTAGGTGAAAGGAGCTTTTGTTCCAGAAGAGCATGGACTGGAAAGTGACTTTTCAGATTTCGACACCTCAGCACCTGCCAAAGTAATTGTAGATTAATTGCTTTCAATCAAGAACCTCATTAACCCCGTGCAGATGTAGTCGTTGATGATTTGTGTTATGTGCCTATTAAATAACGATTAATGTACATTTTAAAAAGAAACTTGGAGCAATGCTTGAACCAAACATTCACAAAAACAGCAAAAAAGAAGGGCCGGTTTAAGACTTCTGAAGCAATCTCTGTGACCCCTCCAGGCCTGTTTACAAGCTGTGGAAGTCCCGGCTTTGCGCGCTCTGTCGGGCAAAAACAGAGTGAGCGGTCGCATATAGCCGGTGTCAGCTTTATGTTTTACACAGGCACTGTGTGGAAGAGAATTAAAAGTTAAGTTAATTAACTACTTGAGTAAGTAGAGCAGTCAGGATGGAGCCAAATCAATTAGCTATTGGCAGGGGAGACATAGCTGGGGGGGGGGGGGGGGGGTGTTACTTAGAGAGGTGCATCAACTAGCCGGAGCCAACACACACATTAACACATTCTGAATGACAAAAACATAGTGTGGAATTCATACTGGGAAAAAATGCCCCTCCAAAAATAAGTACAAAAACAACAAATACAAGACATTTTTGCTTGAAATAAGCAAAAAAATCTGCCAATGGAACTAGTGAAAATCGGCTTGTCAAGATTTCTTGAAATAAGATGTGATATTTAGGACTTTTGAGTTAAAAGGGATCTTGAAATTAGCTTAAAAACCTCTTCAAATGTAAAAAAAAATCTTGTTTCATATGATATGTGACTCAAAACAATTTGTTTTCAAGACTTTTTCATTTAACAAGATATTCCAGATGTATTGTCTTCAAACAAGTCCCTATATCTGGCTGAAATAGTACTTGTTAGGCAGTTGTGTCTTATATTAATGAGATATTTGGACAAGAAATGAGACAAATATACTTGGTAAGACTTTGATTTTTTCCAGCGCACGTGCAAAATCTATCAATATGAATCCACGATATATATAAAACATTTCTTTTCTCATGTGTCTATGCATGAAATCTGCACGATATCTTTTAATTTATCTGGACTGTTGCTTGTTTTTAAATTCATTTAAATTATTTTATTTGTTTCTCTTTATATTCTTTTATGTATTTTTAATGCTTCTTCCACTCCCTGCTGCAATGCTTTTATTTTATGTGAAGAACTTTGAACTGTTTGTACATGAAATGTGCTATACAAATAAATTTGAGTTTTATTTGACTTTGATTTGATTTGCAATGCAAGAACTAAAAAGCAAATATGTTGACATACGATGATGGGAATGTGCACAGACCGTCTGTAAATATGGTAATAATGTAATATTTCTATTAGAAGTAGAGAAGACAGAGACGTAATACAAAGGAAAAGGAGGAAAAATACAATATTTCCCAACTTTATTTGGATTCCAGAGGACGTTTTTGTCTCCAGGTTGGCTGAAACATCTAGGACACAGTAACACATTCAGATCCAGAAGAGGGCATGTGCAAACACACACCGAAAATGAGAAAACTGCAGGGAGGTGAGGTCTTAATTAACAGCGTGACAATTTGTATTTCACACTTCACCGAGTGTCTCGGAAACAGGTCGTGTTGATCACAAACAAAGAAAAAACACATAGATGTAGGAATCATTTCCACCACATTTAAATATACGAGTACACACTGAAAGGGTGCAGTCTCCGGTTATCTGCCTTGAACATATTTTACATGTTTTATTTCTGTCCGTTTTGTTCCTTTCTTTTGAATGTACACATTTTAATCTCACTGTCTTTTGCCGCCCACCATATTAGAGGATTTCATTTGAATTTTACGTTTTTTTTGACAGTGAGTGGAGCTCAACAGCAGCTTCCATCCTACCTTTAACTTCCTCCTCATTTTCATATTACAGGAATACAAATGATTTAATATAGACCTGCCTGCTGCTCTGTTACGGTAGCCTCGTAAATGCAGCTGTGGAGACTGCAATCCTGTCTTTGTTGGAGTTGAATCCCAAAGGGCTGCGATTTTTTTCTTTTTCTTTAGTTTGAGTCGTGTTCAGCTGAAGCCCAGGGAGAAGGGAGAGGCCAAAGAAAGCAGTGGACATTATTATGCTTTTATGGGAAACATGTAACACAGGAAGGATGATTCAAAAGCAAGACTCAAAAAACAAAGAATATACACTCAGCCTGCCTGAAGCATCCTTAGACTGTAGGTGGTGCTCTACAGATTGAAAGCACATTGGGAGCCAAAACACGTCCTAAACTGCCCTTAAGTGCCCCCTCAGGAGCCAAAACGTGTGCTAAACTGCCCTCAATGCCCCCTCAGGAGCCAAAACGTGTGCTAAAGTACCCTCAAGTGCCCCCTCAGGAGCCAAAACGTGTGCTAAAGTACCCTCAAGTGCCCCCTCAGGAGCCAAAACGTGTGCTATACTGCCCTCAATGCCCCCTCAGGAGCCAAAACGTGTGCTAAAGTACCCTCAAGTGCCCCCTCAGGAGCCAAAACGTGTGCTATACTGCCCTCAATGCCCCCTCGGGAGCCAAAACGTGTGCTAAACTGCCCTCAAGTGCCCCCTCTGGAGCCAAAATGTGTGCTAAAGTACCCTCAAGTGCCCCCTCAGGAGCCAAAACGTGTGCTAAACTGCCCTCAAGTGCCCCCTCTGGAGTCAAAACGTGTGCTAAAGTACCCTCAAGTGCCCCCTCAGGAGCCAAGACGTGTGCTATACTGCCCTCAATGCCCCCTCAGGAGCCAAAACGTGTGCTAAACTGCCCTCAAGTGCCCCCTCGGGAGCCAAAACATGCCTTAAAGTGTCCTCTTGGAAGCCAAAACGCTTCCTAAACTGCCCTCTGGGGAGCCAAAACGTGTGCTAAAGTGCCCTCTATAGTGGCGAGGACACGCTATATGTGCCCCTTTTCTTTTCTTACTGCCCCTGCCCTTCAAAAAATCTGTGCACCAGTTGGTTGAACCAGTGAACAGAAGAGAATGTGATTGTGGTCCAGAATGTATTTTGCCTGACTGAGTACTGAGATGCTTCTTCTGTCATCTATTATAACACCAAGAACCTTTCATGAAACTCTTTCAACATCCAAACCTTCTACTTCCAGCTGCACTTGAGTATCGCTTTTATAGTTGCTAAATAACATGAATTTAGTTTTATTTAAAGTTAATGATCATTAGTTTCTATCAAACCATCTTTTTAATTTGCACATTTTTATTGTTAAAGTGGCTTTTTGTGAAGTTAATTTATCTGTCATCATGACAGTGTCATGTATAATTCACCGTTAACAGTAAAAAAAAAAAAACACCTGAAAAGGTTGTTTTTAATCAAAAGTTGCCGAAATATATCACTCAACCAACCACTAGGGGTCGTCTTTGTCTCATCTCTGTACTCAAACTGACTCTTAACAACTGATTAATGTTAAATAACTTAGCTTTGGTATGATCTGTCGCATTTTTTACAAACTGAAGCAGTTGAGTGAACAATAGGCACGAAAAAGGGGGAGTAAATCAAGTTGTAGACACTTTGCCTCCTTAATTTCTGGTTATTTGAGTTGACTTTCCTGAAAAAAAGAACGATTGATGGTGAAAAAACACATTTTTTTATGTTTGAGCTGCTTTTTGAGTGTCAGTGGATGGCTGAGGTGTCAAGTTAAAGTTCAAATGAGGGAAAGATGACAGTTTTAGTTCCGATCATGACAAGGCAAACACGTTAAACCATGCAGTGCAAGTCACCGTGGCTAACACAGACACTATAAAGGCATCTGTTTTACATCGCACTCTGCAGCCAGCCCTGCAGGTGCGATTCAATTTTAAAGCATCAGATCTGATGTGTGCTAATCGAGTTAGCGTTAATCCTCTGAACAGGCGGCTCCAGTCACACAATGATGACCTTTAAGAGGGTACGCGGGTGCAGAGCTCCTCACAGACACAATTAATCACATTCTGCCTTCATCTGCACATACAGCCGCCGATGTAATTGATGTTCGTTCTTCCGCACTTTCATTTTGAACTTCTGTGCCTCTCAAAAACGACTCCCATCTGCATGAAAGTGGAGCTCGTTGAGAAGTTTCACTGTAGATATTAAAGATTGTGTGGTTTTAAAAAATGCTTTGATGCCAGTCCAGTACCAACATTTTGTTACTCAATGATGAACTAGTTGCCCACATGTGCACGAGGACACCCGCAGTGGTTGTGTTCAAAACCGCATACTACATACTACATACTACATACTTGCATACTACATACTGCATACTGCATACTACATACTTCCATACTACATACTTCCATACTACATACTACATACTGCAAACTGCATACTTCCATTCTACATACTACATACTTGCATACTTGCATACTACATACTTGCATACTGCATACTTCCATACTACATACTTCCATTCTACATACTACATACTTGCATACTTCCATACTACATACTACATACTTGCATACTACATACTGCATACTGCATACTACATACTTCCATACTACATACTACATACTGCAAACTGCATACTTCCATTCTACATACTACATACTTGCATACTTGCATACTACATACTTGCATACTGCATACTTCCATACTACATAATACATACTACATACTTGCGTACTGCATACTGCATACTTCCATACTACATACTTGCATACTACATAATTCCATACTACATATTACATACTTGCATACTGCATACTTCCATACTTCCAAACTACATACTTCCATACTACATACTACATACTTGCATACTGCATACTACATACTTGCATACTTCCATACTACATACTTGCATACTACATAATTCCATACTACATATTACATACTTGCATACTGCATACTTCCATACTTCCAAACTACATACTTCCATACTACATACTACATACTTGCATACTGCATTCTACATACTTGCATGCTACATACTACATACTTCCATACTACATACTACATACTGCATGCTTCCATACTACATACTACATACTTGCATACTACATACTTCCATAATTCCATACTACATACTACATACTTGCATACTACATACTACATACTTCCATACTACATACTACGTACTACATACATTGGCGTATATCCATATAACGGGAGAGAACAGGGCAGAGACAATACAGCCTCTAAATAAGACATTATCTGTCTTTATTTCACCAATGCTTTAAGACCAATGAATGAATGAACACGTACTATTGCACTGTTAGCTCAGAGCTGCCGTGTTGTTGTTATCCGGGCTATCGGGGGCTTATAGGAAGCTTTCTACACATGCGTCAGGTTGTATGACATCATCGACGCGTGCCGCTGCAGCACAGCTCATTCACTACAGTAAGGACGTCCATCATACTCAAAGTCGTCGTCCACGTCGTCAAAATCTGATAAATATTCTGCCATGTTGCACAAAACATGTGTTTTGTGGTTGGTAGAAGTTAGCTGACCGTCACAGAGCCCGGTAGATGAATGTATTTTATGCCAGAAATAAAACAAACTTCTCCTTTAACTCCCACCTCCGGCAGAGCTTCAACCATCTATAAACCCGGCTAGCTCAGTGGCATGAGACTCTTAATCTCAGGGTCCTGGGTTCGAGCCCCACGTTGGGCGCAGATATCTTTGTGGGCGGCCGTGGCTCAGTGGTTAGAGTCGGTCGTCCAATCACTGGAAGGTTGGTGGTTCAATTCCTACTCTTACCACTCAAAAAAAAAGATTGGTGGAACTGACAGCTGGAGGGGTGTCAGGTCCACCTCCTTGTCACAGTTGAGGTACCCTTGAGCACAGCACTGTACCCCCAAGCCCGGCTAGCTCAGTCGCATGAGACTCTTCATCTCAGGGTTGTGAGTTTGAGCCCCACGTTGGGCGCAGATATCTATTTTGGCGGCCGTGGATCAGTGGTTAGATTCGGTCGTCCAATAAATGGAAGGTTGGCGGTTTGATTCCCACTCTCACCACTCAAAAAAAAAGATTGGTGGTACTGACAGCTGGAGGGGTGTCAGTGTCCACCTCCTTGTCACGGTTGAGTACCCCCATACTCCCCGGGCGCTGTGAATGGCCACCCACTGCTCCAGGTTGGTATCTGTGTCAATGGGTGCCAACCTGGATGGGTTAAAAGCAAAGGACCAATTTTGTGTGTATGCATGACCAATAAATCTGATCTTAATCTTAATGAGGTAGGGGACATTGAGTCCAAATGGTGCCATGTTCCGTGCCTCCATTGCTGAGGCGGCTGACCGGAGCTGTGGCCGTAAGGTGGTCGGTGCCTGTCATGGCGGCAACCCCCGAACATAATAAACAGTGTAAGCCAATCCCAGCGTGAACTGTGGAAACAGTTTATTGGAGCATGTGTACAGCATCAGTGAAGGTCACGCACCTACTTTGTTAGCTCTGTGCTAACCAATTTCCCAAATGACTAAAAGTGTCCGTGCTGTTTATAATTGCACGCTGTACATTCCTCAAATTAAAGACTGGAAACGGAGCGCATGCATTATTCATGCTGATGTATGATGATTGCAGGTATTCAATCAGCAGAAGAGCAAAGACCTGCAGTTGAGTGACACCAGTGAAATAAATCACGTCTTAATCTACTCTGTCATTTGTCTGCCATCACTGAGCACATAAATCTGTAGTTACGTTCCTGTTAAACTGTCCCACGGGTTTTTTACATGTCAGTCCTTGCCTTTCAATATATGCTCTATGCAAATATCTTGACAAGATAGCTGGTTAAGTACCATCAACGCTGTCATTTATGGCTGTGGTGCGCTGTCCATCGAAGAATATGCAGGTACTGGGGCTTTTTTTTATTCTTTCCATCCGATCTTCACAAAAAAGAAAAGTTTACAAATGTTTACGAAGACGTAATTAAAACAAAAGGCCAACAGATTCTCATTCTCTGCTTCTAAGATAGTGTTGACTGGTCAAAAGCCCTTCAAACCCGTTTCTGATGCATGGAGTCCCTCTTCACATTCACTTTCTGACGCCCGACTCGCCACCTTTACCAGGAATAAATCATTCAAAGAAAGCATCAGTCTTTAGCACTTACTTTTTATTCTGTGTTTTGATCTCCTGTGCTATGAGACTGTACTGCAGGGCTGTTCAATTACAAATTCAGTTGGGCCAGATTTTAAAACCGAGACCTTAAGCTGGGCCGGACATTTTCAGCGGTCAGTAAGGAGGAGGTGATACCTAATTTCAGACCAACGCAAATATAATTAAATAACATGTGATGTTCGGGGAGGCCATGGAGAATGATTTCCAGAAGGCCTTGAGGAGTTTCTGGTCCACCATCCGGCGGCTCAGGCAGGGGAAGCGGTGCACCGTCAACACCGTGTATGGTGAGGGCGCGGCTCTGCTGACCTCAACTAGGGACGTCGTGAGTCGGTGGGAGGAATACTTCAAGGGCCTCCTCAATCCTACCGACACGCCTTCCGATTAGGAGGCAGAGTCCTTGATATGGGCTGTTCGGTCTCTGTATGACCGGTGTCAGAGTTTGTTCCGCATTGCCGGCAGTAAGTCGGACATGTTTCCTGTGAGGGTTGGACTCCGTCAGGGCTGCCCTTTGTCACAGATTTTGTTCGTAATCTTTATGGACAGAATTTCTAGGCGCAGCCAGGGCGTTGAGGGGGTCCGGTTTGACCTCAGAATCGGGTCTCTGCTTTTTGCGGACGATGCGGTTCTGTTGGTGTCGTCGGGCCGTGACCTTCAGCTCTCACTGGAGCGGTTCGCAGCCGAGTGTGAAGCGGCTGGGATGAGAATCAGCACCTCCAAATCTGAGACCATGGTCCTCAGCCTGAAAAGGGTGGAATGCCCTCTCCGGATCGGGAATGAGATCCTTCCCCAAGTGGAGGAGTTCAAGTATCTCGGGGTCTTGTTCACGAGTGAGGGACGACTGGAGCAGGAGGTTGACAGGCGGATCGGTGCGGCGTCTGCAGTGATGCGGGCTCTGCACCGGCCCGTCGTGGTGAAGAAGGAGCTGAGCCGGAAGGTGAGGCTCTCGATTTACGGGTCAATCTATGTTCCTACCCTCACCTATGGTCACGAGCTGTGGGTAGTGACCGAAAGAACGAGATCGCGAATACAAGCGGCCGAAATGAGTTTCCTCCGCAGGGTGTCTGGGCTCTCCCTTAGAGATAGGGTGAGAAGCTCGGTCATCCGGGAGGGGCTCAGAGTAGAACCGCTGCTCCTCCGCATCGAGAGGAGTCAGATGAGGTGGCTCTGGCATCTGGTTAGGATGCCTCCTGGACGCCCCCCTGGTGAGGTGTTCTGGGCCCGTCCCACTGGGAAGAGGCCCCGGGGAAGACCCAGGACACATTGGAGAGACTATGTTTCTCGGCTGGCCTGGGAACGCCTCGGGGTCCCCCCAGAAGAGCTGGAGGAAGTGGCCGGGGACAGGGACGTCTGGGTTTCTCTGCTCAAGCTGCTGCCCCCGCAACCCGATCCCCGGACAAGCGGCAGATAATGGATGGATGGATGGATGGATGGATGTGATGTTTATTCATCATTTCCCCTCTTTGTATTTTTGTAAAACACAGCCGCTTCAAAAAGTGCATAAAAACACATTTCAAAACTTTTAAATGAACTGAGGTAGTCGCAATACTCCTGAAATAACCCCGGCATTAAAACAAAAAGTGCACATCAATGGTGATGAAATAGTTTTCCCTTTCGAAATAAAATAAACGTATCTGACATCAAAAAGTGCATTAAAAACGTCTCTAAATAAATAGAACCTGAGGTAACAGCAATGCTATTTTTCACTTTAAAATACTGAAAAGAATATTTTGGTCACAAAATGTTTGTCTCCCTTTTGAAATGAAATCAAAGTGAGATTCTGGTCATATTCATATCTGACCGTAGCACATCACAAGGTGTGTTTAACTGAAGAAAAAAGAACCGTGTGGAGTTGGAGGTAAAATAAATCAGTATCTGTCCGTTAAAACGACGGTTTTCATCGTCAATTTTCCGTCTGAGGGTTGAGAGAGACGTACTTTTTCAGTTGGAGTTGAGCTGCTAACGTGGTTCTTTCAGTAACTTTCAAACCAACACACTGGGGCGGTCGGTGGCGTAGTGGGTTGACCGCCCCATGTACAGAGGCTTAGTCCTCGTTGCAGCGGGCCCCGGTTCGACTCCCGCACCGAGTGGCCCTTTGCTGCGGGTCTTCCCCATCTCTCTGCCCCCTGCTTCCTGTCTCTCTCACACTATCCTATCATTAAAGACATAAAAAGACTCAAAAAAGACTTTACAAAAAAAACAACGCACTGCCTTGTGGGTTGGTAGTGCGTTGCTAGGCTACGTGGAGTGTTGCATTCCATTTCTGATCTATTGTAGGGCATTTTGAGCTCATTGTGTTATTGATGGTTTTTCTCTGCTTTTTTTGGCTGAACCACAAGTTGGACCACTCGGGTATTGCTTCTTGTCCGCCATTTGAATAGCCCTGCTGTACTGCTTACGCATTAAAAGTACTTGGCTGAGACGATGAAAACATCACGGTTGGACATTTAAACACATTAATCCAAAATATCTAACGTAACGCAGTACATCCAGCTGCTGTTATGCTACCAGCTTGGGGAAACCCTGCACATCAGTTTGACCTTTTGTCAACCCTCTGAGCTGAAACCAACACAGCAGTCTCCTGATCAGCTGTCAATATGTGACAAGATAAGAGTGAGAATGGTTTGCAGAAGCTCAGTTTTACCTATTCTTTTGTAAAAATGGAGTAATAAGACCGCTGAGGTATTTCTGATGTGGGGTTATATGTAGCACTTGGAGATTCAGGGAGAACTTTGATGGTAGCTAAGCTAAGAGCTTTTTCCCAATCTAAAAGGTTTTGTATTGCCTTACCGTGACCAGCAGAACTTACTCTGTCAGCTGATCGATGGCAAGATGCAGATCCCAACCACTGTGCATGCAATAATGCCGAGCAAAACAAGTTTTAAAGGTTGAGAAATTCTCCGAATGAAGCCCTCTGAGCGCTGTCTCCTGCAGGTAAGACTGTGAGCGCTTCATGCCACCCCACTTACAAAAAAAAAGAGGAAATATCCGTTTTTAAAGGCAATTTTCTCATCAAAGAGAAGTCCCTAAAGCCCCGTTCAGACATGCACTTCATTCCATTAATCTATTGGCATCAGAATGTGACGGCAACTGAATGTCACCTTCATGTTTGAGAGAGCACCCCCGTGCTTTCTTATTTAAAGTCACAATGCATCAGACCCTGGTAGCATTTACGTGTCACTTTTTTGCCCAATTCTGTGCTGTTGCAGTCACACGGATGGATTGGGACTTTCAGTCGTAGTTTTTTTAGGAACTGCCTGCGTGCAGACTTCTTCATCATTATATTGCCGGAACATTCCCACACCGTGGTTCTTTCAGTTATTCGGTGCTGCATCGAACTGTTTTTTTCACAGAATCGAATGAAAGAAACTACGGTGAACGTTGACCGTGAACTCGGCAAAGTTCAGCTTTGCTTTTGTAAAAATAATAAAAGCCCCACGGGTAAGGAACCGAAAGAAAACGACACCTGTCCAACAAACGTGAACGTGTATGAGGACGATGACCTTGTTTCAACTGATCCATCTGCACTAAAGCTGCACTGTCACGTCTACATTAATGCTGTTTCCTTTACAGATTAATGCTCCATGTTTGACACCTTGGATAATTAACGGGAAAGTTACTTTTTTGTTTTTAAAACCTGGACCTTATTTCTAGCTTTATATACGTTCATTTACTAATGCAGCCTCTAAATAAGGCACGAAACTCCTTCATTTCACTAATACTTTAATACGAATCGCCAGTACTATTGCTCTGTTGTTGTTATCGGGGGCTTTCTACACATATCGGGGGCTTTCCTTGCCCCGTTCACTCCCGTGTACACGGATGTATACGCAGCTCTCGAATGATCTAGGGCTGGTGTGGCTGCAGAATTTTGTTCCAACCCTGCAGCAGCACAGCTGACTCGTTTCATTCAATCAACTGAACTGTCTGCACTGAAGGTCTTAACCAGTTCAGTTGATTGAATGAAACAAGTCAGCTGTGCTGCTGCAGGGTTGGAATAAAAACCTGAATTTCCTTCGGGATCAATAAAGTATCCATCCATCTATCCATCTATCCATCTATCAAACTAACTAAAAAAAACCTGCACCCACACCGGCCCTTTCACAGATCAGTTTGAGACCCCTGATCTAGATGGCGTCCGAATGACTCAGAGTGACACCAAAATGTTATCAGTGAGTAAATTAACGTACATCAGATCAGATCGCTTTTAATTTAATTAACTTTACTTAATTAGTTAACTCGTTTATTATTTAACGCCGACAAACATTTTATCGCGCGTTAGCGCAGGTTTTATTATTTATTTTATTATTGTAAAAGTCTGTTGCTCACAAGCTTTTATTTTGTAAAAGTCTGTTGCTGTCTGCTGCGGAACCGGAAAAGATCCACCAAACACGGAGAAGGGTACGGAACTTTTACTTTTACCATTTTCATTTTAAAGTTCTTCCAGACGGCGAAGTCGACAGAATCAAAGTCATCTGTAAACACTGCCAAGTTGAATTGTCTTCTCAGTGTAGTAGTTCCAATCTAAAATATCACTTAAAGGCAAAACACACAACTGATAGCAGCAAGTCATTCAAGGAAACAGACAGTGGAGCGAGGCTTCTACATAAAAACTACAGAAAGATGCTGATGTTAAAAGTGTGTTTGCACAACTAATGTTATGGCACTTTCATTCATATGGCAGCACATTTAAAATAAAACTAAATGCTAAAAGCTATACACTACTTTTGAATTCATTTTTGGATTTTGCGTACATTTACGATTAATCATCAGTGTTTCGTCTAGTTGGGCCCACGACACCTCCAGGAGGCTAGACAGTGATCACTGGCGTCCCAGAGTCACCCCCCTAATGCCAGCCATCACTGCTCCTCACACCACAACAACCATCTTTTCTTCCACAACCACAAGCTACCCCAGCCTCTCATCAACTGCACACCAGTCACAGCAGGGTGGGGATACAAACCCTGATTCGGGTAGGGGGCAGAAATAGAAGAGGTAAAGATAAGTAGGAATGGGACACAAACCCTGGTTTGGGTAGGGAGTAATGAAAATATAGAGGGTGCCAGAGGTGGAGGCAGGACAAGACACACTAGCAAGCTGTTATTGCTGCCTCTCTTTTACATTTCGAGTGTTTTTCACCAATGAACTGCTCACCAATGAAAACTTTTTAATAGAGCTGGGCAACGATTACAATTTTTAATCTAATTAATCACATGATTTCCCTGATTAATCGCGATTACTCGCATTTGTACGCAAAATCCCTTTACAGCTTTGATCATTTTTTTGGGCTTGTTGCTTTGACCGGTCCTACATGAATTTGTCTGCCTCCGTGCCTTGTCTCGTTTTAGCACATTTTGTCCCGTGGCCAGGATAACTCATTTCAATTCCTTTTTTATTTAACTGGAAACTGTGCTTTTATTATGAACTCTAAGGTTTCCCCATGTAGTTTCACAAACTTACGCAGAAGTGCTGATTGTCAGAGCAGTTTTTACAGCCGACGCAGGGCGCTAATTGTTTCTCGGCTCAGTGTGCTCCTCTGCATGGTCTCCCTGAATTATTGGGATTTAGATTACATCATGTGGAGGTTCCTTTTGTATTTATCCAAAAATGACATGTGAAGAGGTGCTACTTTTACTGTGTTCACTTGTTATCGGCCCACTTTCCCCATCCCTCCTGTCTGGCTGACTTCTGTTTTTGTCTGAATTCCTCTGGGTTGCCGTGAAACCTGCTTTGTGTCTTTTGAAACAACATAATAAGACAGGGGAATTGGAAAGAAAAACCACCTCTCTAATAAAAAAGCCTTTCAATTCACATTCCTCTGTAATTTATTGGGAAAATTAATTAAACTAATACAGAAAGTTGGTATTTGAAAAAATTTGAATCAAAATGTGGGAATTAGGCCCCAGGCTTTCCCTGATGTGCTCTGTTCTGATCTGTGGAACTGAAAAAATAATAAGGTAGAAGAATTCACTCCTCTGATGTGAACCGGGGGAAGAAAAGACTGATTAAATTAAAAAGTTTTGCTATTTTCTTTATGCTGAACTAGCAATTCAACTTTCACTACCCCTTCACTGTATTCCAGTGGACCTAACAGCTCGGGTAGTGAGAGGAGGAGGGTTGATTTGTCTGTCTTACCTCTGTCCCCTTTCTGTTCTGCTCAGTAATTCTGGAAAGGGTTTAAGGCAGGGGTGTTAAACTGATCCGTGAAAGGACCGGTGTGGCTGCAGGTTTTTGTTCCAAGACTGCAGCCCCACAGCTGACTCGTTTAATTCAATCAATTGAACTGGTTAAGACCTTGGCTGTGTTCGAAGCCGCATACTACATTCTGCATACTACATACTGCATACTACATACTACATACTACATACTGCATATTACATACTATATACTACATACTGCATACTACATACTGCATACTACATACTACATACTGCATACTACATACTACATACTACATACTACATACTGCACATACTGCATACTCATCGATCAGACAGTATGTAGAGTGTTTACCCACAATGCATTTTGCTCCTGCCCGAGCCGAAATCAGCCGGCCTGAAGCTGATTTCGCTTAAGCTCTAAACTCTGTAAACTTTAGCAACATTTGAAACATTTTCAGGTGAGAAAGTAGTCGTTTAGATCCCCAACAGCTAGCCGCAGTGAGCAACGCACTTCTGGTTATTTTCACAAAAATTAAATACCCGTTGCCTTTTATCATAGGGAAAGCCATTACGATACAATTGGTGCTTTTGTTTTGAAAACAGGAAGTGAACCTACCCTCGTTGTAGCTAGCTTGAAACTGGTGTTTTGACAGGAAATGACGATCGGCGACGTCACGTTACATTGCATCTTGGGTAGTTTGAGTATGAGTAGTAACCTCATGATGCATACCCGACATTTTGGCGAATCTAGTATGCATCCGGGAACTTCTCGCTTACTCAAACTCGCATACTAACTCAAAAAGTTAGTATGAGTAGTAGGAGAAGTAGGAGAAGTTTGCGGTTTCGAACACAGCCATTCTGTTGTGTTCTAGTTTGAGACTTCATTGCCGGTTTTGGGGCAGTTTTGACATTTTTCAACATTTCTGAAACATGAGAAATGTTGAGATTCTGCTTTTCTTAGATCTAGAAATGTAATTAGGATTATTCATCCTAAAATAAGCTTTCATTTCTTGTCTCAGTTTACTGGGAGTACTGCACAAAATCAAAACAAACATATCTGGAACGTTTTACTGACTTTTTTTTTAAACTTAAAATACAGAAATGTCTCATTTACATGAAATCAGACCCTTTACCTACAGCTTAGCAATGACAGACTGAGGGCCTCTACGGAGTAATGCTACAATCACACCTTTACTTTGGGAGTTTTCTTTCTTTCTTCATGCTGGAATTGGAATCAGGTGGGAGGATTTTTGCCTCTCGTGGTTAGTCATTCTGTTGCCTTTTGTCAACAACCCAGGAAGCTGCCATGCACCTTTTTTTAGTCAGGAAAATCTGCTATCTGTGTTCTCAAGCATAAATTCCTGATTGGAGTCCCACATCACTGCGTATCCATGTTCTCTGATCGTCACAAAGTACCTCAGACACAAGGTATAGATCGTCATTTTATTACCTCCTGAAAAGTGTACGGTGATAAATCAAAATTTTGTAGGGGATTTTTTACTGGACTTAGTAGAAAAAGTCTCCCCAGTTTGTACTGCACTTGGCATTTATAATTAATATATGAAACTTCATTTTAATGAAACCTAACTTCAGTGAGGAAGATCTGTTCCGTCTCATCTTCTTTTATTTCCTGGCGTTCAAGCTTTTGCATTGCTACTCTTCACCACGCCCATTTGTGGGTCTACATGATGAGATTAATTGGATTATAGCTATAGTTGGGTTATGCTCCTTATTTGAGCAAGGGTAATTATCCTTGGATATATGGCGGTGAATGAATCGGATCATAGTCACAAAGCATCTCATACTCCGGTATGATAGGTGGCGCTGTACCCATTCCAACTGTTGCTAAAAGAGCCACTTCCTGTTGACCTCTTCACCACCAACAACAACAACAAACTCAGATATTGGAGAAAGATGGAGAACACAGAGCAAGATTAAAAAAACGGTAGAATGCGCAGAATTCAAAGTCCAATTCAGTAGTGCCACTTTCAACCGAGTTATCTCGGGGTCTGAATCCGACTGCGAACCAATTTTTAGTCAAACTAAGGTGTCTACATGAACTTAATAACTTAGTCTTATTACAATTTAGCCAATAATCCGATCCTTTCAGTGCCATTTAACCCCACTGAGTGTGTTCCCTGTCTTTTAAAAACTCACCTCTACTCTCCAGCCCAACTCCTCCCATCTCATGATGCCCGTTAAGGAGCCTCATCAGAAGTTAGTGGCTCATCCTGCAGGGGTCCTCCTACCCTATCCGTTTGCTTTATGTCACACCCCGCCATGGCGCCCTGTCAGAGTCTAATTTCCAAGTATTCTTAATCTTTGTCTCTCCTTATTGAACTCAACATTGGCTTGTTGACTACCTGTCTGGCAGAACCTGTTGATCGTTCATTACTCGGCTTCACTGAGTAGGCGAATGGCTCAAAACTTTATTTGGATAGCTTTTTGGGGCCTTTTATGCCTTTATTGGATAGGATAGTGGAGAGAGACAGGAAGCAGGGGGCAGAGAGAGGGGGAACAACATGCAGCAAAGGGACGTCCGATGTGGGACTTGAACCAGGGCCAGCTGCAGCGAGGACTAGCCTCTATACATGGGGAGCCTGCTCAACCCACTACACCACGGACTATCCCTGAATTTGGATACTTTTAATGCA
Organism: Odontesthes bonariensis; assembly: GCF_027942865.1. NCBI lineage: Eukaryota > Metazoa > Chordata > Actinopteri > Atheriniformes > Atherinopsidae > Odontesthes > Odontesthes bonariensis. Next base: position 9,103,396 of record NC_134508.1, on the reverse strand, counting down.
GAAGGTTTCTTGTATCTTGACACCATCCTGCCTCTCATGGCCAGATTTAGACTCAGACAAACACCCACAAATGACCTTATCCTGTGTTTCTGCTTCGTCTTTGCAAACTAAAGGGCCGTGTATACTCTCGCAGCAGTGTGTCGCAGTGAGCTTGTCGCAGACACGACGCAGTTATTTTTGATTTATGCCTACTTTTGAAGCGCTGTCTGCGCTATGTTAATCCCACGCCACAACGCAAGAGGGACAATCACGAACAAGCTAGGATTGTGGGTGTTACGGTTACGGAGGTCATTCAACAACAATGGCGACTGGACGAATGCGCACTTTGATTGAGATGCAGCTGATCGATCTAGAAATGGAAGAAATACTGCTACTACTGGAGCTGGCAGAGAGGCGAAACAATCGTTACGGTTAGCGTCACCATTAGCCGGTTAGCAAACCGGAAATACGCATAGTGTAGATCGGATGTAGAGTTGACCAATCAGAGGCCTTCTTTCTTTACTCCCTGCAGCGATGTCTGCGGCACTGTCTGCGGTGAGTTACAATTTTGGGGAGGTGCACCAGAGTGTCTGCGTAAGGGGCGGGGGCATGTCTGCGTTAACTGCGACACACACGCAGACGACCTGGTTTCCGACCATAAATCAGGCTTAATGCAAGTAGATTGATTTGAGGGAGAAAGAAACGTCTGAATCAATTTCTAAATGAGTCTGAAACGACACGATGTGGAAAAAACTTAAAAACTTTCCATTTGCACTGCATGACTAAAGCCCCTCGGTGTGCACACGCCTTCTCGTGCACGTCTCGTCGTGAATGTGTGTGAGGTTGGTTGTGTGAAAGTCAGCTCAGCCAAACAGCTTGGCTCAAACAGGATCAACCGCTAATCCTTTATCTGCTTAGCCATGGAGGTGTGTGAGTGCATGTGTGTGCGTGCGAGTGCATTTGCAGAAACTTGAAAGATTGTACCTTGCGTAGCTGTTTGTGTGCGTTAAGTGCACACGTGTGGGTGCGTATCATAATTAATGACTCTGGGGAGCTCAGAGTGGGAGATGCTTTATTAACCTTCTGAAACACCATCCTGCTCTCCATTTTCTCTCTTCCAACGTTCCACTGAGCAAGGCACTTCCTGAAACCTCTGAAACTCTGTAGCTTTAAAGGTAGACGATACATCTAACATCTACTGACCCCATCGTGTGGAGAAAGTGTGTGTGTGGTGGTGTATTTATCTGCAGAATTACTGCTCTTTGTCTGCATTTTGGGCTGTGTTTGATACCTTTTTAGGCTGAAACTTTTGGGCAGTTGGGATTCAGACACCAACACAACACGTGGAATAATCAGAAAAAGGGTAGCAATCGTTTCCCAGGCCAAAGCCCTGGATTCTACAACGTTGTCAAAGGTTATCATATCTTTGCACTACTGATGTTGATATATGTATATTTTTGCCTACTTGTTTGCACTGAATGAGGAGTTGCTTTTAATGTCATTGTACTGTGTGTAGTGACAATAAAAGGCATTCTATTCTATTCCAACACTTACTTGCATTTTAAGTTTTGTTTGGGTTTTTTCTCCTTTTTTAAATCTGATTTTAAATGTAAATATGATCTGTTGGTTCGCTTTCAGCAACAAAACCAGATGTTACCAACGTAACTGCACCTTCGTCATTGTTTAATAGCAGAGGTGGGTGGTAACGAGTTACATTTACTTGAGTATGTTTTTGAAAAAATTGTACTTCTAGGAGTAGTTTTAAATCTCTATACTTTTTATTTTTACTTGAGTAATTTTGTGCAGCAGAAACTGTCCTCTTACTCCGCTACATTAGGCTACAATGAGCTGGTTACTTTTCTTCTTACCTCTTTGGTATTCTACGCCTCATTATTTTTATCCCCCCGCGTACGCCTCATTTTAATGTTTTATTCTGACAGAGAGAGAGACTTCTGCCAAAGGCTCTACCACCTGACTGTGTTCCACCAATCAGACGTAGCCGTGCAGTCTGGTCACGTGACCATACTCAATCTCAGCGGCGGGACGGGTTAGCTTTACAGTTTACAGTCGTAGCAAACAAACAAAGAAACAGATGAAAAATGTCAGAATCAACGGTGGGAAATGAAGACACAGACGAGGCCTCATACTGAAAGCATGTTTACCTTACAAAGAGTGAGAAACAGCAGCTACATTATGTGTCTTCTGTGTCAACCAAAACAAACGCACATTTCAGCAGAAACTCAACATCTAACTTGAGGAAACATGTAGCGGTAAGTTTCCTAAATTCGTTTTTTCCCCATGGATAGGTGAATGTTTGTTTTTTTGGTTACATATGGGTTACATATGTTTTAAACATTTCCTAAGTCTCTTTTATTTTTTATTGAAGTACTTGAATTTACCTGGATTATTTTAATTTAAGCTATTTTGTAATTAATTAATTAATTTTAATTTATTTTATCAATTGGAGGAACTCTAATTTGCCTAAAGATGATTATTTAGTATTTTTGTCTGTCTGATTGAATGCTTGTGTTAACAAATAAATCAGACGTTGACTTGAGTCATATTATTCTGAAGTAACAGTACTTTTACTTGACTACAATTTTGGGCTGCTCTACCCACCTCTGTTTAATAGTGATCAAATTAATTTTTTCTGCCCGTCAAACTGGGCGTGCAGTAATGTTTGAGGGTCTATCGATACATTTGGTCACAGAGTTCCTGTTAAAGTCGGAAAAAACACACATGAACCAGTAAGATTGTGAACCTGAGGTGTGTGTGTGAGAGAGAGAGAGATCAGGGATTAGTATTAGTCGAGAGGATAATCCTGTAGGACTGCCTGCCTCAGTGCCTGCCTGTAAGTGCCTCTGCCTGTCTGTCTGTCCTCCATCCGAAGCAGTGAAGAGGTCTTAGAGTGTAAGATGATAAAGAGAAAAACCATCCATGGAACACTCATTTAGACACACTCTTCTCCCACCCATCCTCCCCCAATCTGTGACATTTCCACTCTTCACTCCTCTTCTGCAGCTCTTCATTTCTGCAGGCGCCCCTTTCTCTTTTCCTCTCATCTATTCTTTCCTCCTCTTACCTCCTCTTCATGGCGCTTTCTTTCATTTTCTCCATCAGCTGCCCTCCTCTTGGCTTCTTCCTTTCTCGCAGCACCAACTTCACTTTTTCTTTATTTTCTTTCTTTTATTCCAGTCTTTTTCTTCTAGGATTTTATATTTTTCTTTCTGTCTTCGAGGCCAATATTCTCTATTTTTCTTTCAATTTATTTGTCTTCTTTTCTTTCTAAAATTGTGCATCTATGCAAAAACATCCATTACAAATCATGACCAAAAATACCATTCAGTCTGTGTTAGCCCTCAGCGCCCAACAGCTTAGCTGATTAGCATTAAAAAAAAAAAAACAGGGAGGGTAATGAAAGCTGCTGTATTCCTCGGTTAATTCTGCTCTTCATTCTGTTAGCTGCACCGTGCTTTGCTGTCATAATAGCTTATGTAAAATGCTGGCATTCGTCCCTCCGTGGTTAACAGGCTTAGACACCTTCTGATCCTCCTCTGGCTTAACTTCTGACACTGACACTTTGTGTGCTTCTCTATGTTAGGGCTCTCAGTGGCGACTAAAAAGGATTCACCTCCAATGACACACAAATACACGAACAAAGACCTGTCTAATGGAGCCGTCTTTAAAACCACAGGAGTTATGTTGACTGCAATCCTCTGTTGGTTTCAGAGTTTGGGTTCACATCTGACAGCACTTAGAAAGCTTGAAATAAATTAAGATAAGACATCTTTTTTACAAATAAAGGTAAAAAAAAAACTGCACATTTTACCACACCTGTAGCCAAACCAGTAATGGGAACATTGAACTACAAGCTGGAGAATCAGTGAACGGGTGATACTCCTTTTTTAAGCTGTCAAAGCTTTTAAAGAGCTTAACCTACAACGTGATGGCCGGTGCAGGGCACCTGCTTAATCTGCCAAAGTTTAGTTTACCGCTTACCTTCTTAAACATGCAGTCGGGTGTTTTCATCATTGTGTGGAGCAACCAGAGCTCTGGAAAAAATCTAAATCTTACCAAGTATATTTGTCTCATTGAGTATCTCATTACACATTACACTACATATAAGAAACAATTGCCTAACAAGTACCATTTCCGCAAGATATAGGGACTTTTTTTAATACAATACATCTTGGATATCTTGTTAAGTGAAAAAGTCTTGAAAACATCTTGTTTTTAGTCATATTTCACATTAAACAAGCTTTTTTTTCATTTGAAGAGGTTTTTAAGCTAATTTCAAGATCACTTTTAATTCAAAAGTCCTAAATATCACATTTTATTTCAAGAAATCTTGACAAGCCGATTTTCACTAGTTCCATTGGCAGATTTTTTTGCTTATTTCAAGCAAAAATCGTCTTGTATTTGTTGTTTTTTTACTTATTTTTGGAGGGGCATTTTTTCCAGTGAGTGGGTGTAAAGCTCAAAGCTGTTTTCCAGCCTTAAGAGTCCTCAGGCCAGTTGGTAATTATTACTACCATCACTTCAGGATAGCATGTTAATGTTCAGCTGAAAGTTAATCCAACGAAGTGTTTAAAAACAAATGAATGGACGTCTGCACGGTTTCCTCTTGGTGGTTGTATGGGGCACTGCAACACGGGGCTGCCTGCAGAGTTTTAATCTGTCCCACAGAAACAGGGTCAGGCACATAATGGCTTCATGAAAGTTGCTTCATCATTCTTTCAAAAATTATGTGTGAAAAATAGTTTTAAAGCCCCCTCATTAATTCTACACTGATAGTTTTGCAAACTGCAGAAATGTTCACAGTTATGCATAATAAGCTGACCTCAAACTGTGCTTTTTACATCTCAAAGTACTAGTGTTTAAAAGCTGTTCTGCACATACAGTGTTCCATGAGTTCTTTGACAATTCTATTAATTCTTTATACCAGCTTATTCCAATTCAGGGTCGCTATCCCTGCTGTCAGTGGGGGGACAGGGTCGGGGCTACAGGGGCATTGGCCCCAGCTGAATTCTGATTGGCCCCCTGTCCCGTCACTCATCTGTCCGAGAGCGAGGATCAGAATATAGGTGGCTGCAATAATTTTTGGGGGCTTTTATGCCTATGACCATTAAGAGAGAAAGGAAGCAGAGAGAGGGGGAACAACATTCAACAAAGGGCCGTCCAACGCGGGACTCGAACCGGGGCCAGCTGCAGCGAGGACTATAGCCTCTTGTACATGGGGCACCTGCTCAACCCACTACGCCACAGAGCACCCCAGAATGATCTTGGATGATCTTAAACAGTGTTGGACCAATACTTGGCCCCTCTATGAATATTATCTATGAAGACACAACCATGCACGCTCACACTCCTCAGGACAGTTAACCTAAGATGCATGTTTTTGGTGGGAAGAAGCCTCCATTAAAGGCATAAAAAGCCCCAAAAAGGGGGGTGGGGCTGGAGCCTATCCCAGCTGTCATTGGGCAAGAGGCAGAGTACACCCTGGACCGGTCGCCAGTCCATCACAGGGACAAACGAGACACACAACCATCCACACACTCACACTCACTCCTAGGGACAATTTTTAGAGACACCAATTGACCTAACATGCATGTTTTTGGTGGGAGGACACCTCCATTAAAGGACCTCAGGACAGTTAATCTAAAGCCTGATTTATGGTCGTCCGGGAAAGGCTACGGAGAGCCACGGAAACTCTCCCAGAGACGCTTACCGTCGCTTGCGTGCGTCGGCCAACATTCCTATCTATCCGTCGAGGCGACGGAGGCTCGCGGAGACCACAAGGCTTGTGATTGGTCGGCCAACAACATAATTTCCGGAATCATTTTTCCGGTTTAGCTCCTTCCTCTCAGAACAACAACACCGCCATTTTTGAAAGAGTTTACTATGTGCCGGTCAACATTTGGTCAAAATTATTTGCATTTCAATATCAACAAGCTCCAACTCCAACAACAGTCTTTCTCTCTCGGTCGCCATCGTTCACTGCGAGGAGTGGAACGGAGCCGGAAGGTGAACAATCAATCAACCACTTTCACGATAAACGTCGCGAGATTGGGTTGTTTAACGTAGCGACGCCTACTGATCAGGAGGTGAATTACCTTGCATATTCGACAGCCTGACGGAGAACTTCGAAAGGTTTAATAGCCTCTGCGTGACCACGGAGTCGGATTGAGGGATAGCTACGGAGAAGCATACCGAGGCCTTAACATGCATGTTTTTGGACAGTGGGAGGAAGCCGGAGAACCCGGAGAGAACCCACGCAAACACGGGGAGAACATGCAAATTCCACACAGAAAGGAATCAATCCTGGAACCCTCTTGCTGTGAAGTGACGGTGCTAACCACCACACCATTGTTATTGAGTATTAAACATATGATATAACTGTCCCTAACCTCTTAATTTGAGCACAATTCAGTCGCTTAAAAAAAAGACCAAACTCAAAATGAGGATGAACTGGTCGGATAGCAATGTTTTCTTCCCCAATAATATCTTATCATGACTGCTTAACCGTGTAGTTAAAAATCCGATATTCTGACAGCCCAACTGGAGTGTTTTGGAAGCAGTGTCTTTACATCCACAGATTAGGTGGCGCGAGTTGTGTTTACAGTGTGTTTTATTGCTATTATTATCCGTCGGTGTCAGAGGTTTTCGCTGACTTCCAGTAACAGATCACCAAAGGGATTGACTGACTGCACCAGGTCGTGCCATAGAGTAAACGGTACTGGCTTAATGGACTGGCCTGAGTTGAGCCTCTTTGTCATACTCCTTGAACTTTAAAAGAAATTACAAGGCCACACAGTGTCCCACCTTAAATCTAATAATAGATGATATGTATGTATCTGATTATAAAAACTGAAGCCATGACGTCCCATCTACAGAAACATGCTCCAAACAACCGTAAATATGAATGTAAATAGCAGATTTTCAATGAATCATAGCCCTCTGGATGTTTATCATGTTTCATGGCTGAATGTGGAGCCAACTGTCAGTGTCTCTGTGTCACTGGGTGTTAATGAGATTGACCCGCTGACACCTGGCCTTAGAGGGCTTACCGGTCTGCTTAAAGATGCTCACGTTCAGCTGCAGTTGGAAGTGCAAGTGTCTGTGGTGTTTTTACTCTTAAAATGAAATCATTTTGTGTTTTTTTTCACAAGTTTAAATATAACACACTGAAAAAAATAACTCATAAGATTTACTTAAAAAACCCTTTGTAAGTATTTAATTTAAGTAAGATTTAATGCTGCAATATCAAGTAAATGTTACTACCATAAAACATAACAGTTGTGAAGATATTAAAGCTGCAGTCTGCAGGATTTGTTGTTGTCATACGTAAAGTCCTACTTTTTGGCATTTTAAGAGTTTACATGATCTATCAGAACGCTTGAAGTTGAAAACGGTGACCTCCGTAGTCGCAAAATGCAAGAAATGCTTATTTTTTAACCGAAAAATAAAAAGTTATTCAACTTCCTGTCCCGCCCCATCAAAACACATGAGAACTCGTGCACGTAGACGTGCACGCCAGATGCGCTTACACGACTCCTCATTCATCAACTCACCTGTCATTTGCGATCATGGAAGACACAGTAAGTAGACTAGCCCGTAATGAAGTTCAATAGTCTAGATAAATAAGCGTGGGGACGAGCCTACCTTGTATCGCGCGTGCACAATCGGTGATTGACAGGCAGCAGAGCCCAGCTCGTAACCTGATTGGTTACCTTTTACCGGTCCGGTCTGCAATTTTGTAAACAAACCTGCTGGCTTTGGAGGGACCTAGTGGGACATATAGGGGACCTAGAGAACTTGTTTTTTTTTTTGTATTGGGGTATTTAATGTACTACTTTCAGAATCCCCGGACAGTTCCAGGCATTATGCTTGAAAAAGAGTTGCAGACTGCAGCTTTAAGTAACATTTACTTAATTACATCTAAGTTTTAAGTTATATTTATTTAAACAAATTAAGTAAAGTCTACTTGTTTTTCATAGGCAGGAACATCATTTTACTCAAAATTGTAAGTAAATTTATATTTGTCGTATTTGCTGTTATGAAGTAATTTAGTAGATTTTAATTATTTTCTTGTGCTTGACATTTTAATTTACTTGGTTGCATTACATTACATTACTCACTAAAATGAGGTGATCATTGCCATTATTCTTTTGATAAATGTTACCAAATGAATTTAACCAATACTCTATGCATTTAATACATATTTATGACATATCACACAACTAAATTACAATGTAATTAAACTGTTTATTTTTCATTTTAAACAGTTTAACAAGAACAGTCAAAGTAAATCCACTACTATTTTGGATTGAATTGCCCAATCTTTTATGGGGCAGCCATAAGTTTAACATTGGCATGACTGACATGAAAAGAACAAGACACTGCATCCAATATACACTATTGGGACAAAATATTAGGAACACTGTCAACATAATGCACTACAATGGTAGACCAGCACCATCCACCACAACTTCAGTAATACACATAAAGTCAAATTATCACCTTTCTGACAATGTAAATAAAAACCGAGCATGTAGAAGTTTAATAAAAGTAGAAGCTGGCAGAGCCGTGTACTGGAAATAATTGCATTAGATTGTTTAGGTGTCCCATTACTTGTGCAGTACAGATCTGGAATAGTGCTTTCCAAATATGCAGTGAAAAACTTACTGAAACATTCGTTAATGAGTTTCAACATTCATTACAGAAATATAATACTTAGATATTCAAGAACATTTAACACACACAAACATGTTCAGAACAACTTCTGAGAGAGGAAGACATATTCGTATTGTAGTCAAAATCTTTAAAAACACAATTCACAGTTTCGAGTCCCAAGGTGTTCAGAATATTGCTTCTCTGTGTTAAAACTACATGAATTACATACAAGACACGAAAATGAAACTATCTGCTCTGACTGTTGAGTCTGTGTATGATTTCTAGACAAATGTGCATGAAGTGCCCCCCAACTTTTAAATAAACAAGGACAATCTGAGTTCAAGCAGGGTACTAACCGGCCTTGACCAGTGTTTGGATGCTTCAACCTATAATGTTTTATGAGTTCTAAACGTTTTGATGACCTAAAATTGCATCTTTTGCACGGCCATTTCATATCACAAGAGGCCTACTCTTTTTCCCTGATGAATTCCTCCTCGACCTCCTCTCCCTAGTATCACTATGTGCTGTGTAGAACGTCCCCTGCTTCCGAGCAGCAAACACCGTAACAGGCGCAGCTAAAGTACAGAGAAAATAGCGCCAAGCGATTGTGAGGTCTGACTTTTTTTGCTGAACAATTTTAAGACTTAAATGTATTACTCTTTTGAACACATATTGTTTTGAGAAGCAAGACGCTTTATTTTCGGGACCCCAGCAAACTAGCCGGACTACCTTCGTCAACACCAAAACGAGGCCGGAACTCGGCTCACAGGACGCAGCAGGGGGTAAGAAAATGTTCATAAATGATGTTGCTAATATGGGATGTCGTACAGCTTCATGTCAAAAGAGGCGAACTATCCCTTTAACCTGGGGGCTGCAGTGGTGGTTAGCACCGTCGCCTCACAGCAAGAGGGTCTAAGGTTCAACTCCCGGCTGGGGCCTTTCCGTGTGGAGTTGGCATGTTCTCCCCGTGTATGCGTGGGTTCTCTCAGGGTACTAAAAAAAAATTGTCCCTAAGAGTGTGTGGATGGTTGTTTGTCTCGTTTGTCCCTGTGATGGACTGGCGACCTGTCTAGGGTGTACTCTGCCTCTTGCCCAATGACAGCTGGGATAGGCTCCAGCCCCCCCCCCCCCCAACATTTGGATGGATGGCTTCTTTTTTTGGCCTTTTTATGCCTTTAATGGAGGCTTCCTCCCACCAAAAACATGCATGTTAGCTTAACTGGTGTCTCTAAAAATTGTCCCTAGGAGTGAGTGGGAGGATGTGGATGGATGGCTTCTTTTTTGGTGGGCTTTTTATGCCTTTAATGGTCAGGACAGTTGAAAAGAGACAGGAAACAGGGGGAATGACACGCAGCAAAGGCCGTCTGATCCGGGACTCGAACCAGGGCCAACTGCAGCCTCTGTACATGTGGCGCCTGCAACCCAGTACGCCACCGACCACCCCATGGATGGCTTCCTAACCTCTTTGTGTGGGCTTCATCTTGAGTATATTTGGCGGCTGATTTATCATCAAAACTGAGAGAAAAAAGAAAAGAAAAACCTGCTTGATAGATGAAACAAGTGTTCCAGAAGCTCAGCAGCCTCCAGATGTCACAGGAGGGACTGACATGTATGAGTGACCGGCCCGGCTGCAGAGGCAGGCTGATTTATTTCCTTTGTAAGAACATCAACCTTTAAGTCTGTAAACTACAGAACTGCTAAAATGTACACAAAGAATTGGAATTAGACGAGTTTACAGTCGACCCAAAGATTTATGACCTTTTAAAGATAACCATTTCGACCTCTGGCTATGTGCCAACCTGGTAAGCGTGGCAGCGGTGGCCGTGGGTGCAGAATAGGTGTGAGCAGAATTGCAAATATCTTTAAGAATGAGAATGAGCACAGAATGGCTGGAAGCCATAGATCTGTCTTTTTTTTTTTATCGTAAACCTTCGGGGAAACAAAACATGATGCAATGTTGTTTATGAAGGGATGCAACTTTATTATGCTACCAACGAACCAGACACTTAATATTTGTGTTTATTATGCTTCTGAACGTGTGTTTTTGTTTTAGGGGAAAAAATTGTTCTCCAATGCTTTACATGCAGTTCTCTGAAGAATCACTTCTACTGTTCATGTGGAGTCATCATTTCCTCAGACACACAGCAACCAGTAATCCAAAGCTCAAAACAATAAATGATTAATCAGTGACTGAAAATAGATCTTAACAGGAAATTGCTTCATGATTTTTGATATATTTATATAAAGTCAGCACATTAAGCCAAGGAATAATGTGACCAGTACAGCCATTATTTGCCAGTTTTGTTTGATGAACATCAAACATTTGTTAGAATATGTTACATATAGTTTATAAAGACAACAACCGACTACCCAATACAGTAACATAATTGTCAGTATAGTTTGTTGCTTCAATTCAATTTTCTTACCCAGTCATTGAGGAAATTATAGGCAGTAACCCACAACCTGCCTTATTTACTGCATAGTGATTGTGTTGCATGTTCATTCTCTTACTATTAATCAGGTAAAGCTGAAAGAAAGCACCATGAAAAGTTGGGAACAATGAAGATTTGTCAACACAAACTTCCATATTAGACCTTATTCCCCCAGAGAGGCAGTTTTTTAAACTTTCTTTTTATTATCTATCAAGCAGAGCATTTTTAACTAATTTCTTTCTTTGAGAAGTTCGTGTTAAAACTGCTGATGAGAACTCGCTGTCATCAGGAAGCCTGACAGCAGCCATGTTTATTACTCGTTTGCATAGAAACTCCACATTTGTCAAGACATTTAATTTGGTTTGCAAATAAAAGGCTGCCTGTTTTCATGAGATCACCACACCAGTGTTATATTTTCTCACCATTATCATCCTCGCTTTGTCTTCCTTGTTATTAAAGGCTGATAGAATGAATGTATGCATGAGCTGGTGGACGATAACCAAAGGAACGAGAGAGATGTTCAAGGCAATCAAACAAGTTCCTTTGGTTTTCTTCTCCTTGTTTTGTTCTCCTTAAAATAGCAGTGAAATTACAATAAACACGTCGTCCAGCATGGGCACAGATGGCACATAGGACAGGGGGGACACGACCCCCCAGATTCATAGTGACCCCGACCCAGAAAGTTGGATTAATCTCACCAGCTCTACATATAATTCATGCTTTTTTGTATGTTTCTAAGGCTGGGAGTGCTCAACTTTGGGGTCGCATTGTTCCGAGCGCCAAGTTCCGAGTTTCATTGTAACTGAACGCACCAAAGGGGACGACCGTCACTCCCCAGGGTCCTAAAGAGGAACGTGTTGCTGCACATGTGTCAATGACGGAGCGGATGATTTCAATTCAAGAAAAAAGATGAAGAAACAAAAGACAATCAGAGCTTTTTTTTTTTCTTAAAACAAACAATGCAAGTAGGCTATCCACAAATATGTTGTGGTTTCACAAAGAAACGTTTAAATAAAACGTATTTTGCGTATTTCACACAAATGAGCAAAGCACAACTTTGCTTAAAACTCTTAATCAAATACAAAAACAGATTATATATGGGATAACTAACATAACATGTATTTACAACTTAACAGTAAAACATGAGGTTTTGGTGGGTGATTGGTATTCCAGACAGTTTTATAATGTACGGCTGGTGTTAATCGGGTCGGCCTTTGTTTAACAATGTTCATTGTTGTTTATCCATGATTTCAAATAATTCTACAACGGCTTTTTAGTGCAAACTATTGGTCCATAGGGGATTACAAAAGTAACAACTTGGGCGCCAGTTAATGCCCAAAATCATTTGTTGACAGCTTGGCCCCCCCCCAGTTCGAAAATCGTCCAGTATCTGTTTCTCGACTTTGACCACAAAGCAGGTTTTTTTTCTTGTAGAACATTGTTCAGAGTGCTGATGGGAGTGAGGATTGGCCCAATGAGACGACAAGCAGCACCTGACCCCATTAACCTTCAGTTTGTGTCAGTCGGTAAAAAGTCAGTCATTTTTGTTACCTTTTGATGATTAATGCTGCTGCTGAAAGGGCAATAAAAGCATTCATGGCCTCCTGAGACTGTAATGTCAGAAACCAAAGCAAAGCCAAGTTTGATATAAACACCCATGTAAAAAGCCATCTTGTGAAGTTGTCAAAGAAAGGATTAAGTTCTCAAGAATGTGAACACAAAGTATTTTTCCCCCCTGCAACAGCAGCTTTTAGAACTGTGTTGGATTGCAAATAAAGCAAATCATTCTTGTCTTGCCACACAATGTTATTCTATTGTTTTCTCTTTGTTTTGTTTTCTGTACTCACGTCTCCATTCTTTAGATTAATTTGAAATAGATTTACCTTCTACCACTTTCTATTCAAGCGACGCTGAAGTGTTCTGAGGTTCCTCTTGTAGGATATCTGGTAAAAAAAAAACAAAAAAAACAAGTTGAAAGATAACACATACACAGATGGGACCCTTGAAACAGACCCCACTAACTTCACGATCCCATGATTTGACCACGCTAAACCAGGCGTTGGGCTGATCCTGGTGCTATTTTATTGTTTATTTATGACAAATGCAGAAAGTAAGTTTCATTAAAACATTTAAATTGTGGGCCAAATGGCCTTCTTCAGCCTATCTTCATGGATGTCAAAGCTTAGATGGTCTGAATGGTAACCATAATCCTGCCACAAACCCCCTCGACGTTACCGTTTCTTTGAATCTGTGTTAATTTCGTCAGCTTTTTTTAATTTAGTCTAAGTCTTAGTCACAATGTCGAAAATCAATTTTAGTCTTCGTCAAATTTTAGTCATTTTAGTCATTTTAGTCAACACTGTACATAATAGAACTTCTCCACACACTGCTTATCTTTTTAACATATATCACACTGTACAGAATACAACTTCTCCACACACTGCTTCTCTTTTTCTCTATTTTATTTATATAACACTGTGCAGAATAGAACTTCTCATCTTGGCCACCACCGGCATCGGCGGCATGATCAATCATTATCATGCAGGTTGTTTTGTTGTCATTCGCGTTGTAAACGAAATGGCTCCATACATCCAGGCGTTGTTTTCGCCCAGCTCCGACAAACCGTATACCGGTATCCGAGCCCGACGCCATGACTGGACTGCAAAGTTGAAGTAGCTATGGTTAAGTTATAGCTAGCTATCGGCTACGTTACTTGATTGATTGAGCCGCGCGAGGCACTGTGGGACAGGCGCCGTGCAGGGACAAACAGGGCAACAGCGCGTAATCTTCTGAAGTTCAAGAAACATTTATATTAACAATTACAAATTAATTATAAACAATTACATTTTTTAATGTCCATTCGTCCATGGCTTGTAAATTTCGTCTTGTCTTAGTCTCGTTAACGAAAATCATTTTTTATTCTCGTCATATTTTTATTTTCTGGAAGCAATTTTGTGCGTCATCGTCTCATCATCGTCACGGGAAAAAGGGGCGTTAACGAAATATTTTTGTCATCGTCCTGGTTGACGAAATTAACACTGCTTTGAATGAGATCAGCAAAGAATTATTGCTGTTTTGGACCCAGTTTTCATGGCCAAGAGCTGATTCTAAAAGGTGTCAAAATGCTGCAAACTCCTCCAAGATCGCAGGCTCTGAAATAGCTTCAGTTGAAAAAGGTTTATTGAAGTTATGATCCGTGCACAAACGTGGGAGTTTGTTAGCACATGTTCCATAGTGAAACTCTTTATCAACTACGTCCTCTCTAGGGATGGGAATCGAGCTCCCAGTAGTTCGATCACGTGAAATTGTTAATCCGCCTGCCCAACGATCCCGTTTATTGGTTCTGCTAACGTCTGACGCATTTGCACGATGATGTCATGTGCACGTTTGGTATTTTGGCTCAGAATGTTTCCAAAATGGCGTTGAGGCAGAAGCGCTCCAAAGTTTGGTTATATTTCACCAAAACGGACACACCTATGGCCAGTTGCAACACGTGCAGATCTGTGATCACATCAAAGGGGGAAATACCTCCAACATGCTGAAACATGTGACCACACAGCATGCAGTTACTTTGCACGAATGTAAAGTCTTTGACACGCTGCTAAGCGATGGCGGAGACTCTCGCGGGGGAGCTTGTGGCACAGCGTCTTCATTCTCTAAAGTCCCAGGTAACGTAAAACTTCCAGTCCTGTTGATTTTAATGATGTTAGCGACATACTGTATGAATAATTTCCATCTGATATTAATATTTAGTTGAGGAGGACTGCAAGAGTGATGCAGGCTCAGAGGCAGGTTCAGAGGCAGGTTCAGAGGCGGGCTCAAAGGCGGTCTCAGAGTCAGGTTCAAAGGCAGGCTCAGAGGCAGGTTCAGAGGCAGGCTCAAAGGCAGACTCAAAGGCAGGCTCAAAGGCAGGTTCAAAGGCAGGCTCAGAGGCAGGTTCAGAGGCAGGTTCAGAGGCAGGTTCAGAGGCAGGCTCAAAGGCAGGCTCAGAGGCAGGTTCAGAGGCAGGCTCAAAGGCAGACTCAAAGGCAGGCTCAAAGGCAGGCTCAAAGGCAGGCTCAGAGGCAGGTTCAGAGGCAGGCTCAGAGGCAGGTTCAGAGGCAGGTTCAGAGGCAGGCTCAAAGGCAGGCTCAAAGGCAGGCTCAAAGGCAGGCTCAAAGGCAGGCTCAAAGGCAGGCTCAAAGGCAGGTTCAGAGGCAGGCTCCCACATACCTGTAGCTCCCCCTATCATTGAGGCAGGGAAGTAAAATGAGGCAAAAATAGATAACATTTTGGTGCTTACTTGAAATTAAAGTGTTACTGGAACCAAAGCTCTTTCATGTTTTCTTTTTTTCTAACCTTGGATCTGCAAAGACATGAATGTGCTCTGACTAAAAGGAAGAACTTTTACCGGGTCAATTTATGTGTTTATGTTGTCATTTTTTTTCCCTGGTTTCAGTTTGTCCAACTTTTTTATAGTTTTTTTGTTGTGCTTTTTGGTTGATTTGGTTCTTCACAAGTCACAACATCACTGTGGGGTTCTTTGTTATTATGCAAGTCACTTTTACACCTCTTTACACCTGTCATCTATCATGTGATGTATTATTCAGATCGTCCTCGCATCACTTGTTTCTGTAAGATCAGGTTGGACATTGGATGCCACAGGATCGGGTTTCCCTTTGACTCAGCTGCACCGGCTGATGCTGCAGATTAGCACACTTTCAAACTGTGGAAGGAACAACAGATAAGTGATTAGCAGTTGGGCTTGTCCTCCACGCCTGTACTTCCACAGCAATCATGGGTGACCAGAGTGTGCACTGCTGGTGACAGTAAGCCACTGGGCTGCTTAATGGGTTGACACCTGCAGACATGTTCATAGGCATTGACATTGATAAATCAATTCTTGAACACTCACCGTCTCACTGTTGGTGCCATAATTTAAATTAACAAGTTTATTTCTGACCGGACAGGTGCTTAAAGGTGTGTGTTTGTAAGAGGAAGACAGAGGTAGTAGAGATGCGCGGATGACGTATTTTCCCATCCGCAACCGCTGCAAAAAATATATATCCGCCCGCTATCCATTTGCACAAACATTTTTTCACCGATTTTCAAAACCGAACCCGCCCGCCATCCGCCGATAGGTGTAGGTCTATTGAAGGTGCCTTGGCTATTTGTATCGGCTTTTTCAAACAGCGTAGTTCATTATATCTGGTCAATAAGTCCGCCTACTACTATGTAGTGGATAATAGTGCTGTCAAAATCACTCCCAAGTGCTAAATTGAACACCTTTAAGACACACAGCCGTCACAAGCGATTTAATTCCTTCCAAGGCATTCACACTATCACTAGTTACAGGTTAGCATACCCTACGTCTCCCCACTTGTATGTGAAACATTAATACAGAATATAACTATATAGTTCTACATTTTGGATTAACCGATCTATTTCCAAGCATCACAAGACCCTTCCATCACCTTGAAAATGTGCATTCCACTGTCGTTTTGACATGTCTGCATTGAAATACTATTTGCAGCTATATTTCACACCCCATCAAGAAAAAAGTAAAACATGATGAGCACGGGCACACCGTTTTGAGTGTACGAATTTTTTTAAAGAATCTAAACAACAAAGTCCGTCTACATAGCACGATAAATCCATCCTTTAGCGCAAATGTTCCCAACCTACTTCAGAGAATGTAAAACAACTTCAAACCACATAGTCTAAGCCCAAATCAACATGCCACGGCATGAATAACCAGATGGCCTACCTTAAAACGCTGTCTTGATCACAGGATTCTTGCAATTATTCCACTTTAATCCACACGGTTTAACGCACCCAACACTGCTAGGAAGCAACGTAGAACTAGGGTCCTATGTGCTAACTGTAGGCCATAAATGGCCTTAGTAACGGACACAAACAAACGAGAAGACCTACGCAGGAAATCTAAAACGTGGTTTTGTTTTATACTGTTTGTAATGTATGTTTTCGTTCGTTACCTTTGGAAAATTATGTTTTTTTGTTTTTTTTGGGGTTTTTTTTGTGCTTCAACCGCAACCCGCCCGAATTTAATTAAAATACGATTTTTCGGCGTGTCATCCGCCCGATCCGTGGTTCATCCGCGGACTCCGCGGATTCAACCGCCAACCGCGCATCTCTAAGAGGTAGAGATTGAGCTGATGACCATTTAAAGGGATTGACCTGAACAGTCACGTCACCGTGCTGGACAAATGGATCCAACTGGGTTTCACCAAAGGGATTTCTACACTGGAAATATTGCCCCTCCAAAAATAAGTAACAAAACAACAAATACAAGACGTTTTTGCTTGAAATAAGCAAAAAATCTGCCAATGGAACTAGCGAAAATCGGCTTGTCAAGATTTCTTGAAATAAGATGTGATATTTAGGACTTTTGAGTTAAAAGTGATCTTGAAATTAGCTTAAAAACCTCTTCAAATGTAAAAAAAAAGCGTGTTTCATATGATATGTGACTCAAAACAATTTGTTTTCAAGACTTTTTCATTTAACAAGATATTCCAGATGTAATGACTTCAAAAAAGTCCCTATATCTGGCTGAAATAGTACTTGTTAGGCAGTTGTGTCTTATATTAAGTGTAATGAGATATTTTGACTAGAAATGAGACAAATATACTTGGTAAGACTTTGATTTTTTCCAGTGCAGTTGCTACTCGGCCCCTGATGGATGTGAAATTTATCATTTCAACTAAAACCCGCTTGAATCGCTTGAAACTTTATTTAACATGATTTTATTTATTTATTTTTTTTGCACATTTGTGTGAGCAATGTTTCAAGCAAGTGTTGCTATTTGAAGAAGCAATTCAAATAGATGTTGTTGAAGAGCATACTGTGCTTGAAAATGCTTTGTCTAAAACCTAAAAATAATTCTTGCATTCAGACTATTCATCTTGTTTAGTTGCTTCTATCAAAATTAGAAAGAAACAACAATCAAAGAAGCACTCACAGGCTAATTTTGAGTTTATTTGACTCAATGAAGAGCTTCAAATGAGTGTTTAACTCCTCGTTTTAAGATATTTCTCACTTGTCTAATGTCGAGAGTAATTATCTTACTACATTGGCAGATTATTTCACTTGATTATAGTCTAAATGTTCTCAAATTTCTTATGTTTATATTAAGATGGCTGTTTTTTGCAGTGTAGGCACAGAGTATGTTGTTGCTGTCTGTGTTTATTTTCTAAAAGCTGGTACCAAGGCAGCAGATATGAGAAATAAATAGCATTTTCATCCGATTTAACACAATATTAATTTAACCCAAAATTCATTTGAGCAAAGAGGAGCAATATCAGTGCAATGGACGCTTTTCTTAGCCATTCACTCTGAAAAACCACAAAAGAAGAGTGGTGGGAGAAAATAAAGCACTGAGTAATCATTTTCTGTCCTCCAACTGTTATTCATTTGATCCGTTTGTGTGTGTGAGAGAGAGATGGTGTGTAAAAATGCGGGTTTGGGAGGGACCAACAATGTTCCAAAGCAAAGCAAAGCAGAAATTCAATCGTTTTTATTGTTCAGGGACATTTTTAAGAAGATGATGCACAGGAAACCTATCGCAAATGTTCTCTGCACAGCAATAATAAAGGAGTAGAACCACATATTTACAAGATTAAGCAGAGCGATTATTCTTTAAACTCACATTTACGGAGACACTACCTTACTAGGTTGCGTTCTAATGGATTAACCAAAAGGTTTGTGAAGTGCATTTGTGGTTCAGAAACTCAAGTCAGCTGTAGAAAGAACAATAACACACAAATTGCCGTAGAGGACGTCATCTGCAACACCAGCATTTATAGGCAATCCACTTTAATCTAACAAAACCAATTAAGAACCACCTGTTTCTGTGAAAGACTGCTGGCTTCAGGCTGTTAAAGCAACTAGTTGCGTTTAAGTCAATGTTCCAGCCATTGTGCGTTTGTGGTATTTGTCTTTAGAGTTCATCAAATGAGGTAAAAACGCCAGAATTAAGCCAGTTTTATTGGGAAAGAAATAGTCAAATCTTCCTAAGTGTTCATCTCAGCCTGTTAAATGCTCTGTTTACGTAAAAGATCCCATCTGTGGATGGAAACGTCTAAAAATATCACCTAAGTGTTTAAACTTATTGAGCAGACTGTGCTCTAAAGAACTCTGAAATTGCAATACAATAATGGGCGAGACTCCACCATCACTGTTGTGTCAGATGATGGGCAGCATAGAGAGGGGGATTGTTAAGAATTTAGTAATTCTGGTTCCATTATTGATATCGCTTATCGATTGGGTTCTTTGTCGATTCTCTTAACGATTCTCATCCAGTTATATATGGTACAAATGGCTTTGGTTGCAGTAAAACTTTAATTCCAAGTATGCACCAACATTTTGCACTCAACTTCAACTAAATCAAAGCTTAAGCAGGCGGATTAACGATTCCACGGAATTGAACTACTGGCAGCCGGTTCTCGAAGATCTAATGATGATGTAACCCTTCTGCCCTGACTAATGAACAAATAAGCAATAGGCTATTGGACTATTGTGCCATGAGCATTCGAGATGCTACAACATGAAAAATCTGAGACATACCGAGGAGGCCATTTGACTACAGCCAAATTTCACCCATTAATATGTCAACCAGCCTTTAAAAAACCTCCGAAAACAAAGATAGCGTCTCAAAATAAGAACTTCTCTGTGTGCACTTCATCCTAACTCTGCAGCCTCTGATAGATGGAAACACTGAATAATTCAGCATCTTAAATCCTTGACTTTTAATTGCACATTATTATCTTTCCATTAATGTTTATCTGCATTTTTTAATGATTGTGTTGTTGTGGAAACTGACATTTATTATATAAAATGTGTTCAGATTGCCTTCATCCCCTGCAACTATTGCATTTTTAATAGGATTAACTGCTTTCAAATAAGAAATACACTAAATAATGATTTAAAAAAAGGGCTGTTGCGATACACTAATCTCACGATACGATACACGATAATCAGCCAACGATACGATTCGATAAACTAACATCATTTTCCGGGGGGGAAAAAGGAACAGTGTGATTTGACATGAATCGTCTCTGATTGGACTGATGGTCCGACCTTTGAACCGGAAGGAAAACACTGCCAGACGAACAGAAACAAACGAACATGTCACAAACGTGAGAGCTGTGCACTTTATATAACATTTTTATTAACTAATTCATCACTTTTTTGTATAATGTGACCCCCTGGCATTGCATTGTATTACCTTAATGTTCTGTGTTTTCACTAATTGTAACATCTGACTTTTCAATAAAGTTTGCTTTAAAAAAAATAATAAATAAAAATATATATATTTTTTAAAAATCGATACTTTATCGGGAAACGAAATATCTATATATATCGCAGTATCGATAAAATTGCTCAGCCCGAGTTGCAACTGGACCTAGTATTGTTCTTTTTGGTGATATATGGCGTTTCTGCCTCGACGCCATGTTGGAAACATTCTGAGCCAAAAATACGGAGCGTGCACATGACGTCATCATTAGCAGAACCTATAAACGGGATCGTTAGGCAGGCGGATTAACGATTCCTTCAACTGGTTCTCGATTTCCATCCCTAGTAATGTGTCTTTTCTTCTACTGTTACACTGAAGAACTGGTTTGAGGGATGTCTTTTATTTCTTGCCTCCCCATGAAAACGCCCATCGTCCTTGTTACTGGGTTCAGTTATTAAACTGCCCATCAGAGTCCTTCTCCTGTGTTATTTCTGACCCACTTCTTTCAGAAACATCGACTCAACTCTGTAGAGGTTATGTTTGTAGAACTTCTTTCTTTTTAGCCTCTTTCCCCAGAATCCCCCCCTCCCCTATACTCGGAGTATATCAGTCACACTGTAAGTGGTCCTGTTAGGAGGACAAGTCATCTAATGGTGCCTGTTATTAAAGGTATTGAAGGGGAGTAAGTCATCTTATTAAGGTCCAGTGTTAAAAGGAAAGTGCAGTTCATTAAAAAGCTCTAATTAAAATACAACCTAAATCAGCTCCAGTAGAGATCTGTCTGCAGGCTACAGTAAATCAGAGGGAAAGGGTTGTCAGAAATGGTGTGTGTGTGTAAAGTTGTTCTGCATGCATGTATTGTAATGTTTCTTTTTTTCAGCTGTTGGAGCTCAGCCAACACTGTTTTTTTTTTTGTTAAGTGACATGACACATTTTAATCGACCTTTCCAAAATACGTGCAGCTTTTATCCTGTAGTCGGTGGATTGATTTATCACAAAACATGAGCCTTGAACTTCTGGTCAATTTCGTCTATTGACAGTAGATAAATTTACTTTTCTAATAATACATCTGTTCTCATAACACATGTAGCTGCATTAAAACCCATCCATCCATCCATTTTCTATACCCGCTTAATCTAAATCAGGGTCACTGGGGGGCTGGAGCCGATCCCAGCTGTCATTGGGCGAGAGGCGGGTTACACCCTGGTTGGGCCGCCAGTCCATCACGCGCTCACACACCAATGCACACTGAGAAGCATGAAATAAAGAAGAGATAAGTTGTTTTTACTTATTTTTCATAGCTGCTGTCTAAGAACAGATGTTTGATATTTGAATTAGTCGAAGGCTTAATCTGCAGTTGCAGAGGTTTGTAATTTGTACGGTAGTTTGAACTTTGTTGTGGTGTTGGAAGGTTAACAAATGTGTTTAAAGAATAGTCGGTGTGTAATATTGTGTGAAATATTTGCATTTAGGTCCTTAAACATGGAAAAAAGTTGGAATAACAATGGTAGTAGTAGTTAGGAAGTCTTTCTTTATGCTTGCTTAAGATGCTTTTTATGGGGCGGTCGGTGGCGTAGTGGGTTAAGCAGCCGCCCCATGTACAGAGGTTTAGTCCTCGTTGCAGCGGGCCCCGGTTCAAGTCCAGCACCGAGCGGCCCTTTGCTGCGTGTCTGCCCCCTGCTTCCTGTCTCTCTCACATTGTCCTATCATTAAAGGCATAAAAAACTAAAAAAGATGCTTTTTATGAAGCCTGCCAGTGCAGAAACAAATATTGAGTTAAACCTAAAGTGCACTCACAGATTTGCATCCTTTGTTGATTGAAAAAAAATCAATCAATTGAAATTTTATTTATTTAGGCGTTTATTATTATTATTATTATTATTAGTTAGTAGTAGTATTTTTATTAGAATTGGTATTATTATTGTTGTTGTTAATATACAATCATTGTAGATATTAATAATTTTTTGAGCTACTTGACTAATTTGAAAGTATTTTTCTATTTCTATTCCATTTGTTCTCCAACAGAAAGAAGTCCATCTGCAAACTGCTGGGAAAACTCATAAAGCTGTATGTGCAGTTAATAAAACCAAGGGCACGGGTTGCAAACCTTAGGGCACAGTTTATAGACGAGCTTTATTTTCCATTTGTTCACAGTTGGCACAAGGCTGGCCTTCTAGATTTAGGGAAAGAGTTCAGAGTTTATGTACATTAGAGTCTGTGTTGCCATGTCTATGTCATGATCTGGCTTGGCTGTGGAGGTTTGGTGTTTCCTGGGTTGTAGGTCGGGCTGAGCAGGCTGAGCAGATCACCGGGGCAAGACTCCTTCTTACACCCCATCCTGACTGAATGTGAGCGAGCGGGCAATTGATAAAAAGTGGGGCTGGGCAAGTTAACTCGTTATTATCGCGTTAACTCGTTAGTTATTTAACGCTGATAAATATTTTAGCGTGCATTAACGCAGGTTTTATTTATTTATTTTTTTCATTTTTTTTACAAACAATTTTTTTTCAGGGCTTTTGTGCCTTTAATGGATAGGAAAGTTCAGAAAAACAGGAAGCAGAGATCGGGGGAACAACATGCAGCACAGGGCCGTCCGATGCGGAACTCGAACCGGGGCCAGCTGCAGCGAGGACTATAGCCTCATGTACATGGGGCGCCTGCTCAACCCACTACGCCACAAACCACCCCTGTTTTATTATTTATTTTATTATTGTAAAAGTCTGTTGCTCACAGGCTTTTATTTTGTAAAAGTCTGTTGCTGTCTGCTGCGGAACCGGAAAAGAAAGTAATCGGCGGATCCACCAAACATGGAGAAGGGTACGGAACTTTTACTCGGCCATTTTCATTTTAAAGTTCTTCCAGACGGCGGAGTCGACAAAACCAAAGTCATCTGTAAACACTGCCAAGTTGAATTGTCTTCTCAGCGTAGTAGTTCCAGTCTAAAATATCACTTAAAGGCAAAACACACAACTGATAGCAGCAAGTCATTCAAGGAAACAGACAGTGGAGCGAGGCTTCTACATAAAAACTACAGAAAGATGCTGATGTTAAAAGTGTGTTTGCACAACAAATGTTATGGCACTTTCATTCATATGGCAGCACATTTAAAATAAAACTAAATGCTAAAAGCTATACACTACTTTTGAATTCATTTTTGGATTTTGCGTACAAATGCGATTAATCGCGATTAATCAGGGAAATCATGTGATTAATTAGATTAAAAATTTAAATCGTTGCCCAGCCCTAATAAAAATGGATTAGAATGCGTCCTTTTCAATCAGCCTGTCCTGACATACAGCGATGTCGCTCCGTCCAGCGATGACGCCGATCCCTTAAAAAAATTGCTTGCACTGTCTCAATTTGGACGACATTTCGCGGCGCCGTCCCGCCCTTAAACACTTCTTATTGGTTGAAATGAACATGCTGCTTCCTGTTGACAAGCTAGTTAGCAACAGGTCAGCATCACTCAGGGAATAATGGACGAGGAGAAGCTGATCTTTACCGTGGAACAGCACCCAATGGTTTATGACCCCAAACACCCGAACCACAAAGATCTGAACCGAAGGGAGCCAGAGAACTCGGTGTTTCAAGTGAGTACTTTCTGAACCAATAGAATCACTCCCGACAAAATCGTCACGCTGCATTTCAGGACACCCTCGCGAAATTTCGTCGTCGTATTGCGACAGTTTCGCTCGTTTTCAGTCAGGATGGGGTGTTAGGGAGCAGCAGGAGCACCAGTTCGCCTTATTGTAAAACCATTTCAGCGGTAATAAGGCCAGGTTCTTTCTGTTTATTTACTTCCATGCTCTTTTGTGTCCCTGCAAACCCAGTCCTCTGGCTCCTGAAATCAGTACCTCTTGGACAATCTTCACTTTTTCCTGCCTGGACCCATTCCCTCACCTGTCATGAACTCACTCACCTGTTTTCGTCTGCCTGCTCGCCCTCCTACAACTCTGGATTCATCTCCTAGTCAGCCCACCTCTGCTTCACCCCTCCCATTGTAGGAACCGTTTACTCCATTTGACTCTTTTGAACATTACCCACCTGAAGACACCATTTCCACTTTTAAGACCAGGCTTAAAACTTTCCTTTTTGATAAAGCTTATGGTTAGGGATAGCTCAGGTCATCCTGAAACATCCCATAGTTAAGCTGCTATAGGCCCAGACTGCTGGGGGGCCTCATCTGTCACACCTTTCCTCACTTTACTCTCTTTTTCCCCCCGTTTAATTTCTCAAATGATATTATGTACATCATGTGACATTATTGTGGTCATTAACTCGTGTTTCCCTGTTCCAACAGGTATCCTTTGAATGGTGTTACAGTGTTTTTTTCTCCTCTTTTCTGTCTTCTCAAACCCCAGCTGGTGGAGGCGGATGGCCGCCCTTCCTGAGTCTGGTTCTGCCAGAGGTTTCTTCCTGTTAAAAGGGAGTCGTTACTTTCCACAGTCGCCTCAGGCACGCTCAGGACGGGAGATTGGACTGAAGACAAGTTTCGGTGCAATCTGTTGGTTTCCTTAGCTAGGAAATTGTTTTTGAATTGGCTCTATATGAATATGAATGAAAATATGAATTGAACTCACCCTCTCATATTCATCTCTCTGTACAGTTCTCCAGCCACGGTGGCCTCAGTGTTTCCCCCGGCCGTTCTCCAGTACTCCTTAGCCCCTGAATAAACCTGTTTCCTCTGGTGAAATGACGATGATGGCCATGGCGGTCTACTTTTTTTCTTTCCATAAAAGGTGCTCAGAAGTTCTTACCAGTAAGGGGCAATAAGTCAGGGGTTTGCTACATAACTGTAGTTGCGTATTTAGGCTTGTTCCAAACAGGACTTTAGTCCGTCTTAACAAGCAGAAATGACATAGTTTGTCATAGGGTCTGTCTCTTTGGCCCGTTTCCTTTCCCCAAACACACAGGTGACGGTTTGGGTGATGAATTAAAACAGCTCGACTGATGAACATTGCTGAGGATTTACTGGTGGAAATGGCAGTAAAGAGTGGTATGAGATACTCTATTAGACTAAAAGTGGACACATTTTAAAGGCTGCAGAAACAGGTTGCATCCAGTTGGTGTAAGGGATCTTTATGCTTACTTTAAGGGCTCTATGATTTTTAAGCATTACTATGATTCCACAACTTTTTACTAATTTCAAGAAATTTAAGAAAAATATTCTACATACAGAGGAAAATATTCTTAGCTATATCAAGAAAAGTACACTCGTTTTTAGAATGACTTTGCTGGTTTCAAGAAATATAAGGCCTAGTGCATACCACTATGTCAAGATAATGGCTCTAGCATTTACTTAATTCAAGAATATTTTTCAATATATTGAGAAAATAGGCCACGTGTATTTAATTAGAATCAAGAAAAAATTACTTGTTATTAGTTAGAATACACTAATTCTAACGTATTTGTAGGTTAATTGAGATTAGATATTTTTACTTGTTTTGAAAAGTCTTGACAAGCCACATTTTCTTGTTCCATTGGCAGATAATTTTGATATTTTTAAGCAAAATACACCTAATTTTTTTACTTTTTTTCCTTGTTTTTGAAAGCTGGCTTTTTGTAGTGTAAATGCTTCTTCCCCCCAACTGACTGCTTAATTTGTGCTCAAACATCAGGGGAAGGATGTTTTTATTGAATCAGTGATTTATTCCTCACTGCTGTTGGCCACTTAAGGCCTGTGTTGACTTAGATCTCAGATTGCAGCTGGATTGAAACAAAGCAAGAGGCTGTTTTTCCCTGAACACCAGCTCTCACAGGCCAGCAAGCGTTTTGATGAAGAAAAGACAATAAAAATTCACAGAAATGATGCTATACATTAATTATATGGCACTTCTTTTTCGAGGTGCCTCTCACAGCACAAGCTGCCCTCCGTTGATGGCTTTTCAGTGCTGGGTTAAAACCCATTTAAACAAAGAATGACAAAGTCACGCATTCTCTGACACTTAGATTGGGCTTTTCTCCTGCTAATTTAGACCTTAAACTCCAATAAAAACAGCAGGAGCTCCGGGTAGACGCCTTAATAGTACTGACTTGTCTTCCCAGCCCGTAATCCCGCATGAGGCAGCATCCAGTTTTATGAGTAAACTCAACATTAATTTAATTATCTTCTTTCAGCCTGACTTGTATAACAAAATTTAAGAGGTACTTTGTTTTACATTTGTTTTCATGTAATAACAGAAGTTGGCTGGTGTGGCGTGGGACACTGTACAGTTTGCCAAACAACATTAGAGCAAAGAAGGTATGCTTTGGCCTATAAGCATAAGTATCTCTGATTATTAGTAGAAGGTCTGAATCATGTGGGCTGCAGAGTCTTGGCCTTCCTTCCACCGCCTGGTAGTGATGCTTTCTATTAATGTTCAGTAGAAGTTGAAAAGAAGTTGGGGGGGACTCAGTCTGGAGTAGAATTACACCTACTAGCAGGGGCGCAGATGGGATTTTTTAACTGGGGGGGGACCAAGCTGTCAACAAATGATTTCAACTCAATAAGTTATTTTTGAGTAATTTGGGCATTAAATGGCGCCCAAGTCGTTACTTTTGTAATCCCCTATGGGCCAATAGTTTGCACTAAAAAGCCGTTGTAGAATTATTTGAAATCATGGATAAACAACAATGAACATTGTTAAACGAAGGCCGACCCGATTGACAGCAGCCACACATTATGAAACTTTGTTCCTTCGTTTTCTTTCTTTTTTTCTTGAATTGAAATCATCCGCTCCGTCACTGACACATATGCAGCAACCCGTTCCTCATTAGGACCCTGGGGCGGGACAGTCGACTCTTTGGTGCGTTCATTTACAATGAAACTCGGAACTTGGAGCTCGGAAAACAATGCGACCCCAAAGTTGAGCACTCCCAGCGCATCCCAACCTTACAAAACTTACAAAAAAGCATGAACTCTATGTAGGGCTGGTGAGATTAGTCCAACTTTCCGAGCCGGATCCGACTTCACATGGGGTTCAGATTAAAAATGTGACTTGGAAATTCCGTCATTCGTGTACAACTGGAACGCATCATTAGTTGTAGCACACAAACGCCAGGCTCTCAATGCACGCTGCAACGTAAATTAGTCAAAGTAACGGCACAGTAATCATCTGTTTTATCGGCGACGTTTGCCGCCTTAAGTACGGACGGGATTGGGGGACGGATAGGAGTCACTATGAATCTGCGGGGTCATGTCCCCCCCCCCGTCCTCGGTGCTATCTGCGCCCATGCCCACGAGGAAATCTGACTTCTTATTTCACCACCGAACCAGAACCGGGCATCACAAAAGCAAACTTGTCACATCGAATAAAACCTTTCTCATGAGCAACAATCAGGCCTTAAAGGCAAGGCAAGGCATCTTTATTTATATAGCGCATTTCATACCACAGGCACCTCAATGTGCTTTACATAAAGACAAGGCATTTAAAAGAACAGCATAAAGCAGCAATTTAAAGAGAAAAAAAATAGAATAAAAATGAAAAACACAGTTAAAAGCAATCAAAGAAGAGGGGAAAAAGAAAGATATAAACTCAACCATACGCACACGGAAAGAGAAATGTTTTTAACCTGGATTTAAAAGTGCTTACAGTTTTGGCTGATTTCAGTTCTGCTGGTAGTTTGTTCCAGTTGTGTGCAGCATAACAGCTAAAAGCTGCTTCACCGTGTCCAGTTTGAACTCTGGGCTCTACTATCTGACCTGAGTCAGCAGATCTCAGAGCTCTATTGGGTTTATACTCTACCAGCATGTCATTCATGTATTCTGGACCTAAACCATTCTGTGATTTGTAGACGAGTAGCAGAACTTTAAAATCTATTCTGTATCTGACCGGGAGCCGATGTAAAGACTTGAGAACTGGGGTGATGTGATCTGATCTCTTTGTTCTGGTTAAAACTCGGGCTGCAGCGTTCTGAATGAGCTGCAGCTGTTTGAGACTCTTTTGGGGGAGTCCAGTCAGAAGACCGTTACAGTAGTCAAGTCTGCTGGAGATGAAAGCATGAATCAGCTTCTCCTGATCTGTTTGGGACATGAAACCCTTCATTCTGGATATGTTCTTAAGCTGATAAAAGGCTGATTTGGTGACTGATTTGATATGATTGTTGAAGGTCAGGTCTGAGTCTATCAGCACGCCGAGGTACTTCAGGGGTTGTTGATTGTAACTTTTGGTCTGTATGAAGATCAAATTTATTCTCATACACATATTTATGCATAAATTTGTCCTCCGCTTTTAAACCATCCAGGTTGGCACCTGTTGAACACACACATGCACAGGGTCACACACTCATAGGCTGTGTTCGAAACCACACACTTATCCTACTACTACTACTAACTTTTTCAGTTAGTATGCGAGTTTGAGTAAGCGAGAAGTTCCCAGATGCATACTAGATTCGCCGAAATGTTGGGTACGCATCACGAGGTTACTACTCATACTCAAACTACCCAAGATGCAACGTAACGTGACGTCACCGATCGTCATTTCCTGTCAAAACGGCAGTTTCAAGCTAGCTACAACGAGGGTAGGTTCACTTCCTGTTTTCAAAACAAATGCACCAATTGTATCGTAATGGCTTTCCCTATGATAAAAGGCAACGGGTATTTTATTTTGTGAAAATAACCGGAAGTGCGTTGCTCACTACGGCTAGCTTTAGTAGCGCCCAATTCGTGGGAACAAATTGTATTGTAATTGTATTTACAAATTGTAAATAGCCGGTATTTTGTCAGATTTTCAACACGTTGGGGATCTAAACGACTACTTTCTCGCCTGAAAACGTTTCAAATGTTGCTAAAGTTTACAGAGTTTAGAGCTTGAGTGAAATCAGCTTCAGGCTGGCTGTTTTCGGCTCGGGCAGGAGCGAAATGCATTGTGGGTAAACGCTCTGCATACTGTCTGATCGATGAGTATGCAGTATGGAAGTATGTAGTGTATAGTATGTAGTATGCGGCTTCGAACACAGCCTCAGAGACAGATCCCATGAACACTGGAGCAGTTGGCAGCCAATCACAGCACCCAAGGAGCATGGGGGTACGGTGCTTTGCTCAAGGGCACCTCGGCCGTGGCAAGGAGGTGGACTGACACCCCCTTTAAAAAAGAGCAAGGTTTGTACTCTCATCCCAATGGAGAAATTATTTGCAAATTTTTCAATAAAAAAAATTGAATTAAATAAAAAATTAAATTTCACAAAAAAAAATCGGAAATAAGGTTTTGAGAGATGAAAATCGGGTTTTATTTTAGGGCAAAATCGAACAGACATATTCTAAATATCAAACATGGCGATAGACGTCTAGCTGTTAAACATTTTAATGGAGACCTCAGGAAACTAGTGAAAAAAGGGCACATGTCTTTAAGATTCTTTGGAGAGTATCATTACTGAAGAAATGAGACGACTATAATCTGCCGCCTTCTAAAAATAACAGTCGGCTTCTTTTTGTTTTGCTGCCATCAAGCAGCACGTTGCTCTCCGAACGCCACGCGGCAAGACTGTTGATCTCCTCCCGACATGAGATCTCAGCAGTGTTTGTTTGGACCAGTGACGAGCGGTGGCTCTTCGTGCCTTGATTTGATGTTGCAGATGTACAGTTTAAACGGGAGGAGGCTGTGTCCACATTCTACGGGGGGTCGGGGGGCTCTGATGTTGCACTCCTGAGCAAATATGTTGTATTTTTTGGGATTAGCGGTTTCGTATCATCAGAAAAAAAAAACAATGTTAAGCTGCTAAAAGCTGCAGGTTGTCAGCAACTTGCATCTTTGAACTCGGAGTGAAAGGTCAAGGTTTTGACATCTAAATCTGGACGGAGTCAAATAAGTTGTTCACTTCAGAGCGTGTTTTCTTTTTTTTTTAAACTCTTTATTTATAGTACAAAACATTGAACAATTACACATTCAAGGTCCGGGGGTGGTCAGTATTTTTGAAAGTCAGAATATCATACACAACACGTTCAAACAGTCTCACTCATTGGCCAAATAAGCCATTTCTGCCATCGTTTTTCACCCAGATCTTTTCGGAGTCGGATTGAGTCAGTCATTTGCTCTGGGACATGCAGTTGTTTTACAATATCAACAAAAGTATCTGTAGTGGGGGCATTTTTCTGGAGCCAACATTTTGTGATGGCCTTTTTACTTGCTGCCAGCAAGACCCTACAAAAATAAGTAAGAAAAACAACAAATACAAGACGTTTTTGCT
Organism: Odontesthes bonariensis; assembly: GCF_027942865.1. Classification (NCBI taxonomy): domain Eukaryota; kingdom Metazoa; phylum Chordata; class Actinopteri; order Atheriniformes; family Atherinopsidae; genus Odontesthes; species Odontesthes bonariensis. The sequence continues at coordinate 9,072,916 of NC_134508.1, read as the reverse complement.
TGAAATAAGCAAAAAATCTGCCAATGGAACTAGTGAAAATCGGCTTGTCAAGATTTCTTGAAATAAAATGTGATATTTAGGACTTTTGAGTTAAAGGTGATCTTGAAATTAGCTTAAAAACCTCTTCAAATGAAAACAAAAGCTTGTTTTGTGTGAAATATGACTCAAAACAAGATGTTTCACTTAACAAGATATTCAAGATGTATTGTATTATAACAAGTCCCTATATCTGGCTGAAATGGTACTTCTTAGGCAATTGTGTCTTATATCAAGTGTAATGAGATACTCAATGAGAAAAAATATACTTGGAAATATTTAGATTTTTTCCAGTGTAAGAAGATAATTATCCGCTTTACTCAATCCATGGGGAATATTTCCAAGATGGAGAGTTAGGAATGATGCAGTGATATTGAAACATAGAACCTTTGAAATGATATTTGCCACTTCCCTCCAGAAAATCTGGATGGAGGGGCAAGACCAAAAAACATGGGCCTGATCAGCGAAGACCTCTCCACATTCTCTCCAGCAGGCCAGTTGTGTGCCAGTCTGTTTGGAAGTTATAAAGAAACATATTAAGCTTTTCCAACAGAAGTCTCTCAGAGTCCAGGAGTTGGTGGAGGATGGCTGTGTTTCCCAGGCTTTCAGCCACATGTCCTCTGTTATCACGACGTTCAGCTCTTTTGCCTAACGCTGTTTTACATAGTCTGTATTGTCCTTATTCAGTGAGGTGATGCCATGCACTGCAAAAAATGCCCCTACAAAAATAAGTAAAAAAGCAACAAATACAAGACGTTTTTGCTTGAAATAAGCAAAAAAATCTGGCAATGCAACTAGTGAAAATCAACTTGTCAAGATTTCTTCAAATAAGATGTGATGTTTAGGACTTTTGAGATAAAAGTGATCTTGAAATTAGCTTAAAAACCTCTTCAAATGTAAAAAAAAGCTTGTTTCATATGATATGTGACTCAAAACAATTTGTTTTCAAGACTTTTTCATTTAACAAGATATTCCAGATGTATTGTCTTCAAACAAGTCCCTGGCTGAAATAGTACTTGTTAGGCAGTTGTGTCTTATATTAAGTGTAATGAGATATTTTGACTAGAAATGAGACAAATATACTTGGTAAGACTTAGATTTTTTCCAGTGTGGTATAACTTGCTTATAAGTCCTTTAATATTCCCAGAGTTGTATGCATCCATAAATATATGAATAACCGCTGTTGGCTCTGCTGGGTTACCGCTCAGAGTGTGTTTTTCTAAGGAGACAAGTGTGACAGCATCAGGCTTATTGGCCTGTTTGGCTTCGCAGACATAAACTGTATGACTCATCAGCATGATGTGTGTGTGTGTGTGTGTGTCCACTTTAGTCTGAAGGAAATGTGAGTACAGGACATTTGTATCATTAAGTATGTCCTCAGTCCGAGAGCAGACTTTAAACTATGACTGCATTTGTGAGGATGACTGCTAATATAACCGTCTAATGTCCTTGTACAGTAGACTGTGTGTGTGTGCTATGTGGTTAATCTGATTTACAGTTTTTTTTACATTTGTTGTGTATTATGCATTTGGATCTGTTTGTATAGCTGCTTTATTTGCCCTCATACCTGTGTGTTTACGTGGGAAGGTGACTGATGGCCGATTGACTGAATCTCATGTGCATTCAGTACATGAGGTAGCGTACGGTATGTCTCTGTGTGTGAGAGTGTCCTCTACTTTCCTGAATGTGTGTTGCATGGATGGATGAGTCTGTCTGTCACTTTATTAGATTGTGTGTTGGTGGCGTAATTATTGCCCGGACATTTAGTGACACGTGAATGATCCTTTGCAGGCAGCAGCAGCTCTGCTACGGCAAAAAAACGGTAACATCGCTTCCACTGATGTGTTGGTTGACGAGTCAGCCAACCCCACCCAAAGTTTTAAATTTAAACACCGTGGCTGTGTTCGAAACCGCATACTACTCCTACTAACTTTTTGAGTGAGTATGTGAGTTTTAGTATGCGAGAAGTTCCCGGATGCATACTAGATGTTGGGTATGCATCATGAGGTTACTACTCATACTCAAACTACCCAAGATGCAACGTAACGTGACGTCGCCTATCGTCATTTCCTGTCAAAACGGCACTTTCAAGCTAGCTACAACGAGGGTAGGTTCACTTCCTGTTTTCAAAATAAAAGCACCAATTGTATCGTAATGGCTTTCCCTATGATAAAAGGCGATGGGTATTTTATTTTGTGAAAATAACCAGAAGTGGCAAGGAAAGGCAAGGCAATTTTATTTATAGAGCACAATTCATACACAGGGCAATTCAAAGTGCTTCAGAGCTACATAAAATCACAAGAAGGCAATAAAATCATTAAAAAGAAATTAAAAAATTAAATAAAGAAATTAAAAAAAAAAAAAAAATAATAATAATAATTAAAAACCCATTAGTTAATTAAAAAGTGAAGAGTGCAGATAAAATACTTTCAGGTGTCATATGCACAGCTCAAAAAAGCCGCATATTCACCGCAATAATCACATTTTCCGCGCAAAATATGCAGGACTCGCTTGATTTCACAATCTCCGCACTTTTCTGCATAAAGTTGGGAAGAGGAAAAAAATGGCGAAAATTAACGAGAGACAAAATGAAAAAAGCGAATCGATCTCACCTACCGACGCACATTACTGCCAAAGACCGGGCAAACCAGTACCCCGATGTCTTGTACGAAAGCGGGGGGAAACTATTCTGCACCCCGTGCAACTGTGTGTTGGAGCATAAAAGAAAATCGTCGGTGACGTGCCACTTTACCAGTGCGAAACATTTGAAAATGCTTTCTGCAGCTGCGGAAAGGAAAGCCAAAGCCAGACAGCTGACGTTCACCGAGGCATCAACCTCCAAAACCATTGCGAGGGCTACCAGAGGGCTACCAGAAACGAGGTGAGTAGCGTACAAGCTTGAAATTGGCCAAATAAAGAATAAATTAAACAGAATGAGACCGAGAAGTGTGTGTGTGTGTGTGTGTGTGTGCGCGTGTATGTATTGTGAAACTGCTTTTGTTAAAATAAAAGTAAAATGAAGTAACTTGGTTCCAGTATGCTTGTTTATCATAGGAGGTCTTTAAAATGACTCTTTTTCATTCAGTAGCAGCATATTTTGCAACTTTGCATAATTCACAACTTTTTGCATAATTCGCAAGTTCCGCAACTTCTCGCAATTTCACAGCATAAAATCATTAAAAAACCCGCATACTCAATCGCAAAATCCAGGCTTTTAGCCCGCAAGATCAAGGATTTTAGCCCGCTTAATCAAGGATTTATGCCCCCGTTTTTCTGGAGGGTCTATTTAATGTGGCTGTTAAAGTTCAGGTCTGAGTCCAATATTACCCCGAGATTTCTAACCTGATTATTAGGTTTCAGAGAGAGAGTCTCAAGGTGACTGATAACACTTTCTCTTTGTTTCTGTGGGCCACAGACAATGATTTCAGTTTTGTCTGAGTTTAGCTGGAGGAAATTGTTTTGCATCCACACACTGATCTGTTTGATGCGTTGCTCACTACGGCTAGCTTTAGTAACGCCGAATTCGTGGGAACAAAATTGTAAATAGCTGGTATTTTGTCAGATTTTCAACACGTTGGGGATCTAAACGACTACTTTCTCACCTGAAAATGTTTCAAATGTTGCTAAAGTTTACAGAGTTTAGAGCTTAAGTGAAATCAGCTTCAGGCCGGCTGATTTCGGCTCGGGCAGGAGTGAAATGCATTGTGGGTAAACGCTCTGCATACTGTCTGATCGATGAGTATGCAGTATGGAAGTATGGAAGTATATAGAATGAGGTTTCGAACACAGCCCAAGATTTAAACCCAGACATCCTATCATGACCGTGAGAGGAGCCAGGTCTTAGTTCAGCTGCGTTATATACTGTTGCTTTGTCGGGAACCGTGGTGTCACATACCAATGCAGAGGGCAGCCTTCAGTTAGTCTTCAAGCCAAAAATCTAGGGCTGGGCGAGTTAACTCGTTATTATCGCGTTAACTTATTGATTATTTTACGACGACAAATATTTGATCGCGCATTAACGCAGGTTTTATTATTTATTTTATTATTGTAAAAGTCTGCTGCTCACAGGCTTTTATTTAGTAAAAGTCTGCTGCTGTCTGCTGTGGAACCAGAAAAGAAAGTAATCGGCGGATCCACCAAACATGGAGAAGGGTACGGAACTTTTACTCGGCCATTTTCATTTTTAAATTCTTCCAAACGGCGGAGTCGACCAAGTATCGGTAATGTATCGGTTTGAAAAAAAAGTGGTATCGCTGCATCCCTAATCTAAGCACTTGGGATGTTTATCCATGAATTGAATGAAACTGGAAGTAAAGTGCCATGTCTCTAATTCAATTCAATTCAGTTTTCAGTGTTTATACAGTACCAATTCACAACAGAAGCAATCTCAGAGCACTTTGACTTTCCTCCACCTCTGCTCCAGCTGCCTTTTGTGAACCTTGGAGTTTGTCAAATGTCAACATTGCAGAGCTGCCGGGTCATTCTGATATAGTGTAACAGTTTTATATTAAATTTTGTTGCATTGATGCCCTTTTCCATTTCACCATATAGGGCTTAAAGGGCTAAAATCATGTATATATATAAAAAGGACTTAAAGGCTTTTCCATTGTTGTCTTTATTCCTTAGAAGATTAAACAAATTAGTCTTCTTGCTAGCTGCCGCACATCTGAGGAACTTGTTTGAGCTTCAGTACACAGACCGGGGAGGGATGCTGGAATGAAAAGGAGGAAGTGCTTTTCAGCAGTGTGACACTTTGCAGCGTTGGGCCGACAAGCAGATGTTTTTATTTGCACTAACCGGAACGTAACTGCGACATTAAAAAAAAAGCAACATGTTTGTGTCCCATTACTCCGGATAACGGTGCACATTTTAGCTCCTACATAAAGTATGTGTTAGGCATTACTTTATAGAAGGAAATGTTGCATGAGAGCTTGTTGCTTCGTCTCAAATAGTTACACAAATTAAAATAAATTTGGTCAATTGAAAGAGGAGGACATAGGGAAAAGGGGATCTATATGCAGACTAAAAGTAAGAGGCAAATGGATGCTAATAAAGTGAGACACGCCAGAGTTGTGGGTATAGATGGAAAGAAAGTGTGAAAGCCAGAGAAGGGATGATGGAGAACAGTGGGTGTAGAGCCTCTTAGCTATCACCATGAAAGCAGCTTTTCCACTTGTTTGGAGCGCCAAGCTCTGCTCTTTAAATAGCAAAACATCATCTGTGACATTAAGACACTGAGGGCTAACACACGCTTATGTATCTAAAATTAGGAGGTGGAATGGGCGTTTGCTTTTTTCTCTGCAGCACACAGATGCCACTAAAATACACAACTTTTAACTTCTCTTTAACTTTATTCTTTCCTCTATCGTGGAAACTCATTTTCCCCTGATTGTACCGGTTTGTTACGTGTCTGTATTTACAAACTCAAAGAAAGTGATGTTTGGATAGTCTGGCAAAAATCCAGGAGGCATCCTTATTGAAGTGCTGAACCATCTCAAATTGGATGATAAAACTGGCAAAAAGCGTTGCTTCTATGAGTTCCTTTCAAATGCATGCACTCCTCATCAGGTCTCCACAGGAGAGCTCAGCTATCCTATAAAGAAGCTTAGTTTGGCTCCTTGAGTACCAATACAAAAAATCATACGCCTATACAGTAGCCAAGAGTTTGAACGTAACTAATAAAAGTCAATAAGACAATAAGAAGGCAAGGCAGCTTAGAGGATGCTTGTGATTGGGAGATGCAGGTTGATTTAGGAAATAAGCTTGTTGTTCCCACGGAAATAGCCTCTACAAATCTAAGGACTGATATAGTCTTTTGGTCTAGGAGTAGAATGAGAGTTTATTTCATAGAACTGACTGTTCCTTGGGAGGAATTAGTAGCAGAAGCATATGAAAGGAAAAAGCTTAGATATGTGGAGTTGGGGGCAGAAGCAGAGCAGCGAGGATGGAAAGTTAGGATCTGTCCAGTGGAAGTAGGATGTAGAGGATTTGTTGCAAAGTCTGCTGTCTCATTGTTGAGGGAGCTGGGTGTAAGTGGACAGAGTGTGAGGAAAATAGTGAAGGAAGTGTCAGATGAGGCAGTAAAGTCCAGTCAGTGGATTTGGATTAGAAGAAGCAATAGCAGCTGGGGGCCCAGCAGGGGGAGCACTTAGGGAAAACAGACTCTTGGGAGAAGCAAGGAAGAAATTCAGGATATATTTAAGTGGAGGGTGTGGCCCATGTGAGCCTTTTGAAACCAGGCGGCCATTTTGGGTGAGTTGGCTTGTGTGGCTTTGTTTTTGCTGGCATTTTTAGTGACTGTAGGACTGTTTAGGTGAGTTTGTCTGCTGAATCTGCTCGTGTGTCTTGTCCTGCCTCCACCTCTGGCCCCCTCTATACTTTCATTACCCCCTACCCAAACCAGGGTTTGAATCCCATTCCTACTTATCTTTACCTCTTCTATTTCTACCCCCTACCTGAACCAGAGTTTGAATCCCCACCCCGCTCTGAGGCTGGGGTAGCTTGTGGTTGTGGGGAGAAAAAAAAAAAAGATGGTTGTTGTGGTGTGAGGAGCAGTGATGGCTGGCATTAGGGGAGTGACTCTGGGACGCCAGTGATCACTGTCTAGCCTCCTTGAGGCTCCGTGGTTCCAACTAGACGAAACTCTGATGAAAAGAGGTTCCCACCTGATGACCCCAATGACATGTTGGTCAGCACTGCTCACTGATCTATATTATAGGGATCAGGAGGTTCTTCATTAGGTACTGAGCCAGTATTAGAAAGCTAATTGTTGAATTTAGGGAATTATTCACTGAGTCTGGTCCTTTTTTTTTCTTTTTTTTTTTCTTGTGTTTACTTTGAACTCTAAGTAAGTTGAGAACTTGATTTCGCCCTATTGTGTACCGGCTAAAACAGATTCTCTGTAGAAAAACAAGTCTGAGGGAGTTGTGGTGAAGAGAGGGGGATAGGAAACTCACACCCAGTATATGACATTTGCATCTTTTTCTCCTTAAAAATCTGATCCACAGGATGTCAAATGGGTGTAATTTCACAAAGTAATGTTGGCTGACGCTGCCTCGAGTTCCAACAGTATGTGTGGTGGGTTTGAAAATGAGATTTTCTCCTTTTTTTCCGTCAGCAGAAATGTTTGCCCCAAAACAAAGTAAAAGATGATGTCGTCATAAACGTTCACATGGATGATTTAAAGTCTTCTTCATCATCGTATAAGCCGATCTTGACAAATTCTACTGGTTTCTGCCACAAGGTGCAATTTGGCAAGAACTATGAGTCTGGAAAGCTGTGCATCAAACTCATTAAGACACTCAATCAAACTTGACAGTCAAACTAATGTTCTGTTGATTTATTGTCATGCACCATCAACACACCAAGAGGAATTTTGTCGTGTCTGTATCGTATGCCTCATATGTTTGCGACCACATGTGGTAAGGAAGAGAGAAAGGGGGGTGTTGTCCCACTGTACTGGTTCCTGGGAACAAAAATAAAGCTTATTGTAAAGCTTTTGGTGAAAATATGGATATAGTTTTATTCATTTGTCATTTCTTTGTTAGTGGTCTTGACTCTTTCTTTCTTTCTTTTGCATTCTTTTCAGTTTAAGTGAATTTCAAACATTTATTTGGTATTAAGGCGAGACACAGCAGGCAAAAACAGTGATTTTTCAAGCAGTGGTAAATTTTTAGATTTTGGGTGAGTCTACTCCTTCAATATGTGTTCTTACACTTACACTGTCCATGAGAGGATAGACTTTAAAGTTCTGATGCTGCTCTATAAAGCTCTGAATGGTCTAGGACCAGAATACATCAGTGACCTCCTGACCCAGTATGAACCTTCCAGACCCCTCAGGTCATCTGGATCCGGTCTTCTATCAGTTCCCGAAGTCAGAACCAGACATGGAGAAGCTGCATTCAGCTTCTATGCTCCACATGTCTGGAACAAACTCCCAGAAAGCCTCAGATCAGCGGAAACACTCAGTGTATTTAAGTCCAGGTTGAAGACACACCTATTTTCAGCTGCATTTGAATAAAGCTCAAAACTTAATCACATTTTAACTACTGATTTTATCTGATTTTATCTATTGTTCTTATTTCTTTCTTTTTTGTTTAAAATTTAAATCATGCTTTTTATTTCTACTGTTTTAATGTATCTGTAAAGCACTTTGAATCGCCTTGTAGTTGAATTGTGCTGTACAAATAAACTTGACTTGCCTTGCCTAGACCTTTCAACCTGCTATAAAGAAAACGTTGAAAACATAAATTTAAATGTTTATTTCATCACATTTTGTTTACTCGCGGCAGTACGTTTCGCCCAAATTTACCCAAATTAATTCCCCTATTTAAATCTTTAAATGCTGTTTTCTCAAAATCAGTTTTTTGTATTTTTCCAGTATCAATATCTCAGACTGTGGAGCACCTACTAACACCAAACTTTCCAGTTATACACTTGGCAGTATTCTGAAGATATTTACAGAAGGATTTGTTGATAAATCATTCCTGCCCTGATTTATGTGACATTATAATAAAAAAATATGGTGAAAATCGATGTTTTTTTAGGCTATGGACGGTATATTTTGATTTCCTAGGAAATGAAAGCAGATATCCTGAAATCCCTCTGTAAATTTCTTTTCATTTTGCACCTGGTTTTATCATATGTTCAGATCTATCTTCCGGAAATATATGCAAATGTGCGCATATTTAATGAGCTAATGCCTAATTTGCATAATTAAACATAAAAATTTCTAAAACTTGTAATACATTTCTTTTTCACACTTGTATAAGTAATCAACTAAGGAAGTTTCATGGTGATATCTATCATTTTAAAATATTACCCTATTCACCTGTAGTGTCTCACCTTAAATATGGGTTAGAGCGGAGGTAAGGTAAGCTACTCAATATAAAGTGGACTATAAGCAATGGACAGTTCACCTGTCTGTGAACTTACAATCCTTTCCTGCCGCTTTGGGACTTACAGCAACCTATGCTCCAACTGGTTGAACGCATTCATGTGATTTCACATGTGAACATTCGTCTTTCAGAAAGCTTCCCTGCAGCTGGCAGTTGCACATTCCTCATGTCCTGTCCATTCCACAGTTTTAGTTTTTAGTGAAAGGTGAAAACCTTGTCTCGCAGAGATATGCTGTTGGTAAAGAAAGAAACCTTTCAGTGACTTTGGGGCCATCTCAGTCTCTGCAGCCTTGACTATGTGGCAAAGTGAACGTAGGCAGAAATGCTTCATTTGTAAGCTGGCGGATAAAAATCTTCATCATGCAAAGATGGAGCCTTTGCAAATGGGTCGAAGATCCGTTCTTTTGCTCTGGACAGTGAATCTGGGTGAATGTGCCTCAGTTAAAACCTTCCAAAGGGATTTGCATTTGTTGTTGGATGGTTATTATTAGGGCTGGGCAACAATTAAAATGTTTAATCTAATTAATCACATGATTTCCCTGATTAATCACGATTAATCGCATTTGTTCCCAAAATCCAAAAATGAATCCAAAAGTAGTGTATAGCTTTTAGCATTTAGTTTTATTTTAAATGTGCTGCCATATGAATGAAAGTGCCATAACATTTGCTGTGCAAACACACTTTTAACATCAGCATCTTTCTGTAGTTTTTATGTAGAAGCCTCGCTCCACTGTCTGTTTCCTTGAATGACTTGCTGCTATCAGTTGTGTGTTTTGCCTTTAAGTGATATTTTAGACTGGAACTACTACGCTGAGAAGACAATTCAACTTGGCAGTGTTTACAGATGACTTTGGTTCTGTCGACTCCGCCGTCTGGAAGAACTTTAAAATGAAAATGGCCGAGTAAAAGTTCCGTACCCTTCTCCATGTTTGGTGGATCCACCGATTACTTTCTTTTCCGGTTCCACAGCAGATGGCAACAGACTTTTATAAAATAAAAGCCTGTGAGCAACAGACTTTTACAATAATAAGATAAATAATAAAACCTGCGTTAATGCGCGATAAACTATTTATCGCTGTTAACTAATCAATGAGTTAAAGCTGCAGTCGGCAGGGTTTCAAAATTGCGAGTCTAATGTCGGAAAATTCGAACTGATACAACTTTCAGGTCCCTCCCCCAACCTCTAATAAGCTCCGAATTGCCCCCCAAACCCCTCCCCCTCTGTGGACGAGGTTGTGCACGTGAGTTCACACCAGTGTGAGCGCACACAAGCTGGGGCAGACTCACGCTCAGCAGCGTGTGCACAAGCTGTGATTGACAGGTAGGATTCCTCCACCCTAACTTGATTGGTTAAAAACAGCCGGGAGCGCTCGGTTTTTGTAAGCATGATTACAGGCTTCAGAGGGAGCTACAGATTTCGTTATTTTTCCTAAACAGCCTATTTAATATTCTACTTCCAGAATCCCATGACAGTTAAAGCTAATATGACTAAAAAAAAGTTGCCGACCGCAGCTTTAACGCTATAATAACGAGTCAACTTAAATTTAAATTTAAATTAAAAATTTTTTACATTTATTATTACTTTATTCTATTATTATTATATTTTTTGTCTTGTTTTTATGGCACCAAACAGACCAGGCCAAATTCCTCGTGATGTACAAATTACTTGGCAATAAAACCTTTCTGATTCTGATTCTGATTAACTCGGCCAGCCCTAAAAATGATAGAGGCTAAAATAGATCAAATGTTGGTGCATACTTAAAATGAAAGTGTTACTGCAACCAAAGCCATTTTTACTATATAATTGGATAAGAACCGACAAGGAACCGAATCGATAATGGAACCAGAATTGCTAAATTCTTAACAATTCCCATCCCTAGATCCAGATTATGGTGATCCCCAAAGTTTGAATTGAAGGAAACTGGACCTCTTTTCTTTGTTTTTGAAGATATTTCACCTCATCAAAGGTTTATTTTTTAGTTCTGAACTGAAAAACAGAAAAAAGCTTCCAGGACATTTTGAAACAGATTCATATTTTGGTGACTCGATCTGCTTCATTCTCACCAAATGTGTGTATGGATGTGTATATGTTGGCTGTAAGGAGGGGGGGGTTATGATGTTTTTTATTTTAAAATGCTCATGCAACCACATTAACTTGAAACACGGAGTGTGTTTTTGTATCTATGAGCCACTCTGGGGAATTAGATTAAATCGTACTTCAGAGTGCTTCACATCTTTATCAAAGATGAACGATTCAGACACGCCCTTGAACAGCAAAAAACATAGTTAGATGCAATCACATAAACTCTGTGATCTCGACCATATCTCATGTTAAAGTCGTTTTGTTTGCATCTCCGAAGGCATCAGATGTGTAAATGAGTTTAACTTGAACACATACACTCACTCACAACTCAGGAAATCATTTTTGTGGCATGTTGCCTGCCAAAATAAGGCTGTATAAGTGTGTATAAGTGTATAAGCATGGAAAAGTACTGTCAAATCGTTGTTTTTGTTTCCACGCCTGCCTTTTTTGTTATTGTTTGTGTGCGTGCATATGTGTTAATGTCCTTTAACGTTCCAGCGGCCCCACATGAGCAATGCAGGGTGTGCGGCCACAGCTGGCTGGCTATAAATCACAGAGACAAACACTGGATTCATGCGTTAATAAAATGGCTTGTTCCTGCTGAAATGTCAGCGTGCTCACCTCTGACTACGTATCCCTGTCTGCAGCACAACCTACCAACGTCCTTGAAGAAGACACACACACACAAACATGAACACCCAGGTACAGAAGAGCCCACAGATAACATCCTTTCTTTAAAAGTGCACACAGTGAGATATTTACCAGATGCATTCTGGATGTTGGTGTGTTCACCAAAGGGATTTTATATACCAGTGTGTGAATATTTGTGATTTTTTTTAAGGCACCGAGCTGACAAACAGTTGACAGAAATGACTGGAGCTGCGTTGAACATATGTTTCGTGTAAAGCGTTGTTTGCATGACGGATCTCGTCAGCTTGAGTTGACTCTCTCTGTAAGAATGATCATTTTGAATTGATGTTCAGCTTAAATGGAGAATTCCTATTTTCCCCCATTTACTGTGGTTTCTCCTTTTTTTTTGCCCCATCTTTGCCTCTTCCCAACTTGTTCCAACAGGACGAGCCTTGTCAGCAACCCTCCTGCAACTCTAAACCATATACTCGAACCAGTGATCTGATAAATGCTGCTTTTAAAAGTATTAAAAGAATATCAGTATGGACGGCTGCACGGTGGTGTGGTGGTTAGCACCGTCGCCCCACAGCGAGAGAGTTCCAGGTTCATTTCCCAGCTGGGGCCTTTCTGTGTGGAGTTGACATGGATATTAAAGATTATTTTTTAGGTCATCCAAAGGTCGTAGGGTCAGTGTAGTGATCGCATGTAAGGTCGTAGGGTCAGTGTGGGTCAGTGTAGTGATCGCATGTAAGGTCGTAGGGTCAGTGTAGTGATCGCATGTAAGGTCGTAGGGTCAGTGTGGGTCAGTGTAGTGATCGCATGTAAGGTCCTAGGGTCAGTGTAGTGATCTGATGTAAGGTCGTAGGGTCAGTGTAGTGATCGGATGTAAGGTCGTAGGGTCAGTGTAGTGATCGCATGTAAGGTCGTAGGGTCAGTGTAGTGATCGGATGTAAGGTCGTAGGGTCAGTGTAGTGATCGGATGTAAGGTCGTAGGGTCAGTGTAGTGATCGCATGTAAGGTCGTAGGGTCAGTGTAGTGATCGCATGTAAGGTCGTAGGGTCAGTGTAGTGATCTGATGTAAGGTCGTAGGGTCAGTGTAGTGATCTGATGTAAGGTCGTAGGGTCAGTGTAGTGATCGGATGTAAGGTCGTAGGGTCAGTGTAGTGATCGCATGTAAGGTCCTAGGGTCAGTGTAGTGATCTGATGTAAGGTCGTAGGGTCAGTGTAGTGATCGGATGTAAGGTCGTAGGGTCAGTGTAGTGATCGCATGTAAGGTCGTAGGGTCAGTGTAGTGATCTGATGTAAGGTCGTAGGGTCAGTGTAGTGATCGCATGTAAGGTCGTAGAGTCAGTGTAGTGATCTGATGTAAGGTCGTAGGGTCAGTGCAGTGATCGGATGTAAGGTCGTAGGGTCAGTGTAGTGATCTGATGTAAGGTCGTAGGGTCAGTGTAGTGATCGCATGTAAGGTCGTAGGGTCAGTGTAGTGATCTGATGTAAGGTCGTAGGGTCAGTGTAGTGATCGCATGTAAGGTCGTAGGGTCAGTGTAGTGATCTGATGTAAGGTCGTAGGGTCAGTGTAGTGATCGCATGTAAGGTCGTAGGGTCAGTGTAGTGATCTGATGTAAGGTCGTAGGGTCAGTGTAGTGATCGCATGTAAGGTCGTAGAGTCAGTGTAGTGATCTGATGTAAGGTCGTAGGGTCAGTGCAGTGATCGGATGTAAGGTCGTAGGGTCAGTGTAGTGATCTGATGTAAGGTCGTAGGGTCAGTGTAGTGATCGCATGTAAGGTCGTAGGGTCAGTGTAGTGATCGCATGTAAGGTCGTAGGGTCAGTGTAGTGATCGGATGTAAGGTCGTAGGGTCAGTGTAGTGATCGCATGTAAGGTCGTAGGGTCAGTGTAGTGATCTGATGTAAGGTCGTAGGGTCAGTGTAGTGATCGCATGTAAGGTCGTAGGGTCAGTGTAGTGATCGGATGTAAGGTCGTAGGGTCAGTGTAGTGATCGCATGTAAGGTCGTAGGGTCAGTGTAGTGATCTGATGTAAGGTCGTAGGGTCAGTGTAGTGATCGCATGTAAGGTCGTAGGGTCAGTGTAGTGATCTGATGTAAGGTCGTAGGGTCAGTGTAGTGATCGCATGTAAGGTCGTAGGGTCAGTGTAGTGATCTGATGTAAGGTCGTAGGGTCAGTGTAGTGATCGGATGTAAGGTCGTAGGGTCAGTGTAGTGATCGCATGTAAGGTCGTAGGGTCAGCAGCAGTAGAAATGGCGCGAAGACGAGCTGATTAGCATCTTTGCTAAGTGTCTTTGTCACTAGACGGTGATAAATATGACAAATATGAGAGATTGGTACCATTTTGAAAGCATCCCTGTATGGAGGAGAATTTTTTAACAATCTGTTATCTAATGTGTCCTCTGGTTGATCCGTCTGTTAACAGGCGTAGTATACAAGTATTGTCACGGTGTGTGGGTGAGTAGGATCCAAAAGCGACAGGAAACTCCTCGTTGTGGAAAAGGAATGTATTTTATTAATAATAATCCAAGGAAAAGGGAGCAAACATACACCGAACTGAAGCACATGGAGACATACAATAATCCGACAGGGAACAAGGGACAGAACTGAACTTAAATACACATGAGGGTAATCAAGGGAACTCAAAACATCTGGGTCAAATTAACCAGGGAAAACCAAAAACACAGGAGAGAACAAGGTGACCAAAAACACAGATCCTGACAAGTATGTATTTGAGCAATTATGCCCACCACAGAGCTACTGCGTTCCTGTCCTTTGGGCTGTTAAAAACCAACCTGATGAGGAGAACTAAGCTGATGAGAGACCACCAGGTGGGTCTTCTTACATCACCAGCATGTAAACAAATGAAATATCACCTGAATGTACTGCAAAAACCACTTCCAACTGTCCAAATGCATCATCAGTGAGAGCGTTTCTTCCTCCGTGATTTCAGAGATCCTGATTTGCACAAATTCTCCACCAGGTTTTATAAAAGTTGCGGGGTTTTTTGTCATCTTGGTAACAAACACAGAAACTAACAGGAATCAACTATCTTCACCTCATTTGTACTCTTATTTGAGGGGAAAAAATGCACCTTGATGTCATCATAATGGTCTATTTGGATTGATTGAACATTTATATTTTTATTATTTTATATTTTATAATTTTATTATTATTATTATTATTATTATTATTATTATTATTATTATTATTATTATTATTATTATTATATGTTTTTGGTTTATTGCAAACAGACCAGGCCAAATTCCTAATGATGTGAAATTTACTTGGCAATAAAATCTTTTCTGATTCTGATTTGAATATAATATAATAATATATAATAATACATTATAATATAATATATATAATAATAAATAATATATGATAATATACAAAAAATGCACCTAGATGTGATCATAATGGTCTATTTGGATTGAATGAACATTTCTATTCAATCGTCCACACTGAGACACGTTCGTCCTCACACAGTCTTACCCTGACAAGACTGTCTACTGTGTAAACACCAGAAATTCGTCCTAAGATAGAAGGTGAGTCCTGATGTGTGTTTGAGCTGTCTTCCTGTGGACCACAGTTTTTTACTCACACACACACACACACACACTCAGGACATTACAAAGTCAGCTGCCCACAGAGTACTGATGCAGACCTTCATGCTTTATTGCATCTTGAATGGGTGTTTGGCCATCATCGGGACATAAGTTTGGGTGTGTGTTACAGACTCATATTTTAAGAAGTCGGCACGAGATTTGGGCATTTTCTAGCCTTATTAGCTTAGCTGGTTCTATTTTTAACTGATGTATGTATTCCTGTGTGTCTTCATATTCTACACATCCACAATTTCCTTTGGGATCAATAAAGAATTTATCTGTCTGTCTATTTATTTGTGCGTGTGCGTGTACACATAGACGATTTGGACAACTTTGACGAACGTGCACAGCACAACGTTGTTGAGATCAGGGTAAAAGACTCATTTTTAAGATGATTTTGGTCCCAAAAGACATGAGAAACGAGTGCTCATATGTGCAGTCATCAACAGAGGTGGGTTGTAACTAGTTACATTTACTTGAGTAAGTTTTTGAAAAAATTGTACTTCTAGGAGTAGTTTTAAATCTCTATACTTTTCATTTTTACTTGAGTAGATTTGTGCAGAAGAAACTGTCCTCTTACTCCGCTACATTAGGCTACAATGAGCTGGTTACTTTTCTTCTTACCTCTTTGGTATTCTACGCCTCATTATTTTTACCCCCCCGCGTACGCCTCATTTTAATGTTTTATTCTGACAGAGAGAGAGACTTCCGCCAAAGGCTCTACCACCTGACTGTGTTCCACCAATCAGACGTAGCCGTGCAGTCTGGTCACGTGACCATACTCAATCTCAGCGGCGGGACGGGTTAGCTTTAGCATTAGCAGTCGTAGCAAACAAACAAAGAAACAGATGAAAAATGTCAGAATCAACGGTGGGAAATGAAGACGCAGACGAGGCCTCATACTGAAAGCATGTTTACCTTACAAAGAGTGAGAAACAGCAGCTACATTATGTGTCTTCTGTGTCAACCAAAACAAACGCACATTTCAGCAGAAACTCAACATCTGACTTGAGGAAACATGTAGCGGTAAGTTTCCTAAACTCGTTTTTTTTCCCCCATGGATAGGTGAATGTTTGTTTTTTAGGTTACATATGGGTTACATATGTTTTAAACATTTCCCAAGTCTCTTTTATTTTTTATTAAAGTACTTGACTTTACCTGGATTATTTTAATTTAAGTTATTTTGTAATAATCTATTCATTTTCATTTATTTTATCAATTGGATGAACTCTAATTTGCCTAAAGGTGATTATTTAGTATTTTTGTCTGTCTGATTGAATGCTTGTGTTAACAAATAAATCAGACGTTACTCAACAGTTACTCAGTATTTGAGTAGTTTTTACACCAAGCACTTTTTTACTCTTACTCAAGTAATTATTTAGATGACTACTTTTTACTTTTACTTGAGTCATATTATTCTAAAGTAACAGTACTTTTACTGGAGTACAATTTTTGGCTACTCTACCCACCTCTGGTCATCAATATGCTGATGGACTGATCCAAGTGAAACATGACTCCAAGTTTTTATTCATTATTTTACAAAAATATATTGTAAATTGGCAGTTTGCTGCAGTCCTTAAAGCTGATTAAAGGTGCAGTTTATAAATACTGCTGTTGTAAAAGCTGTTGTTTTTGTTAGACCACTTTCATCGTGATTTGCACTGATGTCTTTTAATACTTGATCTGATGGCTCTCTGGAGAATCAGAAACTTCATCCACGGGTGAGCTAAAGCTAAAAGCCACTCAGAAAAATCTTAAACATAAACAGTTTCATACCAGTTCACACGAATGCTATGATGTGGAAATTTACACCAAGTCATTTCTGCTTCGGATAGCCGTCTGAGAGGCTGACAGAAAATAAATATCCCTTTAAATTAGTGGAGAGGACTCGTGTCGAGACGCTCCTCCAGCATTGATTCTATAAGTAATTCGATGTAATATGATCACATCTTTCTGCAGTGATCAGACCTCCAGTCTGCCGTGTCATCTGATGCCTCTGGTGTCTTAAGGAGTGTTTAACTTGAGCAAGAGAGCAGTGATTTAAGAAGGTAAAAACAAACCCAGCTGGCTAGTCTCTCAGTCATCCACCTCTTCGATGGCAGGAGCTTCAGCCATCGTTTGTACTTTGGTGCAGATTTACTGTCGTTTTGAGATGGGGTGACAATAATAAGTAGTGACAATTCAGCCCCTGAGAGGCGTGGACTCCCCTATTTTCCCTATCAGAGCAAAAGAAGAAGAAGGAGAACATTCAAATGAATCCACCAAAGCTTTGTGCTACATGGCCGATTGTACCATTACGCAGCTTTGTCTTAAATGTTGTTGCCTCCCCGAGGAGGCCCAGAGGTTTGTTTTAACTGACTGGAGGAAATATGAGATGACCAGGAATCTCTTATTAGCAGTCATGGTAATCTCGCTGCACCAAAACTTTCTGCAGTTTCTTTTAGTTTTCCCTGAATTTATGAACAGATGTTGTCAGAAGTTACTTGAATGGGCATTTAGTTGGATGAGGCTGCGGTTATAAAAAAAATCAGGATTTTATTAGAGCAGAGCGAGAGTCTAGTGAGTTAATGCCTAGACTTAATGAGATGATTTTCAGTCCCAGTTTCTGATGCAAATTTTTTACGAATCGATGCAAAAAGATGCAACTTTGGAGTATGTGCAGAGCTAGCCTGGGCGAAAGCCGACTGTTGACTCCATCTAACAGTCTGGAAAAACCCAATAGGAATCTGTTTCCATGGAGTGTGGGACCTTACTCAGCAACTTAAATTCATTGGAGTTCCCTTAACCAATCATAATGTTTAGAAATGACGTTGGTTATGCGCCGAGGTTCATGCTTACTCTCGCGAGGCTCTAGCTCGCGAATCACGCTTCCCACATCCGCTTTCATTATACCGGTACCATTTGATAAATCAAACTTTTCCCAAAGCCAGTTGGAAGGAGAGCTTCGACATCCTTGCCACTAACAAAATTGACGAGGCATTCTCCTCTTGCTCTTGTTTTAATTGTATAATGCTCTCCAGAGTTGAGACAACTTCATGGATAGCTTCTAGCGTTCTTCCGTCGCCATGTTTATTTCCGCTGCGGTTAAACTACAATTATATGGACTACAATGGACTCCGCGCGTGAGTTCTGCGTCACCACTCGCAACTGTTTGCTGATTGGCGAAACACTGAGCGAACCGAGGTAGGGGGATTTGGCCAGACTATGTGCGGAGCCAAAATCTTTGGGCGGAAGTACGTAGGATGGCGTCGCCAGGCTAGTGCAGAGCACCTAGGGTCATTTGAGCCTAGTTGAGTGTTTACATGCAAAATGACTCGATTTCCAACCTCTTTATCTTGACATTTTTGTCTGGGTTTGAGAAACTTCATACAAGTTCGGCTGCACTAGAATATTTGCATACATATTAAAAGTCCAGTTTGCTTTTTAACTGGCTTGTAAAAGTGTTTATAGACTCGGAGTCCCATCTTTATGTGTGTGATGATATTTCAGGACTCAGGAGGTTAATATTGTTCTTGCCTGCTGACCACCGGTTCTGACACTACAATTCCCAGGATTCCTCTGTTCATGACATCATTGTCTGCACTTGTCATCCCTCTAGTTATATTAGTAATGTCCCTATCCGATCACGTTGTTTCAGACTCGATCGGAATCGGACGTTACATCCCGATCAGGGATCAGATACGTATGTTTATTTATTGTAATTTTTTTTTTTTTATCAGAACTATAATATTTCAAAACAAATGGGAAAAAATAAAAGCTTAGTATTTACTGTTATGTGGTGGTACAAAGTAGGGATGTCCCGATCAGGTTTTTTTCAGTCATTTGATTTTGAGGATCTGCCGATAACGAGTCCTGAGCCGATACTTTTACAGTTCATTGAAAAAAAATGAAGAACGGCGAAGAAACAGATACAGGATGTCCTTGATTTTTTTATTTTCTTCACTTATTTTATCTTTTAACACTTATAAACGGAGCACTTCTGTGAGGTAGCTTGAACAACAAAAGTAATCAAGTAATAAACAAATTCTTCACATTGTAGTTTAGTGCAACAATGTCTAATATAAAAACGAGCAGCAGCTCAACTTGAAATACCTGCAGGCATGTAAACAAATAAGCAAATAAAAGAGGCAAAGTGTTCTAAAGTAAGGCCAGTAATGTGCTTTAACTGCACTCCTAATTCTTACTCTCCTCCTCTGGCTTCACAGAAGGAAATGTACGTTTTTCTTGATGAAAACCAACATCTCTACCTTCTCATCAAGGATGTTAGCCATGTCCTCGTCACCTCTTGAAATTCCAAGTTTGCACATCTCACAGTTTGCAATCGCAACGTTTTTTTCGTCCACTTTAAAATACCTCCACACCGCGGACATTCGACCCCCAGCTTCAAGCTGCTGCCGTGTTCTGCTTCGCTTTACGGCAGCAAAGTGACGACATGTCGCATGTTTCTGTGTGGAGTTGAGACCAGATACATAAACATTAGGGGAGTTATGATTATTGTAGTTGGGGATATATACCTTCCTCAGTTGAAATAAATGCAATGTGGAGGCATTGGAGACCCATCCAAGATGGCGGCCGCACTTATACTTCAGCGTCAGTCTATGAGGCGTCTACGTATATTATGTCTATGGTTGAGACGCTCTGACTCTGTACCACCACATAACAGTAAATACTAAGCTGTTATTTTTTCCCATTTGTTTTTAAATATTATAGTTCTGATAAAAATAAATAATGAGAATTAATATACATATATAGATAGGCTATATATCCGATCGCTGATCGGGATGAAACGTCCGATACCGAGTCAGAAACCACGTGATCGGATCGGGACATCCCTAGTACAGAGTCAGACTGTCTCAACTCCACACAGAAACATGCAGCATGTCGTCACTTTGCTGCCGTAAAGCGAAGCGGAACACGGCAGCAGCTTGAATCCTGGATCTGTTTCTACGCTGTTCTTCATTTTTTTTTAATGTACTGTAGAAGTATCGGATAGATACTCAAAATCAAATGACTCGGGGGCAAAAAAACCTGATCGCGACATCCCTAGCTTATACCCAGTGTTCATCCAGCTTCCTTGTCTCAAGTCTTTACCGTAAGAATAAACCCTTTGAAGGGTTATTGTCGAGTATTGTTTCAGTCTGACAAATATCCAGGCTACCTGGTTAGCATGCTAACCAGACTTCAGTAGATATCCCAACCAGAGAATACATAGGCTGTGTTCGAAATCGCATACTTCTCCTACTACTCCTACTAACTTTTTGAGTTAGTATGCTAGTTTGAGTATGCGAGAAGTTCCCGGATGCATACTAGATTCGCCGAAATGGGTATGCATCATGAGGTTACTACTCATACTCAAACTACCCAAGATGCAACGTAACGTGACGTCGCCGATCGTCATTTCCTGTCAAAACGGCAGTTTCAAGCTAGCTACAAGGAGGGTAGGTTCACTTCCTGTTTTCAAAACAAAAGCACCAATTGTATGGTAATGGCTTTCCCTATGATAAAAGGCAACGGGTATTTTATTTTGTGAAAATAACCGGAAGTGCGTTGCTCGCTACGGCTAGCTTTAGTAGCGCCGAATTCGTTTGAACAAAATTGTAAATAGCCGGTATTTTGTCAGGTTTTCAACACGTTGGGGATCTAAACGACTACTTTCTCACCTGAAAATGTTTCAAATGTTGCTAAAGTTTACAGAGTTTAGAGCTTAAGTGAAATCAGCTTCAGGCCGGCTGATTTCGGCTCGGGCAGGAGCGAAATGTATTGTGGGTAAACGCTCTGCATACTGTCTGATCGATCAGTATGCAGTATGGGAGTATGTAGTATGCAGTATGCAGTATGCAGTATGGAAGTATGCAGTATGCAGTATGCAGTATGGAAGTATGCAGTTTGTAGTATGCGGTTTCGAACACAGCCATAGATTGGGGATAACCATAGATTAACCATTGATGAGGAGGCAGAACAGACTGTGATGCTAATTTAATCTCCGGCCTCCAGACAGTCATTGTACAAATGAACAAACCTCTGGTTGATATCAGGAGCAGATGAAGATGTGTTACTGTGTGCATGAATTATTATTGACAAAGCAGTTATTTCTTCACATTCTGATGATCATTTTAGGTGAGTTTGAAAATCTTAAACAAAGCTAGCAATTGGAAAACGGGGGCCTCGAAGCCTCTCTTCTAAATTACAGGTAGCAAACACCAGTGCTATATTACATTTGGCCTTTGTTATTCCACCTCCTCTGAGAATTCGCTCTGTTAATTTCAGCGGTGAAACGGTGAGACTTAAACTGCACTAAATTCTAGGTTTCTGTTACAGGATGTGTCATATTTATGTGATGCAGGGCTGGTTCTTTTCGAAAGTAAGTGAATATTCCTCAAATTAGATGAGTTTTGTTTGTATTGATGGTGTTTTGTGCTGAAACGGGAGCCAACTGGAGGTCATGCGGTCCACAGTACACCTTCTGATTTACCTCTGTGTCACTGATAATATCCTGCCGGTGCTGTGATAATGTCCTTCCCACATCCTGCTTCCCACATTACCATTTACTGTACGAATCTGCATTCATCCAATGCAACACAGGTAGTTTCCTTTCTCATTCAACAAATCCAATTCTGGCACTACTTGGATTTAAAAAAACAACTTTCTCCGCCTCGCACCGTTTAGTTATTAAACCGACAACCTGTCTTTGGATTCTTTTTATTCTCGTCCCCCGTTTTGCTTTTGTACGGCTCATTTAGTTTTATTTCTGCCCTTCCTTTTGTGTCTTTTTCATCACTCGGTTATTGTTCTCCTTACCGGCTTCTTTCTTCTATTATTTTTTGCATGTTTTCAGTAAATTTGCTTTCTTTTTTTGTCTTCTTATCTTCATTCATCCTTAATCATTCTTCTTTAATGATTTACCTGCCTCCTCTTTGCATCTTTTGGTGTATTTTCTCAACTCTTTTCTTGGTTTTTCTTTTATTGACTTGCCATTTTTCTCTTTTCGTGTCCCGATTTGCTCAACCTTTCCCTGCCTGTAAGTTGCTTTCTCAGACATCTCATTCTTTCCTTGTCCTCCCCCTTTGTTCCCTGGTATTTTTTCACATGTACCTTGTACTGTTTTTGCATCTTTCTACCTTTCCGTCTTCCTATCGACTGTCCGTGTAACTACCTGTGTCTTTTTTCTGTTTTGTCTGCATGATGTGCTGCCTGCCTTCTTCTCAGACCGTGCTAGTTCATTACTCTGCATGCTGCCTTGATGGGATTTCAATGCAAATAGTGAACTAAACACAAATGGATCAGGTTTCTCAGTGCAGACAAAGACTTGGAAAAAGAAAGATCTAAGGACTCACTGGGTGCTTAGCTGTGAGCGACTTCCATACTTCTGATTTCCCAAATGGAGAAGCATAACCATCTATCACTCCTGCAGAGAGAGGGTGTGTGTGGAGATGGATGTTGTCTCTCCTGTAGCGAGCACAGCTGCAAATCACTCTCAATCACATAAAAATCCTTTCTCCAGTTTCTGTGAAACACACACTGTTACATTTTCACATCTACACATCCTCATGCATTCAAACACACGTACACAGACCACCTGCATTGGAATTTTATCTTCTTTGATGGTGAAAGAGATATCTCACTGGTAAATGGAGATTCTCAGCTTTCCCTCCCTGCTGTAACAACTTCACAACTGGCAGATGTTTCTGTATTTTCCGTTGCATCTTCTGCTTATATACGTGTATCTTTGTGGATTCAACAGTGAACAAATTAGCAAAATCGGTTTGTACAACTTATAAAAGACATTCAGATAAAAAAGACGAACATGCCGAATGCAAATTATTGCAAAATTGTAATTAATTTGTGAAAAAAGCTGAACATCTGTCATGGTAAATACCAGAGATGGGACCAAGTCACACATGTGCAAGTCTCAAGTAATTTTTTCTTGGCCAAGTCAAGTCAAAGTCAAGTCACCTTATTATTGCAATTTTACCTGCAGAATCTGATCTTAATAAAGTGAAAACACAAAGATATAAGTAACTGTCAGTAAACATCATTGGCCAATTTGTCCAACCTGTCCACCCCGTATCATACCAAGCTAACGTTAGCTAACTACCGACTAGGCTAACAGGATAATATTAGCTAATTTGACAAGCACTTACTGGTCAGAATGGATCTTCAAATGACGAACAAAGTTGGAAGTTGTCGTCTGGCTGTCTGAGATGTTGATGCCGCATGTCTTGCACTGTGCTGTTCGTCTTTTGCCTTCAAAATGGTAATTACGAAAGCCGAAGACAATGACTCTCTGTCCCCCTCCCGCTGACATGTTGATGCATATCTGATGAGTTTATTCTCTTCAATAAACACTTAAGGTATGTAGAGAGGGCATGACTGACTGACAGTGTAGTGATCCAATCATGACGCCATTCTCAGTCTGCGCTCCTACCGGGTAATTTTTTAATTAATTTATTAATTTTATATTCAAACTGAAAACATGAACTGAATAACTCTCAAGTCATTCAAGTCATCGTGTCTCAAGTCAAGTCAAGTGCCGAGTCTTTAACCTGCAAGTCCGAGTCGAGTCTCAAGTCTTTTATTTTTTGTCAAGTCAAGTCACAAGTCATCAAAACAGCGACTCGAGTCCAAGTCACAGTGACTCAAGTCCCCATCTCTGGTAAATACTGTTATATTATTTTTATGTAATAAAAGTGTTATAAGCTTTTGAATTCAAACTTTCAATTTAAAGGGATAGTTCGCCTCTTTTGACATGAAGCTGTATGACATCCCATATTAGCAACATCATTTATGAACATTTTCTTACCCCCTGCTGCGTCCTGTGAGCAGAGTTCCAGCCTCGTTTTGGCGTTGACGAAGGTAGTCCGGCTAGTTGGCTGGGGTTTAAAAGATAAAGCGTTTTGCTTCTCAAAACAATATGCGTTCAAAAGAGTAATACATTTGCATCATAAAATCGTTCTCCAGCAAAAAGTCAGACCTCACAATCGCTTGGCGCTATTTTCTCTCCCTTCGTATCACTGCGTGCAGCCGACAGCCGACAGGTTGTCATGCAGCTTCATGTCAAAAGAGGTGAACCATCCCTTTAAGGTTCTATCATATTTCAATCTAATCATTTCCTCCTAATATTGGTTGTTGCCAAATATCTTTGCATCTAGAATTGCACACTTGCTCGTTAGGACAATTTAAATAATGACATACTGCACTACTGTTTTATTTTAGCTTTTAAACCATGCAGTGACTTCACATTTGACTCGTTTTGTTCCTGTTTGTCAATAAATGGTCCCGTGTGGCTGTACAGCACTGATGTGATGTGCTTCGCAAAGCATGGACTGGACCTGTTTGGTATTGAAATAATTAATGGGAGGATTTTGGGAAAAACAAAAGAATATAATTAGGAATATTAATTTGAGTTTCAATAAACTGAGATTCGATAGTTTTGTGAGGGGAGAAAATAACAGAAATAACTTCTTCCAGGTCATCAGAAGTCAGAAAAACTGAATATATTTTAATTCAGAAGAAAGCAGTCTGTAGATTTCTTACAAAGCATAGAAAATTTAAATAAACTCTGAGTTGAAGAAATGTTATTTTGGTCTATAAGTCTCAGTGGGTTTTAAAATATTTGCAGATGATGAACTCTAAGTGAACGAGGGCTCTGCGTGGTGAAGGTACCTTTGATTAAGATGCTGCAGTTCTGCCGTAAGTTCTGGTCTGATGTGACGGAATATAACTGATCCAAACATGTTTCCCTATCCTGACTGTTACATGAACAGTTTGTTTCATGTGAAAATGAAGTCATAGCATGTCCATGTTAAAAAAAAAAACAAAGACAAATGAGAGTTTGAAAGCAATTTACTAAGTATTGTGCTAGAATGCCATGTATGTCTCCGGGGGAAATGTGTGTTTTTATGAGCAGGTGAAGTGCCGGTCTTGATTTGAATTACCCACTAGCCCCTGAGGCTCTGACTCGAACACAGAGAATTGGATATTAGATGTCTTCAATTAGAGGTATTTCTGCAGTTAATCAGTTTCCACTGATTGTTTCCGGAGTTCCTTTGTACAATGTGTCTTCTCAGATGAAACGGTGCAAGGTTGATTGGGAAAGAGCATGGTGTAAATTGACCAGGAGTCAGTGAACCCCTATGGGAAACAAAAATTCTCTGCAAAAGTTTGCACAAAGACTGAATGCCTGTTTATCTTTGCATATAACAGGGGCGACAGTAGAATAAAAAGATACTGTGAAGGCACAGCAAACATAGCTGATTTTAAAAAGTATGATTTGGGCTAAAATACATTCTTTTTATAAGGTGACCCTGGCCTCCGTGACCGGCATTATTTACTGGCTGCCTTGGTTAGAAGTAAATGTCAACTTGTAGATCAATGCAGTATTTATTGTGTGTTTTTAATCATAGGATACATTTTGCAGTGGGAATACTAAGCATGTACACGTCAGCTAGCGCCGGATGGGTAAAGCAGGAACCTGACGTTGGCTACGCCATTCCGAACAACTCAGGGTTTTATTCCAAGACGGCAGTGAGGGGGGGAAAAGACGAGCGCTATCACAAAAGCAAAGAAAAGTACTTCCTGCTTGTCTTTTGTTTGAGTGGTTACAGTATTTGTTAATTTTACGATTGTTGCTGGAAATTGAGGATTTTAGTTTTGGCACGTTTGACATAAACTCAACACATTACAATGAAACTTTAGATTAGATTAGATTATACATCATTTAACTTCAAGTTTCAATGTCACTTGGTTAAGATTTAATATCAAAATCACTTGGGCAGGAACTGAGAACTTTAATGGTTAAGGCAACGCGATCGACTGCATCACAGATGCTAGTTTTACTCTTCGTGTGCAGTTGCTTTCACGATAACTGGAGATCACATAATCTTAGAGGTCGTATCCGCCTGCATGAACAAACGTGTACATGTTCACTTTTTGGGGAGGACAGTCTCGTAAACCCAGTATCAGGTCCAACAAAGACAAAAATGGGAAAATGCTCGGGGATATCTATAAAAACAATCCTGAAAATGTCATGCTGACCAGTCGGAGCAGAATGTTTAAAAAAAATCTTTATCATCACTTTAGTAAGTCCTCTGATAGAAACAATCAATGTTTCTTTGTTACCTTCAGCACGACCTATGCAGGTATCCTTTAAACTTCTCTCCCCTACAGATGTCTGGAGGGAAATGTGGCTCATTTGATCGTCTCAGTTTAGAGACAAACATCATTCTAAAGTGATGCCCTGTAGTTCAACTACAGGGCATGTTTTTGACACTGGTCCCTTCCTGGTTAGGTTTAGACATTAACACTCAGTGGGGTTACATGGCACTGAAAGGATCGAATTGTTGGCTAAATTACAATCAGACTGAGTTATTAAGTTCATATAGACACCTTAATCTGACTATAAATTGGATCGGATCGGATTAAGACCCTGAGATAACTGGGTTGAAAGTCACTCTAAACCTGCTTGTAGACGCTGAAGCACATGGTGAATTAGACTTTGCGTTCTGCGCATGCTCCAGATTTTTTACCAGGGTCCTGACCCGGAAGTCGAAGGAGACGATATTCCTGTTGTTGTCGCCGTCTGAAAGAAAAAAACAACGCGATGGAGAATGCTCCGTTGTGCATCGAGTTTGTGCAACAAGCAACTCATCACAGACCAAATGTAGAGGGATGTAGCTTCATCTTGCTCTGCGTTCTCCATCTTTCTCCAATGCCTGAGTTTGTTGTTGTTGTTGGTGGTGAAGAGGTCAACAGGAAGTGGCTCTATTAGCAACAGTTGGAATGGGTACAGCGCCACCTATCATACCGGAGTATGACACGCTTTGTGCCTATGATTCGATTCATTCACCGCCATATATCCAAGGAGCATTAACTCAGTCTTATGTAATTTAGCCAATAATTCGATCCTTTCAGTGCCATGTAACCCCACTGAATGATGCCAGACGTGGTGTTCGACAGGAATGCATCCAGACTGATTGTTTGGTTACGTTTGGAAATCAAAGCTACTTGCAAGCAATCATGGTTAGGACTAAAATGAACTCTTTGTAGAAAGCCACCCTCATGTTAATGGACTCCATCCCAACTGCCATTGGGTGACCCGTCCAGGGTGTACCCTGGTACCCAGTCCATCACAGGGCCACTTGGAGACAAACGAGACAAACAACCATCCACACTCAGTCCCAGGGACAATGTAGAGCCATCAATTAACCTAACATGCATGTTTTTGGGGCGGTGGGAGGAAGCCGGAGTAGGGGAGACCCTTGTGGTTGTTAGCACCGTTGCCCACCACCATGCATCCCCAATTGATTTCCCAAAACAAAACAAAAATCTTTTTGTTCATCTATTATTCAAATTACGTACTTGAGGACACAAATTAACAGCATAAAGGAACAGTTTCCATCCATATTGTGAAAGAACTGTCACATTACACTGGTGAAGCTCCACATACGACCATCCGCCCAGTACTTTCTACACTTTCTACACTTTCTACACTTCTGCTTTCAGTCACGTTTGTTTAGTTTTAATGTGTTTCAGATCAGACACGACTGGTAGGTCAGTGGTCTGCGTCTCAGAGAGTGAAAAGGAGACGGATTAATAATAATGTATTTCCTTTTGTGGTGCCAGAATTCACAAGCGCACGCCTGCAAACACACACTCACACGCTCCCGGCAGCTGCTTTTTGTTGCATAAATCCACTTCCACTGTTCTAACAATTCTGTTTCTTAAAAAACATCATTTACTTTTGGACAGCTTGATTTATGCAGTCCTCTCTTGGAGGTTATTGGTGCTCAGTAAAAAACACTATTAATAATTTAATCTTCACAGTATTGCTTGCTGTCTGCTGCAGTTTTTCAGGGAGGTTCAGTTTGCATCTGTTTGCAGCGGGAATGCTGAGCCGGCATAACAGGCAAGGCAATTGTTTTTTTTTTTGTTTTTTTGTTATTTTTTGACAGTGAGAAGAAAAGAGCAACTTAATATGGAGTTACTTTAGTCTGCACATGAGATCTCACTTTTATATATAACAGTTTGTTATCTGGAAAAGGGTAATGAGGAACCCACAAAGAATCAATCCCTCAGCTTCAGGGAGCTTTTTCATTTTTTTCCAGCTGTTATTTTCATGCTAAACTGTGATGGGTTGGCACACTGTCCACATTGTACTGTGTATCCAAGCTATGATGGGCTCCAACCCCCCCCCCCCCTAACCAATGACTCTGAAGAGGATCAGATGTGTATAAGGAACAGATTTTTTATTTCTGGTTATAATCACTTAACCCTTTTTCCAATTTAGATGCAAATATCCACAAATTGAAGCTATAAATTTGCACTTTTAGCCCATTATCCAATTGAAAGTTTAATATGTTTCTGCAGATGGCTAAAATAACAAAGATTGATCCTGAGCCCAAATATTTCTGAATCGTTTTTAAAACCACCAAGTACAAGCGTGGCTGTGTTTTTCAGATGATATTAAACTCAAGATGGAATACACCGCATCATCATCTAGAGAATGACTAACACAATTACAGGCGTGATGAATCAAATCAGGCATGCAAAAAGTAGAGCTATTTTTCATGGCGGAGTGTGGAGGATGAAGCTTCGATAAATGAATAACAGAATACATATCAGGGCCAGAGAGTAGAGCACACTTCCTAAATGTTTTTGGGTCTGTGTTGGGGTCTCCTCACAGTTGGAGGCATCAAAGAAACCTTCAATGGGAAGTCGGAGAGGTTTGAATTCTGTCTTTCCTGAAAACAAATGCTGGCATATTTTGACAGGAAACCTCCGAAGATCTTCTTCCACGAGGCATCCCAGCTAAACTAGAAAGATCTTAACTGGACTGTTTCAAAGCAGTGATTTCATTCGGAACTGAGCTCGTCTTCCAAACCCCATCACGATGAAACAAATATATAATTATTAGGGCTGGGTGAGTTAACTCATTATTATCGCGTTAACTTGTTAAAGGCGGGGTAGGGGATCTTTTTCTGGAACATTTTTTTACATATTGCTTGAAATACTCTTCACACCCCCTTTGCAACCAATTAATTAAAAGTTTTGACACAAATATGAAAAGTTTTAGTGGCCTCTAGAACGTACAATCTAGGAAAAACAGTATCCAATCATTGTGAACGGACCGTTCACAATGATTGGATACTGATGCCGTCTATCAAACTGCAATATGCTCCTCCCTCCCCCTCCTTCTCCCTGTGCGCGTACCCTGCTCCGTGAACGAATTACGCGTCCAGAAGCTTGGCAGGAAGCTAAACTAGAGCCAGCTTGGCTAGCACCTAGCATTATTAAACGTATAGTTAGCATAAACTAAATACTAAATACTAAATACTAAAGATGGCAACGATCGATGCTTGCTGTCAGAACAGCGCTCGTGCACCTTCGTGCTCGTGCGCGTTCATGAAGAGGCGTGCCTTCGGGGGGAAAGTGAAGAAAAGGGTTGGGACTTTTTACCGATGTATTTTCAAAATGCAGCTTCGCTGGACTCAAAATCCAGGATCTCCTACCCTACCTTTAATTACTTAACGCCGATAAATATTTTGCTGCGCATTAACGCAGGTTTTATCATTTATTTTATTATTGTAAAAGTCTGTTGCTCACAGGCTTTTATTTTGTAAAAGTCTGTTGCTGTCTGCTGCGGAACCGGAAAAGAAAGTAATCGGCGGATCCACCAAACATGGAGAAGGGTACGGAACTTTTACTCGGCCATTTTCATTTTAAAGTTCTTCCAGACGGCGGAGTCGACAGAACCAAAGTCATCTGTAAACACTGCCAAGTTGAATTGTCTTCTCAGCGTAGTAGTTCCAGTCTAAAATATCACTTAAAGGCAAAACACACAACTGATAGCAGCAAGTCATTCAAGGAAACAGACAGTGGAGCGAGGCTTCTACATAAAAACTACAGAAAGATGCTGATGTTAAAAGTGTGTTTGCACAACAAATGTTATGGCACTTTCATTCATATGGCAGCACATTTAAAGTAAAACTAAATGCTAAAAGCTATACACTACTTTTGGATTTTGCGTACAAATGCGATTAATCGCGATTAATCAGGGAAATCATGTGATTAATTAGATTAAACATTTCAATCGTTGCCCAGCCCTAATAATTATGTGTAATACGTTAACAGGTGAACTGAGAACTTCGGGTTGGACTTTCTTTACGTTCTGAGCATAGAGACACAGTTTCTATGTTTTCATGCAGCGGTGCTGTAGCCTCAGCCATCAGCATTCTGCCGCAACACCTTACTGTTACTGTGAAGTCTTATGCTGCGTGTACACCAAAAGCGACTTACGCTACCTGAGCGCCGGAAATCATTATTTCTCTATGGAGGGTGAGAGAACTGCGCTACCAGAGTGGATTCCAGCGATTAAACTCAAGCTAATATTATGGTAATGAGCTATGACGCGTTTCGGCGAAAACCAATGACAATCCACAGATTGTAGGGGTCCGACAATCCGCGGGGTCCGCGGAAACAGACGTGTAAACTTTAGTTCCTATCCAAACAATAGTCGTTTAATCCTGAGACTGTTGCAATTGCCGTATCGAGTGCTTCAATACAATAGTGTAGTAACCCCACACATACCTTTCTCACTGCAATTAAGTTTTATTTCGGATTTATTTCGGATTTTATTTCGAATTTAGTTTATTTTCACAGCTGCCTCTGCTATTCCTGCTCTTCTCAGGTGTACCTAATGTAGTTTTACATCATTTGTAACGTGATGTATATCTTGTATAACAAATTGTAAATAACAACACGTTTATTCGTGTCCCTGCCCTCTCTTTCCTCATGTTTTTTTTCCGCGGGGCCTTTAAAAATTGAACATTCTAAATGTGACGTCACGAGCTACCAAAGCTACCAAAGCTACCAAAGCAAATTCTCAAGCGAAGCTTCTCCAGCTCTTGGTGTACATGCAGCATTACAAAGCTGAACCTTCCTGTGCACAACATTCAGAAAAACACTTCCCCGGTTTTGGAAAGTGAAGAGCATCTCTCAGCAAAACCAGTATTGTGTATTGTGGCACCAGGAGGTTTGTGTAAATACACTTTAACAGTGTTTATTTCATCAAAGAATGCAACAAAATGCACATTCTCCTGCAAGACTCGATGTGTATAGAGATGAATATACAGTAAATAACCCTCAATCCTTCTTGCCAAAGAAGAGCATTGGACTGAAGTGCTGCCACAGAATCGGATTCATTATTTTCATGTTTGCGTTTGTGGGCAGATGCAGCCTTTGAACATACAGTGAACACGCATGCTGGTCCATTCATACATCATATTTACAGATGGATATATATCCAAGGAGCATTAACTCAGTCTTATGTAATTTAGCCAATAATCTGATCCTTTCAGTGCCATGTAACCCCACTGAATGATGCCAGAGGTGGTGTTCGACAGGAATGCATCCAGACTGATTGTTTGGTTACTTTTGGAAATCAAAGCTACTTCCAAGCAATCATGGTTAGGACTAAAATGAACTCTTTGTAGAAAGCCACCCTCATGTTAATGGACTCCATCCCAGCTGCCATTGGGCGACCCGTCCAGACAAACGAGACAAACAACCATCCACACTCAGTCCCAGGGACAACGTAGAGCCATCAATTAACCTAACATGCATGTTTTTGGGCGGTGGGAGGAAGCCGGAGTAGGGGAGACCCTTGTGGTGGTGGGCACAGTTGCCCACCACCACAAGGGTCTCCCCTTGCATCCCCAATTGATTTCCCAAAACACAAATAACTTTTTGTTTATTTAGTAAGTGTAACCTAGTGTAATTTAGCCAATAATCCGATCCTTTCAGTGCCATGTACACTGTAAAAAATGCCGCTCCAAAAATAAGTAAGAAAATTAATAAATACAAGACGTTTTTGCTTGAAATAAGCAAAAAAAATCTGCCAATGGAACTAGTGAAAATCGGCTTGTCAAGATTTCTTGAAATAAAACGTGATATTTAGGACTTTTAATTTAAAAGTGATCTTGAAATTAGCTTAAAAACCTCTTCAAATGGAAAAAAAAGCTTGTTTCATACGAAATCTCAAAACAATTTGTTTTCAAGACTTTTTCATTTAACAAGATATTCCAGATGTATTGTCTTCAAACAAGTCCCTATATCTGGCTGAAATAGTACTTGTTAGGCAGTTGTGTCATATTAAGTGTAATAAGATATTCTGACTAGAAATGAGACAAATATACTTGGTAAGACTTTGATTTTTTCGAGTGTAACCCCACTGACAGTCTTCACCTGCACTAAAAATAAACATATGTGTCAATATGTGACGACATACCTCAGGTGTTAGGAGGTCAACATGTAGGACGTAAATATGCAGACCAGGTGGCTCGGTTTGCCTAATGTGAACCTAATGTGTATACTGTGGGGCATTTAGTCTGTTGTTTGACTCACTTGAGCAAACTCTGAGATGTAATAATTTACTTCCCTAAAATAAAGCATTTATGAGATATTTATGACCGATTTGAGCCACGTTGATAGATCTTTATCTAAGAAATGAAACGAGCCACAGTCTGATCATGTCCTGGGGTTGTCTGGACATCCTGAGATACAGATGTAGAGACTTGACAATATTATAACGTAGTGGAGTCAAATTTCTCACTATTACAGCGAACTGGGCAAGACCAGAACAAACCGCTTCAACTCTGCATAATTGATTTCTAATAAATAAGTGATGATGTAGAGGTGAAGAGGATACGGATGCTTGTGTCCTGATCTTGGCTTGGACAAACACACCCTCATGTTAATGAGACATTGATTTCTACATCGCTAAATAATGGAAATATTCATTAGCTGTCAGCTCAGAAATTCATAATGGAGGCGGAGAAGAGAAAGTGAGCCAGAGAAAGTGTTGAGGAGGTCAAAAGAGAGACGGAGACCAGGGATCTCAGCGCGAGTCAAAGAAGAAACGTGCTAAATAAATACTCTTCTGCAGCTTTAATGCAGTTAATTGTGCTTCAGGGGCCGGTGTTCAGCATCAAAGTGTTCTCATGCAGTGCTGGTGATAGAGATGATGACAGTAGAACAAAAGGGATGAAGTGAGTTAAAGGTCCAAGCTGACATAAGGTGTTTCCATGACTCATGTTCAGTCTTATTTTGGCAGGTTGCATCACTACTGCATTAAAGGGATAGTTCGCCTCTTTTGACATGAAGCTGTATGACATCCCATATTAGCAACATCATTTATGAACATTTTCTTACCCCCTGCTGGGTCCTGTGAGCCGAGTTCCAGCCTCGTTTTGGCGTTGACAAAGGAACCAAAACTTATGGTGAGACCTTGTTCCGCTGTTACGGTCCTCATCTGTGGAACAGCCTGCCAGAGAACCTCAGGGCTGCAGAGACTGTTGATGTTTTTAAAAAAGAGGCTCAAGACCTTTTTAACTTAGCCTTTTAACATTTTTCACAAATTATTATTATTTTTATCTTATTTAATTATTTTGTTATTTTTGTTTTTATTTTTATTATTATTTTTATCTTGTTTATTTTGTTATTTTTGTTTTTATTTTTTATTATTATTTTTTTATCTTATTCATTTTGTTAATTTTATTCTTCATTATTATTTTTATCTTATTTATTTTTAATCTTGTTGAATTTTTACAGTTTTATTTCTTAAGTATTTAATTGTATAATTTTCTATTTATTTTAAATACCACCTATTTATGTGGCTTTCTGTTTTTAATTGATATTTTACACTTCTTGCTTTTATTTTGGTCTTATTGTCCAACATTTATAAACTCCTGTGTCTTCCTCATGGGGGTCCTCCATCTCGGGGGTTCTTCCCGCTTGGTCTCCAAAGGTCGTTGCCACGGTATCGTTATCTCTGTGACTGCAGCCCTACGTCTATGGTGAGAACCCTGGACTGTCCTTATCCGGGGTTTCCAGTGGCGGCGGCCTCTGTGGCTTTTTGTATGAAAGGGGTTTTATAAATAAATAAATTTAATTGAACGATGATTCCATACGGACCATTTTCAAGACATATTGTACCAACATCTATTAAATGTGTAGTGTTGTAAATGGACCATTGAACTGTTAGACAAATTAACTAATTAAAAAATATATAATAATAATAATAATAATAATAATATGCTAATTTTATAAAATAAAAAAATTAGTTGCAAAAATTAGCTAGTTAAATAATAATAATAATAATAATAATAATAATAATTTGTTAATATAAATTTTTGTTACAAAAAGATAAAATAAAAAATTTGTTGGAAAAATTAACTAGTTAAAAAAATAAAATAATAATAATAATAATAATAATAATAATAATAATTTGTTCATTTTAATTTTTCTTAAAAACAATTAGTTGCAAAAATTAACTAGTTAAAAAAAATAATAGTAATTTGTTAATATTAATTTTTGTTTAAAAAAAAAAAAAAAAATTAGTTCCAAAAATTAAAAAATTAAAAAAAAAAATTATTATTATTTGTTCATTTTAAATTTGGTTAAGAAAAAATTAGTTGAACAAACTAACTAATTAAAAAAAAAAATAATTTGTGCAACTAATTTTTTTTTACTCTGGCAATATATATATATATATATATAACTATATATATATATGACTTATCTGCGTGCTGCTGAATGTTTTTACTGCAGTTAAAGCTCTTTATTTAGTATTTTAGAGTGTTTTTTTCATCTTAAATCTATATATATCTATATCTATTTATAGATATAGATAGATATATTTTTTTTTTTAGTTTGGTTTCCATTTGACTGACACAAAATATCTCAGAATGTGGGAGATAATAATTAAACTGCAGCTGATCAAATGTATTCTGTAACGATGCAGATCATATTGGCTCCGATCCTAAAACACAGCCTAAAAATTTATCACTACTTCCACTTTCTATAGCAATGTGTAGAGCAACAGGCCTTTTTATTCTGACCGCCACCATGTTGAGCTGAAAGGACAAAATAATGCCTGGACCCTCCCAGCTGGCTGTGTGGAATTTACCAATTTTAGTGCACCCTGTCACGCTCACCTGGAAAGGGAAGGGAACAAATAGCAGGCAGTCCGTCGGGACCTCTGAAGGGCATTAGGCGGAGAAAGATTTGACACGGTCTCCTAAATGGCAGTTCAGGCGCATCATCTGTCTACATTTTGTTTTTTTTAAGGGCTTTTAAAGTCACACCACATTAGAACTTGTGCACATCTGACGGTTGATGGTTTAAATAAACTCAATTTGTCAGGTGTATGAGCTGGAAATGAGTAGATACTCAGAGGACTGCAGCGGGAGTTCTTAAGAAAACAGAAATGATGAAAGCGTGAGCAGGAAATTATACTATCCCTGGTCCCATCAAATATGAAGGTGTAACTTTATGGAAAAAGTATATTCACCTGACAAACAGCTCTCTTTAAAAGGAAATTAAAAGATCACCTGTACTCTATGGGACTGTCTTAATACTTTTTCTTCTCTTTTTTGTCTATAGTTGCCATTGCAATTTAGTATTTTGATTTATTGTAATTTATTTCTTGATTCATTGCTTGATTATTGATTTTTGTGATGTTGTTTTTATTCTTTGTTTTTTTTTTCTCTCTCATTAATCCATTTGTTGTTTTATCCTGATAAGATACATTTAATTTTGTTTATTATCTTAATGGTGAGGTTCTCGATAAGCCCACTGGAAAAAATGCCCCTCCAAAAATAAGTATGAAAAACAACAAAAACAAGACGTTTTTGCTTGAAATAAGCAAAAAAATCTGCCAATGGAACTAGTGAAAATCGGCTTGTCAAGATTTCTTGAAATAAGATGTGATATTTGAGACTTTTGAGATAAAAGTGATCTTGAAATTAGCTTAAAAACCTCTTTAAATGTTAAAAAAAAAGCTTGTTTCATATGAAATCTGACTCAAAACAATTTGTTTTCAAGACTTTTTCATTTAACAAGATATTCCAGATGTATTGTCTTCAAACAAGTCCCTATATCTGGCTGAAATAGTACTTGTTAGGCAGTTGTGTCTTATATTAAGTGTAATGAGATATTTTGACTAGAAATGAGACAAATATACTTGGTGAGACTTTGATTTTTTTTCCAGTGCCCTCCCAGTGTTTCTAACCTCTCCAGCACTGATTCATTGCAGCTTATCATTTATTATCTATTGTGTAAATGTATTTATTTATTTATTTTATTCTATTTCTTTCTTTTATATGATATACTCTTGTTTGTAATGTTTTATTAAATTGCAAACAAACAATAAACAATAAACAATAATAAACTATAAAGGCTGCTTGTTATGCTTGTTATTTTGTGACTAACAACTTTACATTTCCTCTCAGCCGCATCTGTTAATCGAACCCTGAGAGCCACATCCTGCAGGCTGACAGCACATGGCACTCATTCCATGTCACCGAAAGGTCGCTCAGCCGCGAACGGGGAGTTTTAGGCGCGAGTGAAAATCAATAGTGAGAACAGGTACAGGGTGACTGTCTCTGTGAGCAAGAAATGTGTTTTCAGTGTCAAGAGCTGCTCCCTGAACAGGTTTTCCATCCGAGCAGTAACCGTCCACAGGCTCCAGGGTCCATCACCGTCTTGTGTAGCACTTGCTTGATGTTTGACTGTGTTAGGAGAGTTTTTCACTAACTAGTTCGTCATATTATCAAAGTAAGCTCATTTCAACAGGTTTCGCTAGTTTTACGGCATAGGGCTGCCGTGCCATCTACGTGCCATAGCGATTCACAAAACATTTGCGCATGGTACCACGGGGTAAGTAAGGCCACACCCCCACCCTCCGCTTTGCTCCGCCTTTCTCCTCCTAATTTGCATTTAAAGCTGCAGTCCCTAAACAGCTCATTCTGAGGATCCTAAGGAAAGCTCATTTTTGGGACTGGCTGTAATTCTGCACCAAGGCAGAATTTTGGGGAAAAAGATACAGTATAAGGGGACCACTAAAGCCTATAAAAATATATAAAAGCCTCCATTTATTTTCATGCCATGGCACCTTTAATCACTCGTCAAACTTGGATTCTCAATTTTTAGATGTGTGGTTCTTCTTCTGACTCTCGGGAGAGCTTAGCCTCTTACCCTTTTCCATGTGTGTCAGTTAGTCAGCCTGGAGTCGAGCCTCTGAGTTTAAATCTCCTTAAGGCCACAGAACTAAGATGAGGACATTCTTCCAGTGGTTTCATTTAGCAGGAAGAAAAATCACAGATGTAGCTCAACGATGAACACAAACCGAGCATAGACGTTAGAATATTCATCATCAACCCAGGTTCCAGCTTTCTTTTTCAGCATTTGGACGGATCGGCTTTGCAGGATTTGAGCCTTGTCATGGACTGTTTGGTGTCGTTATGACAATAGGTCTTTGCTCTGGAGAACGATGCGTCAACATCCTGAAAAAATGAGCTCAGCTTCACCAAACCTCCCTCTGACTGATGGGACGAGAACAGAGTCCACCTGAGCATCTCCTGCAGAGGTAATGGCTGCCATCTCCCCTGGTCCTTTACCTGCCATCTCCCCTGGTCCTTTACCTGCCATCTCCCCTGGTCCTTTACCTGCCATCTCCCCTGGTCCTTTACCTGCCATCTCCCCTAGTCCTTTACCTGCCATCTCCCCTGGTCCTTTACCTGCCATCTCCCTGGTCCTTTACCTGCCATCTCCTCTGGTCCTTTACCTGCCATCTCCTCCGTTCCTTTACCTGCCATCTCACCTGCCATCTCCCCTGGTCCTTTACCTGCCATCTCCTCTGGTCCTTTACCTGCCACCTCCCCTGGTCCTTTACCTGCCATCTCCTCTGGTCCTTTACCTGCCATCTCCTCTGGTCCTTTACCTACCATCTCCCCTGGTCCATTACCTGCCATCTCCTCTGGTCCTTTACCTGCCATCTCCTCTGGTCCTTTACCTGCCATCTCCGCTGGTCCTTTACCTGCCATCTCCCTAGTCCTTTACCTGCCATTTCCCCATGTCCTTTACCTGCCACCTCCCCATGTCCTTTACCTGCCATCTCCCCTGGTCCTTTACCTGCCATCTCCTCTGGTCCTTTACCTGCCATCTCCCCTGGTCCTTTACCTGCCATCTCCTCTGGTCCTTTACCTGCCACCTCCCCTGGTCCTTTA
Source organism: Odontesthes bonariensis (assembly GCF_027942865.1). NCBI lineage: Eukaryota > Metazoa > Chordata > Actinopteri > Atheriniformes > Atherinopsidae > Odontesthes > Odontesthes bonariensis. The sequence goes on along the minus strand of NC_134508.1, from coordinate 9,034,593 downwards.
CCTGCCATCTCTTCTGGTCCTTTACCTGCCACCTCCCCTGGTCCTTTACCTGCCATCTCCTCTGGTCCTTTACATGCCATCTCCTCCGGTCCTTTACCTGCCATCTCCTCCGGTCCTTTACCTACCATCTCCTCCGGTCCTTTACCTGCCATCTCCTCTGGTCCTTCACCTGCCATCTCCCCTGGTCCTTCACCTGCCATCTCCCCTGGTCCTTTACCTGCCATCTCCCCTGGTCTTTTACCTGCCATCTCCTCTGGTCCTTTACCTGCCACCTCCCCTGGTCCTTTACCTGCCATCTCCTCCTGTCCTTTACCTGCCATCTCCCCTGGTCCTTTACCTGCCATCTCCTCCGGTCCTTTACCTTCCATCTCCTCCGGTCCTTTACCTGCCATCTCCTCCGGTCCTTTACCTGCCATCTCCCCATGTCCTTTACCTGCCATCTCCCCATGTCCTTTACCTGCCATCTCCCCATGTCCTTTACCTGCCACCTCCCCTGGTCCTTTACCTGCCATCTCCTCTGGTCCTTTACCTGCCATCTCCTCTGGTTCTTTACCTGCCATCTCCCTGGTCCTTTACCTGCCATCTCCCCTGGTCCTTTACCTGCCATCTGCCTGGTCCTATACCTGCCATCTCCTCTGAACCTTTACCTGCCATCTCCTCTGGTTCTTTACCTGCCATCTCCTCTGGTCCTTCACCTACCATCTCCTCCGGTCCTTCACCTGCCATCTCCCCTGGTCCTTTACCTGCCACCTCCCCTGGTCCTTTACCTGCCATCTCCCCTGGTCCTTTACCTGCCATCTCCTCTGGTCCTTTACCTGCCATCTCCCCTGGTCCTTTATCCTGCCATCTCCCCTGGTCCTTTACCTGCCACCTCCCCTGGTCCTTTACCTGCCATCTCCCCTGGTCCTTTACCTGCCACCTCCCCTGGTCCTTTACCTGCCATCTCCCCTGGTCCTTTACCTGCCATCTCCTCCGGTCCTTTACCTGCCATCTCCTCCTGTCCTTTACCTGCCATCTCCCCTGGTCCTTTATCCTGCCATCTCCCCTGGTCCTTTATCCTGCCATCTCCCCTGGTCCTTTACCTGCCACCTCCCCTGGTCCTTTACCTGCCATCTCCCCTGGTCCTTTACCTGCCACCTCCCCTGGTCCTTTACCTGCCATCTCCCCTGGTCCTTTACCTGCCATCTCCCCTGGTCCTTTACCTGCCTTCTCCTCCTGTCCTTTACCTGCCACCTCCCCTGGTCCTTTACCATCAGCAGCACATCATCACTGATGGTGGAAATGTGCTGGTTTCCTTCAGCCCGTCATCTTTTTGTGTTTAATTTGACCAAACTAAAGTTCCAGCATCGTCTCCTTGGTGATCCATCTCTGAGTCTCACTTCCATCCAACCATCCACAGTCCATTGCTGCTTCTCTTCAGCCCACTGTCACCTGCTTTTCTTCTCTTCGGGTGTTACTGATGCTTCACTTTGGCTTCTCTGAATGGAAATCCCATTTTCCTTCAGCTGGTTTCTGACACTTCTCTCACAAACATCGACTCCTGTTTCTTTCGTTGACCATTTTCTGTTTCCAGACGTGTTGCTTTGAGGTTTCTGTCCTGAAAAAGTAGTACATTTAGTTTGTTCTTGCTCCAGATTTCAGACCCAGCTGACTGGGAACAACAGTTGAAATACCTTCCTGGAGACGTTTTATAATCCTTTTACAGGCTTCCCTTGACAGCTCAAATGTTTCCTATCAGTCAGCAGGTGCAAAACGCTGGTTAAACTCCACAAAAACTCTCTTTTTAACGGCAGTCTCATTTGCACATTTAGACTTGCGCAGGTCTGCAAATTTCAAGTGAATTCCCTGTTTTTCCTCCTCTTTTTATTTAAAACAAATTGTGGGTAATCCGAATTATATCGAACTTTTCTGAGTTTCCACAGCCAGAATGTTCAGCCGTTAAATAAAAAGGTTTTATCTCGTATTTTTTGGTCATTTCCATGTTTTTTGCCCCCAGAGGTTGTGCAACCACCACCACCAGCTGAGTGTGAGCTGACCCTGACTGATATGGGCGCAATCACAGATAATGATTGTCCACAGGTGTTTAGCGATGGTTCACATCTCTGTGTCAGACTTAGAAAATGTATCGATTTAAACTGTATTAAAGTTACTACACAACACAAGATGATTACAAGTTCTAAACAGTATTAAAAAATAAAGAAAGAAATAAAAATACTGTAGATTTGTACATAGCGAATATTTATTCACTATTTTCATTTAATTGTTTTCATATCTATCTATCTATCTATCTATCTATCTATCTATCTATCTATCTATCTATCTATCTATCTATCTATCTATTTGAATGGAAGTAAAGCAAGAAGAGAGTAAAAGTGCATCACATTTCAATAATTGGATCATTTTTTTCTCTTTGTCTTATAAAACAGAATCAGTTATTCAATTCAAATTCAAATTCAAAAATACTTTATGTATCCCAGAGGGAAATTAAATGTTGATGTAGCTCAATTAAATCAAGGAGTTATTATAGATGCTGATGGCTGTGGGCAGGAAAGATTTCCTGTAGCGGTCCGTTTTGCATCCAAACTGAAGAAGCCTTTGACTGAAGAGACTCTGTTTTCCGATAACAGTCTCATGGAGAGGATGTTCAGGGTTGTCCATAATTCTCTTGATTTTATGCAAAATCCTTCTTTGCATTATTGTCTCCAGAGGTTCCACAGTCGTCCCCAGAACAGAACCAGCCTTCCTTATCAGGTTGTTGAGTCTTTTTAGGTCCCTGGTTCTGATGCTGCTGCCCCAACAGATGACGCAAGAGGAAATGACGCTCTCAACAACAGACTTGTAGAAGATCTGCAACATCTTGTTGCAAACCTTGAAGGACCTTCCTCAAGAAGTACAGTCTGCTCTGTCCTTTCTTGTAGATGACTTCACTGTTGTGTCTCCAGTCCAGTCTGTTGTCCACATGAACACCAAGGTATTTATATTCCTCAACCACCTCCACTTCTTCTCCCATGATGGAAACAGGGTTTGATCTGACCCTGTTTCTCCTGAAATCTACAATCATCTCCTTTGTTTTGTTAACATTCAAGATGAGATGATTGTTCCCACACCATGCCACAAAGCGGTCCACCAGCTCTCTGTACTCAGCTTCTTGTCCATCTCTTCTACACCCGACAACTGCAGAGTCATCTGAATATTTCTGTAGATGACAGGAGTCTGACTTGTACTGGAAGTCTGAAGTGTACAGAGTGAAAAGGAATGGTGAGAGTACAGTCCCCTGTGGTGCTCCTGTGCTGCTGATCACCTGGTTAGACACACAATTCTTCAGTCTGACAAACTGTGGTCTGTTTGTCTGTTTGTCAGTTATCAGCAGTTGAGCCATGCTAAAGTTGCTATTTAACATCTTTATGTTTCACTGAGAGAGGAGGAAGAGCTCAGTTGGCATTAATTTATAGAAAGCCAGTTAAACGCAGATCTGAGTCGGTGTGTCTGAGCATGTGTGTGTTGGTTAGAGAGGAAAGAGGCAAGAGAAAATCCTGTGACAGTAGAATGAGTGGACTGAGAGGGATCCCATGACAGGCAGACATGCAAACAGACAGGCTGGGAAACAGAAAGCGGGGGAAAGAGTTGACTCGGAGTGTGAAACGTATCCCTTTGCGGAGGACGCAGGCGGTAGGACCCGGGGGAAACCGGAGAGCGGGGGCTCAGGACCGTCAAGGCGGCGAAAACGGCGCAGACACCAGGTGGCTTGTGACGTCTGGTTCTTCAACTAAAAGTCAGTGTGAAATAACAATATTAACAAGGGTATAAAATGTGGGGAAAAAACCTGGAAATGTGAAATATTTTTCACATCAGATTTGATTTCTCCTCTCAAAGTTCTGAAGGTTAATTTCAGGAAGTTCCTGTCTAGAAACGTCGTTGGACTGAACGATTTTCCCTATTTTAACAGGAAAAAAGGGCCAATTCAAGAGTTAAGTTGCGAGTTTTTTATGATTCAGTAACTTAAGTATACAATTAACACTAAATTAAATCTTTAACTTGTCCCGTGCTGAGAATGCAAAACACAAGACAAAGATTTGTGTCCCCCTTTTTGGTTAATCATCCTCAGATTCCCACGTGCAATAATCTTTATTTATCTCATTTTAATCTTACTTTATACTTAAATTTATATACATATTATTATGTTTTATTATCACTATTATTACTGTTATTACTATTTTCATTACTATTACTATCATACTAATATTATAACATTACTGTTATTATTATCATTATTATCTTTATACGGGTGCTGGTGTTGGGTGTTTTCCACTGTTGTGTCCTTTGTACATTTCTGTATATAACAGTGCTAGTGAGATGGAGATTTTTTTTTAATTAGTTAATTTGTGCAACTACATTTTATTTTATTTTTTTAACAAAAAGTTATATTAAGAAATTATTATTATTATTGTTTTTTTAACTAGTTAATTTTTGCAAAAAAAATGTTGTTTTTTTTAACAAAAATTAAAATTAACAAATTAACATCTATCTATCTGCTCTCACTCAAACCTTTCCTCTCTGTTATGAAGTCAGCCTCCAACCAACAGCCACTCCTTCTTATTTTGAAACTCCCCACCGGAAGGCCCACCCGTGTTCACCCACTCAGCCTTTACGCGGCTGTCTGGCACCCGGAGTGGTGCGCACTGCTCCGCATTCCTCTCCAACTCCGCGTCAGTCTGTCAGAGACCCTCTGAGCGCGCACACACACACACACGCACGCACACATCCTGCGCCCCCTGTCACACGCACACACTCTTCGGGGCACACGCGCGCCGTGACGCGCGCGCGCACACCCCGTCGGACCCGTGCGGAGAGGAGAGGTCAGGAGTGAGCTCCAACTTCTCTCTTTGCGCATTTCTGATTTTTCGTGTCCACCAATGCGCGGATTTTACAGCTGTTGTTGTCACCGCTGTCCCGAGCTGAGGAGAACCACTTTAAGGACCAGACTGGAGTATGTCAAATAATCTGTAGTCACACCACCGACAAGACAAGAAGAAGAAGAAGAAGAAGAAGAAGAAGAAGAGGAAAAGAAATGGATGAACGGAGTAATTCTCGCGCTTTGCCCTCAGCTTTCTTCTGCTTGCTACTTTTGGGAATTACAGAAGGACAGTTCTTCCCAGGTAAAGTCATTAGTCTCCTACATTAATGACTGTAAATACTGTTATTTTAACCTTTGTTCGTGGGGGGGGTTTGGGGGGTATTTTGATGGGCTTTGACTTTGGTCCTCATCGGTGATGGATGTCAGAGCTCAGGTGGCAGCACGCGGACATATTTGGTGGTCATGCAGGTTGATCTGTGCGTGTCGCAGCTGGATGATCAAATAAAAGACCCCCTTTAAGTCAGTTTTGGGTCACATTTTTTTTTTTTTACTTGTGGAGTCGCGAGTGCAGCATCCACGCGCAGGAAACTTGACACGCGAGCGGGAATGTTTTGTGAATGAAAGCGACACAAATCTCTGAGTCTGGATGTGGCTTGATGAATTCGGTGATAGTTACCGGATTCATCTCCACCAACATCTCCGGTTCCTGCCCGCAGCTGTGTGCGCGCGCGCGCCGGAGGTGTGGAGTTTTGGGACTCTTGGGCAGATTTGGTCGAAACTTGGTGTAAAACGTGGATGGATTTCTGTTAATTGTGTGACTGATCCTCTGTTTAAAACAGGATGTGTTCCGCAGTTTGGTTTTGGAAACGGACACGGTGCATTGCACCTGCATCTGCGCGCAAAATGAAAGCGTTCCCCTCTGAGTTACTCACGCTGTGATTAAAGTAATATTTCTGGTTTTGTGCAGTAAAACACTTCTGAATAAGGACATGTCTCTTAAATACCACCAGTCTATCTCGGCAGCCTTTATGTCTTAAACAATAAACGGATATGTGAACTATCGCATGCCGCCCTGGTTGGCTTCACAGAGGACTCATTATACCTGATATATCAGCAGATTTAACACTTTAAATCAGTCAAAGCTTCATCTCTGCTCCGCGGCGTTCCTCTGGCACTTGTTACGCGCCGGGGACGTTTGCACATTCTGTGAAATCTCTCTGTTTTTGTGACAAATGGAGCTTCAGATAGATTAAAAACAAGCCATGTTCCGCAATTATTTGCTCCAAATGGTCCAGAATGTTTACTTAAAAACAGACGAGCTGTTTCTAAAGTGCTTCAGGATAGAAACCAGAATCAATCAAAAGGAAATTAAGAACGTAACACTTGTTCTTTGCACATAATAAATGTGTTATTGAATCTTTTGACACAGCAGCGGGGGTACAATCGGTTGTTTTCATGCTCTTTAACAGTTAAAAACACTCACAAAAACACAAAAAAGAGACTTCATCACAAGTCGGAGATTGCTAAAACTCCATTAGTTCGGGCTCCATGATGCGGGGAAAAACAGTTCAAATCGGGGGTATTTCAGCGGACTGCAGCAGCTCTGTGGGTGCCGCTCACTCAGCGTCTCTGCTTGGTATTCATGGCTTGTAAGACAACAGAAAAGGGGCTACATTGAAGGGAGGACTGTCTCCAAAAGCCTCCTCTCCATCCTCCTGTGCGCTGCGGTGCCGCGGAGCAGCTCTGTCCGTGCGTAATGGCGCAGCGGGTTCAGCCTCCAACGGGGCACATTAGAAATAAAAATAGAAAAAATAAAATTGGGCAGATGAGTTCATGTCTGAGTTAAGTTTGAAAAGGTCAACATGTAGAGGCTTGTATGTTAAAAACTATATGTGTGAACATACGAGCTGGAGTACCAATATTTAAAAGATGAAACGCAGCTGGTCCTGAAATAAAAGCTTCATGCGCTCATCAGGCTGAAAAAAAATGTGAATTTTCAGACAATTTTATCTTTATTTTCTTTTATAAATCCCACACAGGGTTACATGTTCAATAAAATGGACTTTTAATTTGATTTAAGGTGCCTTTGTGTGCCTGTAAGAGAGCCTGTGGAGGCTGTCGTTCGCCTCTCTGCCGTTAGAGGGCGGTATTGGCACACCCGATGCGTCCACCGTCACACGGACAGTTTCTCCCTCTGTGCCTCTCATGCACACGCACGGTCGCAGGGCGACCTGAGAGTTTGCCAATGGTTCTTTTATCCCCGCTGCAGTCTGCCGGGTTTTAGTGTCAGAAAAACGCGAAGAAGAAACTGAACTCAACCGTAATGGTGAAAGACTGAAGAAAGTCTGGGGGGGGGGGGGTCAGGTTCAGTTTAGTTCTTCTATGCATTTATTCAACATTGTTGATGTCTAAAGTACAGATTTACTTCATCACTTTTCAGTCTGAAAACCAATCTGTTGGTTTCCTTAGCTAGGAAATTGTTTTTGAATTGGCTCTATATGAATGAATTGGATTATTTTGTAAATAATTATGATTACAATGAATTGAATTCCAATTGGCTTGAATTGGACTTTATTATTTAAGTGCCTTAAGATGACATTTGTTGTATTTGGCGCTATATAAATAAAACTGAATTGAATCACTCAGGTACGAAGACTTGTTTTGGGTGAACTGTTCCTTTAAATGTTGTGTATTCAGCAGCTTGCTTGCTTAAGAAGCTATGCTTAAGTGACCACTAAATGTGGAACATCTGGCGGGAGAGGATGGGTGTTTTCAAGGAAACAAATTAGAAATTAATGTTGTAATTAATCAGATTTCTTTAGCAGAAAGGACGAGTGGAAAAAAAGAGTGAAAGAAACAGAGTGACGGTGTATCAGGTCGTCTTAAACCAACAAGTTCCCTACTTCATCACTTTTGGGTGCAATCTGTTGGTTTCCTTAGCTGGGAATTTTTTTTTGAATTGGCTCTATATGAATGAATTGGATTATTTTGTAAATAATTATGATGACAATGAATTGGCTTGAATTGGACTATACTATTTAAGGACCCTGAGATGACATTTGTTGTAATTTGGCTCTATATAAATAAAACTGAATTGAATCACTCATGTACGAAGACTTGTTTTGGGTGAATTGTTCCTTTAAATGTTGTGTATTCAGCAGCTTGCTTGCTTAACCCTCTTACCTCATTTAAAACACAATTTAATTTCTGAAAAGGGCCATTTTTGTCCCCTTTTAAAACGACCTAAAAACATCATATGTTAATATTTTTTTCCGCTTTTTTTTTCATAGATCTTTTATTCCACTTCAGTTCTGATCATAACTACCAAGTTTTCAATTATTTAAAAAAATGTAACCCTTTAAATACTGGTTTATATGATATAAACGCCGATTTCTGTAACAAAAACTACTATATTTTCAATACATAGAATGCAAAGTGGAATTGTTGAGGGAGGATAATTATGGTCTGGGATATGTCAATGATCAGCAACAACATTGATTTTTAGGGATTTTAAGTTTTTTTGCTATGTCTGATTTTAAAAAAAATCCTTAATTTCTGAAAAGGGCCATTTTTGTCCCCTTTTAAAACGACTTAAAAACATCATATATTAATATTTTTTCATAAATCTTTTATTCCACTTGAGTTCTGATCATAACCACCAAATTTTCAATTATTTTCAAAATATTAACCCTTTAGATGCCAATTTGAACTTTTTAGCCCAAATTTTAAGAAGCTATGCTTAAGTGACCACTAAATGTGGAACATCTGGCTGGAGATGATGGGCATCAAACTATGGGTTAGAAATGAATGTTCTAATTAATCTGATTTCTTTAGCAGAAAGGACGAGTGGAAAAAAGAGTGAAAGAAACGGAGTGACGGTGTATCAGGTCGTCTTTTTTCTCCTTGACTCGTTTGTCCGCTGTGTTGAGATGTTGTTGGGGGGGGCGAGGAGAAGTCTTTGATCAAATCAACATCCTCCTGTTCACCAATAAGAGAGCTCTTTATAAGATTAGCCTGAGTGTGAGAGTCATGCATGAAAGTGACACGCAGAGATGCTCTCATACAAACAGAAAAAAGGGGGGAGACTCGGACATTTAAAGGTGAGGAGAGAAGGGCGAGTAATTAAAAACAGAAGATGCAACAAGGGAGGAAGGAGGAGGATGAAGGGCGAAGAAGAGAGTTATCTTCAGAGGGTTCAAAAGGAGGGTGAAGGAGAGGAAAGGTCACAGAGGAGAGAGAAGAAGGGATGATGGAAGAAGAAAGGAAAGCTTGAAAGCAAAGGACTGTGGGAAAAGGAAGGAGGAGAAAATGCCAAAAAAATCAGGATGAGTTGTTGGGAGGGTGTGACAAAAAAAAAAATGTCCAGAGGTCCAGAAGAGGAAAGAAACGACACTAAGTTGATTATGTCTGACTGTTATCGACCGTCTGAGTGGCTTTAATAGTTTCCTCTGCTGTGTGTGTGTTAAAGAGAGAAAGAGAGCGCTTTATGACAGGATGTCTGTCACCTCATCCCCCCGCTCTGTTTAGTATGCCGTCCATTCTCCCCTTGTATGTGTGTCTGCCTAATCCATGGCACTTATTCTATTGGCCCGACTAACTGACAGCCTAATAGCGGGGCATGTTGAGTGCTGGTGTATGTGGGGTGTGTTGGGGTGTGTTGGGGGGGGGGGGGGCAGTCGGTCGGGTATTGAGTGAATACTGGTGGGTAGCGGAGCTGAAAGAGAGCAAAACATTGAGAGACGGCTGTCTGCCGTCAGTGATATGCACCGAGGAGAAAAAAAAGGGGTTTGTGCTGTAATGAGTTAGTGCACCTCTGCAGAATAAGTCGTGTTTAAAGGGATAGTTCGCCTCTTTTGACATGAAGCTGTATGACATCCCATATTAGCAATATCATTTATGAACATTTTCTTAAGTCAGACCTCACAATCGCTTGGCACTATTTTCTCTCCCTTCGTATCACTACGGGCTGTGTAGACCGTGCAGACCGAAGTGCAGACCGAGCAGTAAACACCGTAACAGGCGCGGCTGTCGGCAGGCGGCAGCAGGCAGTGATACGAAGGGAGAGAAAATAGGGCCAAGCGATTGTGAGGTCTGACTTTTTCTGGATGAACGATTTTGTGGTGCAAATGTATTACTCTTTTGAACGCATATTGTTTTGAGAAGCAAGACACTTTATTTGTTTAGCCCCAGCCAACTAGCCGGACTACCTTCATCAACACCAAAACGAGGCTGGAACTCTGCTCACAGGACGCAGCAGGGGGTAAGAAGATGTTCATAAATGATGTTGCTAATATGGGATGTCATACAGCTTCATGTCAAAAGAGGCGAACTGTCCCTTTAACCCCTTCAGACCTGCATTTTTTTGGCTGAGTAAAAACACATTTTTGGTAACTTTTTTCATGTCCATTCCAATGGACGCCACGACAAAATGGGAGTAAAATGTCATAAAAACACAAGGGAAATAATGCTGAGTTACCGATCAGGTATGACCTAAACATCTGGAACTGGATGTTTGCATGGTTTTGAGTCTGTGTGCAGTTTTGAACGTGCACATGAACTTGATGGTGTGTCACAGCGTGGGCAGGGAACAGCAGTGAGGTCATCACCAGGAAAACCAGGAGCCTGCAAGAAGATACAGAAATGATGCAATCTGACACATGATCACAATAGATGTGTGACTGTAGATAAGATTACCTGAAAAATCTGTTTTTCCTCAAGTAAACTGTATGAAAATCAATAGCTTTCAGATATTTTGTTTCTTTATACACTGACACTAAACATGTGAGTGTTAGCTGAACCCGCCCAACTCCTGATGTCCACTGCAATGGACATCAGACGTTGAAAAAATCCTATAAATTAATGATATGATATATATTCAAAATAACTTCACATAGTATCAAATTTTTTTGGCCAGCATGAACATAAATTGATATGTTTGATTGAAAATGGGCACTTACTCTTTCCTCCCTGCATGCTTGTCTTGTCTGATGTCCGTCGCTCTCTCAGAGCTCAAAGTCATGAAATGATTGAGATTGGATGATCAGGATCCAGTCAGTAACACGCACTGCTGGCATCATTCATTTACAGAGTATTTATTGGTTTAGAGACAGAAATATGTCATGTCCATTCCAATGGACGCAGGGTCTGAAGGGGTTTAGGGAGAGGTGCTGCTAATGCTGTATAATCACAAGTTCACTTCCACTTTTCTCCTTTTAACAAACCAAATACCCAACTTCAGAGCTCTGCGTTTGGTTCGGCTAAAATTCAAATAAAAATGTTGTTTTTTTTCTCGGCGTTTCTTCTCTCGGAGCGTCGTCGTTCTGATTGTGATTTAGGGGGAAGTTCATTTCTTTACATTTGATTCTAATATCATCTGGAAGTTTCCCCGCTAAGACGTTCTCTCTGCAGGCACCGACTGAGGTGCTATTTGCACAGAAGCCCACGGTCAGCCATCAAAGTTTTGGCCTGAAAACATCAGTCAGTTCTCCTCTGGAGGCAGACAGAACTGAATCTGCAAGTGACTGGATATAAAGTCAGACATACAAGGCAAGGCAGGTTTATCTGTACAGCACAATTCAACAACAAGGGGATTCAAAGTGCTTTACAGATACATTAAAACAGTAGAAATAAAAAGCATGATTTAAATTTTAAACAAAAACGACAGAAATAAGAACAATAGATAAAATCGGTATTTAAAATGTGATTAAGTTTTGAAACTCAAGCTTCAGATTTGGAGCTTTATTCAAACGCAGCTGAAAATAGGAGTGTCTTCAACCTGGACTTAAACACACTGAGTGTTTCAGCTGATGTGAGGCTTTCTGGGAGTTTGTTCCAGACATGTGGAGCATAGAAGCTGAATGAAATCACCCAAGAATGACACTTCTTATGGTCCTTAAATGGCACCGACTTCGAGCCACAAAACATTTCCCCGTCACCGAGCCGAAAGGAGCCAGAAGTGGCACAGATTCATCCAAGATGTGCTCATTGTCTGGGAATGGATTTGTAGAAAGGCTTCAGATTTAGGCCAAAAAACATCGTCCGTTCGTAGAATAGAGACGAGAGAAGTTGTCGATTGTCAAGTGTCCATCCGCTGTTAGTTGAGGTTGCCATGGTGATGTTAAATGCAATGTTTATCCGACAAGGACTGAAAACTCGCCTCAAGTCTTCTCGACATATTTAAGACCAGGCACACATGGGTACGACAGTTCAGATCTTTATTTAACCAGGAGTAAAACTCCAATGTTAGGCAGCAGCTCAGGTCAACGGAGACGACATCACGCACACATTCTGCACTAAAAGTATGAAATGTAGAAGTAGAAGTGAGTTATTTAATCATCACAGCACCTGCAGCCGGACTTTAAGCCTCCAACTGGTTTAAAAAACCAACTTAAATTCATATAATGAGACTGGCTCCTTAAGATTTGAGCGATTTTGCAGCTGATTCCAAGCAGAGACGCAGCATATTTAAAGATTAATAGATTAAATAAATAGATTAAAGTAATAATCTATAAGAATAAGAAGTAAGAAGTAGTTCTGAAGGTAGTTTGGGTAGCTGTATAAATGAGGATATGCTTACTGGTGTATTAAGACATATCGATTACTGATGGATTATTAGTTAAAGTCTGTTATTTTTGGTAGTTTTGCATAGGATTCTATGGGGCAGTCGGGTGTTTCGCTGTCATTTGGAGGCTTTTAACACAAAAAGTTTGGGATTTGTTGGCTTTGAGAGTTACACGACGAGTCAAAGGACAGAGTTTTTCTATTTTTTGATTGAAAAATATTTTATTTTTCAGTTTCCTTCCCCTTCTGGAGCTTTGGTGACACTTATCGATGAACATTCCTGCAGTTCTGCAACAAAATGCAGATCGTTTCAGAAAGTCTGAGCGATCGTCTGAGCCGGCGAGATGATGACATTTGAGCAATGTTTTGTTACAGCGAATGGTGCAACAGCAGCCTTTTTCAGACGAGCAGCCTATCATAAACACACGTATTCCCAGAATATATCCTGTATTAGGAAAAGCTAAATTCAAGGCCATGCATATTTAAATCAAACATGTTAAACATGAGTAATTCAGACTGCATTCATCTTCCCTGAACGCTACATGTAAGCAGACTTAATGCATATGTATGTCTGCGTAAATGTAAAAAAGCTGGTAGTAAAACTGCATTTCTATGAGCTGTTTGCCAGCGCATTACACCCACAGGATGACTGATTCACATCTGGATGTTGTGAAAGGGCAGATTAATATTCATTCATGGAAAGAGTTCGCTGAGTGTTGGTTCAAAAGTCAAGTTTGACGGAGTAATTAAGTGTTTTTGCTACTGCATCACACGTTGTTCTGTAGCAGACACACAAAACGGTATTTGTTTTAGCAGTATATTGATTGAAATTAAACAAAATATATAAATAAGGGATTTAAATTAGGGCTGGGCAACGATTAAAATGTTTAATCTAATTAATCACATGATTTCCCTGATTAATCACGATTAATCGCATTTGTACGCAAAATCCAAAAATGAATTCAAAAGTAGTATATAGCTTTTAGCATTTAGTTTTATTTTAAATGTGCTGCCATATGAATGAAAGTGCCATAACATTTGTTGTGCAAACACACTTTTAACATCAGCATCTTTCTGTAGTTTTTATGTAGAAGCCTCGCTCCACTGTCTGTTTCCTTGAATGACTTGCTGCTATCAGTTGTGTGTTTTGCCTTTAAGTGATATTTTAGACTGGAACTACTACGCTGAAAAGACAATTCAACTTGGCAGTGTTTACAGATGACTTTGGTTCTGTCGACTCCGCCGTCTGGAAGAACTTTAAAATGAAAATGGCCGAGTAAAAGTTCCGTACCCTTCTCCATGTTTGGTGGATCCGCCGATTACTTTCTTTTCCTGTTCCACAGCAGACGGCAACAGACTTTTACAAAATAAAAGCCTGTGAGCATCAGACTTTTACAATAAGAAAATAAATAATAAAACCTGCGCTAATGCGCGATAAAATATTTGTCGGCGTTAAATAATTAACAAGTTAACTCGTTATTATCGCGTTAACCGGCCCAGCCCTAATTTAAATATTAGAGCAGAGTAGTTTCGGAGAAGCAAAAAGCATCACCGACACCTTTTTAAGCAGCAAATGAATAAAACTACGGAAGCCCAGTAGCTTCTGTATAAAACACATGCCTGGTGGACATTTATTAAAACAGGTTAAACCATTTGTTACAGTTACAGCAATTCATTTCCGACACCATACGAGTGTGATTTTACAGTAGAACGCGAATGATACGGCAGCCATAAATGACACAGTAATGCCTCCACTCACCTTTAACCTTACCGGGGCTTAGTGGCGTCCTCCGTTACGTCCGGCAGCTGAATACAGGCTGACAGAAACCAGGTGGAAAGCGTTTCTGCTTTTATCCGTAAGAGGCTAAAAGCATAAAAGATGGCGCAGATGCTCGTCTCTTTGCGCTTCGACTCCACCATTCCTTCATGGCATCACGAAGTGTTAAGCTGGTTTTATTTGGTGGTGAACTGTGTGCATCAAACACGGCGGAAATGGAGTGATTTTATGGAAATTTAACCCAATCTGAAGCACACTTCCACTGGATGTTTGAGGATGTGGGACGTTTAAGTTTAAGACATATTTTAAAGGTCAAACCAGAACCTGGTGAACCAACAGGGACAAATTCTACCAAAGACGAGGGAGCAGAACTAACTGGGAGACAAATCAAGCTGTGATTGGGCTGATTGTGACGTTAAGAGGTGTAAAACATACACATTAAAAACTTCCTTTCCTGTAATTAACATTACTGCTGATTAACGCAAGAGGTTTGGCAGCAATTAATCCATATTTACTAAATCATGTTAGGCAAGAGAGTGAAAGGCTGCTTAGTCGGCTGAATCCACAAGCTTTGGAGGGATGACTGAAAGAAAAGAAGGAGAGAAGTGAGACAGAAGTGTGGGCTGCAGGAGGAAGGTAATAAAGACAGTTAGAGAATGTAGCTGGAGGAGAGAGAAGAGAAGAAGGAAATATATTAGATGATATCTGAGCATCCCCCACTTTATTCTCACAGCGACTAAATTTGATTTGTGTCAAACTGTGTGGGAGGTCTTCCCCAGAAGATGGATCTGCAGGCAGAGTCACTCTGAAGAGGCTTAAAACATTCTGTATTCAATTCTAAATCCAACTTAATATGACAAAAGAGCCTTTATGGCGTAATTCCACTCTACTACAGCTCCTTTGTCTATTTTGGTGGGTTGTTTTCATTGTTTTTTTTATTGCTGCTCTTAAAAGCTTCTCAGTTGCTTTTAGTTTTTCATTGATTTTGTCATTCATCAGCAGCTTTTTCTATCATTATTTCTATAAAAAAATAGATATATTTTCCACATTTATTTATCCTTTTTCTCATTTCCACACTAATTCTTTCATTAACTATTTGTGGCACTCTTATCATTCCATAATAATAGGTTCTAAAGTAGAAAAATGATGGAAAAATCCTGTTTTTGATACCAGATTAATTTTCCATACCCGGCTGGCGTCTATCCAGGCTGTTATTATGCAGGGGGGGGGGGGGGGGGGGGGGGGGGGGGTTCTGCTACGGTTTCATTTATTTTAACCAGTTTATTTTTTTGGAGCGGTGGGAGAAAGTACTCAGAAAGAACCCAGCTGGGTTAAGCTAAGTTTATGTTTATGCTTTTAGCATAATGAGGATATAACATTACAGCTAACGTCAAAGCTAACGATAAGCTACGTAGAAGGAAACCACTGGTCAGGCTCTGGCTGTGTTCGAAACCACATACTACATACTCATCGATCAGACAGTATGCAGAGCGTTTACCCACAATGCATTTCGCTCCTGCCCGAGCCGAAATCAGCCGGCCTGAAGCTGATTTCCCTTAAGCTCTAAACTCTGTAAACTTTAGCAACTTTGAAACATTTTCAGGCGAGAAAGTAGTCGTTTAGATCCCCAACGTGTTGAAAATCTGACAAAATACCGGCTATGAACAATTTTGTTCGGACAAATTCGGCACTCCTAAAGCTAGCCGCAGTGAGCAACGCACTTCCGGTTATTTTCACAAAATAAAATACCCGTTGCCTTTTATCATAGGGAAAGCCATTACGATACAATTGGTGTTTTTGTTTTGAAAACAGGAAGTGAACCTACCCTCGTTGTAGCTAGCTTGAAACTGCCGTTTTGACAGGAAATGACGATCGGCGACGTCACGTTATGTTGCATCTTGGGTAGTTTGAGTATGAGTAGTAACCTCATGATGCATACCCAACACTTCGGCGAATCTAGTATGCATCCTGGAACTTCTCGCTTACTCAAACTTGCATACTAACTCAAAAAGTTAGTAGGAGTAGTGGCAGACATAGAGGGAAGTACAGGGTAGGAGATGCTCTCTGAACAGCGGGTTACCCAATCTGTCTGCATAGCATCCTCAGCATATCACAAAAAAACCAAAAACAATTCTTCACAACAAAAACCACCAATGTGGCGCCAGAGACGTGCTAACGAGTCTTTAAAACAGCCCACAAACTAGATGTTGTCTATATCTTTCATATACGATCAATAATGGTCATGTTAATTATCGGTAGTCGTAAATATGCAACAACTAAACTTCTCACGCAGAGCGACAAAGGTATCAGTATTTTTCTTTCAAATATGTCCTCTTCTCAGGATATAAACCCAGCTTAAAATGCTCCTGTAGTTTCAAGAAACTGCTCAATCGTGAATTATGTGAAGTACATGGATGTGGCAACCGAGACAAGGGCACCCGATGAGATGTAAACACAAGAAAGAGAAGCCAGAAACACTGTCGAAAGAGTGGCAAAGTTTTTCTTATAGGAGCAAAATTGGACAGAAGTCAGTGGAAAAACACAGAATAAAACTAATTCCAGGGGAATATAAAGCAGCGAAAGAAGGAATTAATTAATACTGAGAAAGGTTTGAACTGAGGAAGATGGAGAAGCAACAGAAAGATGAGACAAAACATCATAATATTTGCTCTTGGATTTTGCCTCATTATCTACACAGTATACACACACACTTTCTTTCTTTCTCGATGTAGCCGACCATCTTCTAGCTGTTTACTCGCTTCTATTCAAACGGAAAACACTTGACTCACATACTGCCGAGTGTAGACGGTTGTAATCCAGCATTTGCTCTGCTTTTCATTTACCACTTATTGTTTTAAGAGTAGGGCTGGGCGAGTTAACTCGTTATTATCGCGTTAACTCGTTAAATATTTAACGCTGATAAATATTTTATCGCGCATTAACGCAGGTTTTATTATTGTAAAAGTCTGTTGAATGCATCACATTCACACAGTTACAGCAAACACCACGAAGCATGGAGTGATAAAAATAAAGATAAACTAGCAGGTAACATCACTGCTACAGGTGCTCCTCAGTCTCTGTGTGAAGCTCACGGAGCTAACCGGCGCTACTTCCTGTTTTACTTGTTTCAACATAAAAGCACGTATTTCAAAATAAATTTATAAAAAAACTCCTGCATTTACAGCCAAGTTGAATTGTCTTCTCAGCGTAGTAGTTCCAGTCTAAAATATCACTTAAAGGCAAAACACACAACTGATAGCAGCAAGTCATTCAAGGAAACAGACAGTGGAGCGAGGCTTCTACATAAAAACTACAGAAAGATGCTGATGTTAAAAGTGTGTTTGCACAACAAATGTTATGGCACTTTCATTCATATGGCAGCACATTTAAAATACAACTAAATGCTAAAAGCTATACACTACTTTTGAATTCATTTTTTGGATTTTGCGTACAAATGCGATTAATCGCGATTAATCAGGGAAATCATGTGATTAATTAGATTGAAAATTTTAATCATTGCCCAGCCCTACTTAAGAGTAATCGTTCTCTCATCCTTCCATCTTCACGTGTTTTTACCCATTCAGCTGCCTTCTTTTCCCCCAGTTATTGTGTCTAAGCATCCGTCAACTCATCCATTTTTCCCATTTACTCTCACTTCGCAGTCCATCAGGCTGTCAGTCCATCTACTTATGATTCCATCATTCCAGTAATCACCCGTCAGTCAGCGGAAACACACACACACACACACACACACACAAGCATTTAGTGTGAGTGTATCTGTGTTTAAAGGTGTGCCACCTCACACCGAATGCTGATTAACAGATAATGACCTCTGTCAGTTCCAGGAAAAGCTGCTTTGCTTAAGTAACACGGGCAGCAAGGAAGTTGAAGAGACAAGTGGATGGACAGAGAGATTTCCTCAGTTAGGAGGCTCGGCATACGCCCTCTTTTATCCGTCAGTCACGGAAAGCAGCAGGGAAACAGGAGTGATGGAAGGAGATAAATAAGCGGAAGAGATGGAGGAGGTGAGAGAAAAGAGATTTGAGATCAGGGAAAGCGATTGGCTGCGGAGGACGAAGGGCAGAAATGACAAATCATGGGAGAATGAGTGGGAGGAAGCGAGGAGGAGGAATAAAGATTGTTTATGGTTCAGAAAGAGTTTTAGAGAGTTTAACAGGGAGGGTGTAAGAAAAAGATAAAAGTCAGAAGCCTCTTTCATTTCTTAAACGTGCTTGTGATCGTACAACTTCCCTTCATGTCTGAAGAAGTGTTCCCACCCGCCAGGATGCGCATCTCCACCTGACCGCCTGTTTCTTTTTTTTTTAACTCAAACCTTTATTTAGCCGGGGAGATAAAGACTCTTGAGATTTAGAATCTCTTTTACTGGAACATCCTGGCAGGCAGCAGCTCAAACATGTAAACGATCACATGTGAGCGTCACGTGAACACGGGGCTCGCAATGATCAATCATAACCTTTGACAGCCAGATGTTTCCACATCTAGAACGTTAAAAAATTTGCTTAAATTCGATTAATAGGACCAGGTCTTTAAGATTTGGGCATTTTGGAGCTGATTCCAAGAGTGTGGGTGCCATAAATTTAACTTTTGGGATCCGAGACGATGGCTGTGTTCGAAACCGCATACTAGATACTTCCATACTGCATACTCATCGATCAGACAGTATGCAGAGCGTTTACCCACAATGCATTGCGCTCCTGCCCGAGCCGAAATCAGCCGGCCTGAAGCTGATTTCGCTTAAGCTCTAAACTCTGTAAACTTTAGCAACATTTGAAACATTTTCAGGCGAGAAAGTAGTCGTTTAGATCCCCAACGTGTTGAAAATCTGGCAAAATACCGGCTATTTACAATTTTGTTCCCACGAATTCGGCGTTACTAAAGCTAGCCGCAGTGAGCAACGCACTTCTGGTTATTGTCACAAAATAAAATACCCGTTGCCTTTTATCATAGGGAAAGCCATTACGATACAATTGGTGTTTTTGTTTTGAAAACAGGAAGTGAACCTACCCTCGTTGTAGCTAGCTTGAAACTGTTGTTTTGACAGGAAATGACGATCGGCGACGTCACGTTACGTTGCATCTTGGGTAGTTTGAGTTTGAGTAGTAACCTCATGATGCATACCCAACATTTCGGAGAATCTAGTATGCATCTGGGAAAAAAGTCAGTATGAGTAGTAGAAGTAGGAGAAGTATGCAGTTTCGAACACAGCCGATATCTTCCGTACTTTAGGATGGGAGAATAAACACATCCTTTATTCCTTTTAATAGATTAGAAACTCAATAAGGTCATGAAAAAAAGGCCCAAATGAATATACCCTTAAGATGTTTTCATCCTAATAATCACAATACAATTATCCATGCAAAATGTTTTACAAAAAGCCAGAAAGAATCATATCAACTAAGACAAAGAATACGAGAGTCTTGTCATTTTTAGTGCTGTCAAACTATCTTAAAAAGGATGAAACAGACCGGAACGCTTCCTGGGGAATCCATTAGTGAGAGTTGTGGTGAGCATCCCTCATTTTTAAGACAGTCAGTAATGAAAGCCTCAACGGTAAAGTTATGACTTCCATAATCCATCATTTCTGCTGCTTGAAAGAGAACAGACAAGAGTTTTCCTCTTTGATGTTTATCCCCATCATTCTTTTTATCTGGCACTGCTACCTTTCCCAGTGGTTTTGTCAGGTTTGAACTGAGCCATTACGAAACATTTACACAACAGGGGGCTGACATTGGAAACCAAAAAACGGCAACATTTTAAAGAACTTTTCTACTTTAAAAAGCTGCTGGAGAACAGACAAAGTGATGATCTATATTTAATCTGCGTCTCTGTCCTTTGTTCTCTCTAAAAGCTCTTCGTGAAGTTAGTTACTAAGCTTGCTATAAATAAATTCAGACCAACTTTGACTGAATGGACAGGTAAAGAGCAGCAGCCAATCTCACTGTAAATAACACCGAGCTTTTCATGCGTATTTTAAGCTTGAAGCTGAGCACCAACAGACAGAGAAGCAGAAAAGACTCTTCCATGAACAGGGTTGTCCATGCTTTTTTGTTAATACAGATTCCAAATGAGGGCAAACCCATCAAGAGGCAGATTTTATTCTATTCAACCTTTGTTTACCCGCCAAAATAAGACACCCAAATGCATGGGTGACCTGGCATAGACGGACAGTAGCTCAGGTCAGAAGGTCATACCTTACTTTCAATGCATTCATCATAGAAACCTGCCAGCGAACTAGTTGCAAAAGCCAAAACAGGCATCACGGAGCAATTTATCAATTAGTTATTTTATTCTATTCAACCTTTATTTACTCCCAACCAAAATAAGACACCCAAATACATGAGGCCCGAAGCTAATGTGGCCAAGTCATAAGAGAGGACCGGACACAAAGAAGTATTTTTGTGGGTTATTTTATTCCCCGACTGTCCTCAGACAGAACACAGCATTCATTTTACCATTTTTAAGGGTGGTATAAATACAATCAAATAAAAAATATGAAATCAAAACACTGAAAAGTTGGTTTTGTGAACTCTAACCTTCGTTACACCCAGACAACAGTAGTGGAAAATAAGACACTCATTACCTTTTGCTCACATCACTGACACAATCATTTGCAGTAAAATTACATAAATTAACAGAAACATTTATTTTCACCATTCAAACAGGTTGTTACAACTGATCCTATTTAAATGACTTTTCTTTTTAAGTTGTAAATCATAAACTCACTCACATCCAGCAGATAGCCTACAGCCTCAATTCACACCTGGACACAGCATACAAACAGTCCTCCTTCTCCCCTCTGTGATGGGCATCAACATACAAAATCACAACTTTAGTTAAATAAACAATACATGACGCCAGTGGCGGCTCCTGACATTTTTTTTAGGTAGTGCAATTTCCAGTCTGTGAAAGCTGCATCAGAGTGTGCTGTGCGAAGCTGAACCGATTGCACTGATGCAAACCTGGTATGTTCCCACGCAGGAAATAAAATGTCCAATCGTCCAGAAACTCCTTGTCTTCCTTAAATAAACACAACGCAGAGTCGAGGGATTATTTGGTCTGCCAAATAACCAAAGTGACTCTGCAATTTCCCCCCGTTATGTCCATAAGTACCATAAAAGTCCATAGGACTGAGGTATATTTGTTTAGGTAGCATAGTTTATTGTAATAATTTTAAATAATTTTTTGTTATTTTTTGCATAATTTGCCAATCAGTTAATATTACACCTTAACCATTATTTATTTATTTTCCTCATATCGTTCCAGGATTCTATGAAATACACATAAGCTCTTAATGATAAGATTCATTCAATTTTCATACAACAGAATGTAATTAAAATGACAGCATATAAATCCAAGTCAAGTGTTTATTGAAGTTTTGGAAAATATGACTTAGAAAAGCATAACCAGTTGTTAAACATGGTTAAGTGCAGCTTACTTATGTGAGATTTCTCTCTTTTTTTAAATATAATACTGCACCATTAACAATGAATGTGTCATTATACATTCTGCTATCATTGTCAACATTATATAAAAGATTTAAATCATTACAAGTTAATGACTGAGCACAAAAGGGTAAGTTATTTAGCTACATCAAATACTACCTGGAAAAATAGCAGGGTTGGTGGAGCCCTGGGTTTCATCTTTGCCTCGCAAGGCTAGCTCGAAAATCCCGCAAAATTCTTCCAAACTTCCTTCTCCACATTAGTACGACGACTAAAGGGTACTTCTGTCAGAAACACTACCGTATTGTTGCACTCGACACTCGCCATCTTCTTCGTAGAATGTTCATGGTTTATGTGCTCGTTTGTGCGAGCATGCATAAACCCTCATAGAAAATGTATTGGGAGCATGATTCATGTCAATGGGAGATTTCTGGTGCAAATTCAACCCTGACAGAAATCGCCCCAAATGGGCGTGGCAACACCAGGCGCGACCTTAATCTGATTGGACAATGACATATATAACCAGTTTGCCTACGATAAATCAGTCCCGCCTTAGCAACTAGATTAAAAAAAAAAAAAAAAACCTCCGTGTTTGGTAGTACGTCTCACAAATCGCCCCTATGAAGGAGCCGCCGCTTCATGACGCCATAACAAGGACTTTTATCGTTCATATTGTGTCACTTATGCCGATCCGCAGCTCAGCTCCGTTCTCAGCAGAATGGAGTTATGTTTAGTCGCCACACACCAGCTAGCAGTCGCTAGCTTCACGGTCACCAATATTTCGCAGGTCTGTCAGGTCTCACGGGACTTCCGAGTTCTCTCGAGATTTGCAGTTGCACTGGTCTTAAAGTGACAGTAACCTATTTTACTCCCCTATAACTCAATAAGGACACAGAAAGGACTGTAACCCCAGTTCACCTGGCTACACTAATAAGATTTGAGATTGTCCTCCTCCAAAAATCTCATTTGTTCCAGCAGCTGTTATGATTGACTCTGTATTCACCATTTAAAATATATATCTTTTATTTTGGTTATTTATTCATTTTTTCTGCAAAATGACCATAATGTAATGTAATGTAAAAAATATGCACCATCCACCAGTGAAGAAATACATTAAAAAAAATACACGCATGCTCATGTTGATGCACCTTCCAGAAACCCATGAAACTGGAGTGCTGTACGGTAACCCTAACGTTGTGAAAGTATGGATTTTCAGCCAAACTTCTGATCTTTTCCAGCCCCTAATAAAGTAGCTTCAGTTTAGACCTCAACGGGAATTATTCAGTCCTTCAGTTGCTCGGTCTGCAGTCAAGATGTGTTATTCTGCATTGGAAGCATGAGTCATATTTCATGATTTGAGATCAGGGTATTAGATCTGAGATGTGCTGTATCTTCTGCTTTCTGCAGGGGTTCTTCCCTGATTAATTTTTAAGGGTATGAACAAATGACCAAAAAAAGTTGTTTAGGTCGGAGGACACTTTTCCTTTGTGTAAATCAGAAAACCTTTTTTGGTAAATTACAACATTACAACATTTTAAGTTTGAGAAAGAGTAAGTGAAATATATAAAAGGTCTAAATTAAAAAGGGACTCTTTTTTTCCCTCCATCTCCAAAAGCTTTGAAAACAAAGTCATCGAAGATAATTGCAGAGCAGATTTGGGACTTCGTTGATGGCCACTGCAGAATTATGAATCATTCTGATCAGGAATATGCTTTATGCAGTCAGATAATGGTCCATTAGAACACTCCTAACATGCAAGGACCCACGTTAAACCAGTTTTAAATAGTCTCATCGTTTTAAAGCCCAGACTCAAGATGTGATGGTCATCAAATTCGGGATCTGAGTCCACTCTGAAAATGTGTATGACAAAGTTCTGGCTTCAATATTGGTAAATACTAGGGCTGGGCAATGATTAACATTTTTCTAATTAATCACGATTAATCGCATTTGTACGCAAAATCCAAAAATGAATTCAAAAGTAGCGTATAGCCTTTAGCATTTAGTTTTATTTTAAATGTGCTGCCATATGAATGAAAGTGCCATAACATTTGTTGTGCAAACACACTTTTAACATCAGCATCTTTCTGTAGTTTTTATGTAGAAGCCTCGCTCCACTGTCTGTTTCCTTGAATGACTTGCTGCTATCAGTTGTGTGTTTTGCCTTTAAGTGATATTTTAGACTGGAACTACTACGCTGAGAAGACAATTCAACTTGGCAGTGTTTACAGATGACTTTGGTTCTGTCGACTCCGCCGTCTGGAAGAACTTTCAAATGAAAATGGCCGAGTAAAAGCTCCGTACCCTTCTCCATGTTTGGTGGATCCGCCGATTACTTTCTTTTCCTGTTCCACAGCAGACAGCAACAGACTTTTACAAAATAAAAGCCTGTGAGCAACAGACTTTTACAATAATAATTAAATAACAAAACCTGCGTTAATGCACGATAACATATTTGTCGGCGTTAAATAATTAACGAGTTAACGCGATAATAACGAGTTAACTCGCCCAGCCCTAGTAAGTACACATGAAACAAAAGGCTGCAGCTATTTTTGGCTTGTTATTGTTGACATTTCATAAAAACCTGTCACAGCATGAAAGCCAGAAGTAACTTTCATAACTTTTGCTTCACTGCTTTAAGCAAAAGAGGATGTATCTGAGAGCTACAGTGTAGTCTTATTCTCTCAGGATGTCAGTCTATTGCCCAGAATAGCATGACTGACAAAGGAGCAACAAAAACCCAAAGAAATACAACACCAGCAGCAGCAGCCAACTGTGTCGACCGTGTCTGTATGATAGAGCGATACTAACTGTGCCACGAGAGCAGCTCTTTCCCTTCCTAAAGATTAAAAAAAGAAAACGATAACAAGAGAAAGAGGAAGAGCAGGCGATTAGAAAGTGGGAACAATTTGGTGGGTGAAAGATGGAGTGACAGCGCTTGATGTAAAAATGAGGAAGATAAAGGGGAAGAATGAGTGAAAATGACCAAAGAGGACAAAGAAAAGGCAGAGAATGCAAAGATTTAGTATCTTTCAAATGTTTTTCAAGGTAAACGGGAAATAAATGCAGCAATTTACTGACACATGTTAACATGAAACAGTTTGTTCAGTTCTGAGCAGCTTTAAAGTGAAGATTTGGTCTAAAGAAAACAGCCTGAAGCCTCTCAGACGAGCTTTCTGTCCTTTCTTTAAGGAGTCTTCAGGAATAGTTCTCCAGGCTTCTTGAAGGACATCCCAAAGCTCTTCTTTGGATGTGGGCTGCCTTTTGTTCCGTTCTCTGCCAACATGATCCCACACTGCTTCAGTAATGTTGAGCTCCGGGCTCTGGGGAGGATTCATCCCTCCATCAGACCTGCTGCCACTGATTTTCAGCCCACTTCTTGTGTCCTTTGGCACAGCTCAGCCTTTTCTCCCTGTTTCCCTTCCTTAAGAACGGCTTCTTGACAGCCACCCTTCCATGGAGCCCATTTCTGATGAGGCTTGGGCCAACAGCAGATGGATCAGCTGAAGGTCCAGATGCATCTCTCAGCTCCTGCTAACAGGCGCGGCTGTCGGCAGGCGGCAGCAGGCAGTGATACGAAGGGAGAGAAAATAGTGCCAAGCGATTGTGAGGTCTGACTTTTTTTGCTGAAAGATTTTGTTTTTTGATTTTGATTTTTCAAAAAGTCAGTATGAGTAGTAGGAGAAGTATGCGGTTTCGAACACAGCCCGTGTCTTTTGTCACAGATGTTGCTCCCTCATAAAATAATGTACAGAAACCGAAAAAGAAAACAAAAGTTCCACCTGACTAGTCTTAAAAAACATTTATAAATGTCATGAAAACAATTAAAAACAATATTTTTTTGGAATTCAACACAAGCCAAATAAACCCTTGTTACAGTTGGGTTCCAGTTCCAGTTCATTCTGGAATACCCACCTTATGCTTAGAGCAGAATTCATGCTCTTTTCCCCGGTTGAACCTCTTCAGCTTGCACTGCAGTCCTGAAGCTCGACTGTCGTATCTGTAACGTCGGGCCCCTCACTCCTGTTTGTCTCTCAGAGGATCTGCTCATGTGTGCTGTTGTAAAGGGAGAGGGCGCATCAGAGGGAAAAAAGCTGAAAGGAAAGGAAAGGAAAACAGAAAGAGAGCAGACAGAGAAGGTGCAATCAGGGGAGAATGTTAGGTATTAAGAAGTATTAGTGCAAGTGTAAGCCACGGACAGTAATGGACTACCCTGCTGCTCAATAGACCACCAGCTTTGGCACTTAGCCTGTGCGAGTGTGTGCGTGCATGTGTGTTAATAGCAAGAGGAGGCAGCCCTGGGACGGTAACAACCCCCTCGTCTTATCCCTCTTGAGGTCCTATTAACCTTTACTCAACATTCACACACACAGATTCACACACCCCTCGCCGCCTGACTGTCCCACTCAAACACCCCCCCAGCGTTTTCCTTTGTTTCTCTTTTCTCTCGCTCACACGTACACGTGCACACTCACTGCACACACTGTATCCTCACTAAGGAGATTTAAGAGCTGGTTAATTGGTTGGCTGAGGCTGATTTTTCTGTTGAAAGTTAATGCCACCGTCACGCATGGATCCCCGGAGAGGGTTGTCAAGCTAGACCGGTGTGTGTATATATGTGTGTGCGTCGTCCTTTGCATCAACTACCATCGCTTTTACATTAAAAAAAACATGTTTTCTTAGACAATACCTTATTAAATTTGCAGGATTAAATCAGCATCGGTCAGTTAGCAGGAACTTGCTCGTACTTTTAAAGGTTTTAAGATTAAATTTATTCATCATAGCAACAGCAATTTGTGTAACACACGACACATAGTCTCTCTGTGTCATATTTCGTTGGTTGCGAGGCGTAAGGACACGAATGCGGACTTCAAAAAACAAGACTCATTAATCAAAAGGTTAAAGCAAAATGCAGCTGAGCCAGATGACAAAACTATGAAACTATGAAACTATGAAAACAAAACATGACAAAGACAAAACAAAGAACATGACTTAGAAAAAACAAAAGACTTGACGTGGCTTGACGTGGCTTGGCATGGCGTGGCAAAACTTAACTAAACATGGACTAGAAAACTAAAGACTAAACACCTAAGCATGAGAAACTAAAACATGATAAAACACAAAACTAAAAACATTGCACCAAACTCCATGTTCATGAAACTCTGCCCAAAACCAGATCACACCAGGGAAATGTTGAACAAAAATGAGCATGTTTTTTTTATTTTTTTATATAGCTGTAGTGTTAAGGCTGTTTCATCCATAACTATAATAAAAATGCCATTTGGTTGTTTGGTCACGTGACTACTGAGTTCCTGTCTCTTCCATTTCATAGTACTACGAGTGGAAAAATAACCAGAGAAATATCCATCAATCCCAAATGACTTGGATCAACTCTTATCTTGGCTCTCTTCTCTCTTTTTTGGTTAATTCAGACCATTTATGGTGTGGTTCAGACCACCTGTACCAGAGACATTAAGGTTTTGAGGGTCTGCCACATAAAATCCAGATATCTTCACAACTTTTTGCAATGATGTCGACTCTATTCCAGTTGTAAGTATTTACATGTGTGGCATTCTTCAGTAAAAACAACAAAGAAACCTGGAAGCTTCTGGCCATAAAATTTTAGATGTGGGATAAGGCTACAGCCCAAAGTTCAAGCTCCAGACATTGTCCAAAGACTTTACTACTCTGTTGTCAGTAGGAGATCAGTTAGGAATAGAAGATACACAGCTAGGATGATGTATTTATGAATGCACGGTAACAGATTTGCATCAGGTTGCAGGAATGCCAGAATTCCGCCTTACATTAACCATCCAAAGCCTTCTCTACCCCAGCTCATCACAGTTTGGAAGGCAGAGGGTGAACCCAAAGTATCACTTTTGGATGTCTGGGTTTCCTGAGCTAGTAACTAAACTGTTGGGGGAAAATATTAGCAAAGCTATTTGCAATAAAATGTATCGTAGTGCGTATTTTAACACCTATCCATGATGTTTTCCTGGTCTTCACCGAGTTCTTTTAATGCGTAATGAAGTAGTACTGCAGTAAAAACGAGGAAGTCGAAGACAGCAGTATCGAGGTTGGACTCGTTAGTTACCTGTTTTTAAAGCAAGCAGAATTAAAGGATTTCCTGTCGCGAGTTATGTTTGGCACAGACATTACACCACTCACGGCTGCAGAAGGATAACTGACAATGTGCAACTAGAGCATTTCCCTGTGTGTTGAAAACTGATGCGAGGGGCTCTTGACTAAATTGCAGCATGCCACATGTTGGGAATGAGAATGTGTTGAAATAACAGGCAATTTAAAGCGTTAACATCTCCGTTTATTCTATATTGCGATACTAAGGAGACAATGCAGTCCCTCGACGAAACGTGGAATAGTCGCATAAATCTAATTTATTGATTCATGCCCAGACACACTCTGTGAGTAACTCCATAGAGTGACGGTGTCGCAGCATAACATTTTGACTGTTGCATCCCATTCATAAAGCCACAAAGTCTGCATTTAAAGGCCTGAGGGGGTGGAGGGTGATTCTACACGACCAGCTGTCAAGTGGACCTGAAAACCGCGTCCCGTCCTGACTACTGCTGTCTTACATTTGCTGCTGTTACTCGCAGGTAACATTCAGCCGCTGATTCCTTGTTTTTTTTGTTGCCGTTTTACACAGAACCAACGACTTACTTAAGGTTAGATATCTAAAAAGAGATGGTTAGGTACTAACCTAATGTCATGTTTAAGGGTAGGTAAGCATCATGGTTTGCATTATGACTTTCCTGGGTTAGTGGCAGCTGTGTTCCCCCCTTCAGCTGTGCTGTACACACAAACCACATGTCCTATGGGCGTCACACCCGTGGGGGATGGGGGTGTTTCGACACCCCCACTTTTACAGCAAGATGATTTTCTCCCCCCCACATTTTCCAAAGGTAAACTCGTTTGCCCACCCTCGTAGTGCAGCAACATACAAAAAGGAGCGCACCTCAGCCCCCTTACGCTGCACAAAATGGCATTGGTCAAACTGACCGGACATTCACCCAATCACAGACTGTTGTCCGTGACCCGGCTGCCGGCCCGGGAAATTTGATATTACGTCAGAGACAAACTATTTTGTGAGACTTACGTGCCAGTCGGAGTTGCTGTTACTCACCGGTGGCTGAAAGTGAATAAAATTGAGAAGATAATAGAGAGAAGAAGGTAGGCAGAGATGCCAAAAAGGACGCGGCAGCAGAAAATGTATTTCTTTTTCAAGTTAAGTTGTCATGTACCGGTCAGTGAATGCAGACGAATCCCTAAAAACGACCCCTAAAATCAACACCATCTCTCTGTCGGCGGAGACCCTCCTCCTCCCCCCTGCACCAGGCCACACATCGGAACTTAATGGGAAAAAATAGTGATCAGAAGCTTCCTCTTTTGGCGATCTACGGCGGGCTCAAGGCAATTATATCTTTTAGAGAGTTTTCAATCAAGCCATGAAGTGCAGAGTTTTTTTCAGGAACTTCGTAGCCTACAGTAAATCCACGGTGATAACTCCGTGATAGTGATTAAATGTTACATTTTGTGTTAAAAAGGTGTAAATTATGAAACCGTACCTCTATTGTGAGGCATCTTTTTTTTTTCAGTCTATGGGCTTGATGTGGTGCTCATGTGCCAGCCCAGGAACACCCCGACATTTAAAATCACTGCTCCACCCCAAATACATTACTATACATGTTTTGCTGAGCTGCATGTTTACAGACATAGTGTCCTGATTTGTGGCTATATCACAGTTTCTCATAAGACTGAGCTGACTGAGACGTGGACAGATGTACCTGTTATACAGCTAAATTTTGTTATTTAGTCCTGCTGGTGCCCAGAGTCAGGACTAAACAAGGTGAGGCTGCGTTTCAGTTTTATGCTCCTAAAATCTGGAACAGCCTTCCAGAGACAGGCCTCAACTCTGACAATGTTTAAATCCAGGCTGAAAACAGTTCTATTTAGCTGTGCAAATGACACCTGAAAGTATTTTATCTGTACTCTTCACTTTTAAATTAATTAATTAATGATTATTTTTAATGGGTTTTTTAATTTAATTTTTTAATTTTTATTATTATTAGTATTATTTTTTTTATTATTATTATTTTGTATTTCTTTTTAATGATTTGATTGCCTTCTTGTGTAGCTGTGAAGCACTTTGAATTGCCTTGTGTATGAATTGTGCTCTATAAATAAAATTGCCTTGCCTTGCCTTGCCTTGCCTTGCCTTGCCTTGCCTTGCCTTGCCTTGCCTTGCCTTGCCTTGCCTTGCCTTGCCTTGCCTTGCCTTGCCTTGCCTTGCCTTGCCTTATGCATTTTTGTGAGACCAGGGTGACATCCACCACAGTTGCCATGGGGACAAAGTTTACATGTCGACATATGAATCTATGTAATTTGAACTTTCATGTGTATGAACACAAGGAGGGAAGTTTACAGCCAAAGTGCAATGACACTGATTAAAACTGGGCTGTGGATTTATTCAGGCGGAGCTGTTGCCTTCATCATCGATGCTGAAGTTGTGCTAAAAAAATCGAGCTTCAAATTCAGGAGTCGGGAGCTGAAGGTCAGCTGCCATGTTTTAACAGCGCAACAGCATGTGCATACACTCATTAGAGGGATCAGATGGATGAAATCAGGATTCATTCTTAGAAGTCTTTCAATCAGCTCTCGGTGTTTGGGTCGTAGATGGGGCTTTTGATCTGGGCGTAGAAACATAGTCTGTGTGAGTATTTTGAACTTTCAAACATTTCTTTGCTCTTGCTCCTCGATCCTGAAAAGTTTCTCTCTCTGGGGATTACATTCTCTGATGGTCACCAACGACTAAAAGGCTAAAAGTGTAAAATGAAAGGCATTGAAGGGGAATTTTGGCTCCTGATTAAATTCCTGAGGGTGTATTTGTTATTTTACTTTCAGAGAAATCGTCACACAAGTTTCCACTAATATAACGCTCTGTCGTCTCTCCTTTTGTGAAATTTTTATGAAGAAAAGTTATTGAAATTACTTCTTGTCCTTGGGGGAAACTTGCCACTGCAGTCATCGACAGAGGCACATAATCACTGATTGTTTTGATAGGTTTTTCCTTTTCCTTTTCCATAGATGATAAATAGAAATATCACAACCATTCAGGCAGATTCTTATCTGTTTATTGAAGCTGGAAAACGGTTAAAAACTTTGAAATTCCTCTTAAAACTTCTTGCCTTGAGTATCAGCTTTCCAAACTGGCACAATTAGTGAAGTGAGTTGTTGCTAGTGTAAGTCACTTACAGGACTTTCACCGAGGCAGGTATATTTAGGAGGGTCTAAGGTGAAGAGAGTTGCAATTCAGTTTGTTCAAGAGGGGGAAAAAGTTAATAAGACGATAAGGAGGCAAGGCTGCTTAGAGGATGCTTGTGATTGGGAGATGCAGGTAGATTTAGGAGGAAAGCTTGTTGTTCCCCAGGAGATAGCCTCTACAAATCTAAGGTCTGAAATAGTCTTGTGGTCTAGGAGTAAAATGAGAGTCTATTTCATAGAGCTGACTGTTCCTTGGGAGGAATTAGTAGCAGAAGCATATGAAAGGAAAAAGCTTAGATATGTGGAGTTGGGGTCAAAAGCAGAGCAGCGAGGATGAAAAGTTAGGATCTGTCCAGTGGAAGTAGGATGTAGAGGACTTGTTGCAAAGTCTGTTGTCTAATTGTTGAGGGAGCTGGGTGTAAGTGGACAGAGTGTGAGGAAAATAGTGAAGGAAGTGTCAGATGAGGCAGTAAAGTCCAGTTAGTGGATTTGGATTAGAAGAAGCAATAGTAGCTGGGGGCCCAGCAGGGGCAGCACTTAGGGTAAACAGACTCTTGGGAGAAGCAAGGAAGAAATCCAGGATGTATTTAAAGGTGGGGTATGAGATGTTTTCTGGAGCATTTTTTATCATATTGTCTGAAAACCTCCTCACGACCCCATTGCACCCGCTAAAATAGAATGTTTGGAAAAAAAATCATATTTTAGTCCATTGTAGAGGGTGTAGCAAGAGGAAATGTCTGACCAATAGAAGTAATGATGAGAGTTACTTCTATTGGATTCTGACATGCCAATCAACCGTCAGCCCCCCTCCCCCCTGCGCGTTCACTCGTGATTCGTTCATGTGTTTTGAAGGCATAGTTTCGAACGGTGGGCTGAAGGAGAGGCAAGGTTATGTATTTTCAAAAATATAGCTTGCAGGAACCGTTTTTCCAAGATCTCATACCCCACCTTTAAGTGGAGGGTGTGGCCCATGTGAGCCTTTTGAAACCAGGCGGCCATTTTGGGTGAGTTGTCTTGTATGAATTTGTTTTTGCTGGCATTCTTAGTGACTGTAGGACTGTTTAGGTGAGTTTGTCTGCTGAATCTGCTAGTGTGTCTTGTCCTGCCTCCACCTCTGGCACCCTCTATGCTTTCATTACCCCCTACCCGAACCAGGGTTTGTATCCCCACCCCGCTGTGACTGGTGTGCAGTTGGTGAGAGGCTGGAGTAGCTGATAATAATGCTGCTTGTGGAAGAAAAGATGGTTGTTGTGGTGTGAGGAGCAGTGATGGCTGGCTTTAGGGGAGTGACTCTGGGACGCCAGTGATCACTTTCTAGCCTCCTGGAGGTGTCGTGGGCCCAACTAGACGAAAAATATCATAGGGATTTTAGGGATCAGGAGGTTCTTCATTAGGTACTGAGCCAGTATTAGAAGGTTAATTGTTGAATTTAGGGAATTATTCACTGAGTCTGGTCCTTTTTCTTTTGTAGCACAAGTTTGTTGTGTTTGCTTTGAATACCACGGAGACGTGGGTCCATGTGACATGTTTCCTTCTGTTTACTTTCATTTTCAGTCACTGTGAGCTACAATAACTTTTTGACATGAGTGTAGAGGACAAAACTATCAACTGCATTCTTTGAAGGTCTGACCTTATTATCTTCTCATGACTTATGATCCAGATGTCTTAAACAACAAACTTTTGAGTGAAACTTTAGTTTCACTTTGCAAAAACGGATACCTTTGCAGGGTTTTTGCATACGCTGCTATTCTTTTAACACAGAACAGCATTTTCTGCATCATAGACTGTATGAAATTCATTGATGTCGCCACCGTGATGCCACCTGTTAGTAAGTAGTCTTATGTTCTGATGCCTTCGATGCAGTAATTTCGGTTATTTGGCAAGAAGTTACAAGCGAGCTAGTTGTGAATCTGAGTAAGCTAAGTCCATAATTCACAATAAGACCACAATGCTCTATTGGATTGAACTGGACCAATTAAGATCATAAACTCATAAAGAAAACATTTAATAGTTGACATCAAGAGTTCGATAAATAAAAAAACATTTTAACTCTCAACTCTTTACATATTAATACCAATACAGTCACTCAAATGTAGTTGAGCTTTAATGCAATTAGAAGGCAGCAGGGCGGATATTCAAATGGAATACTAATGACATGCAAAGTAAACTCGCCCTTATTGGGAGGCTGGCCTGAATGTTTTGACTATGGTTCATGCTAATAAGGCAGAAAGACTAACAAGCTCATGAGGAAACAAGAGTTAATTGAAATTTTGGAGATTTGCTTGCGACTAATTTCAGGTGGATGCGGAGGAGCAAGGCTGCAGGTGCCAAAGAGATTGTTTCAGAATAATCATCTACTGTTTTAGCTGCTTATGAAGCAGTGCATCGTTTCTATCTATATAGCAGGTACAAAGATTTTTCACTGCTTTTGTCTCCGGTGCGTCGAGGTTAAGTTAAAAAAAAAGGCATCCAGCTGCGTAACTACACTGCTGCCCTTGCCAAGGACAGCAGTGTGTTTTGGAGTGTGTTCTTCAATGTGTCGTTCTCGTGTGAGCTGGGTTCGTGGTTGTAAATGTAAAATGTTATGCACGACCGTGGATGTGTGCATGTTCCCCCTGGAAAAAGAAGACGAAACAAGATCACAGTGTGTGGTGATGAATAGAGCTGACACCTGGTCTGGGGGGTGAGTGTGTGTGTGTTGGATTGTGGGTCAGCTCCATGACTTCCAGGCTGGGTGTTGGATCACAAGGTCACAAACTCAGCGAGGTTCCCCCACAAGTAGCGCCTGTGTGTCTGCTCGAGAGCCTCGCCAAAAAAACAAGCCCCTCCATTTTGTTGGTAAAAAAGTAAATCTGTGTGGGTCGAGCCGATTTTTAAGCTAAAAAACCCACTGAGTTTATTATTGAACCAGAGGGGAAAGGTTACCCTATAAGCATTAATGTTTAAATGAACGAAATGCTGATATTTACATTGGAAACGAAGAGAGGAGGAGGCAGTAAGTATTTTAGTGTGTGTGAATGTTTATGTAGAAGAGGGAGAGTGATAAATTGCTTTTGTTCACAGTTTCACACACTGAGGCGGCCCAGAGCTGATGTCCATGTGTGTGTGTGTGTGTTTGTGTGTGTGATTGGCAGCAGTAATTGGTGTCTGGTTGGTGGAAGAAACGATGAATAAATACAGTCACAGAATACTGATATCAGCTCTTTGGACTGAATACCAAAAACACACACAGAAATACACAGACTGAGACCCATCAAATTCACCATCAAATAAAAATGTTCAGATTTAGTCAGTTTGCACACATGCACACACATGTTCGCTATCACAAAAAGGTTTACTGGTGTCTTTGTTTTGTGTTTTTTCTTGCTCTCCATTGACTTCACCTGGATCTGCCGGGACACTAATCAAAGCTACAGCAGTTCTTGTAGCCTTGTACATTTCAGCTGTGCTGTGATGATGTGGTGGCATTGACCATAATTGTGTTGATAATGTTACGATTTGATCTAAACTGATAAATTCAAAACCATGTCAAACTGAGATTTTAAATTTTACAGTTCCTAACCTGGTAAATTGGGGATAATTCATAAGTCCTCTGTAGATATCACGGTGATATTGCGACCATGAATGATTTTGGCCGCAATAATCCCGAGGTAATAATCAGATATTGTGACAACCGTGGCTTTCAGTCTGATGCAGCGCCTCTTTTTATGTGTCGGCAGGCTTGACATGCAAGGTGACCACAGGTGGGTAGAGCAGCCAAAAATTGTACTCAAGTAAAAGTACTGTTACTTCAGAATAATATGACTCAAGTAAAAGTAAAAAGTAGTCATCCAAATAATTACTTGAGTAAGAGTAAAAAAGCGCTTGGTGAAAAAACTACTCAAGTACTGAGTAACTGTTGAGTAACGTCTGATTTATTTGTTAACACAAGCATTCAATCAGACAGACAAAAATACTAAATAATCATCTTTAGGCAAATTAGAGTTCATCCAATTGATAAAATAAATTAAAATGAATGTTTAAAACATATGTAACCCATATGTAACCTAAAAAACAAACATTCACCTATCCATGGGGAAAAAAAAAACATTTAGGAAACTTACCGCTACATGTTTCCTCAAGTTAGATGTTGAGTTTCTGCTGAAATGTGCGTTTGTTTTGGTTGACACAGAAGACACATAATGTAGCTGCTGTTTCTCACTCTTTGTAAGGTAAACATGCTTTCAGTATGAGGCCTCGTCTGTGTCTTCATTTCCCACCGTTGATTCTGACATTTTTCATCTGTTTCTTTGTTTGTTTGCTACGACTGTAAACTGTAAAGCTAACCCGTCCCGCCGCTGAGATTGAGTACGGTCACGTGACCAGACTGCACGGCTACGTCTGATTGGTGGAACACAGTCAGGTGGTAGAGCCTTTGGCGGAAGTCTCTCTCTCTGTCAGAATAAAACATTAAAATGAGGCGTACGCGGGGGGATAAAAATAATGAGGCGTAGAATACCAAAGAGGTAAGAAGAAATGTAACCAGCTCATTGTAGCCTAATGTAGCGGAGTAAGAGGACAGTTTCTGCTGCACAAATCTACTCAAGTAAAAGTAAAAAGTATAGTGACTTAAAACTACTCCTAGAAGTATAATTTTTTCAAAAACATACTCGAGTAAATGTAACTCGTTACTACCCACCTCTGACGGTGACAGAGATAACAAACTAGGAAGGCAAAGCCGGAAGCAAATTAATTTGATATAAAAACTTGTAACACTGGCCTCCGGCTCAGAGAGCTGATGTTTCTGGAAAAATGCATCTTGTACTTGTGTTTTTCTCTGGCAATATGGGACTTGTGCAATGTATAAAAGAGTCAAATTTCACATACAAGTAAAAGCTAGTACAAGAAGAGGCTCAGGAGATGAACTGTCACAGAGTGTATGTGAAGGGGAGTGCGTACCCCGAGTACAAGCTCACAGGCAAGACACACACAGGTGCAAAAAATAACCTTTATTCAAACAAACAAACAAAGGGCGCTCTGGAGGCGGTGAGTCCAAAAACAGTAAGCAAAACATGACAGGAACAAAATGACTTTGGCTTGAAGAAAGATCCATTCAAGGAAACAATCTGGGAAAGAAACTGCAGGAGACTGGCAACTATAACCTGTTACAAGATGAACAAGAGAACAAGAGAAAGGAAGTGTCAGATGAGGCATTAAAGTCCAGTCAGTGGATTTGGATTAGAAGAAGCAATAGTAGCTGGGGGCCCAGCAGGGGGAGCACTTAGAGTAAACAGACTCTTAGAAGAAGCAAGGAAGAAATCCAGGATATATTTAAGTGGAGGGTGTGGCCCATGTGAGTCTTTTGAAACCAGGCGGCCATTTTAGGTAAGTTGGCCTGTATGGCTTTGTTTTTGCTGGTATTTTTAGTGACTGTAGGACTGTTTAGGTGAGTTTGTCTGCTGAATCTGCCAGTGTGTCTTGTCCTGCCTCCACCTCTGGCCCCCTCTATACTTTCTTTACCCCCTACCCGAACCAGGGTTTGTATCCCCACCCCGCTGTGACTGGTGTGCAGTTGGTGAGAGGCTGGGGTAGCTTGTGGTTGTGGAAGAAAAGATGGTTGTCGTGGTTGCTGGCATTAGGGGAGTGATTCTGGGACGCCAGTGATCACTTTCTGGCCTCCTGGAGGTGTCGTGGACCCAAAAAGATGAAACACTGATGAAAGGAGGTTCCCACCTGATGACCCCAATGACATGTTGGTCAGCACTGCTCACTGGTCTATATTATAGGGATCAGGAGGTTCTTCATTAGGTACTGAGCCAGTATTAGAAGGTCAATTGTTGAATTTAGGGAATTATTCACTGAGTCTGGTCCATTTTTTTTTTAGTAACATTAGATAAAACATCTGAAAACTTTCAGATGTTTTATGTAGAAACTGGATCTTTTAAAGATTACTGGTTTAAATCTTATGGCTGCACGGTGGTGTGGTGGTTAGCACCGTCGCCTCACAGCAAGAAGGTTCCAGGTTCAACACCCAGCTGGGGCCTTTCTGTGTGGAGTTTGCATGTTCTCCCCGTGTATGCGTGGGTTCTCTCCGGGTACTCCGGCTTCCTCCCACTGTCCAAAAAATCATGCATGTTAGGTTGATTGGCATCTCTAAATTGTCCTTAGGAGTGAGTGTGAGCGTGCATGGTTGTTTGTCTCGTTTGTCTCTATGTGGCCCTGCGATGGACTGGCGGCCTGTCTAGGGTGTACCCCGCCTCTCGCCCATTGACTGCTGGGATAGGCTCCAGCCCGCCCGCGACCCGATCGACGGATTCAGCGGTATAGATAATGGATGGATGGATGGGTTTAAATCTTTAATTACTACAGAACAGAAACCAACTTATTTGTGTTAGCAGGATGCCTTGTACAATATATTATTAATTTTTTTTGTGGGCTCACAAGCAAAACTGAGCAGTCAAACTTTTAAACGAGCTTCCACACAATTATCTTCCTCGTTTGTAAAAACTGTTATCTTCCTGTCACCTCTCTAACAGTCAGAAGTCATGATCCTTTATTTTACTATCCTTCTCTCTGTTAATTGCAATGTAGTTCGGAGGAAAAGAGCACCCAGTGGCCAAAGCCAATTGTTAGTTTAGCTACACTGCATAAAAGGTTAGATGCTGCATTTGCATTTAGATGAGTGAGGAGCTCAGAAAAAGAAAAAGGAGAGGAAGTAATTATACCTCACGCTCTGGTTTATTTAAGTGATTGGTTGAATGTGTGTGTGGGGCTCGTTTTCCATTTATCATGTGTGGGATCAGAAAGCTGGATGCTCACTTTATTTGCGGAGTCCAACAGCTTTGTAAGAAAAGAAATACCACAAGTTTAAGGGTCAGCACATGGGGATTAGAGTTGGAATTACATTAGGATTAGAATAGGGATTACGCATTCATTTGGGTGGTAGAAGTACAGTAAGGGGTTATTGATATAAGTCAAGCTTTATTTTCTGCCATACCATTATTAGAACAAAAAAGGTGTTAAAGATGTAACAATGTGGAGAAAAAAAAGCTCTTCCTGCTCCCCTCCAACTACATGGAGGGACATTGGACCAATGGTTCCAATACATCCATCGGTGTGGGAATGTGTGGGATAGAAAAGGAAACCACAGTGTAGCCTGTCACACTGTATAGTGTTTTTTAAGGTCTCAAGTTCAACATTTGGCTGTTTGCATCTCAACAAGTAGGGACCATATCAGGATGGAGCTGGAAAGTGATTCTTGAAACCTGACTTGACTCTAATTTAGGCATGGGAATCGAGAACTCCAGTAGTTCAATTCCGTGGAATCGTTAATCCGCCTGCCTAACGATCCCGTTTATAGGTGCGCGATGACGTCATGTGCACGCTTCGTATTTTGGCTCAGAACGTTTCCAACATGGCTTCGAGGCGCAAATTTTAGACATCGTCGAAAATCACAAATATCTTGGGACTATTCTGGATAATAAGTTAAATTTCAACTGCCATTCAGAGAACCTGCAAAAAAAAGGGCCAGCAAGGACTGTATTGTCTGAGAAAACTCTCCAAGTTTCAGATCGATAAGTCCCTGATGATCTTATTTTACAGATCATATATTGAATCTGTGCTGACCTTCTCTCTCCTCTGCTGGTCAGGCAACCTTGACACGAGGTCCAAAAATGCACTGAGCAGAGTGATAAAGACGAGCAACAAGATTATGGGAGTTGAACGGTGCACACTTACGGATCTGTTCAACAGACAATCAGGAGGGCCGATGCCATTCTGTCTGACAGCTCCCATTCTTTACATTCTGAGTTCCAGTTTCTGCCTTCTGGCCACCGGCTCAGACTTCCTCGTATGAAGACCAACAGGCACAAGCGCTCCTTCGTCCCTACAGCTATTTCCCTTTTGAATTCAGGACAGGGTAGGAGGAGTCGTACCTGATTGGTTGATATTGTTTCTGTTTCTTGTCTTCATTTGGTGTTATTGATGTTGGCAGAAATTGATGATATGCACCGTTCGTACTTTTGCTGCTTTGTAGGGACTGCTACTGATGTTGTTTCAGCACACTGTATTATCCGTCCCTCTTAGACTTTTAATTATATGTCTTTTATGTTTTATGTCCTTTGTACTTGCTGCAACACTAATTGCCCTACGGGGACACAAATAAAACTGAATCTGAATTTGAATCTGAGGCTCCAAAGTTTGGTTATATTTCACCAAAAAGGACAAAACTAGGGCCAGTTGCAACACCTGCAGAGCTGTGATCACATCAAAGGGAGAAATACCTCCAACATGCTGAAACATGTGACCACACAGCATGCTGTTACTTTGCACGAATGTAAAGTCTTTGACACGCTGCTAAGCGATGGTGGCGACTCTCGCGGAGGAGCTTGTGGCGCAGCGTCTTCAGTCTCTAAAGTCCCAGGTAACGTAAAACTTCCTGGTCCTGTTGATTGTTATAATGTTAGCGACATACTGTATGAATAATTTCCATCTGATATCAACATTTAGTTGACGAGGACTGAGAGTGAGGCAGAGTTAGACATGTACAGTTATATATTTGTACTATATAACCGGATGAGAATCGATAAGCGATATCGATAATGGAACCACTAAATTCTTAACAATTCCCATTCCTCGGCCAAATATATATTTATTCATGGAATTGTTTTCAATTTGACCACTAGCACAATTAGGGAATCTTAGATACTGACATCAAAATATATCAAATACTTAATTAAAGGGGCTTTTTGAATGGGAGTCTGTTGAAAACAGAGATGATTTGGATCCAGTCAGATGTGTCCCTTACAGACACTTTCACTTCAGTCCTGTCTTTTTTTCTAATGAAAAACCATGAAGTGAAAGTTCAGCACTCTATAGGCCTTCGTCATCCTGCAAATAAATAAATGAGCAGATAAATGAATAAGTAAAGGCTGGTAGAATGATTCCAAAGCTAAGACAGGCACACACACACAGATCCACAAACACTTGGTAATAAAGATGGTGTCGATAACGCCTTGCAGCTACACGACATTTGCAATTAGAGGATTCACTGCGCGGCGTTTGTGTTTGTGAGCGTGTCATTTAGATTGCAGGTTAGAGGCTAATTCCTTTTAATACAGACTGATAAACCAGACCTGACTTATTGATCACTCCGTCACTCCCTCTGCCTTCAACCTTCTCCATTACTCTTTTTTCCCTCCTCTCACCAGCTGATAATACTCCTGCAGGACGATTCCTTCTCACACCTCACATTGATCAGCTTTTTCTTCAAGTAGAAAGAACAGTGACAGAATAAGGAAGGATGAAGAGGAAGGATGAAGCAGTAGAACTAAGAAATGGGAAATCGAAGCATTGGTAGACAAAAAGTTAGCAACTGTCTCTGAGAAGACAGAAGTATAAAATTCTAAATCAAACAGTTCAGACGTGGTTAAAGTGCACATTCCAGACTTTAATTTAAAATCATTTTCATACATTTCAGTTCCACCACGTAGAAATTACGACACTTTTTACACACAGTCGCCCTCATTTCAGTGCTCCATAATGTTTGGGACAGGTGGCTTCCAGGTGTGTGTGATCACTCAGGTGTGTTTCACCTGATACCTCGGCTTGTTTCTACAGTTTGGAGTCTGGTGTTGTTCAACATGAGGAGAGAAGCTGCTATGAGGCTTAAAAACAAGAGTAAAACCATCTGAGACCTGGGTCAAACCTTAGGGTTACCAGCATCAGCGGTCTGGAAGATCATTAAGAAGAAAGAATGCTCTGGTAGGCCGAGGAAGACAGAAGAATCCTCACTGTGGTAAAGAAACATCCTTAAAAAGGCCCGTCCAACAGATCTGAACCTTCAGGAGGCAGGTGAATTTTGACGAATTCGGCACTCCTAAAGCTAGCCGCAGTGAGCAACGCACTTCTGGTTATTTTCACACAATAAAATACCCGTTGCCTTTTATCACAGGGAAAGCCATTACGATACAATTGGTGCTTTTGTTTTGAAAACAGGAAGTGAACCTACCCTCGTTGTAGCTAGCTTGAAACTGCCGTTTTGACAGGAAATGACGATCGGCGACGTCATGTTACGTTGCATCTTGGGTAGTTTGAGTATGAGTAGTAACCTCATGATGCATACCCAACATTTCAGAGAATCTAGTATGCATCCGGGAACTTCTCGCTTACTAACTCAAAAAGTAGGAGTAGTAGGAAAAGTATGCGGTTTCGAACACAGCCATTGTGTGTAAGAGAAATGCAACAAAGCACTAAAAATGGCTGCTGTAATGTACCCACCATTAAGTAGCCCTGAAATGAGGGGAAAGGTGTATAAAAAGGGTTGTAATTTCTACATGGTGGAACTGAAATGTATGGAAATGGCTTTAAATTAAAGTGTGGAATGTGCACTTTAATCACGTCTGAATTGTTTGATTTTAAATGTTACACTGAGGAGCTGAGGCGGAACTCAAAGAAAAACGTGACTTTTTTCTTAAAAATTACAGCATGAAAGTAGGTGCAAATATGATTTTTAGGTGCCATGACACAGTTTATTGCCACGGAATCAACTCATTTGTGTATAAAAATATAACTGTTCTTGTTTTCCACCCCATCTCTCACTCAGATAATCAGCATTCTGCAATTTTCTTGCGTCCAGCTGTGCTCGGACATGAAAACTCCAGCTGTGTGCATGTGCTTTACCTCTGTTCTGCGTAACAAAGTGTTCTCTGACTGTGTTGCTCTCCCAGTTTGCACCTGGGAGTATGCTGATGTATGACCGCTGAGCCTTGGTTCTCGGGCTTTGTGTGTGATTGCTCTGCATGACCGGTCACACGTGTGAAACACCTTGCTCATTTTGTTGGAGTTATGTACAACTCATGATTAATTATGCCATTTTTAGTCAAGTGGATGTTTGAATATTTGGTGTGTTGGCGTCTCATAACGACTGTTGAAGTCCAGAAATGTACAAAACTATTTAGATTTTTTGATGTTGGTCTTTGTTTTTTCTGAAATATGAGCAGACTTTTCTTTGTGATTTGTTGAAAGTACAAATCAGTTACCCCCATTCATATTTCAGCCAGGACGGGGCTTCCCCTGCTGTGATCACACTGCACTGCTTCCCAGTACCCTCACCAAAAACATGGGTTACACCTGAAGTTGATTAAATTAATGCAGAGATTATTTGGTTTGACAGACGGAAGGTGTCGACTGTGTCAGTCAGTTGCTGGGGCGACTGATTTGATTACATAATTCATTTAAAATCAAATAATTTCCTCCTTTCTTCCAAGGTTTTTATAAAGTTCTTTATTTCAGTACCTAGAAGTGTATTCTGAGTTGTAAAGGCAGAGTTGAACTGTGCTGCAGTGTACTGAGGAGTTTTATTTATTTATTTATGGCCTGCTCACTGGGCTCTAAACGGGCTGTAAGACAGCTGCAGTACATCCAGAACGCTGCTGCTCGAGTCCTGACTGGAACCAGGAAATACGACCATATTAGTCCAGTGCTCAGGTCTCTGCACTGGCTTCCTGTCGCTCAGAGAATAGACTTTAAAACAGCTCAAGTCTCTTCATGGTCAAACACCAAAGTACATCTCTGACATGTTAGAGCCACATGAACCAACTCGGGCTCTGAGAACCTCAGGAAGGGGTCTCCTGCTGGTGCCCAGAGTCAGGACTAAACAAGGTGAGGCGAGTTAACTCGTTATTAACGGCGCTAAATTAACGCCGTTAATAACGTTACTAAGTTAATAAAGTTACTAATGCCTGAATATTTTATCACCGTTACAGGTGCTCCTCGGTCTCTGTGTGAAGCTCACGGAGCTAACCGGCGCTACTTCCTGTTTGACTTGTTTCAACATAAAACCACGTATTTCAAAATAAATTTAAAAAAACTCCTGCATTTACAGCCAAGTTGAATTGTCTTCTCAGCGTAGTAGTTCCAGTCTAAAATATCACTTAAAGGCAAAACACACAACTGACACCAGCAAGTCATTCAAGGAAACAGACAGTGGAGCGAGGCTTCTACATAAAAACTACAGAAAGATGCTGATGTTAAAAGTGTGTTTGCACAACAAATGTTATGGCACTTTCATTCATATGGCAGCACATTTAAAATAAAACTAAATGCTAAAAGCTATACACTACTTTTGGTTCATTTTTGGATTTTGCGCACAAATGCGATTAATCAGGGAAATCATGCGATTAATTAGATTAAACATTTAATCGTTGCCCAGCCCTATTATTTTCTACATTTTATGGAATGATTTAATTTGCCTTCTTGTGATTTTATGCAGCTGTAAAGCACTTTGAATTGCGCTCAACAAATAAACTTTCCTTGCCTTATTAAGGTTGAGAAGAATATGGAAATGAATGAGAAAAGAAATTACAATGGGATGCATTATAGTGTACAAAGATTGAGAGACAAAAACACTGTGAAATCTATAGTTGGATGGATTGGGGAAGTGGTACGAAGAACAAAAATAAAGTTTGACAAGAAACAATAAACTGCAGAGGCTTGGTTTAGAAATGAGATTGTAATGCAGAATCTTGAGAAAAAAAGAAAGAGGCTGTAAAACGGACACTAATAAATTCCTTTAAAGCACAAATAAAAAGAAAGCATTAAGTTAGATCTTTGTTTTCTAATGAAAAATAAATGATTTGTCGGACCTTTCATGCTAAATAACAAATAAAGAAGAGGGTGAATGGAGACGGTGGGGAAAATAAAGGCGTGAATTATGACTTTGTGGTAAAAAAACAAATCAAGAAGTGCTGCAGCATCAAGTCGTGTCGGCTCGCTGAGCAGAAAACCACTTGGTTGTGTTGTTAAGCAGTGCATTGGTCAAAATAATTGTTATCTGGATGCATGGTGTGAATAGAAAGCAAGCGGGGGAAAAGAAAATACAATTCAGTCGTTGTTTTGTTTAGTGTTTCC
This sequence comes from Odontesthes bonariensis, assembly GCF_027942865.1. Taxonomy (NCBI): domain Eukaryota; kingdom Metazoa; phylum Chordata; class Actinopteri; order Atheriniformes; family Atherinopsidae; genus Odontesthes; species Odontesthes bonariensis. The sequence goes on along the minus strand of NC_134508.1, from coordinate 8,990,771 downwards.
ACTTCTCTGAGGGAAAGGCGTAATGACTGGAAGCAGACAAATAGGACGGGAAGAGAAAAAACACTGGAACGAGCGTTTCTTTTCTCCTCTAGTTTGTACCTGCTACTAGAAAATACTTTTTGATTAGACTTGTTAGGAAGATTGTTGTTTCTTACCAGTAGTCATTTGTGATGAAATTGGAGGCCTGAGGTGTCGGTGAATTGTTCCTCGGCATGACGGGCCGCTGCTGTGCTGCCTCGGATCCGTGCGCTAAAATATCTAAAAACCAAAACAGAAAGTATTGGATTGGTCAAAAATCATGACTGGAAATTGAAGGATATATATTTCACTGGCGGTGAGTGATGCACCAGCCATGGCAAGAGTAAAGGACAACAGGAAAATGTCATCCTGCAGGGCTGGCTTATCATATAAGATCAACACGGATCATGTAGGGAGGTCTGAAGGAGGGGAATAATATCTGATATAATATCTGACTCTCTAAACCTTTGAGAATGCCTTTAGGGCAGACCGATAGCCTATATGTTATCGGACTGCATTCCTAGACAGTGTTGGTCAAGTTACTTGCAAATGGTAATCAGTTACTGATTACTTCTCCCAGAAAGTAATCCAGTAATCCAATCCTTTTCAAAAACATGATGCACAACCTGAGTATGCTATAAAGCAACAGACCTTTCAGCCTGATTATATTCTTTCTTGCATATTCCATCATATGGAATTGACATAATAGCCTAATAATAAACGTAATAACCATTATGTTGTATACTCTTTCAAGGTATCCTGCAAATTACTTTCTCTGCGGTAGCTTTTGGTCGGTATTTTTTCTACGGTGCGTCGGAATGATTCAGTCTACAGTGGAAATGGACGATATGTTCTCGACAATATAGCCAGCGCCTAGCTTCTTCAGTTCAGCGGCTCTTAAGGTTCCCATATGCTACTCCGTAGCTATCCGACAATCCGACTCCGTGGTCACGCAGAGGCTATTCAACCTTTCGAAGTTCTCCGTCGGGATGTTGGATACGCAAGGCAATTCACCTCCCGATCAGTAGGCGTCGCTACGCTAGACGATCTCGCGACTTCTATCGTTAAAATCGTTGATTGATTGTTTACCTTCTGGCCAATCTCTAAGCCAAGAATTGTTGGTCATTTGAGCGTCCTTGTAGTCTTTACGAGACATCACGTAGAGGTTTTTGTACTTTCGGACTTCTTCTTTCGTACAGTCGTTCCTCGATTTCCTCCATTCTTTGAAATGTTGACCGGCACACAGTAAACTCTTTCAAAAATGGCGGTGTTGTTGTTCTGAGAGGAAGGAGCTAAACCGGAAAAGAGATTCTGGAAATTATGTTGTTAGCCGACCAATCACAACCCTTGTGGTCTCCGCGAGTCTCCGTCTCCTCGACGGATAGATGGGAATGTTGGCCGACACACGCAAGCAATGCAGCGACAGGACTTAAGCCTAATTTACAGTTATCCGTGGCCTTTCCCGGACGACTGTAAATTAGGCTTAAGTCCTGTCGCTCTTAAGCCTATTTTCACCTGTTTAGCAGGAGAGGGGCCGTCAGAGGTGGAATTGGATGTGGTAGCCGCAGCGGTCATGTCAGTGGGGGGATCCGGGGGTTTCTCAATGAGTTTCATATTCCTGTGCCGGCTTGCTAGGTGTTTGCTCAGATTTGAGGTGGAATTTTTCGCTGTAGATAAAGATTTTCTGCACAGTGGACGCTAATGTTTTTGTCACTTTTTACCGAGTCAAACTCAAAGTAATGTCGGTGCTTCCAAGCATTAAGTGATTGTCATGAGACACTCTCACAAGGCAAGGCAAGGCATCTTTATTTATATAGCGTATTTCATACCACAGGCAACTCAATGTGCTTTACATAAAGACAAGGCATTTAAAAGAACAGCATAAAGCAGCATAAAAACAAGCAATTTAAAGAGAATAAAAAAGTAGAGTAAAAATTCAAACACACAGTTAAAAGCAATCAAAGAAGAGGGGAAAAAGAAAAATATATAATAATTAAGAGGATTTAATTTTATTATAAACAAAATCACGGTTTAGTAACGCAGTAACAGTCTGCTTGGGGGAAAGTAACAGTAATCTAATTACTGTTTTTGCAATTGTAATCCCTTACTTTACTCGTTACTTGAAAAAGTAATCGGATTACAGTTCTTGCCCATCACTGTTCCTAGCGATGCAAACCGTTTAGTTTTAGGGTGAAGTTGGACAATTTTCTGAGAAACGTAACCTCCCTAGTTTTTGCCTTAATTGTTCTTTTTTTTTGGCCAAACTCCTCAAATTGATTTTTTTCTGTAGACAAAAAATGGAAAGGGACTATTTTTGTTAAAGGAATTTCTTTATGGTTTCTAAAAATCGAGGGTTTAAAATCAAGGATTAAGTCAGTTTATTAGCATAATGCTAACAATATAAAGAAACACTGCAAACATACTATATCACTTTTAAACCAATTAAAAGTAGTATTTGCCTACTGACAGTTAAAAACTGTTGAGGACTTTGGAGCCAAGATAAGTAAAGCTAAATGAGAAGGAAAGCACAGTGCTCAGCAGGACAAAATGCTATCATTATCATGTTGTTAGCATGTTAGCATGGTCGGATGCTAAGCAGCTAATGACTGTGAAAACATCTGCTGGAGGGAAGACATGTCAGTCCATAGCCTTGAGAGATAACAGTTTAATGAGGCTGAAAACCTGCTCACACAAACGTAAGCACAAAAAACACACAGATCCACGTCCTTATTCCACATCAGTAACCTTAAGGCTCTAAAACTGAAAGTGGGATTTTGTGTGTGTATGTGTGCTTGTTGCTGAGTTGAATGCAGAGTAGCGTTGGGCTTCTTTCACTTGTGCTAGATTGTGCTACTTGTTTTCAGAAGTGGGAGCCTCATTTATTTCAAATATTCATATAATAAACCATCTTAATGAGTTAATTCATAAACCTAATTAAATTTGCACAGTGTAATTGCACCTTAAATTCTTCCACACTTCCACTTAAACCCCTGAAGAAAAGTAATGAGGGTGGTGGGGGGTGTATTGGTTGGGTTAAGAGTCCCATTAATAATCTTCCTACTCCTTTTCTTCCTGAAACTTTTTTTTTTGAAAGTTTTTCAAGTATTTGCTGCCTTGCTGCCCTTATTTGGATCAAAATCATATTACAGCTGCCTACTTATTTATTTTATGATTTATTCTTTGTGTACTTACTCCATTTTACGCATCTTTCTTTAAGGCCAAACCCAATTTTGTGGCACGACATTGGAAATCTTTTATATAATTTATGACATGATGCATTTCCACTGGATTGGAAACCAGTTTTTTTTTTTTTCTTCTTTTTTTTTCTTCAGTCTTGCTCTACAAAGGGCAGAACTAAATCAAAAACAGTCACCAGCCATGAATTTCAAAAGTTCATGCTACTTTAAGGTCTAGTCAGGCCTTACAGAAAGAATAACAAATTTGAATTAGAGTTGGTTTGTGAATTTTACAGTGATTTGACCTCTTAGCTGCTTGCCAGGCTGCTTATGGCCTGTCACTGTATGACTATTAAGTAGGGCTGGGCAACGATTAAAATTTTTAATCTAATTAATCACACAATTTCCCTGATTAATCGCATTTGTACACAAAATCCCAAAATGAATTCAAAAGTATAGCTTTTAGCATTTAGTTTTGGAGGATGTAGACGAGGAACTTGGAGAATAAAGACATTTACTTCTATGCAACTATATCTTTTTAAATTCTATTATCTAAAAATTAGGGCTGGGCAAAGATTACAATGTTTAATCTAATTAATCACATGATTTCCCTGATTAATCGCATTTTTACGCAAAAGTTCCGTACCCTTCTCCATGTTTGGTGGATCCGCCGATTACTTTCTTTTCCGGTTCCGCAGCAGACAGCAACAGACTTTTACTAAATAAAAGCCTGTGAGCAACAGACTTTTACAATAATAAAATAAATAATAAAACCTGCGCTAATGCGCAATAAAATATTTGTCGACGTTAAATAATTGATGAGTTAAGACGATAATAACAAGTTTACTTGTGCAGCCCTACTATTAAGATATTAAGACCTTGGGATTATTGTGGTAGGATGATAAGTGCAGTAAGGAACAGCAAAACTCATCCACACGTAACATCTCAGGTTTCCTCTCTTGATTATTAACTTCGCTTTGTGTTGTGCTGCAATACATCAGAAATCTTTATCTCTGTCTTAAAAGCTAATGGTGTCCATTGTTTGAAAATGTATCTACAGTTACTGTGATGTCATCATTGGCATTTAAGCTACATCAAAACCAGCATGTGGATACGTTTTTACACTCAGGAAGTACTACCAGTAGCAGCTTGTTTACCCCCAGTGCGCTGAAGGCTTTGTACGTCCTCAGTCATATCCAGGATCTACTTTTCCTCCCAGGCAGCAATCCTACTACTAAACTACTACAACAGGAAGGGATTGCATTACACTATATCCTTCAGCATGTGGTGGCTCACAGTTTCTGATAAGCCAAATTTTACGAGTTTAACATGTTTTACTGGGCAGTGGGGTATTGGTGCTCCACAGGAGGAGCTAGAGTGAGTTTCTAGCCCCCATGCAGACCAGTAAAACTCATCCAGCATGTCTCTTTTTATTGCCAGTTTGTTGCTGTCAATTTGAGAGCCTTCGTGTGTGAGACACTACAGTCAAACGTGTGCTCATAAAAGAAAAATTCAGTTGCGTCCAGTCTTTGGTCCCGAGTGCAATGAAAATTAGTGTCCAGCAGGTTATTATGTTCATATCACTGCCTACCGGAGCTGGAGCTGATAAATAATCTAAACATCTGCAGTCGTTTGGACTGAATGACAATTGAAACCTTGTCAGACGTAATCAGTTGCAAGAAAACCCCAAAAAAGAAGGCAATATTCTTCTTTTAACTGGTTTTAAAAGGCCTGCTCATATGCGCTGCTGCTTTCAAAAGGTTATTTGTCCAAGTACTATGGATGGTTGCTGGAGAAAACGGTTAGAGCAAGAGACATCGTGCAACATCATGTGTTCTTTACTCAGATTGTAGAAAATTCCCATTTTGTTGAAGACCCTGGAATCAATACGTACACAGGAGGTTTAAATTTGGGCTGCAGATAAGTGGGTTTGTCTGCAGTTTCCACGGTGGCCTCACCTGTGTTTGCCCATATGGGTTTCAAAGTGCAACTTGAGGGTTAGGGTTACCCTAAGCCTTAAATTTTTCCAAAGGCAATACAGATAAACACATCACACAAAGTAAAAGAATGTTCACATTCAAAGTCCAACCGAAGCCACACAGCAACTTGAAATATTACAAAAAGATGAAATGTGGTCAACAATTTCAGCAAATTTCAATTTTTCCTAATAATTGTGGACAAAATATGTAACTAAACAGGCTGTTTGTTGAAAATAAGTCACCATAAAGACAGCAGATGGATAGTTAATGTAAAAAAAAAAAGGTTAATGATTTGGCATGATTTAAGGATAACAATTCCAACTGTTAAGCAGAATCAATTATTCTATACAGTCATGGTGCTCCCTTTCATGATGTGGATCGTGGTAGCTCGATAGATAATGAGAAACAAGGCATTCTGATTGAGTATATTAGTGTCTTCAGACCCAGTTAAAACCACCACAGATATCAGGGGAACACTTTTAAAAAGGCTAACTGTGTATCGGGGGACTGAAACTGGTCATAATTCATGATTCACGACAGATCCAATGGGATTAGGGGAATGCCACCGTTGATACTCAAAAAAAATCTCTGAATTTCTGTGGTTAATTCTAATTTTTTGCGCCTTTTTCCGCCAGTTCCTGGCAGCAGATAAAATTAACGGAGCGCGAGAAAGTGAGTGAAAGCATCCAACTGGCTTTTTTACAAGTTAAGGTGTCTCAGTGGCACGAACCGCTGACCTGACCGAGAGCCCCCCCCCTGTCCTTCAGCGCTGCGTCCGTTGCAAAGGTGGCGAGGCAGTCAGCGCTGTGACAGCGAGGAGAGTGGGAGGATGTATCTGTCAAGAGTTCACTGTGGTGCGTTGAAGTGCCACGCATGTGTGTGTGTGTGCGTGTGCACGTGTTGACCGCTGTTGAAAGCTGTCAAAGGGAGACAAGTCGAGGTGAGGAGAGGTCCCTGCGGTGTTCGTATGGGAGGGAAAGCGATTCTGTGCTCATGTGTTTAGGCCTGTTGTGGGCTGTTGTGGGTAAGGCTGTGTCTACTGGGCTGTGTTGAAGCTCTGTTCCACCCGACCACCCCAGTCCAGAACAACTGTCAATCATTTAGCCCCCTCTCCCCCCCGGCCAAATGCTTCACCTCCCTGCACACAAAGAGAAACAACTAGCACAACTAAAGCACAACTGAAACTACCGGCAGGGCAGCATCACCCACATAGTTAAAGGTTTCATTTTTACTCGCTTTTTAAAAGAATCTCCCAGCTTTCCGTCTTCCCGGCTTCAGAAGCCGTCGCCTGACAGTAGAAAAAGAGGAACTAACACACAGGTCTCGGTTGTGTTTAGCATCCCTTACTGGGAGGCTCATTAATCACAGTCTTAATTCTGGTCACTGACCTGCTTTCCGGTTAAAGCGGCGCTCACAAGCCGGTCCTTATTGTGGCCCTATCTCGTCTTGTGTTGCTTTGAACCAACGCTTGGTGCAGACGAAACAGGAACGGAAAAAAAGAGGACAGAATGAAGTTTCTGAAGGGAAAATACACCAGCTAGAAGTCACTGGACTGACTCTTTGGATACTAGGGCTGTGAGATACACCAAAATTAGGTATCGATCCAATACCAAGTAAATACAGGGCCAGTATTGCCGATACAATACCAATACCGATACTTTTTACTACAACCATCTACGTTTGTGTTGGGGAGAGCAATGTATCATGATTTATTAAGTTAATGCATCATCAATATGCAAATTTGAATGAAAACTTGAATTTTCATGATTATTTAATTAAATATGTAAGTTTTCCTTTAATTAATCATGTTTATGATGATAATAAAACACAGGACAAAGATTTCAGGCAAATAAAAATACTTTTATTAAGGAACCCAGGAATGTTTATTGAAAACTTCAAATTTAAATTTCCCTTTTGGGGTGGTAATCTGCATTTGCAATTAACAAACTCAAGATTTTTAATTTTTTATTTGAAACTTACTAAGTAAGATGTGAAAATAAAGTGCATATTTTTATGTAGGGGCGTGGACAGGGAGGAGTCGGGTACTCCGACATGTGCGCTCAGTTACACGTTGATTGGGATGTACAAAGGAAATTTGCTTGGATTCACGCATACGCACAGATTCATACATCCGGATATTTTTGTGCGTTGGAGGGCATTTGGGTTTGAGCGTACGCCATATTTTTCAGTAGGAAATTCACTTAAGTCTTTGTACATGAGGCCCCTGGAGTTGTACAGAAGAGAAACTGAAATCGATTAAGAATCGATCTCATCACACAACAATACCCAATACCAACGTTAGTATCGATGCTATCGATATTTTAAATCGATCCGCCCACCCCTATTGGATACTGGGGATGGGTTTCCTTTTAAAAACCACAGCTGAGAGCCTGTGAGGGCTGTCCTCTAACCCGAGGAGCATCAGACATTACATCAGAGGCCCGGTGATGACATACGTTTGCTTTCAATTTACACAGCTGTGTGTCTATTGGATGGCCACATTGTCCAGAGGGTAGAAGGGAAAGGGTCGTCCACTTAAGTCCACAAATTGTAATTACACGCTTGTCACATGGAAATCAATGCTTCCTAATATTGTGCAGGGCAGAGGGGAGCTGGACAGGGCAGTATGGAAGGTGTTAGGATGGACAGACGCAGTCCCGCCAGGCTTTTCACCTGCGTGTACGAAATGAAAGAACACCCAAGATGGAGGATTTCAGCCCTGGGTTTTCTAATGGAATCGACCATTCAGTAAAAGATATCTTCTTTGTCCAATAAGAAGAATTGAAACCTTACCTTACTGTATAGACAGGCTTCTTGTTTCAGGAGTCACAATAATGTAATAAGTTTCTTTAATGACTGTCATGAAGGCTATTAGCTTCATAGTAGCTTAGCTAGTAGCTTGTAGTTGTAATTTAGACTTTTGGAAAATGTAAACAGACAGTTTTCAGGATGATTTTACCTGTTTTTTGACAATATCAGCAGCTTTGTAGCAACATTAGTTCACCACAAGTTATACTTTACAACCTGATAACATGAGTTACACCTTCTGTAAACATACAGCACAAGACACGAGTGACAGCTAGCTTACTCTGGGCCTGTGGCTGAAACTGATCGCAGTGTTTTATCAAAACTCAATGCTATTTTTTATCAGGACTGGTTAGACATTGCATTGAGAAGTGTTTATTCACGCTTGCAAATCTTTATATGCATATAATTATGTTTTCTGAGTGCTTACGAGAGAAAAAGTCTTATGATGCGGGATCAAAGATCAAAGTTTTCCATTTCAAGACCCATAGTGGGCACCGCAGAAACTTTGGGACTCGTGGGACTCCAGCCCACCTTTTTTTTTACTTGCCTGAATACACGATATTCTGCTGTTGGCAAAAGGCTGTGATCCTTTTAGACTATCAAACAGTTTCCGTCCATGTATTTGGCAGTTGGGACAGGTAACTGCCTCGTCATCTCTGCTTTGAGCTTGGCTCAGCCAAACAAACCAAGATGAGCGCTGCTTTCCACCCCCTAGCTGTGCATCATGCACCTCTTTGATGACAGAGAAACATTAATATTTACAGGGACAGAAATTGGAGGGCGAGTGCTTGGGAAGCCATTGGAGTGTGGGCTTAAAGGCGTCCAAACAGCAGCTATCTAACAAAACAAATGTTAGATTTTTCTGTGGTTCATTATCCAGTCCAGTGACTGCAGGTGTATGAAATACTACAGGTGTAAAGCAAAATCAAGGTTTTTTTATTGATATGACAACAAGAAGAACGATGATAACCACTTTCAGGATGAAAAAAAAGAACCCTTATGCCTGCATTATTCCATATGTGTGCGCGATGAAACCCAAATTTGAGCAGAAGTTGCCTTTAGCTGTTGGTTGTTTTATTGGTCCAAGGTCACTGACAGGTTAGACACAGTCAGAGAGGAGTAAAAATACATCACAATTTAACGTTTCAGTCTGAAATAGGCCAGTGGCAGGCTCTGGGGAGGACTCTGAGAGGCGCAGCCACATATCCACGTATATAAAATCAGGACAATGATGAAGAGCAGAGGGGTAAGACGGGTGTTGGAGGGTTGTGCACCTGTCCAAAGCTATAAATACGCACACACACACCCTGGAGCCCTTCAATATGTGTGTCCTTGCTCTGCAGTCGGGTTGAGTGGCTGACCTGGTTTCAACAATATGACCTCAGGTGGTACAAACTCATCCGAAAACACAAACAAAGGCATACCAACAATGAACTCACTTGTGCAGGTGTGCTTATATATATTCCTTTTAACAGCACACATATTGGTATTTTTTTTTATTTTCTGCCATATACTCTGATCAGTTTTTAATAGGGCTGGGCAACGATTAAAATTTTTAATCTAATTAATCACATGATTTCCCTGATTAATCTCGATTAATCGCATTTGTATGCAAAATCCCAAAATGAATTCAAAAGTAGTGTATAGCTTTTAGCATTTAGTTAAATGTGCTGCCATATGAATGAAAGTGCCATAACATTTGTTGTGCAAACACACTTTTAACATCAGCATCTTGATGTAGTTTTTATGTAGAAGCTGTCGACTCCGCCGTCTGGAAGAACTTTAAAATGAAAATGGCCGAGTAAAAGTTCCGTACCCTTCTCCATGTTTGGTGGATCCGCCGATTACTTTCTTTTCTGGTTCCACAGCAGACAGCAACAGACTTTTACAAAATAAAAGCCTTTGCTGGTGTTAAATAATTAACGAGTTAACGCGATAATAACGTGTTAACTCGCCCAGCCCTACTGAAAATACATTGTGGGTGAATTGTTGTTGCTTCGGGTTATATTTATATGAAAACTTTCACAAATTCACTTTGGTGCCTAAATACTCTAAATATTTTCCCGCACCCGAGACCCCAAATGTTCCAGAGTTTAACCGGCCAGCTTCCAAGTGTCGGGATGAAATAACATCTCAGAATGGGCTCAGTTTGAACACAACAACTAGTTCTAATTAAAAATTCTCTGCTAACTAGTTCAGTGCTTATTACAGTTGCTGCCTCAGACTCTTTTCTATACATCCGCACAGAACCGTGGAGCATGAATTGACAGCCTCACCCAGCATCCTCAGCGGGCTGTAAACAAAAGTTTTGTGTCACATCCTGCCTCCTCTGCGGTCCACCGAGGCAACATTGAGGAGTCTTTTAATTCGTGAGAATGAATATCATGTGGAGAATCTCCTGCTTTGTGGCGCATGTGTGAATAGGACGCTGAAAACAAAAAGTATGCACTTAATTCCCCAGGTATTCTCCGGCGTTCATGTTTGAAAACAGCCTCACTCTTCCATTTAAATGAGCATGTGAGCACTCCGCCTCAGTTGACTTAACATAGACAATATCTGCTTTATAAATCTCTCGGGATGTTTGTTTTTTTGCAATGAAATGATAAAATAATGCAGTGTGAAAGCAGCCCAGTCGCAAGCAAACACAAACTCCCACACACACCTGTGTTTGTCCAGCGTTTCATCTACTAGACCAGATTTATCCAGTTTAATTCCAGTTTACTCTTTCATCAAAAACAGATTAACTCCACACACACACACCTATTGATTACGTGTCCTCACAGTGATGTAAATAGAGAAAATTTATTCTTTCTGTCCATGTCAATGATGGATCCCAATCACAGAATTAAGAGCCAAGACTCCCCTTCTCCAGCTGTGTGTTTTGTGCTCGTTTTTAATCACGGTTGCCTTTTTGCCACTTTTGGGCAACAAAAAGCCAAAAAAAAAAAAATCTGTAAATTTTAGGCTTAAGTTTAAGTAAATGCTAATATAGAAATGTAACATTTACGTAATGGATGCTTGGTAACTTTTATGTATAAGGCATTACTTGGTGTACTGCCTTCCTATATTTTTTCCTTAATTGAAGGAAATGCACTCATGATTTCTTGTGACCTGAAGTTCTTTTGCCTACCGATGTGGAACACACTTATTGTAAGTCGCTTTGGATAAAAGCGTCTGCAAAATGACTGTAATGTAATTGCACAGAGAGGTGCTGGTCCTTTTGTGTTGCTTTCTGTTCCATATCCCCGCACTGAACTGGGTAAAAAGCATGGAATATGTTGCAGAATGCCTGGAAACTAACAGGGTTACTCTCTTTGAGTGCCTTCAAATCCAAACTGAGGACACTCGAGAAAGACTCCACTACATGTACTTGTTTGGATAATAATCTGCTTGTAAATTCGTTACTTTTTCTTTTATTTGTTTGCGTTTTTTTTCTGTGTAATTTGTTGCTGTGTTCAATGGTTCACGCCTCCGCATCGTCCAATCATTTCTGATAATGTCCATGTCTTTGTCAGCCAGGAAGCCTCTTTAGTGTTTTAACTGCCGGTGTCATGGTTTTTTCTTTGTGTTTATCTCGTCCTTGTCATCCTCTTAATTTGTTCAATTCCTCCTCGTGTCGCTTCTCTTTTCTTCTTCTGCTGCATCCCAAGTGTTCAAAGTTAGCAAATTCACCAAATAAGAAATGATAAAATCCCCCATCTTTTTTGTCTGTCTTGTGATAAATAAACTGCGAAACAACGTTGAGTCTCCGTTGCCACGGTTACCAACTAGCTTTCGAGCCAGTAACCAATAATTTAGAACCCGTCATCAGTCGGTTTGACCGGAATGTCTTTCCTGGGTGTCCATTATCACTTTTTAACCCACACCCTCCAGCCAATCAGAATCGAGTATTCACCCAGACCATGTTATAATGGTTATGGTTAAATATCTGGGAAATGAATGTAAGTTAAAAACTAGGGCTGGGCGAGTTAACTCGTTATTATCACGTTAACTCGCTAATTATTTAACGCCGATAAATTTTTTATCGCGCATTAAACGCAGGTTTTATTATTTATTTTTTTATAAAGACAGTGGAGCGAGGCTTCTACATAAAAACGAAAAAGATGCTGATGTTAAAAGTGTGTTTGCACAACAAATGTTATGGCACTTTCATTCATATGGCAGCACATTTAAAATAAAACTAAATGCTAAAAGCTATACACTACTTTTGAATTAATTTTTGGATTTTGCGTACAAATGCGATTAATCGTGATTAATCAGGGAAATCATGTGATTAATTAGATTAAAATTTTTAATCGTAGCCCAGCCCTACTTTTTAGATAATAGAATTTAAACAGATATAGTTGCATAGAATTCAGTGTCTTTATTCTCCAAGTTCCTCGTCTACATCCTGCTAATCCTGAAGGTCTTTACAGTTTGAGTTGTGGCATCCTCCATCTGGTCACAAAAAGCAAGTATAAACTCAGCCTTAAATAAGGAGCAATGTGGGTAGCAGTTTCTGCAAAAGTCTGTACATTTTCTAAGTAGCTTCGTCTTATCTGTCATCACGGTCTGATACAGTATCAGCATCCTAATGATGTAATTCGCTGCCCTGTTGGACACAGCATTCTAGTTTATCTATACTTAAACATTCCCACTGCGATGGCCAGGGAGCATGACCGTGTCAATGGCTGTTTATCTTCCACTTCGTATCATTTACCTTCATCTTCTTGAGAATCGCTCTCTGTTTCCAGCATGTTTTAGCTGAGGTTTCTGTGTAGCAGAGGGGAAATAGGGGTGGACAGTGTTATGCAGGGTGGAGATAGATTATCATATTTATTGATCTCCATCTGCTGAAGAAAAATAAGTTTAGTCATACACAAAGTCCCCCGAAGACCATAAGAGTTGTGGCAAATACTTTTAAATGTACAAGTTTAGGGAACATTGAAGAGTTTTTAGGTGATGAAAAGCAACTAAAAAAACAAAAAACTGTGCGTTTATTTCAGATTGAAGTTTATAAAAAGTTTTAAACAGTCTAAAGTTTACATATTTGCATATCTGGCTCTTTGAGAGCCATGTAAATTATAGGGGTGGTATTGGCAAGAATCTGGCTACAAGATACGTATCACGATACAGGGGCAACGATACGATATATTGTGATACTGTAGGAACAACGATATATTGAGTTTCTTTGAAAGAATTTATGGTCATCTATGTGATGTGCTGTAAGAGTTACATACGATTCAGTGGCCTTTGAAGTCCAAGCGTGAAGCACCGTCGCTTTGACTTCTCTGTACAACTTCGGGAGAGCGATGTCCGTGATGTGTTGTCGGGAAGGGATGGTGTAACGTGGCTCCAGTGTTGTCATCATATTACGGAATCCCTCATTCTCCACAACACTCAGAGGGCGCATGTCTTTACAAATAAAAGACGGTACTGACTGTGTTATCTTGGTTGCTCGAGTTGAGGTCGCTGGTAGTTTCGAAAAGTTAACATCTTGAATAGTTCGTTGAGCAGGATCCACTTGTTTCACGTTAGCCTGTAATGCTACATTGTCATGGTGTCTCGCCACGTGCTCGCAAATTTGTAGTATTGCCCGAGTACTTGACTCTGGCGTTGCAGAGTTTGCACACCGCATGGCTTTTGTCGTAGTCGTAACTGCCTTCCTTTGTTTTGAAACCAAAATATGCCCAAACATCAGCTTTAAAAGCTGCTGGAGCTGGCTGGAGCCTCTCTTCCCCAGCCATCGCCGGTGAACTGTTATAAATTTTTGTGAGAACTGATCTCGCGGGATTTCATTGTTCCTTTGGCGCGGAGGACATAATGACTGCTGCCACCTAGCGCCTGGAGGTTTAATTGCAACACAAAAATGAACAAACACCGTGAATATTTGCATGTTAATTGTTTATAAAAAAATCGATACAGTGCCGTTGAATATCGATACGGTATCGTCAAATAAAATATTGCGATATTTAAGTGTATCGATATTTTATTATACCCCTAGTAAATTACAGTAAATATGCCTGCTGTATACAGCAGATCCATCTTAGCTGAATTTTAGTCTATTCAATTTAGGCTATTGTTATTATTTATGTCAGGCTGCTATCATGTTAAAATGATACAGCATAGTCATAAATGGAAATAGCTGAAATCACAAAATAAGAATAATAACATTAATAAAGTTAGATAAACGCCTGTTTAAGCAATTTTAAAAGTCATATTTTATTCCAACATGTGTGAACTCAAACAATTCTGTTTGGCATAAAAAACTTCCAATTAAGAACATTTTAAAGCTACATAAAACCGCGGCTTCTTTCACATTGTTAATCAATAAATCAATAGGCCTACATATTGCAAAACATATTCTGCAAAATAATGAGTCTTAGAGAGAGTTTGTGTCGCCTTTGAACTTTTTTCTGGTGTTTAAATGTTTTTATAATTCACGGGTCAAAAATGACCCATAAGACAATCTTTGTACCCTAGTGGTGTACAGCCCACATGGAAACATAAACAAAAATAAAGTATGACTTTTTCTAATGATGGGGTCCCTTTAGGAAAAGTCATAAAATTTCAAGTTGGAAAAAGATAGTTTAAGGTATTTTTTTCTACAGCTAAACATGGTAGTGGGTCACTTTTGACCCGCAAGACAACAGAAGGGTTAACAACACTAATTTAAATTTAAATTTATTTATTTTTTTTAATTTAATCCAAACATGTTGCAATGTATGTTTTAATAAAATCTTAAAAAAAAAAAGAAAAGCCATCTGAAGACATAAAAGTATTATTTCCCTTTAGATTAGTGCAGTACTCTGAAAAAAGCTGTGCAACAGCGCCAAAACCTACCAGTGGCCAAAAAAGGAATTACACGGACATGTTAGGAGTCGCCATAGAGAAAGAACAGGGAGAAATATGATTGACGGTGTAGATGTACATTAGTTTGCTTTTTCTGTGGAAAGTTGAGAATTGTTCTGTTTCTTCAAGCAGCAGTAAAGGCGTTAGCCAATTAAATCTGATCTCATGACGGATTGTCCATCATCAGTTGCATTTTCAAGCGTGAGGTCGACCCGCCATAGAGCGTTAAAGCATCGCGTTTGTGCGGATCAGACATTACTGAAGACAGTTGAGGTTAAAAAACAGTTGCTGAAATATTAAACAGCACAGAAGCTGCTTTACAAGATTTCTTAGATTCTACAGGCGGCTTTTCGTAAGCAGCACTCCTTTTTTTTTTTTTTTTGCATAAAGTAGATGCGAGCCCAGGCTTCATGCAAATGAACGAAAGGTCAGCATGCAGCCAGAATGAACTCCCCCGAATGCTTTAAATGGGAAAAAAACAAAAAAGATAAGAAGCTGTGGATGTTATTATTGTCAAACCGTGCCATCAGTCAGTCTGGGTCAGCAAAGACAAAAAGTAAGAGAACCTAAATAACCCACATCTGCCATAATGTTAGTTTGTGAAGTGGAGGCCAAATACTCAGTGATGCCCACGACCCAAAGCATAGCTGAGAGGAGCTTTTAGTGTTTCCAGCTTATTCAAATTAGGTATTAAGCCCGCTGGAGTTGTGGAGTGAATGGGCCACTTCAACCTACACATCCCAGCTCTGCATATTTACAGGAATTAAACTGGCTTTTGCTTAAGGGAAAATTCTGTATTAGATGTGCATCGTGTTGGCAGACCACGCACACGTGGCCTTCTGTGTGTGTTGCTGAGGATGATGAAATCGTCCAAAGCTACTGACTCATAACAATGCTGCTTTAGCTTAATGTGTATGTAAGTCTTTAGGACTATCTAAAGCCCAACTGACCTCCATAATACCTCCTCCTAGTTCAGTTTGATGCTGTAAAACTGGCCTAAAGTGCAGCCACAATCACTGCTATTATGCACAAAATGGATTCTGATTCGTTAACCTTTTGTAATGTTATGTTATCCTGAGGATTTCTGCTTTGAAGCAGTATCACCTACAGACAAATGGTCAGAAGATGGCAGGAATCCAACACCACCACCCTGACTATTTGCAGGGTGGAGCTTTTACAGAAAGATGGTCATCTACGACAAAGGTGGATGGCACACAGTTTTTTTTTAAGTCCTCTTACCACCTGGAGTCATGCACAAGCCATTTTAAAGCCACGATAGTCCTTTTGTGGCAAAAAACAGATCATCTTCAGAAGATTAATGACTGCTGGAGGTGTAACATGATGTAGATGCTGGAAATATTCAGCTACAGAATCACTACAAACATCCTGACTTAGACAAAAATATCTTTGGCTGTGTTCGAAACCGCATACTTCTCCTATTACGCCTACTAACTTTTTGAGTTAGTATGCGAGTTTGAGTAAGCGAGAAGTTCTCGGATGCATACTAGATTCGCCGAAATGTTGGGTATGCATCATGAGGTTACTACTCATACTCAAACTACCCAAGATGCAACGTAACGTAAAGTGACGTTGCCGATCATTTCCTGTCAAAACGGCAGTTTCAAGCTAGCTGCAACGAGGGTAGGTTCACTTCCTGTTTTCAAAACAAAAGCACCAATTGTATCGTAATGGCTTTCCCTATGATAAAAGGTAACGGGTATTTTATTTTTTGAAAATAACCGGAAGTGCGTTGCTCACTGCGGCTAGCTTTAGTAGCGCCGAATTCGTGGGAACAAAATTGTAAATAGCCGGTATTTTGTCAGGTTTTCAACACGTTGGGGATCTAAACGACTACTTTCTCGCCTGAAAATGTTTCAAATGTTGCTAAAGTTTACAGAGTTTAGAGCTTAAGCGGCTGATTTCGGCTCGGGCAGGAGCGAGATGCATTGTGGGTAAACGCTCTGCATACTGTCTGATTGATCGGTATGCAGTATGGAAGTATGCAGTATGTAGTATGTTGTATGTAGTATGCGGTTGCGAACACAGCCTTTGTATCGAATATGCATCAAAGTTGTGATGGGGTGATGGTGAGCTGGCAGTGCCAAGGATCAGGCTACGTGCTGGAAAGCATGCTAATGATGGCACAAACAGCACTTAAACTGCTTGTTAAACATGTGGAGGGATCGGAGGCCGACCAAGGAGCAGATGTCTGCGTGACAACGATAATATGAATGTTTCTGTGAGAACATGCTGATTAGTTCAGCTCCTCCCTCCACGCTTCTTTCTGTCCAAGCATCTCTCAAATAAGTTGTGAACTGCATCCCAAAGCATCACAAACAGCCTGAAAAAAATCAAAAATGTGTTGTTGCCAAAATCTGATTGAAGTGGGAGCAACAGAGGCTCAAGGCTATAGGACGTGCGCTCACGTGCAACGCAGCAACACACACAGATCCGTGGTTAGCGCTAATGTTTAAAGTTTTGCGTTTGTTTTCGAGCAGTTCTGCTCAAACTCACACGGCTCTTCTTCAGGTCTGGAAATTCAGTATGTGATGAATAAGCTCCACTTATGCTTATTCCCACGAGCACCCTGTGTAAATTCTGTGAACACACACTGACGCACACTCACCAAACACACAGTCGCATCTCGGCTGAGACGGACAAAAAAAAAAAAAAAAAAACAACTAAAAATCAACTTATTGCCTGTGTGACTGTCCGTATCAAACACGAGTAATCAGAGGAAATGATCTTCTTTTCATATTCATGCTCATACAAAGACAGTCAGAGACGTGTCTGATATGAAAGCAGCTACTATATTTCATTAGAAATATATCCAAACCTGCCGTTTTTATGTCAATAACCCCCCAATTACTAAATGCCATTATAGGTTTACAACCTTTATTAGTGGGAACAAATCAAATTGAAAGTCAAATTAATAAGACTTTCAATTAAGGCTGGGCAACGATTAAAATGTTTAATCTAATTAATCACATGATTTCCCTGATTAATCACGATTAATCGCATTTGTACGCAAAATCCAAAAATGAATCCAAAAGTAGTGTATATCTTTTAGCATTTAGTTTTATTTTAAATGTGCTGCCATATGAATGAAAGTGCCATAACATTTGTTGTGCAAACACACTTTTAACATCAGCATCTTTCTGTAGTTTTTATGTAGAAGCCTCGCTCCACTGTCTGTTTCCTTGAATGACTTGCTGCTATCAGTTGTGTGTTTTGCCTTTAAGTGATATTTTAGACTGGAACTACTACGCTGAGAAGACAATTCAACTTGACAGTGTTTACAGATGACTTTGGTTCTGTCGACTCCGCCGTCTGGAAATGTCTTTAAAATGAAAATGGCCGAGTAAAAGTTCCGTACCCTTCTCCATGTTTGGTGGATCCGCCGATTACTTTCTTTTCCGTTTCCGCAGCAGACAGGAACAGACTTTTACAAAATAAAAGCCTGTGTGCAACAGACTTTTACAAAATAAAAGCCTGGGAGCAACAGACTTTTACTAAATAAAATAAATAATAAAACAGGGGTGGTCAGTGTCGTAGTGAGTTGAGCAGGCGCCCCATGTACAGAGGCTATAGTCCTCGCTGCAGCTGGCCCCGGTTCGCGTACCGCATCGGACGGCCCTGTGCTGCGTGTCGTTCCGCCTCTTTCTGCCCCCTGCTTCCTGTCTCTCTGAACTTTCCTATCTATTAAAGCCACACAAGCCCCCCAAAAAAATGATAATAATAAAATAAAACCTGCGTTAATGCACAATAATATATTTATCTGCGTTAAGTAAATGATGAGTTAACTCGCCCAGCCCTTGTAGAAAGCAAAAAAACCAGGGATCAAAATGGATTATAAAAGTAGAATAAAGGACAGGAGTGCATGAAGTGAGCGGGGAAGAAAATGTGAGAAAAAAGGGAAAGTGGCAGAGGTGAAGATGAGCAGAGGAACAGTGAAGAGGGGAGGACAGGGAGGAGGCTGGTCACCCCTGTGGTTTGCTTGGGGGAGGTCTGGACCTGCTACCTTCTTTAATGAGCACCTCAGAGAGTGTGTGTGTGCACATATATCTGTCTTTCTGTCTGTCTTTAAGTGTGTATATAAGGGCTTATTCCCACGGCTGTGAGTCTGTGCACGTACGTGCGCTTGTGCATCCTAGCTTGCAAGGGCCTCATCTGAGTGGCAGACCTTGTTAATGTTAAAGATGGAGCAAAACCAAGTGAAAACTGCAAGATCTTCAAAAATTATCAAAGCACCTTTTTCCCGGGGCTTCTTCTACAAGATGTTTTTTTTTTTTGGCCCAAATATTGCATCTTCGTATTCTTCCTGTTGTCAACTCAGAAAGCGTTCCCACCTGCACCTGATGTTTGATATTTTTGACCAAAATAGAAGAAAAAAAAAGGTGCCACAGAGCACGAAGAGACATGCATGTGTGTCACTTCCTGCTTCACTTTGCTCCCTGTTGCACTTTGGTTAATAAAATAAAATAAAATAAAATAAAAAAAAAAATACTATGATAATAATAAATTGATAAATATGTAAATAAAATAAATATTAAACAAATGAACAGAAAAATAAATAAATAAATAAAATATAAGTAAATAAAAGAAATATAAAAT
Source organism: Odontesthes bonariensis (assembly GCF_027942865.1). Lineage (NCBI taxonomy): Eukaryota > Metazoa > Chordata > Actinopteri > Atheriniformes > Atherinopsidae > Odontesthes > Odontesthes bonariensis. The sequence goes on along the minus strand of NC_134508.1, from coordinate 8,971,345 downwards.
GAATAAATATAAAAATAAATTAAATAATAAATAAATAAATAAAATAAAATAAAAATGAACTATTAATGTTAAAAATAAATCAAATATAAAATAAGTAAATATAAAAATAAATAAAATAAAATAATAACTTTGGTTGGATAAAAGTGCAAAAGATCTTTGTTGTTTGCCCTCTATAAATAAGTTTACAGAGTGGGATTTCTAACGATAAAGCTGTTAGTTGTAATAGTAATAATCATTTTCAGCTGTGATAGTTGTAAAGCAGTTGTGGTCTCTTTTCATTCGTGCTTTTTTTCTCTCTCCGTGTCAGTCTGAATTTCTGTATGAACCAACTAGCAGGGTGTTGATGAGAGATTAAACCTCATCGCACATGTGCACATATGTGTGTGTGAGACGACAAAGAAGGACAAAAACTGCAGATTTTTGCAGCTACAACTCACATTTTAAATCAGTGTGATGGAAGGTGATGGAACGATTGTTTGGCTTAGATTTGGCTTCATTTCACAGTTGTCCCCAAGAGAGGCTCTTAAAATTTCCTGAACAACAGACGAGGGTAGGCTTAGGAGGATTGTCGGAAAGTTGAAAAGTATCCTGTATACGTGTGTGGAACTGGTTATTAATGCAGCAGCAGCAGCAGCCTTGAACAGCTGATAATGACAGGAACTCATCAGAAATGTCGCTGTGTGTTTGTCCTTGTGTTCAGATAATTCAGATTGTCCCCAAATGGTAAATGGACTGTACTCGTATCGGGCTTTTCTGGTCTAGTTAACCAGTAATCTAGTTAACCGGCAACGTGGGCTTCAGTGTCTTGCCCAAGGATGCTTGGGCACGCCAAACCACCGACCCCCCGATTCCTCAATATCAAGTGCTTAAAACCATTGGCTATGGCAACCTTCTCATGGCCTAAAATGGCTCAACTATTCCAAACCGCATACTACATACTTCCATACTACATACTCATCAATCAGACAGTATGCAGAGCGTTTACCCACAATGCATTTCGCTCCTGCCCGAGCCGAAATCAGCCGGCCTGAAGCTGATTTCCCTTAAGCTCTAAACTCTGTAAACTTTAGCAACATTTGAAACATTTTCAGGCGAGAAAGTAGTCGTTTAGATCCCCAACGTGTTGAAAACCTGACAAAATACCGGCTATTTACAATTTTGTTCCGACGAATTCGGCGCTACTAAAGCTAGCCGCAGTGAGCAACGCACTTCCGGTTATTTTCACTGAATAAAATACCCGTTGCCTTTTATCATAGGGAAAGCCATTACGATACAATTGGTGCTTTTGTTTTGAAAACAGGAAGTGAACCTACCCTCGTTGTGGCTAGCTTGAAACTGCCGTTTTGACAGGAAATGACGATCGGCGACGTCACGTTACGTTGCATCTTGGGTAGTTTGAGTATGAGTAGTAACCTCATGATGCATACCCAACATTTCGGAGAATCTAGTATGCATCCGGGAACTTTTCGCTTACTCAAACTCGCATACTAACTCAAAAAGTTAGGCGTAGTAGGAGTAGTAGTAGAAGTATGCGGTTTCGAACACAGCACATGACCGCTAGCCGCAAGCAACTACCTAGCCTGTGGCTAACGTCTCCTGGTAGCCTGCGGTCGCTTATCATTTCATCAGTTCCTCACACTGCATGCAGAATAGCTGTTGGTGGTGCAGTCATTGCACTAATGGCTGATTTCTCTCATTTCAGTGTAACATAGACTTTAATAGAATAGAATTTTGCTTCTGGTCATGTCACCCTACTGATTCTTCCCGATAAACCGGCACAGTTAAACTATCGGGCTGAACCGGGTTAGACTGGGTCAAGGCCCTGCCTGTTTCCAGTCAAAGGCCAGACAGAGTTGATTCAATTTCCAAGTGTGTATATACCTGTGTTTTCACCATAAAGTATAGCCGCAGATGTGTGTTTTCCTGTGTGTGCGGCTGCCTGAGGTGAGGTTAAAGTGTGTTTTGGAAGTGGAATACAATTACTGCAGCTGGTGGGGACACAAAAATCGAATCAGTTTGTGTGTCTTCGATGAGGTACTCTTTGCTTTATCTGCTTTGTCGACTTCTTCTGCTCTAATTCACTATGACTGCTCGCTGCAACCTATCATTTCAAACAGGGGGCACATGTGTGGGTGCTCAGTCTCCTATTCCCTTCACTTTGTCGTCACCCCTTTGTTGAAAGAAGCAGAATAAGTTCAGAACGGTTCAGTTTCTGTTAATAAAGTATGGTAATGAAGCATGAAGTGTGTATGACTGGTGGCATTGTTCCTCTCTGTGTTCTGTCATGCAGAACTATAGGTGACTTGGAGGGTCTCCTATTGATTTCACATTGCAGGTAATTAAAGTCAGACCTTTTGGGAAAACACTTCTTTCTCTTTAAAACTTTAACACAAATGCTGACGCACTTGTCTGGAAAAGGGATGAACCAAACACTCCATCTGGGACTCTTCAGTCACTTGGCTATTGTTCACTCATTTGTTGGGTCACATGAGGCGCATTCCCACTGTAGGAACCTTTGGCAGTTTCTGTAATCTTTTCAGGAACTTTTTTTCCCACATTCGGACATACAGGAACTAGGGACCATGGCCCTCAGTCCCTGTAACTTGACTTGGACAACTTAACTTGACTTGGACAAAGACTTGAGGCTTTACTTGGGTCAAAAGACTTGAGACTTGATTTGTTAATGGTCCTCAAAGACTAGAGACTTGTCTTGGACTCGAACACAAAGACTTGAGACTTGACTTGGAGTTGGGTCAAAAGACTTGAGATTTGACTTGTTATTGGTCCTCAAAGACTTGAAACTCGACTTGAAATTCGGTCGAAAGACTTGAGACTTGTCTTGGACTCGAACGCAAAGACTTGAGACTTGTCTTGGACTCGAACACAAAGACTTGAGACTCGACTTGAAATTCGGTCGAAAGACTTGAGACTTGTCTTGGACTCGAACGCAAAGACTTGAGACTTGACTTGGACTCGAACACAAAGACTTGAGACTTGTCTTGGACTTTGGTCGAAAGACTTGAGACTTGACTGGTTATTGTCCTCAAAGACTTGAGACTTGTCTTGGACTCGAACACAAAGACTTGAGACTTGTCCTGGACTCGAACACAAAGACTTGAGACTTGTCTTGGACTCGAACACAAAGACTTGAGACTTAACTTGGAGTTGGGTCAAAAGACTTGAGACTTGACTTGTTATTGGTCCTCAAAGACTTGAGACTTGACTTGGACTCGAACACAAAGACTTGAGACTTGTCTTGGACTTGAAAAAAAATGACTTGTGAACATGTCTGTTCATTGCGACATCACCAGCAGCATTGCACTTATAGTAAACCTGCTAACAATCCACCTGACTGGAGGTCGGTTGCTGCTTTAATGCAAACACCAGGAGTCATCATGAAGTGTTTTCTCACACCAACTCCAGCTCTCATTTGTGGTGTTCTTCAAACTATTGTTCTTGTTTTTCCATTAAGTTAAATTACTTTAACTGAGAAACATCAATCTATTATCAATCAGTCACTATTCTATGAACCATTCCAGACAAACTGATGCATACAGCGACTCGATGCCCCATATCAGGTTTGGTTTAAATAAAGAAGACCTTTCCTTCCTCACCTCTGGTGAACACTCTCACACTGAACGAACATACCTTATTGGAGACTTCCGGCCGCAGCTGTGTGCACTTACAAATCTCTGCCTCCTTCTCCTTGTTATCCAGGCTTATTGGGGTGGCAATAATGGTATTTAGTGTGTTTGTTAGCCTTGGGGGTGAGTGTGAATAAGGAGTACTCTGGGGCAGATGGCATATGGTTTTAAATGACTAAATGAAAATACGTAAAGATCTTGGCATGAAAGCTGACAGTGGATTTAACGCGAGTTAACTAAGTGATGAGATTGGCAGACACACATTTAATACAGTTACACGCACTGACTGAGCAGGTCCACACACACACAAACACTGATATATACCTGTTTTTTTTTTAGACTTTCTCAGCCAGAAAGACTCTTAATTTGCATGCATGTAAGTTTAAAGTTCGGCTTTTTTAAACCTGGACCTTGTTTCTGGCACAAAATACGTTCATCTACTCACCGATAACAGTTTGGTGAAAGTCGGCGTCCTTCGGAAGATGTTTAGATCACTGGAGATCGGTGTATATCCATATAACGGGAGAGAACAGGGCAGAGACAAAACGGCCTCTAAATAAGGCATTATCTGTCTTTATTTCACCAATACTTTAAGACCAATGAATGAATGAACGCGTACTATTGCACTGTTAGCTCAGAGCTGCCGTGTTGTTGTTATCGGGGTGCTTATGGGAACCTCATCCCACGGCAGCTCTGAGATAACAGTGCAATAGTGGGAACGCAACCTGACCCCAAAGCGACCCGTACTGTACCGTTCTGAACTGACCCGTACCGATACGAAGTGACCCGAACCGCACTGACAGTGGAAACGAGGCTTTAGTTAGCAGTGTTCTGAGATGCTTGGGTCCCCTGAAGGTCCCGAGCGACAGATCTCATACTCATACTAGTTTTTTAATAAATGTGAAATCATTAAGGTACACTGTAGATTCAAAATGTTTGGGGTTATTTTTCCAGCTCTGAACTGAGATGCCAACAACATCAAACAGAGCAAACAAGACAACATAAGGTGTGTTGTTGTGTGGTTTCACTAAAAAGACTCCTGCTTCCAGTCTCATTGATTCCAGCTTCATCTACTTTAACTCGTGGTCCTGATGACAACAGACTGTCTGCCCAGGAAACCCTCCTTTCATCGTAAAAATGAAACTCCAGCTCCAAAAAAAGAAAAAAAGGCATTTCTGATGCAAAATTGTTTGGCTCTCGACAAACATACCCGTGCACGAATAGCGCAACGTGTCCTCGGTTTGCTCCCACAAACGCACACACTCGAACACACACAGTCGCACTCGGGATCAGTAGATGTTATCTAAGTGAGCAGTAAACAGACTCTTTAAAGCCGGTGGCCTCGGGGAGCCTCCCTCTGGTTTGTGGCTCCGTGGGTCCTGTCGCACTGCGTTAGCTGTGGCTGACATGAAAGCCTCTAATGGCTGCTATTTGTGCCTTTGGGGGGGAATGGAAATCTTAACATGAGAAGGACAGGAGATTCTGCTTAAATAAGTGTTATCACTGGGAGGATGTGTTTATGTGTGTAAGTGGGTATTTTTGGGGCACCGGCTTCTATCTGGGCCTCACTTTGCTGCATCTGCTCGTATGCGAGTGTTTGTGGACGGAAGCCAGGTTTGCTTGCATTAATTCTGTGTTTTTGAGTCAGTTTGACCTATATTCATCCACAAACACGTCCAAATTAACCAGATGTGAGTCTGAGATGAGTTTCTGCTCTAAGTGCATGTTTGCCCATTAAGCTTTTTGCTAATTAAACCTGAATACTTATGATTAGGTTAAGAGATATCGTATCATTTTTCAATAACAGTTAACTGCACCACGCATCATATTTTGATGCGATTACATGCCGTGTTTCACTTGTGTTGACGATGGCTACATTTGAAGTAATCAGGCTAATTCTAATAAGAATATTCGCCGTCTGATAGAATCTGACCCGACAATATTATCACATGAGAGAGAGTCACCGAAGTTGAGGGAGAAACGCACTCTTCACACACAAATAACACATTTTGAACCATTTTAGCTGTAAAAAAAAAACACAAGTTTATGAATATATTTAGAAGGTTATCACATTTCTGGTCGTTCAAGGTTTGTTTTTCATTTGGGAAACAGGATTAAAGTTGTCACTTGTACTCTGGAATCTAAGTGCAAAGTAATTACAAATTCTGCTTATTAGGCTTTGGTTTGAAACAGTGTTTTTTGACAGCGATATAAATGACATCTCCAAGGCAATCTAATTGATTTCTCTAATTTCTCTATCAGCCTTTAATTAGTTGACAAGAATAAACACTCTTCAATGAAAAAAACTGAAAAACATGTTTTTTCCTTATTTAAGGTGGAATTGATTTATTTGGCTCTAAATAACTCACATGGACAAAAAGTTTGTAAGGTGAGAGAACTATTTGAACAGTTAGCAATAAAGAAAGCTGAAAAAACACACACGCATTAGAAGGTACTGAGAAGAGCGTTGATGTGAAAACAAACTAGTTCTTGAATAATAACTGGATTACTTGGACAACAACAGAAATCCGCAGGTCAATCAGCTTGAACCTTTTGTCTGCTGGGAGCTGGGAGCTTCCACGCTAACACACTCAGGCTCTGCTTGGAATAAATAAGTGTGAACAACTGTTTACCTGTTCAGCTGCATGATGTTAAGCTTCAGCACAAAGTGGTTGTATGATTGTCGTGGCAAAACCAGTTTTTTTTTCTCAATCAATATCATGTTTTCCCAGCTTTTTTAGGATGCTGCAGGTTGAGGTTTTCCTTTACTTCAATATTATTGTGCATCCTGTAGTTTGCTGAAGAGATTATTATGCAGAAACTATACATCTTCTGGATGGAAATGCAACTATTGTTGTTGTTTTTAACTAGGGCTGGGCGAGTTAACTCGTTATTATCGCGTTAACTTGTTCATTTTAAACGCCGATAAATATTTTATCACGCATTAACGCAGTTTTTATTATTTATTTTATTATTGTAAAAGTCTGTTGCTCACAGGCTTTTATTTTGTAAAAGTCTGTTGCTGTCTGCTGCTGAACCGGAAAAGAAAGTAATCGGCGGATCCACCAAACATGGAGAAGGGTACGGAACTTTTATTCGGCCATTTTCATTTTAAAGTTCTTCCAGACGGTGGAGTCGACAGAACCAAAGTCATCTGTAAACTCTGCCAATATGCCGCCCATTGATTGGATGCGAGACTCCGGTTCTTTTCACAGATGTTTATTAACGCCACATCAACACCGTAGAACTAAATGTTCAAGTAGACAAAGTAAAAGACAACATTAGTTGTTGTAATCATTAATGAAATAGCATTCTTAGCATTGTCGCTGGTACCAATAAATAATCAAAGTAAGAGTAAAGCAGAGTCATTCCCCAGAGGCAATCTTCACGGTCAGAACTAGGATTCTTTAGCTTCCACTTCTCCTCTGCATCACATTCACACAGTTACAGCAAACACCACGAAGCGTGGAGTAATAAAATAAAGATAAACTAGCAGGTAACATCACCGCTACAGGTGCTCCTCGGTCTCTGTGTGAAGCTCACGGAGCTAACCGGCGCTACTTCCTGTTTTACTTGTTTCAACATAAAAGCACGTATTTCAAAATAAATTTAAAAAAAAAACTCCTGCATTTACAGCCAAGTTGAATTGTCTTCTCAGCGTAGTAGTTCCAGTCTAAAATATCACTTAAAGGCAAAACACACAACTGATAGCAGCAAGTCATTCAAGGAAACAGACAGTGGAGCGAGGCTTCTACATAAAAACTACAGAAAGATGCTGATGTTAAAAGTGTGTTTGCACAACAAATGTTATGGCACTTTCATTCATATGGCAGCACATTTAAAATAAAACTAAATGCTAAAAGCTATACATTACTTTTGAATTCATTTTTGGATTCTGCGTACAAATGCGATTAATCGCGATTAATCAGGGAAATCATGTGATTAATTAGATTAACATTTGAATCATTGCCCAGCCCTAATTTTAACATTTATTTAAGATTTCACCTGCGAATGAACACACCTGGACTTACTTGAGAGTATAGGGCTGTTGCAGGAAGTCTTTCAAAGCATGTAGTTTGAGCATTAGTGGTTAAATGCATTCATTTTTGGATGAGATCACATCATCTCATGCCCTCTTTGGCTGCACTTCTGGCTGCCTGCTGCTTCTTCGTTTCATCACGCCAGTTAAAACACACGTTTTGCAATAATAATTTTCCTTAAAATTTGAATGGAAACCCAGCTAATTGTTACACGTGTTGGTTGTTGAGCACATCCTCGTGTGCGTACGAATGTTTTAGTCATCCTTTCAAAATTCTTTCATCGCAGTAATGTTTAACTAGGTGAGCTGAGGGGCTTCTGCATGACTGGGTGCCCCCCTAAAAGCGCTACCATGTGCACAGATGCCTCATGCATGCACATATGTGTTTCTGTCCCACAGCCATGCTCTGTTTTTGTAATCCTCACACGACCCACACATTCAGCGGAGGAGCAGTGTTATGGTTTCATTATGTAAATTTATGTTCTGACGCAGAACATGTGTGTAATTATGTTTGTGTGCAGGGAAAAAAGACATGTTGTACTGCTTCTCTAAACTAGATCAGGGACACACAGACTTGCTTACTCCTGCGTGCCACTTTTGTCTCTTATCCCCCAATCGCACTTTTAAAATTGCAGATCTGATATTGAATATTGATACGACCCCCCCCCCCCCCTGCCTTTTGCATGTTTATAGCATTTTAATGAGATCACTTTGATTTCTTTTCATTTCTAATGAGATTGCCGAACAACAAGGGGGCAATAAAGGCTAATTATCCCAGTATTGATTAATTCATAACTGCTATTTTCATATCTGTGAGAAAAAAACGCGTTTTACGAGTTTTCACCCATCGCTGGAGGTTGTTTTTCCAAAAAAAAAAAGGGCACAGACAGACGAGGGGTTTTTCCCATTTTATTTCCCAGTTGATGTAAGTCTTGCCTAAAGATGCATAATCAAAGCTATATCATAACTTTCATTGCACTACACAGCTAGAACATGTTTATTGTGATGCTGGAAGGAAGCGGGAGTCAAAAGGTTTAAGTTCGGGAGAGTCCAAAACAATCATTTGCAATGAAAATGCTGGTGTTAGAGTAACATAAAGCATTCTTTGCACAACAAAACAAAGAGTGTGCAACAGTTCTAACAGACTGTGAATGCTAATGAATGCTGAAACGCTCTCTATTCAGACTTGGTGTCAGCAGATAGGCAGCCCAAGACTGAGAAGGATCAGAATGGGGTTATAAACCGGGCCTGAAACATCAACAATAATTTACAAGGGTTGCTTTGAAGAGTAGTGGTGGTTGCTGTTTGTCAGCTCAGCAAGTCAAGCTTGGTTTTTCCTCTGAGTAATTCTCAAAATCAGATAATTTTTTAACCTCAAGACCAACATAAACCAACGTTTTATTCTTATCGTGTAAGCGTTACAGACTAAGAATAGAAAATCTGACTTTATGGGATGTTTTCTCTGATTTTTTTTTTTTTTTTTCCTCTGAGTCCAACATTGGAAAGGGCGTTCCCATTTGTTACTGAATGCAGCTCGACGGCTGCAGAGTTTTCAGGAATTCAGACGGACTTACTGTCAGTTACAGAACTGCTGCATTGGCAGATTTGATCAGATTTGATGATGTAGCTACTGTGGGTCTGTGACAATAATTTGAACTGATTAAACACCATCTGCCCAAAGTTTGTAGCCTAAAAATGTCTCAAACAGCAGAACAGGGAAAAGTAAAGGAAACAGTGCCTTTGCAGAGAAATATCCCAACACTCTGCATCTCAATAAAGGAATGAAAGTGAATACTTTATTAAAGCTTAGTGTATACATTGCATCTAACACTGAGGTACCAGCATCATAACACTGATTTCTTATTAAAAGCTGGTAGATATTAAAATTTTACCAACTAGCTTGAATGCTGTCAACATCATCCTGTCACAAAGGCAAATTTATTCAATTATTTAGACAATTTTGCAGGTATAGACTGAAAAAGAAGAAAAACTGATTGGCATTAAGTCACATCACAAAGGTAGGGGAAATATGGTTGACACAAGGACGTAATTTCAGCCTAAAGTGCTTCAAATACAATATTATGATAATGGCATTATAAAAGCCGAGTGCTGCCACCTAGAAGAGTCAAGGTCATCATAATGGGGGGGCAGTTGTGTACATAACATACATGACTCCCAAGGTAGAATGTTCCCTCTGTCGCTGTGATATCAGCAGTATACTGTAGCCCTGGAAACTGACTGGTTAGTTCAGTAGATTAATAAACAGAATAGCATTGATGGGACTTCCCCCGTGGATTACAAACCCCACTGTGATGCACGGCTGGATGGCCACCATTTCACTCGATGTCTTCAAATAGCTGCTTTTAATTTACTTTGACCTTTTTTTTCCTGAGCTGAACATAGCAGTTTTTCTCTTCTTTTTTTACAAAAATTTATAGAAAAATAGTTTACTGAACACCCCCTATGACGGAAAAGATATTTGGAGTAGGTTTTCATCGGGGGCGAGCGCCCGGTGGCTGGGCCGGGCCTATACCCACAGGGTTCGGTTGGGCACAGCCCAAAGAGACGACACGGGTCCCCTTTCCGACGGGCTCACCACCCGTGTGAGGGGCCTAGGGGGGATCGGTGCAGTGTGAGTTGGGTCGCAGCCGAAGATGGAGACCTTGGCGGTCTGATCCTCGGCTACTGAAGCTGGCTCTTTGGACGTGGGACGTCACCTCTCTGTTGGGGAAGGAGCCTGAGCTGGTGCTGAGAGGTTCCGGCTAGATATAGTCGGACTCACCTCGACGCAAGGCTTGGGCTCCGGAACCAGTCTTTTTGAAAGGGGTTGGACTCTCTTCGACTCTTGAGGTGCCCTTGGTGAGAGGTGTAGAGCCGGCTGTGGGCATAGAGATAGAGTGAGAAGCTCGGTCTTCCAGGAGGAGCTCGGAGTAGAGCTCGAGAGGAGTCAGATGAGGTGGCTCGGGCATCTGGTTAGGATGCCTCCTGGATGCCTCCTGGACGCCTCCCTGGTGAGGTGTTCCGGGCCCGTCCCACTGGGACGAGACCCCGGGGAAGACCCAGGACACGTTGGAGAGACTACGTCTCTCGGCAGGCCTGGGAACGCCTCGGGGTCCCCCCGGAAGAGCTGGAGGAAGTGGCCGGGGACAGGGATGCCTGGGCTTCTCTGCTCAAGGTGCTGCCCCCGGAGAAGCGGTAGATAATGGATGGATGAATTGGATGGATGGATAATGGATCAATTGGATGAATGGATGGATGGATGGATGGATGGATGAATTGGATGGATGGATGGATGGATGGATGGATGGAGTTTACTGTATGTTAAAAGAAAAAAGGTTTGATTTGAACTTTAACCGGCTCTGGAAGCTTTTTGTCCAAATCCTGAGTGGATTTTCCATCGTTTGTACAGTTGATTGCTGCTTTAGTTCCAATACCTGAAGACTATAACGTAACTTTGCACTTTCACGCTAATTTACTGCAAAACCTCATTAAATCCTCATTCTTTAGCCTTCAAGCGTGGTTTCTGTCAGCAGAAGACAAAAAGAGAAAGATTTTTTACTCTTGTTATGATCTCTGATCTTACACACGAAAATCCTGGCAACTAAGAGGCAGACACAAAAAAAAAATGTATAGGGATTAAGTTATTTCCTGAATAAAGCAATCACATTCTCCCATTTCAAATACTTCAAAACAAATTAAAATGGTTGTGTGTCAAAGCATATGTCTAATTAGGGTGTTTATGCGCATGGATGTGTGTGTGTGTGTGTGTACTGCTCGAGGCCAACAGAGAAAGCTAATGTAGTGGAAAATGTGTCTTAGCTGGGCCATGAAATAATGATGAGACACTGTGACTTAATCATGTTGACACATGGAGCTTTCTATTCATCTACCCCTCACTCTCTCCTCTCATTCATAGAAAAGTGTAGCGTCTCCCTCTTTCCATCTCCCCTTCTGCTCTTTTCACTTCTCTGATAAACTGTGACAGTGTCTGTCTTGCATTAGTTTTTTCAATTCCCACTGAGCACTTAATTAGCATTGTTACGAACAAACTAGTCTTTGGTGTTGTTTATTGCCTGGTGAATTACAATATTTAGTATTTTATAACATTTAAACAAGAGTTTTAAACCATACATTTTAAAGCTTCACATTAAAAAATATGAGCATATCACAGTCAAAATTGAGCTGGCTTTAATTCACATAACATAATAAGCCACATATGATTTCCCTTTGAAACAAGGGTGCTAACTAGCCGCTAACGAAACCGCTAGCATATTTCAATAGCTTAATGCTAATCTGCCAAGTAACCCGTGTAGGAAAAACACATTTCCCAATTGTTTACGTTTAAAATTAAGTCACCACGCTGGGCAATGTATCAGAATTTAAGTGAGAAGTATTTTTAAGTTTAATGTAGCCTGCATGCTTCTTTTAATATCTGTTTTTTTTCCGTTTTATTGTCTTAGCTAAAGTCACTTCCGGTTTTCGTCAAGACCCAAAATCGATGGCAGCTAAACAAAATGTAAATCCTCATGACGGAGTGGAAGGAGTGAACGCAACAAGTAGTATGTTGTTAATAATAAAAACCAAAGCAGCTTCTGCAGGAAGGGTTTTCAAACAAAAAGATTCAAAAGTTATTGAAGCAGATGTGGTTTTAAAACACGTAATATCGCATAGAAAGCAATTAGAAATGAATATTCTAAAAGGGATTTTCATTCAATCAAACCCTATTACGGTTCTGTAGGTGGTAACAATGTGGGAATTGATTGGCACACTCCAGTAAAAGTTATTTACAGAGATGATTATCTGTTGAAGTATTTTTTTTTTAAACCAATGCAACATTATGAATCTTTTCAGGCCTTTTTTATTTGTACACGGATAGTTCTCTTAAGATGTCTGATGAAGTTGGTGAAGGCTTGTTTGCTGCTTCCGACACAACTTTTTAAGCGTTTTAAGCAAACTGAAGGACCTCATTAAAGCTCCCTGGTGGTTGCCGCTGGTAACCGCTGCTGTCAATAAATCAATCAAGGCTGAAATTCCATTGATCGCAACTACTACGCCTGCCAGCTTTTTGCACACGCTGACCTTACGTATACTGTTCTCTTTCTCTTTTTAGGTGGCTGTACATTTGAGGAGTCATATAGCAGCTGTGGGTACAGTGTGTCTCTAGGAACCAATGGATTTACCTGGGAACAAGTCAACTCCTGGGAAAAACCCACGATTGATCCTGCCCTTCCAACCGGTAGGTCTTTATATGTGTCCCTGTGTTCCAAGTTTAATCACTCATTATGACTATCTAGTAGTTGTAGTTGTGAACTGGTCGATCAGATGAAGTTGGACCTGGTCGCTTCCAGCTGTGTTTACGCTTCAATGGAAATGTCAAATGTATTTGTCAAACAATCAAAAACAAAACACCATGCTGATAACACAGCCTCCAAATTAGAAACTCATTGCTCATGAAAGGGAATCTACTGTGATAACAAGTTGAAAAAAAACCTTCCAATTGTTATAACTGCATGGACATGATTCTAAAATTACCTGTGGTTTGAATCTATGGACCATGTTTGTCTGCATTTGTCTGCAAAATAATCCCCAAAGGAGAAATAAGTGACTGTGAGTCACCAAGAGGATAGAAAAGAAGTAGAAAAAAAACTAGAATACATTCAATCAATGCTGCAGCTGCTGCTGTAAGATGGTGCTCCGCTTGCACTTTCTAGATCTAAAAAGCAGGGAGGCCAGAGCTTTATCCGTGACGCATGTCTTCAAAAGAAGGATGAGCAATATGTGACACTGTGAGGGTCTTCTCTTTATGTCAGCCCCTGCATAAAACAAACTCGAGGGCACTTTCTTTGAATGGATGAGATTGAGATTAATTTGTTTCATGATCCTGGAGAAGAGGATTGCAGTGAATCTAGTCTAATATAGTCTAGATAATGAAGCACAGAGGTGGAAGTTTCACACTGTGGGGCTTCAAGAGTGTGAAAATGTTTTGAGATAATATTAGTGAATCAAACGCAACATGAAAATACTGACTGAGAAGATGACTCCCAGTTATCATAATAACGATCCACTGCCAGAACCTTATCATTTCAACACTAGAAAAAGATTAAAAGTGCAGGTATGTCCACCGAGTTAAATAAAGTGGAAAGAGAAAATATATGAAAACAACTCTACACTAACTAGAGGAATGAAGTATGGCGGACATCTCTGCAGAAATGTGTATAAAACTGGTATCCTCCACTGCCTGCTGTGTAGACCATGCAGACCGAAGTGCAGACCGAGCAGTCCCCTGCTTCCGAGCAGCAAACACCGTAAAGGCCCATTTATGCCCTACGTTAACTACGGAAACGGACGCTTTCACCCGGTTCCGGGGGGCGTTTCATCCGTCAGTTTGTCCGTAGGTCAAGAGCTTAGCAATCCGGTGAGCTCCGGGCGAAACGGAGCAATACCAGAGGAATTCGTGGGGGCAGTAGAGAGTCAGGAGCGTGTTGGCTCCGGAAGTTATGGAGGAAGAAGAAGAACGAAGAGTAGGAGATTAAAACATTTTAAGATTTATAAATGCCAGGTAATGGAGGAGAGGATTTGTGAGATGGTCAGGGGGTATTTACATTTGTATGACTGCAACTTCCTCAACTGACGCCATGTTTCTCAAACCCGCGGCCGACAATGACTCAATATATACCGCCCTCTAGAGGATTTCTTACGGACGTGCGCAATACGGACGGAGGCATAAACAGAAGCTCCGGGAGCAACGTATGGACTGGACAGACGAATTTCGTCCGGTTCCGTAGGGCATAAATGGGCCTTAACAGTCGCGGCTGGCAGCTGGCGGCAGCACGCAGTGATACGAAGGGAGAGAAAATAGTGCTAAGCGATTGTGAGGTCTGACTTTTTCCTGGAGAACGATTTTGTGATGCAAATGTATTACTCTTTTGAACGCATATTGTTTTGAGAAGCAAAACGCTTTATTTTTGTGACCCCAGCCAACTAGCCGGACTACTTTCATTAACGCCAAAACGTGTCACGTTCATGGGGTTTTCCCCATGATTTTGGTTTTGTGTTTTTGTCATGTCTTAGTTTAAGTCCATGTTTAGTTAAGTTTTGCCATTTCCTTAACCAGGTCATTAGTTCACTCACGTCTTCATAGTCTTCAGCTGCACTCATTTACCAATCACCCAGTTCAGTATTTAGTTTCCAGGTTTCCCCTTTCATTTTGTGAATTCCTTCTCTGTTTTCACCTTCCATGCCTTGCTATGCCACGTCACGATTAAACACAGTTAAGTATTTTCTTGTCATGCCAAGTCTTTTTGTTTTCGTGCCACGGTTATATTCATGTTTCGATACCACAGCTTAGTTCTGTCATTGGCTCAGCCGCGCCTTTTGTTAACCGTGTTTTGTTACCCTCTGGAGTCCGCATCCGTGTCCTGCCACCCAAACCCCTAACGGTGCGTTCAGACCGGAATTTTTCGCGTGACGTGATTACATCCAAAGTCAATGCAATAGACGCGAATTCGAGCCGGCGGCGCGAATGAGGCGAATGACGCGAATTCTGCTGCGCGAATGACAAGACGCGAATTTGTGCGAGTTCAGAAAATCCAACTTTGGCGAAATATTCGCATCACGACAGCCTATCAACGTTGGTATTCTGGACGACAGTGACGTCATGCGGACGCGATGGTACTTATATCAGCCATGGTTGATGAGAGAATGAAATAGATAGCCCCTTGAGCTATTCGCTCGTTGTTTACTCGCGCGAGTAAATTCAACTACATCCGCGGCAAAACTTGCACGAGTAACGCGAGGCGAAAATTCGCACCGCGTCCGGTCTGAACGCACCGTAACAGACAGAAGGAATGACAAAAAAAAACACAAAACCAAAATCATGGGGAAAACCCCATGAACGTGACAAAACGAGGCTGGAACTTGGCTCACAGGACACAGGGGGGGGTAAGTCAATGTTAATGCACAATATTGCTAATATGGGATGTCACACAGCTTCATGTCAAAAGAGGCGAACTATCCCTTTAATTTAAAAGCAGAGGCAGAATCGGGGAGGTTAAAGGGTGAGAGGACAGGACAGAGACATCAACAAACAGACCCTTTTCTGTCTCTGTGTAATCTAAGCTCCTGTATAAGTTTGATAGGCAAACTCAGGCTCTCAACATTTTTTTGTGAACAGATTGAAAGGTTATTGTTAAAGCAGTTGAAATGCCCCCCTCTCCACAAGTGTTGTTAACTTTTTCTTTATATCTCTGCTTCCATCCATCTGAGTTGGCAGACTCGGTGGCGTGACGCGACCCCAGCTGGGTCCTTCTCCACTTGTCAAACGCCAAATGGCAATCAGACAGCCCGTCTATCCATCTCGTTCCTTCTCACAGTTCTGCCCTTTTGTTCTTGATATCTCGCCCACGGTCTCACTTTTATCCCACACAATCTCTTTCACACTTTGGCTCTTATACTTCTCTCCCCACTTTATGCCTATAGCTTGAGTCACCTCCTTCTCTTTTCTCAGTTTGAATGACACGACTGTTTTATCAGATGCGGTTTTGCCAAGCTCCATTAAAATGTTGGGATTTTATTCAAAAAGCCAGAGAGCATTTTCTCCATAAATCAGCTGTTTAAGATTCAACATATCTTGGCAGGAAACTGGCCTAGTTGGGACTGACTTGCTGGGGATATATACACAATGCAGAAAATGGATGCTTCTTTTGAATTTTTTCCTGATGTAGCAGCTTGAAATGTTAGTGTGAGCATATAATTGTGTCGGGGCATTTGCCTCACATGCTCACAGATAAGAGGTAAGCTGCAGTGCTGTCGTAAAGAGGAGAGCTAAAGGTACAAAAGAAGCTCCTCTGAGGCTTCTAGCAACTCTGGACAGTAGGTATCCATATTATTTTGTTTTTTTAAATCTGGTTGTGCACACTGAAGGAGACCTCTACAGATGTGTTTATCTCCCTCTTGGATGATATAAACTAGGGATGCACCGATCTGCT
Organism: Odontesthes bonariensis; assembly: GCF_027942865.1. Classification (NCBI taxonomy): domain Eukaryota; kingdom Metazoa; phylum Chordata; class Actinopteri; order Atheriniformes; family Atherinopsidae; genus Odontesthes; species Odontesthes bonariensis. Next base: position 8,954,675 of record NC_134508.1, on the reverse strand, counting down.
TTTTTCACCTCTGATACCGATATCTGAGGTTTAGTATCGACCGATACAGAAAACAGTGCAGAATTATGGTATAGGCCTCGGTATGCTTCTCCGTCGCTATCCGTCAATCCGACTCCGTGGTCACTAACCCTTTCGAAGTTCTCCGCCGGGATGTCGGATACGCAAGGCAGTTCACCTCCCGATCAGTAGGCGTCGCTACGTTAAACGACCCAATCTCGCGACGTCTATCGTGAAAGTGGTTGATTGATTGTTCACCTTCCGGCTCCGTTCCACTCCTCACAGTGAACGATGGCGACCGAGAGAGAAGGACTGTTGTTGGAGTTGGAGCTTGTTGATAATGAAATGCAAATAATTTTGACCAAATGTTGACCGGCACACAGTAAACTCTTTCAAAAATGGCGGTGTTGTTGTTCTGAGAGGAAGGAGCTAAACCGGAAAAGTGATTCCGGAAATGATGTCGTTAGCCGACCAATCACAACCCTTGCGGTCTCCGTCGTCTCGACGGATAGATAGGAATTTAGGCCGAGGCACGCAAGCGACGGAGAGCGTCTCCGGGAGGGTCTCCATTGCTCTCCGTAGACGACCATAAATCAGCCTAAACAAACGCTAAGTTTCATTGTGTGTAAAAGACCGGGATCATTCTTTTGTACAAGGCAACATCAGACTTGACTTAAACATTTCTTTCCTTTTTTAAAAAAACAAAACAATAAATAAACAGATATAAATGTACTGAATTACTTATTTATTTAATAATTCTGCACCAGTAAAACAATCTTAACCATAAAAATATGGTTCAGTTGGTGCAATTAGGGATTCAAACTCCAATGTGAAACAAAATATTAGAAAAAAAACAATAGCTTTATGAGCTTGGTTGGTAGACTTTTTAAAACAAATAGCAATCAGTTCTTTATATAGTTTAGTGCAAATGGGAATTAAACATCCATTTAAAAGCATCTAAACAAAACAATAGCTTCTCCAACTTGGTAAAAACAAAGTCCCAATTTAACAAGTTTTTTTCACCAATAAAGGGGGCAGAATGGGAGCTTGGATGAAGAGAAAATAAATAAAATTAATAATTAAAAAAAAAAAATCGGCCCATATGGATCATTGTCACCGATACCCAATCTCGAATTTTCTTCGATATCGGTACCGATATCCGTTCCAAAAATCAGATCGGTGCATCCCAAATATAAACTCATTTTTCACCAGTTAAGGCATTAACATTAACACAGTGGTACAGCATGTCTGAGAAAGAGAAGCAAAACACAGCGGAAAAAAAGATGAAAAAACAAAAACGTGGCAAGAAGCAACCATAAAAGATGCAAACTGACCACAAAGTGATATAGAAAGACATCACAGTGGCACAAAATGACCAAAAAAAGAGATGCATAGAGAGATATGCCGAGACACGCAGGGAGCAGAGATGCAAAAAGACCCCAAATTAAGACAGAAAAGAGCAGAAAGAGATTATTTTTAAGGTAAATACATCAAACATGCAATAACTAACACACCAAACATGAGGAGATGGAGGGTGAATAAAGACAATAACCACAAATTGGACTGGATTGTGGTTATTTTGTCTCTCGGGGTGTCTGGTTGGACGTATCGGGGCCTTTTTACAGGTGTAGATTTGTTTCATATTCAGTCATTTAAGGGCCCCCGTGGGTGCAATTGAAAAATCTTGAAGCAGATGGGTGAAAAAAAATGTGCTGTTACAGACTCTCTGTATTTTACTCCTGCTTCTTTTCTCTCTGTGCTCATATTGAATCCAACTTCTCCTTTCTCCATCATGAATTATCTCTCAGCCATGTCAATTACAGCTCCCATACATCATCATCATCATCATCATCTCTCCATCTTAATTCTTCTCCCGTCATTGTCTCTGATCTGTCAGCCGCAGCCTCCGCTCGCAACACTAAGATCTCGCACCGAAGATCTGATACGACTGAACGGGCTCGAACGCCACTCCGTCTCGCTCTCAGTGCGCACGCCGCCGCCTGTCAGTTATCTGTCTCATCTATTGATGCTGGGTGGTGGTTGTCAGGGCTGATAGCCATCATGGCCTATGAGCCCTCCTCATCATTGACAAGTGATCAGCCGCATGCTGCCCTGAAAGCGATAGATCTGATAAGGCTGGACAGGAACAAATTGTCTATCAGTCTCTTTGTCCGTCTTCTGCTGTTAGTCATTTTTTTTAATTTGATCAACACCGCTAGTGCTCCTACTGGGCAACACATGGCTGATTCGAGGTGTCAGTGCAGCCCATCAACACAAAAATATACAACCAAAGGTTGATAAATGACTCTGATTCCCACTTTTATCCATAAAATGTACATGTAAATGTATTTTATTTATACAGCCCTTTACAGACAATCCTTACAATGTGCCAAAGTGCTTTACAGCAGGTAATAAATAAAGAGAAGAATAAGTAAAAACAAATAAAAACAATAAAAAAACAGTGAAAGCAATAAAATACAACACAATCGAATAAGATAAAATAAGAGTGTCATCATACTACTGGTTATTAAAAGGAATCCTAAATAAGTAGGTTTTTCTTTTTTATGCCTTTATTATATAGTACAGTGGAGAGAGACATGAAGCAGGGGGCAGAGAGAGGGGGAATAACACGCAGCAAAGGGCCGTCCGATGCAGGACTATAGCCTTTTGTACATGGGGCGTCTGCTGTACCCACTACGCCACGGACCGCCCTAATAAGTAGGTTTTTAGCCTATATCTGAAGAGGCCCAGGTCAGAAATAAGACGCAGCTGGACGGGGGGCTTATTCCAGAGCCTGGGGGCAGCTTTGGGAAAAGGCTCGCTCACCCCAGGGTTTGTATTCTGACCTGGGCACTTCCAGCAGAAACTGATCTGTTGACCTCAGAGCTCTACCAGGACTGTTAAAAGCTCAGATAAATACGACGGGGCGAGGCCGTTAAGAGCTTTAAAAACAAACATTAAAAGTTTAAAATCAGTTCTATAAAGGACAGGAAGCCAATGGAGGGAGTTAAGAACAGGAGTGATGTGCACACGTCTGTTGGTGTTGGTTAAAAGACGGGCAGCAGCGTTCTGCACCAGCTGAAGGCGACTGAGAGAAGACTGGGAGATGCCAACATAAAGTGCATTGCAATAGTCTGACCTTGAACTTATTTGGGCATGGATGGCTTTCTCAAGGTCATGACGACTTAAAAACATTTTAACTTTGGCCAGGAGACGTAACTGGGAAAAACTAGTCCTGACCACATTGTTAATTTGTTTTTCCACCCTCAGATGAAAGGTCAAAGGTCACTCCCAGATTTCTGATGGTTGAACTGAGCTTTGAAGACAAGGTGAAGGGATATGGATAAAAGTGCACGGAAATCATGTGCTTCGCCATCTTATTTTGGTCTTTTTTTTCCATACCTGTAAAGATTATCTCGGAATTCACTTTAAACAAAAATGTTTCTCTATTTTCATGCACTTAAAGGGATAGTTCGCCTCTTTTGACATGAAGCTGTATGACATCCCATATTAGCAACATCATTTATGAACATCTTCTTACCCCCTGCTGCGTCCTGTGAGCAGAGTTCCAGCCTCGTTTTGGTGTTGATGAAGGTAGTCCGGCTAGTTGGCTGGGGTTTAAAAAATAAAGCGTTTTGCTTCTCAAAACAATATGCGTTCAAAAGAGTAATACATTTGCATCACAAAATCGTTCTCCAGGAAAAAGTCAGACCTCACAATCGCTTGGTGCTATTTTCTCTTCCTTCGTATCACTACACGCATCCGTATAAATTCGTATCCCCTTTAAATTGGTGTTTTTTTTAAAAACAGACCATTGAGCTTTGTTTGATATGTTGGAGTGGTACACATAAAAACATTGTTTGACATTTAATATGTGAGCTCCCACAACCGTAAGATTATTACGTCTACACATGGGTGACATGAGGTGGATTAAAACTCAAACCAGTCCAATCTTGTCTCATCCATAAATCGTCAGCGGTGTGGATTATCACATTACCATGTCAATGCAGAGATGATGAAAGAAGAAGTTCCAATCTAATCACGGTTCACCCTGAGATCCATGAGCCGTCAGCGCTATGGACTACATGACAACTACGTCTAAATGGATGTGGAGTGAGTGAGGGAGGAGGGGCTGTGGTGCCAATCCAATCCCGTCAGGGGTGCAAGCTGTCAAGTGTGGGTTATGCTTTAAGGCAATCGTATCAACCACATCGATATCATGGAGGTGAGGCGAGAAAAAGGATTATATTATGACTGTGTCTATAATGGAGGCTCAGAGATAAAGGCAAGAGGCTTATTTCCTCTTGCGTACACCTACGTGCTGCTGTGTCTGCGCTGGCAGATAACATCTGAACGACAACAGCTCTGAGTTAAAATCTCCTTTATTAACCAAATCTATTTCCTCTTTTTCACCATTCCTCTTACGTGGCCAGAATAATGACAGCTGTCAACAGTACTGAGCATCTCCAGACATCTGGACCGCATCTGGAAATTCTAATAGCAACTCAGCAAGCCCTGTTATTCTCTCACAAGTTGATGATGACTCTGTGTGAACGTATTTTGGTGGCAAAGAGGTTGTTAGACGGACTATTACCCCCACAGATGTAGTAGCTCAGCATGATGTAACCACATTTGGTTGCTTTTCTTTAGGATGATGGACAATTTCCCAGAAATATCTCATACAAGACAGTAGATGAATGTATTTTATGCCAGAAATAACGTCCAGGTTTAAAAAAAAAAAAAAAAAACTTCTCCTTTAAGATATTTTTTGAGCCACGTTGTCTTTTGTATTGAGAGAATTTAACTCTTTAACACTACAGGTTCTCCTTAAAAACAAAAAGGTACTATAGTTGAATTTGAAAGCTTCACTTATACCCAAAGGGAAGTTATATTAAACATTAGTTATTAGTCATTTTTAGAAACGGTCAATATACTTCATGCTAGGGATGTACCGATACTGGTATCGGGCCGATACTATTCTAATATACTCGTTAAAGTTAACCAATACCATGAACCGATACCAATTTATTGCATGAAGACCGTTTGAAACAAACCACCCACTAGGGGTATCACTAGGGATGCACCAATACTGGTATCGGGTATCGAGCCAATACTATTCTAATATGCTCATACTCGTTGAAGTTAAACGATACCAATTTATTGCAAGAAGACCGCGATCAGAGGGTGGCTTGTCATTTTTGTTGTATTTTTTTAGATTGGCGGCTCAGGGAGATGTCGAGCTAATCGGTAACAGTGTGGTTAGGCTAGTGAGACCGAAACCTGTCTTCCAATTCATTGCATTTTTTTTGTGGTAGAAGTATCGGCATCGGTACTCGATATTGTCAAGAACTCAGATCCAAGTATCGGTATCGGTTTGAAAAAAAGTGGTATCGGTGCATCCCTACTTTATACCTTTCTTCAGCCCCTGAAATGAAAAATAAGATGAAAAATAACGATGGGTTCAACTTTTGGCTTTTATTGTCATCTATTTATCGATGTAAAAACTTAACATCATTAGTCGTATGTCTTGAAAATGATCAAACAAAACGTGCTCGGCTTGTTTCAAGCCTGAAACCTGCTCAGTTCACTGGGGGGCAACAAGTCTTCATGAGCCAGATGATTCATATTCTCGACGCCTGGTCCAGAGCCCCTCCTTTAATTTTCTGAGTCAGTGGAAACTGCTCTGCAGCTCCGTACTGCCAGTTATCCCTCTGCTGCAGTAAGTGACAGGACGTTTGCGCCGGTGGTAAACGGGAAAACGTCAATCTTCAGAGCTCGCTTATCGACAGGTTACAGACTGCATAGGGAGGTCGGAGGGGATTCCAAGCATGGAACTCATGTTCAGGTCCAACCTCGTTGCTGATGTTTCTTCACTTACTTTTTAAAAAATCTTGCTTTGACATCCTTCACTCTGCAACTCTACTAATTTGCTACACAATAGAGGTGCGAGGTTAAGTGTAGGGTTTGGCATTAAAAGTTCTTTGATAATGTCAGAAAAACATCATGATTGGATGTTTAAAAACGCACAATATATTTTATTTGACCGCAGAAGGTTTTGTCAAAAAGTGACACAGCAGTATGTAACGAGTTGGATGAGCAGGTGCAGCAGCTGTAATCTGGTTGCATGTAGAATGAACACTCAGAATATAGGATCTGCACTTTAATGCCTGCAAGAGCAGGGGGGACACAAGCTCTGCCTCAGCAACTGCAACGGCTCAGAAAATATGCAAATGAGGTCCAACTCGGACCAAACGATGAAAAACGTCATTTTTACAACATTAAAGACAACCTGAAGCTACATTTACAGGACGTTTCCAACTAAACAAACAACTTTCAAACACACTGGCTTAATTTAATGACAGAGAGCATCCCTACACATCTTACCATCACACGCACTTCCCAAGTTTTTAAGATTAAGATTAAGATCGGATTTATTGCATACACACAAAATTGGTCCTCCGCATTTAACCCATCCAGGTGTCAGCTGGGGGTGGGTGCAATGTGTAGAAGGAAATGGATGCGGACTTTCAAAAACAAGACTTGATTATTTATTTTAAAAAAACAAGGTTAACAAAAAACGCAGCTGAGCTGGAAGACAAGATCAAGACTGTGGAAAAACCAAAACTTGACTAAGGCAAAACAAAACAAGGAACATGACGTGGCATAACTACAAAGTGACTTATCTTGGCTGTGACTGTGGTGAAGGATGTAAGATGAAAGGATCTCACAATCAATGGCTGTGTTGGAAACCGCATACTTCTCCTACTGACTTTTTTCCCGGATGCATACTAAATTCGCCGAAATGTTGGGTATGCATCATGAGGTCACTACTCATACTCAAACTACCCAACATGCAACGTAACGTGACGTCGCCGATCGTCATTTCCTGTCAAAACGGCAGTTTCAAGCTAGCTACAACGAGGGTAGGTTCACTTCCTGTTTTCAAAACAAAAGCACCAATTGTATCGTAATGGCTTTCCTTATAATAAAAGGTAATGGGTATTTTATTTTGTGAAAATAACCGGGAGTGCGTTGCTCACTGCTGCTGGCTTTAGTAGCGCCGAATTCGTGGAAACAAAATTGTAAATAGCCGGTATTTTGTCAGGTTTTCAACACGTTGGGGATCTGAATGACTACTTTCTCGCCTGAAAATATTTCAAATGTTGCTAAAGTTTACAGAGTTTACAGCTTAAAGCTATGGTAGGTAATCCTAGAGAGCTAGCAAGAGAGCTAGCAAGATTCGAAAGTGGCCCCTCCTCTAAGCTCCACCCCCCGCTCTCCATTCCGTCAGTGCTTCATCCAAAGCCGGTAGAACCGCGTGCGCACACGGAGCAGGGAGCCGACAGGGGGGGCGTAGGCAGAAAGCAGAGGCATCTGAATGGTTTTTTGTAGGCGCTCCAATCCTGATCTCGGATTGGTCAGCTTTTTCTCAGTCCTGCAGCTGCCACAGAGGTCTGATTATTTTCGTCCCTTTTTCTAAATACATCTTGTATAGATTTCTCTCAGGATAGACGGACCATTTCACCCAGTATTACAAAATGTGTTTCTGAACAGGATTACCAACCATGTCTTTAAGCGAAATCTTCAGGCAGGCTGATTTCGGCTCGGGCAGGAGCGACATGCATTGTGGGTAAACGCTCTGCATACTGTCTGATCGATGAGTATGCAGTATGGAAGTATGTAGTATGCGGTTTCGAACACAGCCAATGTGAGAAACCAGAGAGACTACATACTGAGGGAACTGATGAATGACTGGATGCAGCTGAGAAGAATCGGAAGGTGAAGTGAACGAAACAATTGACCTGAACATGGGGACTGAGGAACCAGAAACTGAGGGGAAAACAATGGCAAAACTTAAGAACTAAACATGAACTTAAAAACTAAGACATGACATAAACTAAAACGTGATAAAACACGGGGAAAACCCCATGGATGTGACACCAGTATAATCTCAATCTTTTGAGATTATATAACCTTTCCGGTCAATGGACAACCGACTCTAACCCCTAAGCCTTCCGGGCGGAAAGGTGCGGCTACGCTGTATATAAAAAGAAAAGAAGCCTTTTAGCTTTTTCTTTCCACAACACGCTGTCATATCTCTTATTGCATTTACACTCCAGGCTGAGAGGGACAAACTGGAACAAACGGCAAACATCGTACATCAAAGCCTGTCGATGTTTTCAGCAGCTATCAACATGACCACATTGTGAGGGATGATCAGAGAGACTCAATGGGAGAGTTAAAGTGAGAAGTGAAAATACAGGCGCAAAAAACAGAGAGCAGGGCACGAAAAACATAAAAACACAGAGCGGCATTGCTCCCTCTGTCATCCTTATATGAAAAGAGAAGAAAAGTGAATCTGAGCTGAGGATCGTAAGCGTTGGTGTCTGTCTGCAAAGGGACATTAACTCACCGTCTTATCCAAAGTATAGTTCAACAAATACTCACAGAGAGCGATGTTTAATTCATAAAGAGAATATAAACACGAAACAAATGCTGGAAACTTCAGACATTACACAAATGCAATAACTAAAAAGGGAAAAAATACATAAGAAGAAGTGACTTTGGAGAACCGAGACGGATGAAATGAAAACGAGAAAAAATGGTTGACGGCAGGCACAAGAAGAGAAAAAACATCTACGCTCGAAGGAGAATACAAAGATTGACTTTAAAGTGACAGTAAAGAAGACACTAGAGAGAGTGACAAGGGCAGACAGGCAGAAACACAGACGGATCTGGGAAGGAGACAAAAACTGAGACAAAAACAAACAAACAAACCCAAAAAAAGAGACAAACAGATTGAGGAGAAACTCACCGACTGACACGAAGACTGAAGTTCTGCATAATAACTACTCTGAGTCTCTTTTTGTTACTGGCCTGTCAACTTCAAAGGCAATTTCAAGGACAGACAATTGAGACGGCGCAACGTCTTAAAAGTGTGTTTTTTTTAAAGTTTCTTGTGGCGTTTGTGACGATCAATATCAGCTAACGTTCCATTACGTGATATTTTTCCTCCTAACGGGCAGACAGACGGGCTAAAAAACTCAGTTAGGATTTATTATTGATTTATCAAGTCTGGAAGTGCTTCTATGGGACTGCCAACTGTGAAGCTAAACAGTAGAGTCTGATAATGACTAAAGAAGCCAAACTGGAGGTTAAACAGTCTTGTTGGGAGACTCATTACGTGTTTTTAATCATAACTACTTCAAGTTGTTGCTTGAAAAGTCAGCTCCTTTGTGTAACTGGGTAAAAAAAAAAAACGGTGTGCATTCTGTAGTCTTTGCTATAAGCTGAGTAGAAACAAAGCTGCTTACTTTTTAATGCTGTGATGCTACAGTTAGCTGCAGCTAGCCACCAGCTAGCCGCCAGCTAGCCTGGAAAACCGCACCTGGAACAAATCTAGACAAGCACAGAAAGGACATGCAAACTCTATGCTCATCTATGTGACTCTTTTGTATCATATACTGCTGTTTTGTGAAGTCATTGGCATAAAAAGTCCAGACCAAGGCCTGCTCTCCTGTTTGGGACATCAGAAAATGAACCATTAAAAGACAACAACTTTTTAGCTCTTCTCAAGTAAAGTCTTCACCTCGACTTAGCCCTTGAGCAGATAAGAAAACATATGCCTATGTGACTTTTAAGATTAATAGATCAATGATCCAATAGGATTTGGTTCTATAACTTTGGTCGAGTCTGCTAAACATAAAATAAAAAGTCACCTATTTGGAAAGATAAGGTAAAATAGCAAAAACACAATCGAATATACAACCCGACAGTGTTCTGTCTTGTACACAAAAACAAGCTTATAACTCCCTCTCATCTCTTTGCTGCTACAGTATGCAAGGAGAGGGGGCTTTGCCTGGTCTTTGGGTCTGTGTTGGCTCTAACTCTGGGCTTGTGTTGCTGTTTGTTTCCCTGATCAGAGCTGCCTGTTTCAAGCATGTCACCAGCAGTAAGGCCACGGCTGCCAGCATCCTCATTACCGCCTCTACTACTGGCAGAAGTCGTTGGAGCACAAAAAAATATATGATTTCGAGGCACCTGCCTTGGATGCCATCTGTAAACTTTTTTTGATACAAACTTCATGTTTTGTCTCGTGTTTTTTTATCCATGTCTGTTTTAAGCGTCTGTGTTTCATATCACTGGGTCTGAGGTAGACCCACGTTAACATGACAGCAAGGCAGGGACGCATCAAACTAATAATGAGGACAGCAGCCAATCATATTGAATTGTTCCCCCAACCTGGTCAGAGCCAGTACCCACAATCTATGGGCCAGTTTATCAAGGACTATGCCAATCAATTTGAAAAGAATTTTGAACCTCTCTGACTCACTAAAACACAATTTAACAGCACAGTTTTCCCGCAGTCAGTGACACTGTGTATCTGTGCCAAGTTCCAAGTTCCAAGCCAGGTTAATGATGTAGTGTATTTTACGAAACATAACCAAGTAGTTGCGATATGTAAACCCAACCACACACAAAGCGAAACTCCGACACAGCCATTGGCGCAGATAGCACTGAGGACGTGGGGACATGACACGATCCCCCCCCCCCAGATTCATAGTGACCCCGATCCCCACCCCGCCCATCCGCCCATACTTAAGGTGGCAAACTTTGCCGATAAAACCGGTTGTTAAGGGGTAACAATAAAGTGTCCCGAGCTGAGGAAATAAAACAATGAGAACTGATGGGTGATGTTAAATGGTTATTTATTGGAAAAGAAAAGTAATACTATTCAACCAAAACCTAGAAGAAAAACACATTCCCAACGTTACCTCCTGAGGACAAACAAGAACCTAAATGATTAACAGAACAACAAAACCCAAAGTCAAACTGTCAACCTCCTTCCACTGAAAAAGTTGCGCTTCACGACAACCTGCACAAGCTACTGCAAAAATACTCCAACAACCGCTGGCCCCACTGGCTCCTGGGTTGCGTCTTCCAGCACCTTTAGACTAGGTCTAATCCCAGCTGATTATACCTAGTCACACACAGCTGGGACAACTCACCTGCTCACCAACTCCCCTGGCTGCAACCCTAACACACACACACACACACACACACTATATACGACCCTTGGGTCGTAACACCGATTAATGTCCCGTAACTTTGACTAACTTACATTCCAGCGTGCATTGAGATGCGTTCCAGTTGTACACAGATGTGAGAATATCCTAGATCCAAGTCAGATTTTTAATCTGAAGTCGGATCCGGCTCGGAAAGTCGGATTAATCTCACCAGCCCTACATAGAGTTCATGCTTTTTTGTATGTTTGTAAGGCTGGGAGTGCTCAACTTTGGGGTCACATTGTTCCGAGCTCCAAGTTCCGAGTTATCAGAGCGTTTTTTCTAAAACTAAACAATGCAAGTAGGCTATCCACAAATATGTTGTGGTTTCACAAACAAACGTTTCAATAAAACTTATTTTGCATAAACATGAGGTTTTGGTGGGTGATTGGTATTCCAGTCGGTTTCATAATGTGTGGCTGGTGTTAATCGGGTCGGCTTTTGTTTAACAATGTTCATTGTTGTTTATCCATGACTTCAAAATAATTCTACAACGGCTTTTTAGTGCAAACTATTGGCCCATAGGGGATTACAAAAGTAACGACTTGGGCGCCAGTTAATGCCCGAATTACTCAAAAATAACTTAATGAGGTGAAATCATTTATTGACAGCTTGGTCCCCCCCAGTTCAAAAATGCCATCTGTACTTTCCATCATCTGTCTTCTGGCCTCCATATGAGGACTTTTTGCTTGTGTGTCAGTGGCTAATGTTGCCAGGGACCATCAGGAAAACCCGTTAACCACCTCCTGGTAATGAGAACTGCTAAAAAAAACCTGAAAGGTGATGTTGTGAGATGAGTTAAGAGTGCAAACAGCTGCACCGCTGCTCTGCTGGATTCCAACATCAGTCAATATAAAGCTTTTATATTGTTGATAAAATTTGAAATATTCTCAGCTGTTGCTCGAGCGTGGAAAACTCTGAGTGGGTCACCTGAAAACCTCCTATTGTTCTTATTTGGATCATGCCTGATGTAACTCAGAGTAACCAAAGATCTGAAATGCTTCTTCTGTCGTGGATACAAAAGCAAGAGGACATAGAAGGGCTCAGGTGGGAACAGACAAAGACTATTCACTCTCAGAGGAGGTGTAATCAAAAAGGAATAGATGTGCTCTTATTTTCCTCATCTTTTTTTTTATCTGCTCATCTCTTACAAAAGCTCACCTCTGTCAAATTCTCTTGAATTCTTCCTTTTGTCTGTGCATGTACTGCATGCATTTGTGAATTCTTTATGTCCCGTGTTCTGTAGGGGAAAAAAAGAGGCAGTTTTCATAATAAGAGAATTAAAAAAAATGGCTGCAGAGAACCTGCTGCCTGCTGCGTTCTGTGAGTTTTTTAAGTCAAATATTGACAGAAAACGTGTGCATTCTCAGTTTTATCTGGGACAAACAATCTCTGCAGAGTCTCCTGAGAGCAACACACGGAGTAGATGAAGATTTAATGATACCTGAAGGGAAAATGGACTTTTGCAGCTGCTCAGATCGGGGGGATTCAGATGAGATGAGAATGGAAAAAACTAAGCAGAAGAGTGTTATTACTAAAACAGCGCTAGAAAGACGAGATAGAGGGGGAAAAAAAGCTTCTCTGACTGAATGTTCGTCTCACGGAATATATTCGTGTATATAATACATCTTGAATTAGGAAGAATGAGACTTAACAGGCTAAAAGTTTTCAAAGAAAAGCCAAACCAACAGATTAATACTCAGAAAGGTTTGATGTTTGATGTTAGTTTCACACAACTAGCTGCAGTTTTATATAAATATGTATTATTTAGATATTAGCAGCATATGGAAAAGCTGATGTCGTGTGTTCAGACTCCAGAAACGGTTCTTCAGTCAAAGGTTGATGCAGTTTTCCCAGAACATGCCACAACTCCATTTGGCTTTTTCTCTGCTTGAAACTGCAGATGGTTTCCACACAACGTTGGCATGACGAGATGCTCGTTATAGCGGCACCCTGTGAAGCTGTGCCGACACAGATCGGGACACAAAAACCTGCTTTGTATGTTTGTTGAATGATGCTGAGAACAGGAGTATAAGTAACCATAACGACATCCATGAGAGCTCACCTCCTCTCGGTGAGGAGTGAGTGCTGAGCTCTTGGGTTTTGTAATTCACTCGCGTTGATGTGCCAATCCGTGCGGCCATTTTGTAAACTGTGTGCACGGATTTCTGTGAACTTTGAAGTGTACTGGTGTAAATGTTCCATGCATAGAGGCCTTCTCGTCTTATCTAGGTTCGACAAAGTGCTTCAGGGTTTGTTTTTAATTCATACATTTTGCATTTGCTGTTGTATGTTTACTAGGGCTGGGTGAGTTAACTCATTATTATTGAGTTAACTCGTTATTATCGTGTTAACTCGTTAATAATTTAACGGCGATAAATATTTTATCGCGCATTAGCGCAGTTTTTATTATTTAATTTTATTAATGTAAAAGTCTGTCGCTCACAGGCTTTTATTTTGTAAAAGTCTGTTGCTGTCTGCTGTGGAACCGGAAAAGAAAGTAATCGGCGGATCCACCAAACATGGAGAAGGGTACGGAACTTTTACTCGGCCATTTTCATTTTAAAGTTCTTCCAGACGGCGGAGTCGACAGAACCAAAGTCATCTGTAAACACTGCCAAGTTTAACTGTCTTCTCAGCGTAGTAGTTCCAGTCTAAAATATCACTTAAAGGCAAAACACACAACTGATAGCAGCAAGTCATTCAAGGAAACAGACAAAATAATTATATTTTATTACTTTTATTATTTTTCGTGGCTCAAAATATGCGTCACACTCGCCGAAACGCCGGGCATTTATCGAGACTTTCAACTCCAGATAGGCCAAGTATGGAGAAATGTAAGAAAAGAAAAATATCTGAACAAAATAGAACATTTAATGATGCCTGGGCAGATTCATTTGCATTTACCTCTGACGAGAGTGGCTTACCGGTAGGCCTAATTTTCGTAAGCAACACACTATAGTTGTTTATACAAAGTGTAAAGATAAAAAACCAATATCTTAATTTTAGATGTCAAAAAGTATTTGGGGCTCCCAGTGTTTTCTTTTCCGTGTAAAACGGGTCCAAATGGTTCTGTTGAGTGTTAAAGGTCGCCGACCCCTGGAATAGATCATCTCCTCTGCCGTAATATGTTCTTTTGGAGCGTTTAGGGGTCTGAAACTGATCCGTGAAAGGGCCGGTGTGGCTGCAGGGTCTGTGTGTGACTGTGTGCGTACATCTTGGTTTACCTTGTCGTTAGCAGTGTTGACGTGTTCACTGACTGTCAAACCAGGAGCTGCGTTTTCTGTCTTTTTTCTTTCAGTTTTTTCTCTCTCAGCCGTTAATTCCTCCACAGGCCTCTTTGTCCTAAACCTGCCTCTCAGTTTATCAGTTTTTTTTTTTCATTTCTTAACATTTGGCAGCCTGACATGAAATGACGCTCGAGCTGCCGCGAGCATCTCAAACAGTATTTTGACGTTTTTTTTGTGTATATTTTCATCACGGCGAGCATGTCGAGCTTGTCAGTGCTGCCTTTTATTTTTCCTCAGAGGGGCTGAAAACAAATCAGCACTCATCAGAGAGTTACTCACCATTCAGTTGTGACACATATTTAACACACATGCATGGACTGTGTCACAAACTGAAACGCGTATAAGCCTCACACGTGCACGCATACACTACCGTCTCCTTATTTAAACTGCCATCGGTAATAGGCCTCTGAATTATAGTGTGTCACAGCTGCATAGCATAAATTGCATGTATGTGTGTTTGTTGAAGTGGCTACTGATGGGTACAGAGGTTAAATATCCCGTCCGCTTTTCGGTCGCCGGCTGTGATTTGAGGGCCCTCGTTGGAGGCAACTTGATTGCATTTGTGATTTGTGGGTGGGCAGAAAGCTTTGCCAGGCGGCGTTGAATGACAAACGGCACAAAGGTGATAAAAGCAAATTGACAGGGTGACAGACAGACGCAGCGCAAATACTTTACATTTTTTTCAGATAATTGTGAAAAAGCAGAAAGTGGCTTTGGAGTAAAGAACATGAAAAATAGCTCCTCTGTCAGAAAATGAAGACTCAAACAGCTACTTTCTTCACCCCTGACAGGCTCTCGATTTAAACCGCAGATTAGAGTGCGATTACACTGACAAAACACTGAAAAATATATTGCAGCGTCAGACATCTTAAGGTGTCATACGGCTGAAAAATGCGTCTCCTTTGTAAGCGTCCGTGACAAAGTCCAGATTAATGACCAGAGCAATATTCAAGTGTTTATTAGGGAAGTGACAAATTAAAAGAAAAATACATTTAATTCACTTGGAATGAAATAAATAATGAAACAGTGCAAAAATCTGTTTTAATCTGCATTTATTACCTGTTTGTGCGTGTGCAAGACGAGTAAAAAGGGCCCAATGCTTTTCCACATAGTAGTGTCACAATCCTTTGTTAGAAATGTTTGTGTAGTGGCCATTTGTCCATAAAAAAACAAATTAAACTTAAACCAAAACAAAATCAAAAGGCCACTGATGCACCATGGGGGATGTGGTTTAATGCAGGCAAAAGAAGATGAATGTCATTTTCTGATGATTTATTTCAAAACAATAAAACAAACAAAAGATGACCGATCTTCACACCCTATCTCTAAGGCTGTGTTCGAAACCGCATACTACATACTGCATACTACATACTTCCATACTGCATACTCATCGATCAGACAGTATGCAGAGCGTTTACCCACAATGCATTTCGCTCCTGCCCGAGCCGAAATCAGCCGGCCTGAAGCTGATTTCCCTTAAGCTCTAAACTCTGTAAACTTTAGCAACATTTAAAATGGTTTCAGGCGAGAAAGTAGTCGTTTAGATCCCCAACGTGTTGAAAACCTGACAAAATACCGGCTATTTACAATTTTGTTCCCACGAATTCGGCGCTAGTAAAGCTAGCCGCAGTGAGCAACGCACTTCCGGTTATTTTCACAAAATAAAATACCCGTTGCCTTTTATCATAGGGAAAGCCATTACGATACAATTGGTGCTTTTGTTTTGAAAACAGGAAGTGAACCTACCCTCGTTGTAGCTAGCTTGAAACTGCCATTTTGACAGGAAATGACGATCAGCGACGTCACGTTACGTTGCATCTTGGGTAGTTTGAGTATGAGTAGTAACCTCATGATGCATACCCAACATTTCAGAGAATCTAATATGCATCCGGGAACTTCTCACATACTCAAACTCGCTTACTAACTCAAAAAGTTAGTATGAGTAGTAGGAGAAGTATGCGGTTTGGAACACAGCCATAAGTCTAAGTCAAAGTCAAAGGCTCAGCTCCCTCTTCACCACGACGGACTGACGCAGAGCCTGCATCACTGCTGAAAAGTATAAAAAAAAATAAAAATAAATCCCTTAATTTACCCTAAGCTCTCCCTGAACTTGATGGCAGCAACACGCCTCAAAAAAGCTCAAATGAGGGCAACAAAATGCTGGAAAAAGTAAGTGATCATAAAAAGAAACAGCCCATGTTGTCAAACAATTAGATTAACTGGCAACAGTTCAGTGACACTTCCAGATATCACCACGAACACAAACCGGAGTGAAACCTTTTCCTGCGAAAGAAGCAGCCACATGTGAACACAATCCAGAAATGCCACAGTCTGTCGTCATATGCTTCGCATTTCTTCCATTCAGACGCACCTTAAAAGTGTGTGTTTTTGTCTTTCTGATCCTAAAAAATGACCGTATTCAGACAGGAGAGGAGCGTCGGAGCCTCAGAGCAGCTGCTTGTTTTCTGAGTGTCTGTTGAGGTCAGAGATATTTTGGAATAAGCCTCTCACAGCGGTGACGTTGCACTTCCACACAAACGACTTTGTCCACGTTTTACCTTCAGAATCTGGTCCGGAGAAGACCTTCAGATCCATAAAGTCGGTGTAATCGGTGGATAAAATGATTAAAAAGCCTTAAATATAAGGAGGAGAAACACATAGGGCTGTCAGATTCTCTCAGAGTCATTATGCTGGTGTTCACAGAACAAGTGCTAAGATGAAGATGGATGGGTTACCTGACAGGTAGAATCCCTTTGTAACCCTGAGCCGGAGCAAATAGAGCCGTCTGACAGACGTACAAATGGAAGCAGGAGATAAGAGAAACGAGACGAGGGGAAGGAACAGGGTAGGGAGATGAGTGAGGGATGGAGGGAGGAACACGAACAGCTGGTCGTTCAGATATTTCATGTCAACAGAAGGACCAGAAAGGGAGAAATTGAGTCATTTTACAACCACAAGGGATATTAATTGGACTTAAAGAGATTTGTTAAAAGGAAGGGGAGTTAATGTTAAAGAGATTGAGACGAATAAAATGTAAAAAGAAATCAATGGTGGATGGATGTGCTCATTTATATGCAGCTTAAGCCACTTTTCAGATTCTCTTTGGAGACGGTATAATGGTTCTTTGTCTTCATTGTTTCTCCTTTTCGTTTCTGATTCATGTTTCCCGACTCGCCCTCACAAAGGGCGAGCAATCAGCCAAAATCAAAGAATTAAACGAGCCACGGACATTTCTTCAAACCACCACAATCAACTTTCGTCCACCTGTAGCCTCTTTATATTTCAAAGCCACGGAGTGAAATATCCACCGACAGACGAGGTGATTACATCATGTGTCACCTTTCCAATCGGGATGTATTTCCAACAGTAAGTGAACTATATTTTATTTTCCATCTATTAGAAGCCCTGAAGTCCTGCAAGAATTCTGCAACATTGATTTTTAAAAACATGACAAAGGGTTCAAAGTGTCCCCCCCTTCCCCACAGATTCCCTGGATTCCTATCCAATCAGGCATCTGTTGAATGTGCTGGGAAAAACAAGTCAGATTGATGGAGAGCCCACCTCGCGACTGCAGGGCACTCCCAGGGTTCTTGGGGGAGTCCGTGGGTCCTGTCAAATGGTGTATTTCTGAGTATAATGAAACCTGAATTATATAAATAGCAGCAGCCATCGTAAGAGCTGGTTGAATCCTGAATTCTGCCCCGACGCCATGTTGGAAACATTTTGAGCCAAAAATAAAAAGCGTGGACATGTTAGTTAGGCAGGCGGATTAACTGGGAGCCGGTCCTCGATACTTCCCATCCAGAGGTGGGTAGAGTAGCCAAAAATTGTACTCAAGTAAAAGTACTGTTACTTCAGAATAATATTACTCAAGTAAAAGTAAAAAGTATTCATCCTAATAATTACTTGAGTAAGAGTAAAAAAGTGCTCGGTGAAAAAACTACTCAAGTACTGAGTAACTGTTGAGTAACGTCTGATTTATTTGTTAACACAAGCATTCAATCAGACAGACAAAAATACTAAATAATCATCTTTAGGCAAATTAGAGGATTCATCCAATTGATTAAATGAATTAAAATGAATTAATTAATTACAAAATAGCTTAAATTAAAATAATCCAGGTAAATTCAAGAACTTAAATAAAAAATAAAAGAGACTTAGGAAATGTTTAAAACATATGTAACCCATATGTAACCTAAAAAACAAACATTCACCTATCCATGGGGGAAAAAACGAGTTTAGGAAACTTACCGCTACATGTTTCCTCAAGTTAGATGTTGAGTTTCTGCTGAAATGTGCGTTTGTTTTGGTTGACACAGAAGACACATAATGTAGCTGCTGTTTCTCACTCTTTGTAAGGTAAAAATGTTTTCAGTATGAGGCCTCGTCTGCGTCTTCATTTCCCACCGTTGGTTCTGACATTTTTCATCTGTTTCTTTGTTTGTTTGCTATGACTGCTAATGCTAAAGCTAACCCGTCCCGCCACTGAGATTGAGTATGGTCACGTGACCAGACTGCACGGCTACGTCTGATTGGTGAAACACAGTCAGGTGGTAGAGCCTTTGGCGGAAGTCTCTCTCTCTGTCAGAATAAAACATTAAAATGAGGCGTACGCGGGGGGATAAAAATAATGAGGCGTAGAATACCAAAGAGGTAAGAAGAAAAGTAACCAGCTCATTGTAGCCTAATGTAGCGGAGTAAGAGGACAGTTTCTGCTGCACAAATCTACTCAAGTTGAAAGTAAAAAGTAAAGTGATTTAAAACTACTCCTAGAAGTATAATGTTTTCAAAAACATACTTAAGTAAATGTAACTCGTTACTACCCACCTCTGTTCCCGTCTCTACCTATGAACACAGGCTTCATTTAAGCTGCTTTTATCACTCCGTAGCAATGTGTGCTTGTAGGATTGATCGAGTCATCTTGCCTCTTTATCACCTTTTCTGTGACAAATTCTTATTGTTTTAGACTTCAAATACCGCAAACACAGTTTGCATTCTAGTTTTTTTTTTCAAGGACCAAGCGGCAGATTGAATAACAGACACACACTTACATGATTTATCAGAGGGAGGCAATAAATGCCTGTTTTTAAAACCAAGCCACCATATAAAAGCCTTGGATCACAGTAGTAATGGTTCCCTGTAGGCTGGTGATAACTCTGTGTTTATATATGTGAATGTATGTGTGTGTGTGTGTGAGGAAGACTGAGGCAGACTGAATGTGACAAACACAGAAAGAAAGGCAATAACGTCTGAAAATGACAGACAATGTGGAAGAAAAGAGGGCGATAACCACAAAAAGGGAGAGAGAGAAAGCCTCACACAGTAACAAAGACATCACCGACGGCCTCTGTGTCATTTTCCATCTCTGCCAGCTCCATCTAATCTGAGCCCCTGATGTGTTTCTTTCTTCATTTGCAGTTAGCGGGTTGGATTATATACCCTACTCCCAACTGTGGGCTCCATGTTACTCTGTGTGTGAGGCGAATGTGTCTTTTGTGTGCAAGGGTTAGTGTGTTTTTCTATCCGAGTGCGTGCACGTGGGTCTTTACAAGGCAGCCCTCATGTGGGGGTGGTAGAAATAGCCCATAATATTCCCCGAGTGATTTTCTCCCCGAGGCGAATGAAAAAGGAATAAGCTAGGTGTACATGGCCCGATGCAGAAAACTATTATCTGACAATGAATGTAATTTTTACGCTCCGTGGTCGCATGGGCAAAAATATCCCGAAACAACTTCAGCCGGCTGGAACTTTTAAGGCAGCAAACTCCATGACTGGAGTGAATTGTGGAACGATTTTATTTTGGAGCAGCTTTCTGTCAGGTGCTGTTAAAAGTGTGAAACGGAAAGTTTTTTTTTTATTTTTCTTCACGGCTTTAGCCTAATTTTAACTTTGAGGCTCCTGCCCACCACCTGTTTGAATGTCTTCGTGCCTGGAAAAGAAAGAATAAAAAACCTCAAACCGCCATCGTTTTTCAGTCTATTAAAGAACACGATGATCAGCCAAGTGAGGTCACATGGCACTGAAAGGATCGGATGATTGGCTGAATTACAATAAGACTGAGTTATTAACCCTCTATGGCATGCATTATGATCCCAGTTGGTAAAAAAAATGTTTTGGGTGTTTTTTTGTCTTTAAAATAGACCAAGTAAACATAATCAAGAGACATTTTCAAAAAATATTATTTTTTTAGTAGTTTTTAGGGTTCGTTGCCATACGGCAACACTGTACGATAGTGGAAAGTAATGAAAACAAGAGAGTTTTGTTTAAAATTGTAATAACTTTTATTTAAAAACTCATGTTATAGTCTCAACAATCCCCAGTAGCCTGGACAGTTAAGAATGCATCTCATTTGAAAGTAAAAACCATTTAAAAAGACATTTTCAGTCTTTTAAAGAACACAATGAGCAGTCAAGTGGGGTCACATGACACTGAAAGGATCGGATTATTGACTAAATTACAATAAGATTGAGTTATTAAGTGCATGTAGACACCTTAATCTGACAAGAAATTGGGTCGGATCGGGTTACTCGCGATCGGATTAAGACCCCGAGATAACTCGGTTTAAATAGCAATAGTTGAAATGGGTACAGCGCCACCTATCATATGACAAGCTTTGTGCCTATGATTCCATTCATTCACCGCCATATATCCAAGGAGAATTACCCTTTCTCAACTCATTCTTATTGTTATTTAGCCAATTATCTGATACTTTCAGTGCCATGTGACCTTTTAATGAGTTTTAATGAGTCCCATTCAGTAACTCGATGTTTAACCTGCATTTTTCAGCTCAAAGACAGATAAAAGGTAGGTACACGTTTACGTGACGTTAGAATAAAGTACATTTATTTTGCTCGTCCAAATATAACTGAACTTTTAAAATGCAAGTAAAGGTGTTAGTCCAAGTAAATACCCTGAAACTAAGTGCAGGAGGAGCTTTGTAGGTACAAGAATCTTCTCAAATAAAGTGTACCTCTATGTCAGGACTTATGCTGAATCTGCCTGTGTGATTCGGGTGACCAGATTCCACTTCACCAGATGTGGGACAATGATTATGTTTGTGTGGGACTATGTGGGACACCAATGCATCGAGGTAGTCTAAAATAAACGTCTCTATTCTGCCCCTTAGCTTGTAACATCACTATGCTTTGCCATCTGGTTGATTCAGTCGCACAAACTTAACAAACATATCTTATTTAAATGCAGCTTTTCCACAGTTCCATCACGTAAGAAAACATAGGAAGCATGAAAAGCGCTATACAAATAAAACTAGGGCTGGGCAACGATTCCAATTTTTAATCTAATTAATTGCACTATTTCCCTGATTAATCGCGATTAATCGCATTTGTACGCAAAATCCAAAAATGAATCCAAAAGTAGTGTATAGCTTTTAGCATTTAGTTTTATTTTAAATGTGCTGCCATATGAATGAAAGTGCCATAACATTTGTTGTGCAAACACACTTTTAACATCAGCATCTTTATGTAGAGTTTTTATGTGTTTTGCCTTTAAGTGATATTTTAGACTGGAACTACTACGCTGAGAAGACAATTCAACTTGGCAGTGTTTACAGATGACTTTGGTTCTGTCGACTCCGCCGTCTGGAAGGACTTTAAAATGAAAATGGCCGAGTAAAAGTTCCGTACCCTTCTCCATGTTTGGTGGATCCGCCGATTACTTTCTTTTCCGGTTCTGCAGCAGACTTTTACAAAATAAAAGCCTGTGAGCAACAGACTTTCACAAAATAAAATAAATGATAAAACCTGCGCTAATATGCAATAAAATATTTATTGGCGTTAAATAATTAACGAGTTAACTCGATAATAACGAGTTAACTCGCCCAGCCCTATTTAAAACGTATTATTATTATCATTATTATTACAATAGAACACTTTTTAGTGTTAATACATTGTGTTGGATGTCAAATCCACAGATTCGATAGGTTTACCTGCTGCATAAAAACAATAAAAGTTTACTTCTGTGTTGATTGTTAAACGCCAAGCAATCCTGAAAGTATCTGAAACTATCAGGAGCTGCTTGAGTTCCCATAGTTGAGACTTCGCCTTTGTTCGCTTCTCTTAGATGCCCATTCATCCCTTTCTTTTCACCATCTCTGTGTGCCGTCGTGGATCCGGAAGTTGCTTTGATAAAGTCTTTTGAAAATAACATGTCAGTTTGTAATTGAATCAGAGGGGGGTTAGCAGAAAGGCGCTTACTCTCTACAGCAATTCTAAATTGAAGATGAGTGTGGATGTCTGTGTTTTTGATGAGCTCTTAAGGTGCTTGTACGAGCATATTTCTTTTTCCTCTTCACGGCACTATTCATCAGCTTCAAGATAGGAGAATATGGCCTGAAGAAAACTGCTTTTTAGTAGCGAAATCTGAAATTTTTTGTAGAATCCTGTATTTCAAAGACAGCGCTCTCTTTACAAGCGTAACAAACAGAAAGTAGACACTCTTGCAGAAGTCACAGCACGATTTCAGCCTTTTATTTCCTATTATGAGAGGCATATTCTTCCATAGTTCAAAACCACAAATGGGTCTATCAATAAAAGTCTCTGAGTGAGCCCGAGTCTCTATTCAACTTGATAGAATTCAGCTTTTCAGTCATTTAACTCGTCCTAAAGCATCAGAAATAATTCTGTACGTGCGATTAAAGAGTGATCCCACCTTAAGTCTGTGATGGAGAACATGACATTCTGACCCTGATGAGAACAGAAAAAGCACTGATACCACCATAAATTATGACTCGTTTTCACTTCCACACCCGTAGTAGCGGCCTCGATGGTGACGGCATCGCACCTGCTGTGTGGAAACGAGATTCATCAAGACTTTCTCTGATGTGATACTCACAGATATTCCAGATTTTTACTTCAGTGAAAGTAACCAACCGACCTCATTGCTAGCGGTCGGGTTCCTGTGTGGTTCAAACCTCTAACTAACCTCTAATAAAAAAAAATAAAAAAAAATATTTAAATAAATAAACATTAAAAAAAAAAAACGATATTCGTGGCTGACAAATCGATACTTTATCGAAAGAAAAAAATATCGATATATATTGCAGTATCGATAAAATTGCTCAGCTCTAGTAAAACTGCTTTTTTTTTCTCAACTGAAGAACTTCAGGGTTCAACATTAGGCTTTAAAAGTCACAACAATTTTACTTTCATATACTCATATGCTACTTTTACATACCACATTTTTTACTGTCCCACAGCTCCTACGGAAAGAGCTCAGGATATACTCAGATAAATTAAAGCCTTGAACTTAAAATATTCTCCAATTTGAACATAACTACAGACTACGACAACAAAAATATCAATATCTGATCGATTCCATGCAGCGGACTGGGTCAGGAGTGAATGAAAGTTAGTGTTTTGAGCGTGAAAGTCGGCTTTATATCTATCGACTGACTGACACACTTGCAGTGAAGTGACTTCAAAAGCATTCATGCGCTTTCTGTGTGGGAAAACATGCTCTTTCAGTTTCTCTTTCTTTTTGACTGAAACTGAATTCTCCAACACACCTCTCGGTATGCTGTTCACACCCATGAACAGCAACATGCACAGCTGCTCCAAAGTCAAACGTAAAAAAAAATCTCTCATTATCAGAAACACACACCAAAATAGAGAGTCCGCAAATACAGATTAGTGCATATGAAGCAATGGCTGAGGAGGAAATTGTATTCTGTTTTGGAGAACAATAAACATCCTCTCCACAGCAACCTGGCAGGACAGAGGAGCAGCTGCAGTGAGAGGCTGCAGGACTGAGAGGTTCAGGAGGTCCTTTGTTCCCGCAGCCATAAGGCTTTTTAACAGTGACTGCTGAGTTCTTCTCAAATTGATTGATTGATTTTTTTTTTTTTTTTTTAGTTTTTTTTTTTTTTTTTAGTTTTTTAAAATATTTATTTTATTTTTATTTATTTAGTCACTTATTATCATTATTTTTATTATTAGTTAGTATTAGTATTTTTATTAGAATTAGTATTATTATTATTGTTGTTGTTGTTGTTGTTGTTGATATACAATTATTGTAAATATTAATAATTTTTTTAACTTGACTAATTTGAATTTCCCCCATTGTGGGAAGAATAAAGTATTTTAATATTCTTCTATTCTCTATTTCTATGAACTAACTAAAGGTCCGTCTTCTCAGATGTTAGAAAGTCTTTCTTTCTGAGAATAACAAAAAGCAACCAACAACAATCAAGTGCTCCAGCGGCGTCTTAGTGCGAGGAAAAGCAGTCGCGGCGTTTCTGAAGGACGTGGTGTTCAGACGTCCTCACGGATTTGTTTTGCTGTGAAATTGTCTGATTCATCAGGCTGATCTCCCGGAGCTGAAATCGACAATTTAGTCGACAAATGCATTTGCTGTGCTTTTTTCTTTCCTTTTTTTTACTGCATCATTTCAGAACATTTTCTACTCGAAGGAAATGAGATTTTGTGCTCCGTTTTGCCTTTTTTTTTTTTGTGATTCATTATGTCAACTTTGCACGAGAACACTCAGATGGAAGTCCCGCCGTGTTTGTCTGTCTTCTTTTGTGTCGTCTACTCTCTTACCTGCCCACGCCCCTCCAACCCGCCCCAGCGTGGCTTCTTAAATGAGGCCTGAGGAGGAAAATAACCGAGATAGGAAATGTGTGCAAATGCAGAAGTCATTAAAAAGCCAATTACCCACAGGCTCGGTGTCACACAGAGGATATCAGGAAACAGTGAGAGCAACAGTAAACCCGGTGAAATATGGAGACCTAATGGCGGTCTTTAGAGGTGGGGATGTGTTTGTGTAAGGGATGCCTTCTTCTTTTTGTCAGATTTTTTTTTATTATTATAATTATTTTTATTTATTTTTTTTTTAAATTAATTTTATTATTACTATTGTTTTAAAATATATAGCTGTTGTATGTCTTTTAATTTATTCTTTTAATTTTTTGTTTTTATTTTTTCTGTACAGCACTTTGGTCAACTGAGGTCGTTGTAAAGTGCTTTATAGATAAAATTGGATTGGATTGGATTTATTGGTTTTTCATGTTAATATAACAACATCCAACAATTTAAACATCCAAAACACATGGCACTAAAGAAAATAATAATTAAATGATTAGTTGAATGAATTAATGATTTATTGAAACTATGAAGCTGTTTTCCACAGATGCAGCTAAAGAAATGGGAACAAATGATGTGTCTCTGTGACAGGCTGCTGGGAACAAAGTGCCTAAAGATCCAGTTTAAAATGGCTTCTTTGCTCAGTTGTCTGTTCTGTGTGGACACAACACTGGTTCATCCCTTGAGCTAGGAGCCTTTTTCCTGCCTGAATGATTCATAGGTCAGAGTTAAAGCTATGGTAGGTAATCCTAGAGAGCTAGCAAGAGAGCTAGCAAGATTCGAAAGTGGCCCCTCCTCTAAGCTCCACCCCCCCCTCCCCATTCCGTCAGTGCTTCATCCAAAGCCGGTAGAACCGCGTGCGCACACGGAGCAGGGAGCCGACAGAGGGGGGCGTAGGCAGAAAGCAGAGGCATCTGATTGGTTTTTTGTAGGCGCTCCAATCCGAGATCAGCGGTCAACTTTTTCTCAGTCCTGCAGCTGCCACAGAGGTCTGATTATTTTCGTCCCTTTTTCTAAATACATCTTGTATAGATTTTTCTCAGGATAGACGGACCATTTCACCCAGTATTACAAAATGAGTTTCTGAACAGGATTACCAACCATGTCTTTAAGTGGCTTAACAAAGAAAAAACACATCAGGTACAAGGACTGAAAATTAAGGAAAAAGCAGAAAAATGTCCAAAGAAAAACTCTGAAAGACCTTCAGAACTATTAAAGAACTATTGCTCAAGATCACTTTTGAAGAAAGTCTGACACTGCTGGGAAGAAAATGTGAAAAGTTATGGCTGAGTCAGGATATTTTTGCACTTTACCTTCTGCCTCTGCCCGACTCCACAGAATACGTCTGTTGAGTTCTCTTCATAAGTGGGAAATGCCACTGAACTTCAGCTGTGCTTTGAAACTTTTATGGAAAGCTCAAATTGAGTTTGGACTGTGAGTTGAATGAGAGCTACTGTGGTGAATGCACAAAATCTCTTCTTCAATTCTTCTTCTATTTGTTGCCGTTTTTTTTTTTTTTTTCAATGTTCCAATCTTTGTTGCAATGTTTTTGCACCAAGAAAGTGTCCATCAACCTTATTCAAAGACGTGCATAGAAAAGAATAACCAAACGTACAACATTAAAGGCAGTTTTTACGCTCGTTATCCTTGTTTTCCCACCTTTTTCAGTTTGCCTTTTTTAACTGATGCAGAGCAGATAGAAATTACAATGAATCCCATGACTGATCACATGAACATTCATATGTTTGACACTATGGAGACAAAACGCGCTCAGTTCTTACTGACAAAAAAGAATGATCCATTACTAGGGATGGGAATTGTTAAGAATTTAGCAATTGGTCAAATTGCTCAGTTGACCCAAATGGCAGTATGTATAGAGCCCAGTTGTATCTGACACAGACACTCAGTGGGGTTACATGGCACTGAAAGGATCGGATTATTGGCTAAATTACAATCAGAATGACTTATTAAGTGCATGTAGACACCTTAAAGGGGAACTCCGGGGCATTTGAAGCGTGTTTCCATTGCTAGAGGTTGTCAAATAATGATAGTAGGACACAGAGAGGTGCACATCTGCGCTCCCTGTGTGAAGATCGCTCTGTCCGCACAGCATGTCATGCGAGGCTAATACGTGGTGGCTAAGGGGCAAGCGCTAACCCTTCCACGTAAAACAACAACTTGCACACTGCAGAAACGTCACACCCACTTTATAACCCATCCGACAATAAAGTCACAAGCCTTACCATCAAAACCATATGCATGGTTCTCACATTACTGGCATGGGGACGTTACAAAACAACTTTATAAACAGCATGTCACTCACCGGCTGGTTGTAGGCTCGCGCATGTGAAAGCCCAGAAGAGTCGATGGAGAATAATCCCATATACAAAACAACTATTTTCTCTAGAAAAACTGCGTTCAAGTATTTAAAACATTACAACAATACATGCCCAGTAATATTCTTGTAATGTTTTAAATACTTGAACGCAGTTTTTCTAGAGAATATAATTGTTTTGTATATGGGATTATTCTCCATCGACTCTTCTGGGCTTTCACATGCGCGAGCCTACAACCAGCCGGTGAGTTACATGCTGTTTATAAAGTTGTTTTGTAACGTCCCCATGCCAGTAATGTGAGAACCATGCATATGGTTTTGATGGTAAGGCTTGTGACTTTATTGTTGGATGGGTTATAAAGTGGTGTGACGTTTCTGCAGTGTGCAAGTTGTTGTTTTACGTGGAAGGGTTAGCGCTTGCCCCTTAGCCACCACGTATTAGCCTCGCATGACATGCTGTGTGGACAGAGCGATCTTCACACAGGGAGCGCAGATGTGCACCTCTCTGTGTCCTACTATCTTTATTTGACAACCTCTAGCAATGGAAACACGCTTCAAATGCCCCGGAGTTCCCCTTTAATCTGACAAGAAATTTGATCGGATCAGATTAAGACCCTGAGATAACTCGGTTGAAAGTCACACTAAACCTGCTTGTAGACGCTGAAGCACGTGGTGAATTAGACTTTGCGTTCTGCACATGCTCCAGATTTTTTCCCGGGGTCGTGACCCGGAAGTCAAAGGAGACGATATTACTGTTGTTGTCGCCGTTAGAAAGAAACAAACAACGCGATGGAGAATGCTCCGTTGGGCATCGAGTTTGTGCAACAAGCAGCTCATCACAGACCAAATGTAGAGGGACGTAGCTTCATCTTGCTCTGCGTTCTCCATCTTTCTCCAATGCCTGAGTTTGTTGTTGTTGGTGGTGAAGAGGTCAACAGGAAGTGGCTCTATTAGCAACAGTTGGTATGGGTACAGCGCCACCTATCATACCGGGGTATGACACGCTTTGTGCCTATGATCCGATTCATTCACCGCCATATATCCAAGGAGAATTACCCTTGCTCAAATAAGGAGCATAACTCAACTACAGCTATAATCGAATTAATCTCATCGTGTCGACCCCCTGACAGAAGCCACGTCCTCGTCTTTACAGTAATGACGGTAAAAATATTAGCAAAATGATTCCAGATCACAACTAAAGACACAACCGTTGTGCACATGTTTGGGGCTTGTTAAAAAAGAGCTCGGTGGCATGTTTTTGATACTTTGACTAAAATTCTAGAGGTCAATCTACCCCTCTACTGGCCCTCTCCTGAGCTTTAAATGCCAGCCAAACTCACCATACGTGGTGCTACAGAGATGGACATTGTCACCTTTACTACACTATCCAAACACAGAGGAATACGCCTCGTCTTGAAATCTTCCACCTCACCTTCTCTGCGTACTTGGCCAAGGGAGGCCATGTTTTTCCAAAGCTTTCAGAAAGTAAATTATGCACTTAGGGCATCCAACGATAGTTTCACTGGGAAATGACGGCCTATTTTCACAACCTGCATGAGTTACTTCCTGAATGAGACTGACTCATCTGGTCAATTGTACTGGGTGAGGAGATAGGCTTGTTGAGGATTTGTAAGTCTGGTATATTTATATAATGCATTCCTGTATCTGTAACAGGGGCAGCTATTGCTTATTCTGTTCTGAAGTGGATAGATCATTCCATATTAGTGTGGTGAGGTGTTAATTCTGTTATTTACAGATGAGTTAACAATCAGTAAGACAATGAGAACAGCCTAATTTTCTGCTCTATTAATAGAATAATTTGTGTAATGTTACCATACTGATAAATAACACGTAGAACAGACAAATAAGGGATGTGCAAACCAACAAACCTATATGTATTCAGACAGTAGGGTCTCAATGAGCACATAAATGTGCCTGCAGACCAATGAGAAGCTACTGTAATCCTTCCCTAATAAGGTGTTAACGACAGGGAGATTGTCATTATTGATCAGGCCTTCAGGGGTACCCTCTATGTTTTCTTCTGAGACAGGTTGATCAATACTGAGCCTATAAGTCTCACATACAATTCACATAAAGGTATAGACACACCGGTGCCATGTTTCACCCATGGGAACTCTAAGTCTCAAAAGTCCTTGGTGTCCAGGGTCACGAGGGCGTTGACTTATAGGGGATCGAAGGCTGAGCATGTGACCGCTGACACCAGAGACAATGGATGGGAAGCTGTCCAATGTGTTGTTCTTGTCTAAGGTGCCCATCCATCTCACTGTGTGAGTGAGAGTGTGCAGGCCAGAAGGCGCCAGGTTAAAGGGGTGAAACCAAAGTCAGTAATGCAAGAGAGTGAGGGATAAAGGAATAATTAAGGGCTTCTCTTTCTCATCTATGAAAACCTTCCAGCGGTCAGTCAGCAAAGGAATATTCTCATTGAAGTCTCATCTGAATGCAGGGTGCTTTGGCTGTTAAACTACCTGTTTTGGGTCCAATTGTCAAGTGAATTTGAAGCTGACTTTTGTAAGGTTTCTTCACAGAAAATCCAAGAATTAACGAGCGTGAAATAAGACACAAACAACTTTATTTCTGATGAGACTTCGGTGCGAATACTGATCCTGAAACCTGCAAAACATAAGGTAACGGGCTCTTCCTCTAACGTTAGGTCCTCTGCAATTTTTTTTTTTGTTCATTAACAAACAAATGCCAGTGATTACAAACATCTCTGTTCTAGCAAGTTCCTTTGGAATTTCTGTTTTTGCCATATATGAGGAAAAAAAATGGAGAGGGGTTAGTAAATATTCATTTCATCTGGGTAATTCAGGGATGGAAACTGAGAGCCGGCTCCCAGTAGTTCGATCCCGTGGAATCGTTAATCCGCCTGCCCAACGATCCCGTTTATAGGTTCTGCTAAACGTCTGACACATCTGTGCGATGACGTCATGTGCACGCTCCGTATTTTGGCTCAGAATGTTTCCAACATGGCGTCGAGGCAGAAGCGCTCCAAAGTTTGGTTATATTTCACCAAAAGCTGCAGAGCTGTGATCACATCAAAGGGGGAAATACCTCCAACATGCTGAAACATGTGACCACACAGCATGCAGTTACTTTGCACGAATGTAAAGTCTTTGACACGCTGCAAAGAGATGGCGGCGATTCTCGCGGGGGAGCTTGTGGCACAGCGTCTTCCGTCTCTAAAGTCCCAGGTAATGTAAAACTTCCAGGTCCTGTTGTTTGTTATAATGTTAGCGACATACTGTATGAATAATTTCCACTGATGTTAACATTTAGTTGATGAGGACTGCAAGAGTGAGGCGGGCTCAGAGGCAGGTTCAGAGGCAGGCTCAGAGGCGGGCTCAGAGGCGGGCTCAGAGGCGGGCTCAGAGGCGGGCTCAGAGGCGGGTTCAGAGGCAGGTTCAGAGGCAGGTTCAGAGGCAGGTTCAGAGGCAGGCTCAGAGGCAGGTTCAGAGGCAGGCTCAGAGGCAGGTTCAGAGGCAGGCTCAGAGGCAGGCTCAGAGGCGGGCTCAGAGGCAGGTTCAGAGGCGGGCTCAGAGGCGGGTTCAGAGGCAGGCTCAGAGGCACGGGCTCAGAGGCACGGGCTCAGAGGCACGGGCTCAGAGGCACGGGCTCAGAGGCACGGGCTCAGAGGCACGGGCTCAGAGGCACGGGCTCAGAGGCGGGCTCAGAGGCGGGCTCAGAGGCAGGCTCAGAGGCGGGTTCAGAGGCGGGCTCAGAGGCGGGCTCAGAGGCGGGCTCAGAGGCAGGCTCAGAGGCGGGCTTAGAGGCGGGCTCAGAGGCGGGCTCAGAGGCGGGCTCAGTGGCGGGCTCAGAGGCAGGCTCAGAGGCAGGCTCAGAGGCAGGCTCAGAGGCAGGCTCAGAGGCAGGCTCCCACATACCTGTAGCTCCCCCTTTCATCGTGGCAGGGAAAAGTGAAAAGAGGAAAAAATAGATAAAATGTTGGTGCATACTTAAAATTTAAGTGTTACTGCAACCAAAGATATTTGTACTATATTTGTGTGTGTGTGTGTATAGATATATGTATATGTGTATATATATATATATATATATATATATATATATATATATATATATATATATATATATGAGAATGGATGAGAATCAAATCGATAACCGATATCGATAATGGAACCGGAATTGCTGAATTCTTAACAAGTCCCATCCCTATGCAGGATACAGTGAAACAATAAAGAACCATATCTTTGTGCACAATGGAAAGAAGCATACATTGACGTTTCAAATACAGAACCTTTTGGAGAAATAGCAGTATTACAGCACCTAAAAAAGTATGTGCATTGGTTAAGTTCAGATCAGTATATTCAGTGACAGCGACGAGCTTCTGAAAGAAGCACAGAAGCATAGCAGAGTAGGTTTCCATGAGAAGTTCACAGAACAGTAAGAAGAGGTTCAAAAACAGCCTGATAGACGTTTTCAGGCCACATGTGGACACATGCTGTTTCACTGCACCATCACATCACTTCTCCACTTCACTGGATTTTTTCAGAATTCCAGTCGAAATTTCAAACATACATCCGAGCTCTTAAAAGATGCGAGAAAAGCGAGAAAGAGGATGTCTTTATCCAAAAGACGAAAGACACTAAACACCCGATAAGGAGAATAAATGAAAGAATAAAAAAAAATTTACAGGAGAACAAAAAGAAACAAAACAAAGACCACAGGGAGCCGTTTAAGAAACATTTTACTCTGTGAACATCTTAAAAAACTCCCAGAAAGCCTCAGATCAGCTGAAACACTTTAAGTCCAGGCTGAAGACACACCTATTTTCAACTGCATTTGAATAAAGCTCCAAATCTGAAGCTTGAGTTTCAAAACTTAATCACATTTTAACTAGGGCTTGGCAACGATTAAAATTTTTAATCTAATTAATCGCACGATTTCCCTGATTAATCGCGATTAATCGCATTTGTATGCAAAATCCGAAAAATGAATCCAAAAGTAGCGTATAGCTTTTAGTATTTAGTTTTATTTTAAATGTGCTGCCATATGAATGAAAGTGCCATAACATTTGTTGTGCAAACACACTTTTAACATCAGCATCTTTCTGTAGTTTTTATGTAGAAGCCTCGCTCCACTGTCTGTTTCCTTGAATGACTTGCTGCTATCAGTTGTGTGTTTTGCCTTTAAGTGATATTTTAGACTGGAACTACTACGCTGAGAAGACAATTCAACTTGGATGTAAATGCAGGAGTTTTTTTTGTTTAAATTTATTTTGAAATATGTGCTTTTATGTTGAAACAAGTAAAACAGGAAGTAGCGCCGGTTAGCTCCGTGAGCTTCACACAGAGACCGAGGAGCACCTGTAACGGTGATTTCCAACTTTAAAATGAAAATGGCCGAGTAAAAGTTCCGTACCCTTCTCCATGTTTGGTGGATCCGCCGATCACTTTCTTTTCCGGTTCCGCAAGCAGAAAGCAACAGACTTTTACAGAATAAATAAAAATAATAACAATAATTATTACAATAATTACAATTATTACAATAATAACAGAATTTATACAAAATGAAAGCCTGTGAGCAACAGACTTTTATAACAATAAAATAAATAATAAAACCTGCGTTAATGCGCGATAAAATTTTTATCTGCGTTAAATAATTAACAAGTTAACGCGATAATAACAAGATCTTTTTATATATTTTATATATATATTCTTTTTTTATCTTTTAAGTGCTTTTTATTTCTACTGTTTTAATGTATCTGTAAAGCACTTTGAATCCTTGCCTTAGTTTGGGACGTAATCGATCCATCAAAGGGCGATTCATGTCTCAATCTCAAAAAAAATCATTGTAAGGTAGAAAACCTGTCATGGAGAAGATGTTTGGAATATCTTATACTCTTTTATAGAAGCTGTAGAACACATTCAATGTGTTTGCAGTGCATAATTCAACTTGTGTTCTTCTAAAGAGACACATCGGACTGGCAGCCTCGGCGATTGAACCCTTCACCCTTCACCCTCAGTGTTCTTGTTTTGATCAAGCCACCCAGCTCCCCTTCTATTTTTCAAGACGAGTCTGCCAATATTTGCTTTGTCTTTGTTACTTTTTCTCTTATCTTTGCCTCTTAAATTCCCCCTTTGCCATTAGGTATTGGCAAAGTGTCAACATTTAGCTTTTGTGTTTAGTACAAATGAAGCCAGCCAGCCGACCCGCAATGTAAACCAATGTAAAAGCATTACGGAGGCTATTTACGAGGCTTGTGATGAGTGACAAAAATTCCCCAAGCTCGCACAAACAAATGCACAAATGCACACCTATTCTGACACACCACCTGCTCCATTTGCTGTAATAGGAGTAAATTAATTAGATTTGGTTGCTTTAAAAGCTTTTTTCTTTTGGCTCATATTGAAAGTAAATTTCACTCTAATTGGTGAGGTGTTGTGTTTATGAGAGACTGTTAAAAAAAGGGCGATGAGAGAGGACAACGGGGAGGGAAGGATGGATTATAAATGGATTTTTAAAAGAAGGACAAATGGGGTCTGAAAGGAAAATAGGTGAATGTGGAGGGTAAGGGCACACACTCAACCTCAGATGGATGAATAAGTTGTTTGCATTCATGGTTTTAGCCCCATTGCCACATTAATGGCACTTCAGTTATTGACTTGCTACTTATCAGATTACTGCAAGGTTAACAGACAGAGGGAACAGGGACAGTGCCGTGATGAGAGGTGACAAATAACAGAAAACACTGAAATGTAGTGCAAAAAACAAAAGACGGTTTACTATATCTGACGATACAATGCTACGTATAAGTTATTAGATCCAATTTATTTTCCTTCAAATACTTAAAGGGACACTATGTAATATATTAAGGCATTTATTAGCTCAAATCAACATATTCATTCATAAATTAGTCCTCATTGGTGTAAAATTATCTCTGTCAAAAATCTCAATTACCCTCCTGAGTGAAGAATAACTTGTCTGTATCTACACAGAGCGGGCAAGCTCTATGGAGGCTGCCATGTCCTTCCGGTCTATGAAAAACGACGAAGCCCAACACCAGGCCTGCAAGCGGAAATGACGTCATTTAGACGTCACGTCCGCCGAATGGCTTATTACTGGCGCTAATGGTAAATAGATTTTATCTCGTAAATTATCCCACTAATAATGCATTGATTGTTACCAAACTTCTGCCGTAGAACACATAGGCTCTTAACTCACAAAACGAGGCATTAGAAAATTTGTAAGTTTACCGGGAGTTTATTTAAAAGAACACTTTCCAGATAGCAACTACACACTGCTGCTAATGCTAACGCTGCATCGACGTCACTTCCGGTAACTCCCGGAATATGATTTGCACACCAAAGGCTATGTCAACTTATGTTATCTGACATGTTATCTGTCATCTGTATTTATAGTGTTGTTGTATGTGTGTTATGTAATCCTTTGTACTGTGTGTCTTGATGTCTTTTTGTTTGTATGGACCTTGAGTCTGAATATATCGCTTCTTGAATCGTTGAAGAAGTTCAAGAAGTTGCAACGCACATTTGAAAACGCGAGGCGCTAGAGAGCAAATTCATTCGACTTTGCAAAATAAAATTGCACCACTAGATGGAGGAAGAAATTACATAGTGTCCCTTTAATTCATGACCAAACCCGTTTTTAGTCATGAACAAGGAACAAGGTCCTCACTAAGTGGAGCGAAAGCCCCAAAACGACTACTTCCAGGAGACTGTCCTCCTCTCTTCCTATGAGTCATTTGCATTTGCAGCCAATAATGACCCTAAAATTACATTTAAAGAATTCACTAGTCCTCTAGTCCTAGAAAGACTGATGTCCCAACTGATGTCTCAACAAGGAGGAGTACAAACTGGTTCAAGTCCTATCTGGAGGACAGATAGGAAATTGGTAACAGGGACGTCTGGGTTTCTCTGCTCAAGCTGCTGCCCCCGCGACCCGATCCCCGGACAAGCGGAAGATGATGGATGGATGGATGGATGGATGGAAATTGGTAACTGTGTCTCAGACCAAATGGCTATGACATGTGGGGTTCCCCAGGGGTCAATCCTGGGACCCCTATTGTTCAATCTGTACATGCTTCCATTAGGCCAGCTAATACGCAGCTATAATGTGTCCTACCACAACTATGCAGATGACACTCAGATCTACGTGTTACTGACTGCAGGAGAACACGGGCCTGTAGATGCATTGTGTCGCTGCATCAAACAGATCAGTGTGTGGATGCAAAACAATTTTCTCCTGCTAAACTCAGACAAAACTGAAATCATTGTCTGTGGCCCACAGAGACAAAGAGAAAGTGTTATCAGTCACCTTCAGACTCTCTCTCTAAAACCTAATAATCAGGTTAGAAATCTCGGGGTAATATTGGACTCAGACCTGAACTTTAACAGCCACATTAAATGTGTAACATCAGCAGCGTTTTACCATCTAAAAAACATTGCCAGAATCAAAGGAATAGTGTCTAAACCAGACTTAGAAAGACTAATCCATGCGTTTGTCTCCAGCAGGTTAGACTACTGTAACGGCCTGCTCACTGGGCTCTAAACGGGCTATAAGACAGCTGCAGTACATCCAGAACGCTGCTGCTTGAGTCCTGACTAGAACCAGGAAATACCACCATGTTTGTCCAGTGCTCAGGTCTCTGCACTGGCTTCCTGTCGCTCAGAGAATAGACTTTAAAACAGCTCTGCTTGTGTACAAGTCTCTTCATGGTCGAGCACCAAAGTACATCTCTGACATGTTAAAGCCATATGAACCAACTCGGGCTCTGAGAACCTCAGGGAGGGGTCTCCTGCTGGTGCCCAGAGTCAGGACTAAACAAGGTGAGGCTGCGTTTCAGTTTGATGCTCCTAACATCTGGAACAGCCTTCCAGAAGATGAGAGACAGGCCTCAACTCTGACAATGTTTAAATCCAGGCTGAAAACAGTTCTATTTAGCTGCGCATATGACACCTGAAAGTATTTTATCTGCACTCTTTGCTTTATTATTATCCATTATGTTTTATGGAATAATTTTATTTAGAATAGAAAAATACTTTATTCATCCCCCAATGGGGGAAATTCAAATTAGTCAAGTAGCTCAAAAATTATTAATATTTACAATGATTGTATATTAACAACAATGATAATAATACCTATTCTAATAAAAATACTAGTACTAACTAATAATAATAATAATAATAATAATTAATAATAATATTAAATGACTAAATGAAAAAAAAAAAATTTTTAAAAATCAATCAATTTGAGAAGAACTCAGCAGTCACTGTTAAAAAGCCTATTTATTTTATTATTTTATTATTATTTCATTTATTTATTTGCCTTCTTGAGAAACCTTTTCTCAAGTCCTCTGTCCGTTAATGTGATGACAGCATAGTGTAAAGAATGCATGTTTAGGCCAAAACCAAGAGTAAAGTTATGTTTAAGCATCCCAGCAACTCGGTTAGGTTTAGGCACTCGGAACAACTTGGTGAGGTTGACCCCCATTCAAGAAACAAGTGCAGCAAAGAAAGCAGCAACAACAAAGATGTTCTAATTAAGCAGAATATTAGGTTTAAAGTACAGACGACCATCTTGTGACCATGTCACAGAAGGCCTGATCAACATGACCTTACCCCCACAGAAAGAGCTAGAAAGAAGGGAGAATCCCAAAATAAAACCCCAGCTATAAACTGACCAAGCTGGTAAGACAGGGTTTGTCTGCCTTTGTACTTGTATACTGTGGAGTATGCGGCGCAGCTCTGATATCTGTTTGTGATTAGGATGCTGCAGGGCCATTACCCATTCAGGACACAGAACATATGGGTTCCAGCGCTCCGCGCGAGTGTATGTGTGAGACCTCGGGGGGAATTGGATGTACTAAATGGGCCGAGGGCCAATGTGATATTTGTGTCTGACTGCGGTGAATCACTTTTCTGTGAATTTCATGATTCAGACGACGACGACGATGATGAAGATCAGTCATTTTACCCAACAACAGTGCAGTTTGTCAATCGAAAAAAAGAGTCACATCTGCTCCAGACCTGATGCTCCTGATTAGTTTTCTTTTCCCATACCCCTTTTTTTTTTATTATCATTATTCTTTTCCCTCATTGCTCTTTGTTATTTCCTGCTCATGAAATGTACAACATCTTACAGGCATTAAACGGCATCTTCCTTCTCTCACTCCCGTTACGAAAGGGAAAGATGACAAATAAACACTTCTCTGAGCTACAGAAACTTACAGTATGTAGCAACTTGCTGCTGTTAAAGGGATAGTTCGCCTCTTTTGACATGAAGCTGTATGACATCCCATACTGGCAATAGAATAGAAATAGAATAGCATAGAAAATACTTTATTCACCCCCCAATGGGGGAAATTCAAATTAGTCAAGTAGCTCAAAAAATTAATAATATTTACAATTATTGTATATTAACAACAACAATAATAATACCAATTATAATAAAAAATACTACTACTGACTAATAATAATAAATGACTAAATTAATTAATTAAAAAAAAAAAATCAAATAAATAAATAAATAAGTTTCGTTTATGAACATTTTCTTACCCCCTGCTGCGTCCTGTGAGCCGAGTTCCAGCCTCGTTTTGGCGTTGATGAAGGTAGTCCGGCGAGTTGGCTGGGGCCACAAAAATAAAGCGTTTTGCTTCTCAAAACAATATGTGTTCAAAAGAGTAATACATTTGCATCACAAAATCATTCTCCAGGAAAAAGTCAGACCTCACAATCACTGGCACTATTTTCTCTCCCTTCGTACAGACGTTACAAGACGTTTTTGCTTGAAATAAGCAAAAAGTCTGCCAATGGAACTAGTGAAAATCGGCTTGTCAAGATTTCTTGAAATAAAATGTGATATTTAGGACTTTTGAGTTAAAAGTGATCTTGAAATTAGCTTAAAAACCTCTTCAAATGAAAAAAAAAGCTTGTTTCATGTGAAATATGACTCAAAAGAACTTTTCTCAAACATTTCATGTACAAAACGATTCAAAGTCGAGATAAATTAAAAGATATCGCGCAGATTTCATGCATAGACACATGAGAAAATGGGTCTATCCCTTTAATGCCATGACTGAGTGTTTGCCAGGCTATATCAACTTCTTTGTGTAGACTATCATCCCCACAAGGAAGTGCTTCCCCAATAATAAGCCCTATATCACCAAAGCAAAACATGAAGGACCACGGGAAAGAGTGAGCCGTGAGTGGCAAGTGAGAGATAAACTGAAAAACTCTACACTGCAGATACACCACTTCAGCAGGAGTCAACTGCTTTGCTCAAAGGCACTTCGGCAGCTGAGAGACAGAGTTGCAGTGTCTTCCCAACTTTGTTGTTGACGGCTCTGAAGAAAAATAAAAGTGAAATCTCAAACTCCTGTCGGTCTCGAGCGGCAGCGTGTGCCGTTGCACCGAGCTGACCCAGTTATTTTGATACATGTGTTAGTTTGCTGGCGTGTGCGTGTGTTTTTTGGCACGGTAGACGGATTCATCAGTTTTTCTCACTTTAACAGATTTCTCGTCTCTGACCTCATCGCTGGGAAAACAATGTGTGAAATAATGGTTTGGTGTGTGTTTCTTAATGCATATGAGACTGCGATAGAGTGAAAGCATGTTTGTCCGTGTGTTGCTGATATTTCACTGTGTGAAAATGGATCTTTGTGATATTACGGTGTGTATGGGATAAACCATTTTGTATTCAGTGGTTTCTTTTTTTTTTATTATTTTGTTTTTATTAAGGCTGGGCAACGATTAAAATTTTTAATCTAATTAATCACATGATTTCCCTGATTAATCACAATTAATCGCATTTGTATGCAAAATTCAAAAATGAATCCAAAAGTAGTGTATAGCTTTTAGCATTTAGTTTTATTTTAAATGTGCTGCCATATGAATGAAAGTGACATAACATTTGTTGTGCAAACACACTTTTAACATCAGCATCTTTCTGTAGTTTTTATGTAGAAGCCTCGCTCCACTGTCTGTTTCCTTGAATGACTTGCTGCTATCAGTTGTGTGTTTTGCCTTTAAGTGATATTTTAGACTGGAACTACTACGCTGAGAAGACAATTCAACTTGGCAGTGTTTACAGATGACTTTGGTTCTGTCGACTCCGCCGTCTGGAAGAACTTTAAAATGAAAATGGCCGAGTAAAAGTTCTGTACCCTTCTCCATGTTTGGTGGATCCGCCGATTACTTTCTTTTCCGGTTCCCCAACAGACTTTTACAATAATAAAATAAATAATAAAACAGGGGTGGTCCGTGGCGTAGTGGGTTGAGCAGGCGCCCCATGTACAGAGGCTATAGTCCTCGCTGCAGCGGGCCCCGGTTCGAGTCCCGCATCAGACGGCCCTGTGCTGCGTGTCGTTCCCCCTCTCTCTGCCCCCTGCTTCCTGTCTCTCTCCAACTGTCCTGTCCATTAAAGGCATAAAAAGTCCCAAAAAATGTTTAAAAAAATAAAATAATTAACGAGTTAACTCGTTATTATCGCGTTAACTCGCCAAGCCCTAATTTAATCGATTCCTTACTTGGAGGTATCTAAAAAAAAAATCTTGCTTCTCTTAATCATATTCCTTTTTGAGATCGTCAAAACTCCTCACAAACCCATTGTGTATAAAGCAACAGTAAGCCGTGAGTTCAGTGGTTTCATTGTTTGTTCGTATGGTAGCAGGTTTGCATTTATTGTTATTGTTTATCATATTGTTCCATATGCGTGAATCTGTGTGCATGTGTGTTAAGACATACATCTTCACACCTCTGCCTCCTCCACAGAGATGGTTGTCATCGTGAGACAAACGTCTGGGTGACAAACATCACACATATTATGTGAACGTCGAGTCGATTCAACTTTGCTTGAATAAGTCCCTCTGCAAATACCATTACCGAGGATCAAAGGGAAAAAAAGGAAATATGTACACAGATGCTGTCAGAGCTGCACGGTCACACCTGCTTGACTCGGTATCTCTATTTTTCCATCTATTTTCCATTTTCTTGCCAATGAGTCTCCCAGTCACTTCCAGCTCTCAGCCAGGCTGATGGCAGTTGGCCAAATGGAGCTGGCCAACCCATAAAACCTCCATCCTCTGCCATAAAGCACAGACTAAAACACATTTAAACCATAAGCCTTCAGAGAAAATGTGTTTTACGTCTAGGTTTAGAACCCTCCGGGTGTGGACACATTAAAGCGATGATTAACGGTTCCGGTGACTGAAAAGAGCTCCAAGTGTTTCTGCTTTTCCTTTTTTTTTTTTTTTTTTTTTTTTTTTGCTGCGTCAAGCTTTTGTGTGGATGCCACACAAAACTTTGGAATTATAAGTTTGTTTAACAGCATGAAGCTGAGGAAGAGACCCTTTATGTCTGCATCCAGTCGCGCTGCCATGAGCTTCACATCCTGAGGAGACGCACGCCGTGATGCAACTGGCGGTTTTAGTTTAGCAGAAACAATAAGCTGCGGCGTTTGAAGATTTTCCAGAGTAATCGAATCATTATTTCTGGGTACTGTTGAGTTATTCAGATGCATTTTATGACGCAATGAATAAGTTTCTGCTGCCAGTTTAGAGGATGTGAATTCAAAAAAGGATAAAGGATGATTTTTAATCAGACAAAAAATGTACATATATTTACTTAAAGTGCTTTTTG
Source organism: Odontesthes bonariensis (assembly GCF_027942865.1). Taxonomy (NCBI): domain Eukaryota; kingdom Metazoa; phylum Chordata; class Actinopteri; order Atheriniformes; family Atherinopsidae; genus Odontesthes; species Odontesthes bonariensis. The sequence continues at coordinate 8,913,758 of NC_134508.1, read as the reverse complement.
TACCTTTTTTAAAGAGCCCTTGATGCATATTAAGAGGCACAGAAACAACTTACTGACCAGCATCTTTTCAGATATGTTATCATATCTCTGTCTTCTTCCAGTCTAAAATATCACTTAAAGGCAAAACACACAACTGATAGCAGCAAGTCATTCAAGGAAACAGACAGTGGAGCGAGGCTTCTACATAAAAACTACATAAAGATGCTGATGTTAAAAGTGTGTTTGCACAACAAATGTTATGGCACTTTGATTCATATGGCAGCACATTTAAAATAAAACTAAATGCTAAAAGCTATACACTACTTTTGGATTCATTTTTGGATTTTGCGTACAAATGCGATTAATCGCGATTAATCAGGGAAATCATGCGATTAATTAGATTGAAAATTTTAATCTTTGCCCAGCCCTAATTATAGTAAATAAAACCACAAATGTGTCTGTGGTCCACTCCATTTGGGGGCATATGAGACACTGAACACTTGCCATGAAACAATTAAAACCACTAAAAGTTTGTGTTGAACATGACTGATTTAACGGTCTCTCCTTCTGTTCGTGCAGGTTCGTTCATGGTGGTGAACGCATCAGGCCGTGCGTCGGGGCAGAAGGCCCATCTGTACATGCCCACCCTGAAGGAGAACGACACCCACTGCATCGACTTCCTTTACTCTCTGTCCAGCCGCGACGGAGCCAGCCCGGGCACGCTCAACGTTTACATCAAGGTGTGTGTGTTTGTGAGTGAATGACAGGGTGGGGATGGACTGACAGATGACGCGATTCATAGAGTGAACGGGTAAACAAACAAACAAACAAACAAACAGACCTCTGCTCTGAGACACAGAGACGACGTTAGCCCTGGGGGCTTTGAGTGTGTGATTATGTGAGGGGGAGATTTAGAGGGAATGACTGATGGCGGGGGTAAACATATGAGAAAGTCCTTGTTTGCTGCATTTCTTTGTGGGGGGCTACTAGCATTGGTTTATTTCAGAGAAGCAGGTATATCACACCAATGTTAATGTTTTTCACATACTGGGTAATAAACCCTAAAGGGATTTAGAATAAACATATTAAAGACCAGACATAGGCAGAGATGGGACCAAGTCACTCATGTGCAAGTCTGAAGTAGGTCTCAAGTCTTAGCTTTCAAGTCTCAAGTAAGTCCCAAGTTATTTTTTCTTGTTCAAGTCACCTTATTATTGCAATTTTACCTGCAGAATCTGATATTAATAAAGTAAAAAGACAAGATATAAGTAGCTGTCCCCCACCCCCACCCCGTATCATATCAAGCTAACGTTAGCTAACTACCGACTAGGCTAACAGGATAATATTAGCTAATTTGACAGCACTTACTGGTCAGAATGGATCTTCAAATGACAAACAAAGTTTGAAGTTGTCGTCTGGCTGTCTGAGATGTTGATGCCGCATGTCTTGCACTGTGCTGTTCGTCTTTTGCCGTCAAAATGGTAATTACGAAAGCCGAAGTCTCTCCAATAAACACTTAAGGTATGTAGAGAGGGCATGACTGATTGACAGGGTAGGGATCCAATCATGACGCCATTCTCAGCCTGCGCTCCAACCGGGTAATTATTATTTTTTTTATTTAATTTATTAATTTTATATTCAAACTGAAAACATTAACTGAATAACTCTCAAGTCATTCAAGTCATCGTGTCTCAAGTCAAGTCAAGTCCCGAGTCTTTAACTTCCAAGTCCGAGTCGAGTCTCAAGTCTTTTTATTTTTTGTCAAGTCAAGTCACAAGTCATCAAAACAGCGACTCGAGTCAACTCGAGTCCAAGTCACAGTGACTTGAGTCCCCATCTCTGGACATGGGCACCATGACTTATGTCGGAGGGTGTAGATTTGACGGAGTTTTTGTGGACCCTGCAAGAATGAATGTTTTATTTTGCGGTATTAAAGGCAGAGATGGACATCTGGGTCGGATTTAGTGGAAGCTGTGGATGATGGACTGAGAGATGAAAGGGAAGAGTAGTGGGGAAAAAAAAGCTGGACAAGTGTAGAGGTGGATGAAAAGGATGAATAAATAAGATGTGAAGACACCGATGAGGATCTGAGAACAAGTGAAGCTGAATCAGCTGACCGATAATAATTAGAAAACAACATCAGCAATTGTTTACAAGTGTTATTTTCCTCTTAGAAATGTAGTCATTGACTAATGGTCCACAACAACTGTTGCAGTATCATCCTGTTTACAGTTAAAGGGATAGTTCGCCTCTTTTGACTTGAAGCTGTATGACATCCCATATCAGCAACATCATTTATGAACATTTTCTTACCCCCTGCTGCTTCCTGTGAGCCGAGTTCCAGCCTCGTTTTGGTGTTGATGAAGGTAGTCCGGCTAGTTGGCTGGGGTTTAAAAAATAAAGCGTTTTGCTTCTCAAAACAATATGCGTTCAAAAGAGTAATACATTTGCATCACAAAATCGTTCTCCAGGAAAAAGTCAGACCTCACAATCGCTTGGCTCTATTTTCTCTCCCTTCGTATCACTGCCTGCTGTGATATGAGTGATGCAGCAGAACGTGTTGTTCACATCTCAGAAGAAGCAGTTTCCATTAAAATAAAAGTAATTGCTTAAAGCTGAAGATCTCTGACAATGTAGTCAAGCCTGAGTGTGTTTACTCACTGGAAAAAATCTTACCAAGTATATTTGTCTCATTGAGTATCTCATTACACTTAATATGAGACACAATTGCCTAACAAATACCATTTCAGCAAGATACAGGGACTTGTTTTAATACAATACATCTTGAATATCTTGTTAAGTGAAAAAGTTTGAGTTTGAGAAAAGTTGTTTTGAGTCATATTTCATATGAAACAAGGTTTTTTTTATTTAATTTGAAGAGGTTTTTAAGCTAATTTCAAGATCACTTTTAACTCAAAAGTCCTAAATATCACATTTTATTTCAAGAAATCTTGACAAGACGATTTTCACTAGTTCCATTGGCAGATTTTTTGCTTATTTCAAGCAAAAAGTGTCTCGTAACGTCTGTACGAAGGGAGAGAAAATAGGGCCAAGCGATTGTGAAGTCTGACTTTTTCCTGGAGAACGATTTTGTGATGCAAATGTATTACTCTTTTGAACGCATATTGCAGGGGGTAAGTCAAATTTAATAAATGATATTGCTAATATGGGATGTCATACAGCTTCATGTCAAAAGAGGCAAACTATCCCTTTAAGAATTATTGCAATCAATGCAGTTTTTAAATCCCTTTTTCTTCAGTTTTAAGACAAAAATGATTCCCCAGAGCAGGCGCCTTACATGCTGTTCTTTTACGAGACTGTGTCCCTTCTTACTTGCCTGCAGGTGAACGGAGGCGCCCAAGGCAACCCGGTATGGAACGCCTCTGATACCGTCACTGAAGGCTGGGTGAAGGCTGAACTGGCTATTTCCACATTCTGGCCCAACTCCTATCAGGTACCACACAGCCACACAAGCTTTTGTTTGTGTTGACACTAGACTGAGTACTGCAATAGGACTAGATAATACACAATAAAACCCAATGATTTCATTGGCTCTGTTTAAAAATGACGCAAACAATGATAATTTAAATTATGAAAGATATGGCCTTTTTCTTTGGTGTTAATCCAGCTCTTATTTCTTTATATTTTGCTTCTAAGCAGCCAGACTTTCTTTGTAATATTTTAGAAATAGTTTTCCAGGCTTTCTGAAGGGTTTTCGAATTTTTACTTTGGACATTGGCTGCTTTTTCCTGACCATTTAGTCACTCAACACTGACCTAGGATTCATTAAAGTATGACAAAGGCACCTAACTCAAGGAATGAAACTAATTGTTGTGTCTACACAGAACAGAAGTCAGTAAAAAACAGTTTTAAATAGTATCTTCAGGAACTTTGTTACTAGCAGTCTGTCAAAAGAGACACATTATTTATTCTTTTTCTGCACCTACAAAAAAGACAACATCTGTTTTTTGCCTTTTATGCTATATTTCCATTTAACACTGCTTGGGTTTTTTTTATTGCTGACAGTATGACACGTCATGGCGGGAGGTCACAGGTGTTACCAATAACCTGATATATTGATCACACAGTCAGTGTCTCTGACTGGGAGGCGCCTCCTCTGGAAAGGTGCCTTCAACATGTAAATAATGAAAATAAGTAGAAAATCTCACATAAGTAAAGTGAGCTAAAGTGACTTATTACCTTGAACTTCAAGAAGATTGCCAGAAATAAATATGAAAATAAATATAAACTGACAAACATGCGCGCTAACGTTTAGCTAACATGTTAGCAAGCAGCTACAGAGGTATTCCTGTCGAGACATCTCTCCTTTTACAGCTTGAATGTAAGTCTCGTGTTCATTATTGTTTTATCTCTCTTTTAATTCACCATTGATGATTTTAATATATTCCCCAATGGCTCTTTTGTATGACCTGTTTGTGCATATTTGTGCTTGACAGGTAAGTTGACCTGTTTTACGTTAGCAGCTACGTTAGCCATCAGTTTGAGCATTAATATGCTAATTTAACAGATCATCCTTATGGTATTTCACGAGGTCCGTATTGTCAACAGTTGAGCATGGTAATTATTGGACATTTTAACTCGTAAAAGTTGGAAATAAACAGGTGTAGCCTACAGTAAGTGACCTACAAACTGACTTTATTGCTAACTGTGTGCACCTGTTCTTTTCCTGTATGCCTGCTTTGAAAAGGCCCATTTACTCTCAGGTAAAAAATGTTAAGCAGATACTATATTATATCCTTGTTTCTTGAGTTAGAAAGGATAAAGGTACAAGAATATGCTGGATTACTTACAGAAGATAGTTATAGCTTCTGTCTGAGGACAGTACATTTATACTTGACCTAAAGCCCTGTTCAATTTAGTATAATTGGGTTTTTTTTTCCTGCATGGATCCTAATAACAGCCGATGTCATGTATCTGTCCATTTGTACTAAACACAAGAAAGGGATGAACGTACTGTCCAGAAGTTAAAAAAAAAAAACACTTAAATTCTAATGATAAAGCTAATTTCCATTGATTATGTAGCTACTTAACTCACAGACTATGAGTGCATAATATGAAGTCATTTCTGAATGTATTTCAAAGCGCTTTAATAATTTGACTTCATAAAATGGGCCGAAAAAAAACTAGTTGCTCGTTGGTTAGCAGATTCTGCGCTCATTCACAGCAACAGTTTCTTAGTTTTTTGGGGTGATTTGTAACTCTTAAATTCATACAAAGTGCACCCTCTTACAAAATCAGACAGTTTTATCATGTGCAACACCAAAAATGGCAAAAGACTGCCGAGACTACAATAAATGGAAAGCTATAGACCTTTTTCATAAACATCTGGCCATTCAAAAGACCTTTTTCTTTATCCAGTTTAGCTTGCCCTCCACAAGATAAGCCTAAATCTGGTTTGTCAAACTACAGAGCGGACCAACGGTCATATTTATAGAACGTGCCCACGTTAATCTGAGTTAATCTGTACTCTGAGACAATGGTTTGTGGCTGTGGATTGAAACTTCATTGCCTAATATGACAAAGAGTGAATTTCTTTAATGCTGTAACTGAAGCTTTGATGATTTCCAGTCTGTGTGTGTGTGTTTGAGGTCTGTTTAAGGTGCAGAGACGAAACCCTGCTGGGTTGTTTTAGTGAGGGGGGCCTCTACAGCAGCTTTATTTTACCTAATGACTGAGCCACGCTCGGTAAATGAAAGCACCCCTGTGCTGCAAACACAAGACACGAGGCACAATAGTCACCAAAGTGAATTAAACGCTTGTGTTTCTCTCCCTAATTACATGTAACCTCCCACGGAGAGATGACACTTTTATTCTTCTGAAAGGACAAAAAACATTGTCATATTAGAGTAGAGAACACCGCAGGGCACCGAGTGCAACGGCGAACTTTCCGGCTAAACTTTCACACTCTTAAATAGTTTTAGTGCTTTGAAGTCATAATGTGGTTTAGGGATAAAACACTATGGCTGTATTCAAAACCACATACTACATACTGCAAACGGCACACTCATCGATCAGACAGTATGCAGAGTTTACTCACAATGCATTTCGCTCCTGCCCGAGCCGAAATCAGCCGGTCTGAATCTGATTTCGCTTAAGCTCTAAACTCTGTAAACTTTAGCAACATTTGAAACATTTTCAGGCGAGAAAGTAGTCGTTTAGATCCCCAACGTGTTGAAAATCTGACAAAATACCGGCTATTTACAATTTTGTTCCCACGAATTCGGCGCTACTAAAGCTAGCCGTAGTGAGCAACGCACTTCTGTTTATTTTCACAAAATAAAATACCCGTTGCCTTTTATCATAGGGAAAGCCATTATGATACAATTGGTGCTTTTATTTTGAAAACAGGAAGTGAACCTACCCTCGTTGTAGCTAGCTTGAAACTGCCGTTTTGACAGGAAATGACGATCGGCGACGTTACGTTGCATCTTGGGTAGTTTGAGTATGAGTAGTAACCTCATGATGCATACCCAGCATTTCAGAGAATCTAGTATGCATCCGGGAGCTTACACATTTTATTTTGTGAAAATAACCGGAAGTGCGTTGCTCGCTACGGCTAGCTTTAGTAGCGCCAAATTCGTCGGAACCAAAATTGTAAATAGCCGGTATTTTGTCAGATTTTCAGCACGTTGGGGATCTAAACGACTACTTTCTCGCCTGAAAATGTTTCAAATGTTGCTAAAGTTTACAGAGTTTAGAGCTTAAGCGAAATCGGCTTCAGGCCGGCTTTTGCATGACAAAACCAAAGAAAACAACATCGCGATTTATATTTTTTAGCATCAAAAAGCCATGTTGGTGTCTTCTGTACACTTGACGTGCATGCTGGAGAGGGTGGAATTTATTCTTCAAAGGAAGACAAGTCTTTGGTATTCAGACTGAGTCGCGGCGTATACTGCTGAGAAATCTGACAAGCACACCACAGAAGAAGAAAAAGCATGTGTGTGCGTGTTTGTGTGCGCGTGGGTCAGGGGTGCGTGGTCCCGTCGGCAGCCCTGCCTGTCACCCTCAGAGTGACTTAAGGTCTGTGAAAAGAATACAAGCGCTGGTCTGAAAATCAAGAATGACACACCAAGAACGGTCGCTTACAGGGAAAAGTCTAAATGCGTAGAGAAGAGGAGAAGAGACGGATGAAAGAAAGAGAGGTGGGTGCGTTATGTGGTCGGCATAAGGATGGAGACAGAAGTGATGAAGTGAAAAGAGGAGAAGTTGCTGACTTTTAGTGGAAAAAATTCCCCTGGGGTTTCCCATATGAGCTTCACAGGGGTGTCGAGATGTGTTGCAGTCTGTTGAAGAAAAAGTTTTCCCTTCTGAGTATCATTACAGCTCATTAAAAAAACTCAGTTTCAACCCTTTCTCTCTCTCTCTGTCCCCTTCTCTCAGGTGATATTTGAAGCGGTTTCAGTCCAAGGCCATCCGGGCTTCATCGCCATTGATGACATTCGGGTTTTGGCTCACCCTTGTCGTAAGTGAAAGAGATTCTGTGTGTTTGTACGATGAAGGTTGACCCTGCAGAACTGTAGCCCTGCTGAGTATCGTCTTGTTTTATGGCCGCATGCAGCATAAAGGACAGATTGTGAGGGTTGCAGGCGGAATACAGAGAGCCAGGAAGAAGGTCTAAACTCGGGGTCTTCACTCACATCTGTAACATTAAGCTTCACAAAACCCTTTGGCCTGCTTTTTTTTTTTGTCTACAGGTGAATAGGGTAATATTTTAAAATAATAGATATCACCATGAAACTTCCTCAGTTGATTACTTATACAAGTATGAAAAAAAATGTATTACAAATTTGTATGTTTAATTATGCAAATATGGCATTATGGCATTAAAAATGCGCAAATTTGCATATATTTCCGCAAAGATAGATCTGAATAAATGATAAAGCCAGGTTGCAAAATTCTTTTCTTAAAATTCTTACACAAAATTAAAGAAAATTACAGAGGGATTTCAGGATATCTGCTTTCATTTCCTAGGAAATCAAAATATACTGTCCACAGCCTAAAAAAACATAAATTTTTCGCCATATTTTTTTTTATTATAATGTCACATAAATCAGGCCAGGAACGATTTATCAACAAATCCTTCTGTAAATATCTTCGCAATACTGTTAAGTTTATAACTGGAAAGTTGTAGGTGCTCCATAGGCTGAGATATTGATAATGGAAAAATACAAAATGTACCTTGATCTCCCACAGAGGATGTTAGAAGCAGAAGAAAGTCCACGGCATCACAACGTTGGACATAATTAGTCAATTACTCGATCAAGAAATCGATTTCTGTGCCATGCATGCATACTGGGACAGATGCTGTCACCGTAGCTCGACTCACCCCGTGCACGTAACCATACCGACTGTGTCGGGAGTAATCTGATTACTCAGAAGTGTCTGAAAATGGGCAGAAGGGAGCAGAAAATGCTCTTAACTAAAGACGAGGAGGGGGAAAGGTGAATAACGGAAGGCTTTTTAAGAAACAACCTTCATGTGGAAGTCCTTAAGATGACCATTAGAGTCGGGACAAATTGTCATTGTTAAATGATCGATGCGTGGACGGTCGGGCTTATCTGTGTCTGGAGACAGACAAATGAAATTAACCAGTCGCAGGCTGGTCTCAATGCCAGACCAAAGTCACTCGGTCTGTCTGTCTGTCACTCTGACGGACTGCTCATCTGTCTCAGGTTCAGGCCACGAGTCTGCCTTTCTCCAGACAACAGCCTCACTCTCTGTTGTGAGGGTGTGTATAAATCTACATGTGATAAAACCCTGTGATAATCCAGAAGGAAATCTGTAACTCATTAAGGTATGAGAGTGCCTCTGCCGATGTTCGCAGGCTGCCTCGGGTCTTCTGGGTTAATGAAACATGTTGTTGTTTTTTTTTCAACATTTTACCATTTGATTTTATTTTTTTGTTTCTGTTTTACCTCAAACAGCCAGAGGACAAACCCAAAAAAAGAATTAATTTAACCAAGCGATGTTATCTCAAGGGAATAATTAAAAAAAAGCTTCAACACGTATGACCTGGGCTCTGGTTTGATTCTTTTTTCCCCATCAGACTTTAATCATTTGATTTCTCCTCCAGATTGATTGGATTAACGACTCTTGTGTTTGCTTGTTGTGTTGCAGGTAAAGCGCCTCACTTCTTGCGCCTGCAAAACGTGGAGGTGAACGTGGGGCAGAATGCCACGTTTCAGTGTACGGCCGGAGGAAAGTGGTCTCAGCACGATAAACTCTGGCTGCAGGTCGGTTTCCCGTCATTTCAGTAAATGTGCGCATCAGAAGGTCAAAAAATGTGCTAAAAAAGTCCAAAAACCTTGAGTGTTTCGTGGAATATGTTTAATTTAATTCTGCACTTTACTGTATTATGTTCTGATAAATGTTCAAACATTACGAATATCACGACGAGACAAAGATTGGAATCACTTTGCTCGACTGAAATCAATATTTTTTTTTTAATCTAAAGTGGCTGCTTTAGATCGAAGTCCATTGTTTGACCGGTGAAGGTTGAGCAGACCAGCTAAAGCTCGAGAATAATGACGAAATTCTTAGAATTTCTGTAGATTCTTTTCCCTTTTCCATCTTCTTTATCGACTCTTCTCGTCCCGTTTAATGATTTCGATGGAAAAGTGCCATAAAGATGATATTCTCATACCAATGAGAACCCAAAAGAAACAAAAAGCAGGTCTATTTGTGCCACTTTTATGTGAAAAAGAAAGAAAAAACACAAAGTAAACGTCTCCAGCCGTCGCGGCTCTATTTCAGGATTGATTAAAAGTCCTTGTTTGCTTCGCTCCAACGATCCCATCTCTGCACATGTGACACGTTTGTGTGCACGTTTGTGTGCAAATGCATTCACTCGGTGTAATTACGTTCATGTGCTGTGGCTCGCTTGCATGTTTGTGCTGCACAGGTGTGTTTTTACCCCTGAGAGCGCCGCTTGGTGCAGCAGTGGAGAACATTTCTTCTCCTGACTGGAGGTCTTTTGGGGAAAGCATGTTTTTTTTTTTTTCCAAATTGGCTGATAAGATATTAGTTTTAAATAAAGATTGGATCTGGATATACACTTGTGTTTCCTGCCAGGTCTTGCTCTCTGATAGCAGTACAGGGTCTGTTCTGTGTAGATTGTTTTCCGGGGGTCTCCAGAAACCGAGGAAGCAGCGCTGATATGATCTCATTTCTTTATCTTAAGGGTTGGAAAACTTTCCCCAGATCAGACCCCATGTGATGCCAATCGGCCGAATGATTTAAATGCCCTCGAGTTTTCATCTGCTTTGTCTAAAGCCAGATCTTAATGTAAACAAATTCACTTTAAGTTGCCTCACTAATCCTCTTGTGTTTAGAATGCAGAATGCAGTTCCAACTCTTCATTTATCATCTATTTTATTTGCTACATATCTTCTACAGCATTTACCTTTTTAAGCTTCTAACTGATTAGGTTTTTATAGGTTTTCAAAACAATTTATTTAGGTTTTAACTCGTCTTATTTTGGCTAAAATTAACCTTGAACATAATTTAGTTGGCGATGGCGCTAAGTGTAACTTAGTGTTTCCTAACTCTTGGAAAAGGTTTGATGATAACACCATCTCGTGATATTATGGGTGGTGTAAGTGTCTCTTTTTGGGTCTCTCGGCTTAATAGTGTAATAATCACCACCGTATCACATGTTTAAACTCAACATCTTGCTTGTAGCTGGTAAAAAAAAAAAAAAAATGCTACCAAGAGTTGAAATTAGTAAAAGAAAGCGGAGAAAGCTGTGTCACCTTTGAGGACATTGCTTGAGTGGGTTTGTTTAGGAAACACAACTGTTTAGGATTTGATACAAAAGCTTCTTAGTTTGGCTTAGAAATTGATGTTCCAGTGTGACACCAAGGGGGTCCTTACGAAGTGAAAGTGGTATCTGAAGTGTTGGGAATCACTCAGTGGGTCGACATGATGAGATTAATTGGATTATAGCTACAGTTGGGTTATGCTCCTTATTTGAGCAAGGGTAATTATCCTTGGATATATGGCGGTGAATGAATGGAATCATGGCACAAAGCGTGTCATACCCCGGTATGATAGGTGGCGCTGTACGCATTCCAACTGTTGCTAATAGAGCCACTTCCTGTTGACCTCTTCAACCACCAACAACAACAACAAACTCAGGCATTGGAGAAAGATGGAGAACGCAGAGCAAGATGAAGCTACGTCCCTCTATATTATGTATGCGAGTTTGAGTATGCCAGAAGTTCCAGGATGCATTCTAGATTTTCTGAAATGTTGGGTATGCATCATGTGGTTACTACTCATACTCAAACTACCCAAGATGCAACGTAATGTGATGTCTCCGATCGTCATTTCCTGTCAAAACGGCAGTTTCAAGCTAGCTACAACGAGGGTAGGTTCACTTCCTGTTTTCAAAACAAAAGCACCAATTGTATCGTAATGGCTTTCCCTATGATAAAAGGCAACGGGGATTTTATTTTTGTGAAAATAACCGGAAGTGCGTTGCTCAGTGCGGCTAGCTTTAGTAGCGCCGAATTCGTGGGAACAGAATTGTAAACAGCCGGTATTTTGTCAGGTTTTCAACACGTTGGTGATCTAAACGACTACTTTCTCACCTGAAAATGTTTCAAATGTTGCTAAAGTTTACAGAGTTTAGAGCTCAAGCGAAATCAGCTTCAGGCCGGCTGATTTCGGCTCAGGCAGGAGCGAAATGCATTGTGGGTAAACGCTCTGCATACTGTCTGATCGATGAGTATGCAGTTTGTGGTTTTGAACACAGCCTTTGTCTCCTTTGTCCAATCCAATTCAACACGTGCTTCAGCGTCTACAACCGAGTTATCTCGGGGTCTTAATCAGACTGCGAGTAATCCGATCCAATTTTTTCTTAATTAAGGTGTCTACATGAACTTGATAACTCATTCTGATTGTAATTTAGCCAATAATCCGATCCTTTCAGTGCCATGTAACCCCACTGAGTGGTCTTGTCCTTATGTTCCTACAGTAACGTGTCCCATTATTTCCCTCTTAAATATAGTTTATGCTGGATTTGCTGCAGTAGAAGTCTAACCCTCTTATTTTCCACCACAGTCGGGGTAAATCAGTCATTATGGGGTCTTTAAATAACCTTTTGCTGATCACTCTTCTTACCTTTCCCCTCCTTGCAGCAGTGGAATGGCAAAGACACGGCGCTGATGGTCACCAGGGTGGTGAACCACCGGCGTTTCTCGGCAACGGTCAGCGTCGGCGACACTTCGCAGCGCAGCACCAGTCGCTACCGCTGCGTCATCCGATCAGACGGCGGGTCGGGGGTGTCCAACTACGCCGACCTCATTGTGAAAGGTAAGCCTGCTGTTTATCCTTTCACCCGAACCAAAATAAAAGCCCTATTGTGAGACCAGAGTATTTTTGAATTGATTTAAATGTGTGGAAGAGGTAGCAGTGCTTGGCCAATCTCACCAGTGTGGTCACATTAAAGTAGGACGGCTTCTTTAGAAAGAGTGAAACAACCCCAGGTTTTGGTTGTGTGTGTGTTTGGCTGCCCATCGGTGCTGAGAATACTGAACAGTCTCAGAAAAGTGACCAGAACTCACAATGAGCCCTCTCAGACTCTGTCTTTCGGGGTCACACTCTTCCCAGTGTCGTTCATTCGGCTTCCTTCTCTTTCTCACTGGAAAAAAAATCAAAGTCTTACCAAGTATATTTGTCTCATTTCTAGTCGAAATATCTCATTACACTTAATATAAGACACAACTGCCTAACAAGTACTATTTCAGCCAGATATAGGGACTTGTTTGAAGACAATACATCTTGAATTTTTTGTTAAATGAAAAAGTCTTGAAAACAAATCGTTTTGAGTCACATTTCAGATGAAACAAGATTTTTTTGACATTTGAAGAGGTTTTTAAGCTAATTTCAAGATCACTTTTATCTCAAAAGTCCCAAATATCGCATCTTATTTCAAGAAATCTTGACAAGCCGATTTTCACTAGTTCCATTGGCAGATTTTTTTTTGCTTATTTCAAGCAAAAATGTCTTTTATTTGTTGTTTTTCTCACTTATTTTTGGAGGGGCATTTTTTCCAGTGCTCACTAGCTTTGAAATCGATGCAAACCTTTTTATTTGTTTGGTTGCTCCAGTTTTAGAGGCTCCGCTTGCTAAAATCTAACCTGCTTTTCATGCAGTTGCTTTTTATGAATGGTGTAAAGGATGGACGTGTTGAAACATTTATTTTTGATGTAGATGAAAGATAATAGCAGCAGCTGCAGCAGTTCACCAGGAGGACAAATCCTTTCGGGGGGTCTGTTATCATATCAGACTTAGAATTACTCACAGAATGACTGCACTTTCTCTGCTTTAGATGACTTTACACAACATAAAACCTCGACTTTCTTCGTTTACTCACAAGCTTTATGTGCATGTCGAGAGGAGAATGTCATCAGAACATAATTTAGCAGATTTTCCTTTCCTTTCGTCACTTCTCATGTCTTATTTCCTCTGTATCTGAAGTATTTATATGTAATACTTAACACATTCCCTTGTTAAAGACATTCAAACATGTGATATGAGCAAAAAATATGAAGGGCTATCAGTGATTTAGCCACCCACTCTCCGTCCCAAGATTCCAGCATAAACAGAAAATACTGTAGTTTGCTGTCCTGCTGAGACAGATATTGATGTTCTGAGGAGGATAATATTGTTGCAAGGACTTTGATAGAATTATAGCATCACAGCTATCTGTTGTTGTCATACATAATTACATTCAGTTACCTCTTGTCTCTGTTGGGTCATACGCTTTGAATCCTGTCCTCCAAGCCATCTTTGTCTTTACTTTCAGTTTTAGAATGTGAAAGGAATAACGATGAGCTTCTCAACATTTTAATGCTTTAATGTAGCCTTATTAATGTAATGATTAATAAAATAACACGCTGATTGTGTCTGAGTTCTACTATCGGTGGCAGATCTGTTACTTGATGTGATTTAGTCCAGCTCTACATCACAACATACCAAGATTAGGACACAATTAGGGTTGGGCGATATGGGGAAAAAGTCATATCACGATATTTTTTAATATATCATGATATCGATATATATCGGGTCCATAACTTGTAGCATCCACTTGAACCCCTTATTTTTCACTCTGCTTATTGGCAGCATGTCTTTAGCAACACAATAAGCTGCATCTGTAACATCCCGGTGTCTCTTAGACTTTGTGTAACACGGCGCTGGATAAAGCTGCTGCACAGGCGTTGTTATCGGGGGAAGATTAGCACTTGTTCCGGGCTGTGTTTGTAACAATTTGCATTCTCTGTGCTCAAACGGGCGGCGCTGTTTCAGGTGATGAAACAGATCAGCGGTATTCCCCGTCTTTGTCGGAACATGTGCTCGACATAATTAGCAGTGCACGCAACTCTGTTTGGTGTTGGACACCACCAAACTTTTCGGGCCCTTTTTATCAACGATGTCATCAACGATGTCATCCGTTCCGCCTTGGGCTGCGTCTTCTTTCGTTTCTTCAGCGGGAGCACTCGTTTTCTGTTTTTATGCGGCTGCAGCAGCACAAAAAAACACGCCACGGCTAGCTGCTGGCATGGCTCTATTCCAGCCACCTGATTGGTTCAGCGCGGCGCAACTCTCGTTGTCATTGGCTGTTCGTATTGTCTGTCAAAAGATGGACGAATGGAATCTATGGAAATGTATATCGACCGTGTTTCATATCTCTATCGAGGAAAAGTTATTCCTTGTTATCATTTTATCAGACACAGTTGTATGTATCATACTGTCACTGGCTGTGTTCGAAACCGCATACTTCTCCTACTACTTATACTCACTTTTTGAGTTAGTATGCGAGTTTGAGTATGCGAGTAAGTTCCCGGATGCATACTAGATTCTCCGAAATGTTGGGTATGCATCATGAGGTTACTACTCATACTCAAACTACCCAAGATGCAACGTAACGTGACGTCGCCGATCGTCATTTCCTGTCAAAACGGCAGTTTCAAGCTAGCTACAACGAGGGTAGGTTCACTTCCTGTTTTCAAAACAAAAGCACCAATTGTATCCTAATAGCTTTCCCTATGATAAAAGGCAACGGGTATTTTATTTGGTGAAAATAACCAGAAGTGCGTTGCTCACTGCGGCTAGCTTTAGTATCGCCGAATTCGTCGGAACAAATGTGTAAATAGCCGGTATTTTGTCAGCTTTTCAACACGTTGGGGATCTAAACGACTACTTTCTCGCCTGAAAATGTTTAAAATGTTGCTAAAGGTTACAGAGTTTAGAGCTTAAGTGAAATCAGTTTCAGGCCGGCTGATTTAGTGACTTTTTTTGCTCTTACGGTGTAACTTTTCCATCAAAACTTTTATCCCTTTAATAAATGTTATTCTTTTTGAGAGTAAAATACTTTGGAGATGCATTTGGTCTCCACTCGGAAATATTACGTGTGAATTATGATTATTTGGATTAAACATGATAATCTAATCATGACTCGTGAGATTTGAACCGCTTCATTTGTAATAATTGAATCTAAAACTGCGCCTTTTGGAAAAACACTTCAGTGCGACGGCACATTGGCATGAATTATGTGCTCAATGCATCTGTGGTTTGAATTATGTCGTTAACCTTATTTGGTGTGAAGGATGTTTTAATCTGAAGGGAGGCTGAAGTGTGTGTATGTGTGTGTTGCTATTCTGATTAGATGATAGTCCAGGGACAGAAGCTGTCATTACCATCTGTTAGCAGAGCACACAGAATATACTCTGGAGAGCATCTAAATGTGTGTGTGTGTGTGCAGCATATCCCACTGAATGTGTTTTTAAGTATATGCATCTTTGTGTGTGTGTGAAGCTCAGGTGCTGTCAGCCATGCATTGTGTTCGGGGGAATAACCCTCGCCAACACAGTGAATGAGAGGAAAAATTAAAACACCCCTCCCTGAAGCCCTGTGTGTAGGCAGATTAGAATAATTGTGCCATTGTCCTTGATTTGTACACCGACATATTTAAGTTTTCCCATCATTTCGGCTCAGTCTTTTTTGCGGCGTTATTTTTTGGTGTGTGTGTGTGTGTGTGTGTGTGTGTGTGTGTGTTTGTGTGTGTGCCTGCTAAGTGAAATCAGGGTTAATTATGGTGATGTTCAGCCAGGTGTGACCAGGGGAATCTGGAGAGAGATGCTCCCCATATTACAGCGCCCTGCCTGTGGTCTCTGTATATCTGTGTCCCATTCGGGGCTCATTCGTGCATGTTATTCTGACACGATGTCGTTGGCCAGCTGAACAGATGATGTTCGCCTTGTTGACTTGATGAAAATGGATTCAGAACCAACCTATATGCTCTCTGCATGAGTTTGATTTGTTTAGACGTGGATAAAAATCTTTAAACTTTAATCTAAGGCTGGGATTCAAATTTTTTATCTAATTAATCACACAATTTCCCTGATTAATCGCGATTAATCGCATTTGTATGCAAAATCCAAAAATGAATCCAAAAGTAGTGTATAGCTTTTAGCATTTAGTTTTATTTTAAATGTGCTGCCATATGAATGAAAGTGCCATAACATTTGTTGTGCAAACACACTTTTAACATCAGCATCTTTCTGTAGTTTTTATGTAGAAGCCTCGCTCCGCTGTCTGTTTCCTTGAATGACTTGCTGCTATCAGTTGTGTGTTTTGCCTTTAAGTGATATTTTAGACTGGAACTACTACGCTGAGAAGACAATTCAACTTGGCAGTGTTTACAGATGACTTTGGTTCTGTCGACTCCGCTGTCTGGAAGAACTTTAAAAAGAAAATGGCCGAGTAAAAGTTCCGTACCCTTCTCCATGTTTGGTGGATCCGCCGATTACTTTCTTTTCCGGTTCCACAGCAGACAGCAACAGACTTTTACAAAATAAAATAAATAATAAAACCTGCATTAATGCGCGATAAAATGTTCATCGGCGTTAAATAATTAACAAGTTAACGCGATAATAACGAGTTCGCCCAGCCCTAATTTATATGTGTATTTTTTGGTAGTTTGTCTCCATGAGTAGCATCTTTCTGATGATTTCTATAGCAGATTTTCGATTAGTGGATGTTGATTCTGTTTTTGGCTAATGTTGTTGAATTCGGCAGTCGTTTTATTTGCTATAACTGAGCTGAGGTCTTTATCTGAAAGATCGGAGAGGCCAAAGATAAAAAGCAACGTACAACAAGAGGCTAAAAAGAACTCACTGAAAAAAAATAAATAAAAATCCAGAAAATTGGGTTTGAGTCCTTGTCCACAGTTTCCCTTTTCACATGCACTCCACTGCAGGCGATTCTCCACTTGAGAAGCATCCTCACTAATGGAGTGCACAGGAGGCAGGCGATGATGCAAGAATATGCTGCAGCGTTGTGTTTACGGGACATTTTTGTGTTGAAATCTATACTTTATTCACACATCTGCAATACCGATAAACTGATGTGCAGACAGGATAGAAAGTTCACAAACAGCTTCTCACATTTACTCTCCTGAGACTTATTGTTTTTCCTTTTTTTTTTTTTTTTTTCCCCCCCTTAAGTCGACACATTTGGATTCTCGCAGGCATCCTCCTGGGGAAAATGTTCCTGTGCATGTGTGCAAATGGCTCGTGCAATGAGCAGCTTCACGCGCTTTATTGTCACCTTTCGACACTCGGCGTGCACAATATCTCTTCAGACTTATTCCCACTTTCGCCTTCCTTCTGGCATTTTCTTACAGTTAAATATTGTAAAAGAAAACACGCGGTGACGGCGATTTGCTGTCAACCCAAACCTCCTCACATCCCTTTAAATTAGGGGTGGGAATCTTTGGGCACCTCACGATTCGATTGATGGGTCTTTAATTTATATTGACATTTGACATAACCCCCCCCCCCCCCCCCTTTTTTTTTTTGTCTCATTGAATAAACATTCATAACTTTTGAAAAACAGAGCATTTATAATAAGAAACAAGAGTCGAGTTAATTTCCATTATATCTTATTAAACTAATGGTATGCTGCCCTCAGTATATGTGCTGTGATACACCTTGGCACTTAGACAAACTCCTTCCTAACATCACAACTCTGAAGACATTTGTCCCTTGTCTACAGGTTTATTGACGTAAGAAAGAGTAAAACTAAAACACACAAAGACATAATGAATACAAATAAAATTGCTTCCTCTTTATACTTACACATACCATGTAAATATACTGATTCTTAAATCAACTAAAGTGCTTGTTTTTAATTGCTACCATTCATGTATTTATTACCTTTTTTTACCTGCAAAACCATTGTATTTTAAAATTTAACGTATAATCAACTATTTATTCACATTTCTTCCCTTATATGAATTTTAACAACAGTAACTATAATGACTCAATAGACTTCCTGCATAAACTTCTCAAACTAAACATTGACACAAAAATAATCTGTGAATCTGCAATCATTAATAACAATAAAATTACTTGATACATACCAACGATGCCATCAAAGGGCATAAGATGCAGGCAGATTCAACAGGGTAGAAAAAACTAACAAAAACAGCACCTCTGAAGCATGCTTCTCCTCACTTCCTGGTTGTAAGCAAGGAAGTGGCTGTGTTCGAAACCGCATACTACCTACTACATACTACATTCTGCATGCTCATCAATCAGACAGTATGCAGAGCGTTTACCCACAATGCATTTTGCTCCTGCCCGAGCTGAAATCAGCCGGCCTGAAGCTGATTTCACTTAAGCTCTAAACTCTGTAAACTTTAGCAACATATGAAACATTTTCAGGTGAGAAAGTAGTCGTTTAGATCCCCAACGTGTTGAAAATCTGACAAAATACCGGCTATTTACAATTTTGTTCCCACGAATTCGGCGCTACTAAAGCTAGCCGTAGTGAGCAACGCACTTCCGGTTATTTTCACAAAATAAAATACCCGTTGCCTTTTATCATAGGGAAAGCCGTTACGATACAATTGGTGCTTTGTTTTGAAAACAGGAAGTGAACCTACCCTCGTTGTAGCTAGCTTGAAACTGCCGTTTTGACAGGAAATGACGATCGGCGACGTCACGTTACGTTGCATCTTGGGTAGTTTGAGTATGAGTAGTAACCTCATGATGCATACCCAACATTTCAGAGAATCTAGTATGCATCCGGGAACTTCTCGCTTACTCAAACTCGCATACTAACTCAAAAGTTAGTATGAGTAGTAGGAGAAATCGGAGAAGTATGCGGTTTTGAACACAGCCTATGAAAGAACACTGACATTCACAGTAATAAATACTTTCCCATCCACACGTGAGCAGGCAGGGTCGCCTGTGATGGGACAATAAAAGTTGACCTTGAGGAGCGGGTTATTAAAAATGACTGATTATCTGCTTGGAGCTATCACAAAAACACTCAAACGCACAGTTTACCCCCCCCCCCCCAAGAAGAAGAAACTTTCTCATAAACACACACGCTTAGTCACACAGATGTTTTTCTCTGCTCTGATGCATTTCTCATTTGTATGGCTGTTGTAGAACAGATGCAGTCAAAGCCCAAGGGCAACAAGGTCTCAGCCTTTACCCCCCCAGCTGTGCGGCTGTGTTTGTGTGCAGCTCTCTATGTGGGAGCAAGTTTGAGGTTCAGACCACTGGGGGATATTTCATCTTCTTTTCAGGGTGAGGTTAGCTTTGGGGTTAAAGTCGGTGTGTGTCGTGATTATGTTAAGGGGCTGAGGAATGATTGAATGCCCCCCTAAGTGTGTGCGTTGGGGGGGTGAGGGAGCCTGCGTGCTCGTACGTCTTTGTCTCTCTGGAGGTGTGTGATTGTTGGCGTCGAGTGTGTGTGCGGTGTTATAAATGGGCATTTCAGCCCCTGTGTGTGTGTGTTCTGTCCATCACAGATAAGACTCAGTGGGGCGTAGCAGAGATCCAGGAGAGCCACTGTCAGCCGGTGCCCCGTGGAAACCATACAGAGCCCGTGTTGTGAATTTCCCAGGAAAAAATGCCACGTTTTTTTCTAAGTCTCCCTTGGTCGTCATAAAACCGATTGTAGTCCAAGAATTGGATCCAGCCGTACCGCCGCGGTCTGTTTGTGAACGATTGTGTGTGTGGCCCCAAAGCTGCTTCCCTGCATCTCCTGTATGTGTCTGTTTCCTGATAAAGAAATCAATAAGCTGCATGTGTCAGATACCTGGAATCCCACTGACAGTGAACTCAACGCCACCTTCGATGTGTAAACACAACTGCTGGAAACGTACGTTTTAAGTTGGAAGTGAAAAAGACGCCATATGTGGTACGACACTTCACAGAAAAGTGTGTTTGAATTAAATGCTGCAGCCTTTTAAAGACCACAATTATTATTATTTTTTTTGTAAATACGTTTTATTGATTTTTACCCCACACGAATACAGCACATGTATTTGTTATTTCCATTTAGACAGGGTACAATGTACATCAGTTACATTGGACAATTGAGTTCACCCTATCCTTCTTACCACCCCCCCAACCCATAGGGCTACAGGTTCCCAAACACACTCAATTTACTTAAGCAACCAAATGAAAACTAGAAAAATAAAAGAAGACAACCAGGAAAAAAAGAAAAAAGAAAAAAAGGTAAATAAATACATACAAACTTGAAATAATAGAAAGGGGAAAGTTCCACCAATGCAAAAAGTTCATGTATATGTTCAAGCCTACTCATTATCAAGGGGTTCTTGTAAGTAGTCATAGTAATCAAGAAAGGGCCTCCATGCCTTTAGAAATGATTGGGAGGATCCTTTAAGTGTGTACTTGATTTTTTTCTAACTTTAAGAAGTACATAATATCTTTGACCCAGTGAGAAAGACCACGATTATTTTAATGACATTCCAAACATTGGTTTGAGTGAGAATATTCCTCTGAACCGTTGTGGTTAAAATATGACTGTGTCCACCAGTAGGATCGGTGTTTTGAAAAAAAGTGCCACCACACTTTTTTACTTTCCACCTTGTAAAATAATTAGGGCTGGACAGCAATTAAAATTTTTAATCTAATTAATCACATGATTTCCCTGATTAATCGCATTTGTACGCAAAATCAAAAAATTAATTCAAAAGTAGTGTATAACTTTTAGCATTTAGCTTTATTTTAAATGTGCTGCCATATGAATGAAAGTGCCATAACATTTGTTGTGCAAACACACTTTTAACATCAGCATCTTTCTGTAGTTTTTATGTAGAAGCCTCGCTCCACTGTCTGTTTCCTTGAATGACTTGCTGCTATCAGTTGTGTGTTTTGCCTTTAAGTGATATTTTAGACTGGAACTACTACGGTGAGACGACAATTCAACTTGGCTGTAAATGCAGGAGTTTTTTTAAAAATTTATTTTAAAATGCGTGCTTTTATGTTGAAACAAGTAAAACAGGAAGTAGCGCCGGTTAGCTCCGTGAGCTTCACACAGAGACCGAGGAGCACCTGTAACGGTGATGTCCAACTTTAAAATGAAAATGGCCGAGTAAAAGTTCCGTACCCTTCTCCATGTTTGGTGGATCCGCAGCAGAAAGCAACAGACTTTTGCAACAATAAAACCTGCGTTAATGTGCGATAAAATATTTATTGGCGTTAAATAATTAACAAGTTAACGCGATAATAATGAGTTAACTCGCCCGGCCCTAGTAAACACAACTGCTTGAAACGGACGTTTGAGTTAAAAGTGAAAAAGATGCCATATGTGGTATGACACGTCACAGAAAAGTGTGTTTAAATTAAATGCTGCAGCCTTTTAAAGACCACGATTATTTTAATGACCTTTCAAACATTGGTTTGAATGAAAATATTCCTGTGAACCGTTGGCGGAGTCTGCAGGATGTGGTTAAAATGTGTCCAGGAGTAGGATCGGTGTTTTGGAAATCAACAATGAGCTTTTTTACTTTCCACCTTGTAAAATAATGTAAATATATTCAGAAAGCCGAGGTTCCCGATTTAAAGCCAAGAGAAGAATATAAAACCTGCTGAATTTTAAATAGACTCCATTTCAAAAGGCGAAGAAAATAATGTAAGGATGCATCACAAAAGACGAGATAAACATTAAACTCACGATGCTTTCTGAAGATTTTCTCCCTGTGGTTACCAGAGTCAGAAATGGCGCTCTCCAATTTATGGAAGAAGTTGTGGAAGTTTGTTTATACGACAGAGAAATGAGAAGCCGAGCAAAAGCCAGTGTTCACTCGGCCTGTCGCTTTAACCAGGTCCGTAGGGCTTGCCTCAGGATTTGTGTGTCTGAGTGTGTTGGGCTGTGTATCGTGGGTGGTTTGTCACATGTTTTTTTTTGGTGTTCGGCGTCCACTGCTCTTTCATGTGAATCAGCCTCCGTGTGTTGGTGTGTGTGTCAGGGCCAGTGGACGGTTCACACAGAATTTCTGAGCAGAAATATAAGTAATGCATGAACAGGTGTGGGAGGACGGTCGGGGTGAGATAAGGAGAGAATAAGGGAGAGATGAAGCTGGACGAGGGGGGAGGGGAAGGAGAAGGAGAAGGACGGCTCACGATGATGGAAAAAGATGTGAAATGAACACAAAGTGTAAAACAGGAGATCAAAAGAGAAGAAAGGGAGCCATGGGAAGAAGATGAGGGGAGTTGGTAATATAAAACCTTACACAAGCAAATGAGAATAAAGCATGGAAGAAGGGAGGGAAAGCAAAAGCTGACGGGTTCAATCCGACGTCTTGTTGAACTAAGAGCAGCTAAATGCCAAAAAATGTCACAACGAGGAGGAGACATGTGTCCACCGCTACCAATGCATTGGGGCTGGTGGATTTAAGAGCGCCGCTCATTTCATTAAAGACTGTTGGAGAACATTTTACTGACACTAAGAGGATCCGCGTCTGTCGTCAGCTCTTTTCCTCACTGCTGCTCCCTCATTTTCGTCAGCAATCCCCGAAGCATCTCAGATGTGTGAATATTTCAGAGTTCTCTTTCATCCTCTGGAGCTTCCAGTCAGCGGGCAGGTGGAGGTTTACGTCTTTGTTGACAGCACCGATAGTTCTGAGACGTAACCTGAGATACTTTTTGAAATCGGCTTTGGCATTGGCATTACCGTGAAAAAACGGTACCTGGGAACCAAGAGAGCAGGTGTTTTCATATTTTACCAAAACTTGAAATTTTACTGTTTTAGGATAAACTGGCTCAAGATATCAACGCTGCAACAAAGAGACTGTTTTTTAACATTTTCTCTGGGGAAGCAAAGCCTGATGGGATTGGAAACAGTATTATTCATAATACTGACACATGGGTCATTATTTTAGCCGTGCCATCTGATACCACTGTCCTCTCAGTAAGCATCTGTCTGAAATGGAAAATAGTTCTGGGCTTTTCTACTCTACTCTGCATTAAAGCCCCCTTTTCCCACAAAACTAGCCAGGAAATAAAGCCATTGTTTGACACAGTAATGGGTCTGGGTGCAGTTATTTTTGAGACGAACCATATTAAAAGATTGAACCCTGAAGTCGCATTTATTGGGCTTTAAATGAAGAGATGATTCAAGACCGAATTGTTATCATGACGTCAACATTGACACCTGATCACAGCTCAGTTATGATAATGTGTCCATTTGAAGGCTGCTTATCCCTCCTTTGTGAAACGCACCGCCAACTAGGCATATCACTAGGGATATCACTAGGGATATCACTAGGGTTATCACTAGGGTTATCACTAGGCATATCACTAGGCATATCACTAGGGTTATCACTAGGGATATCACTAGGGTTATCACTAGGCATATCACTAGGGATATCACTAGGCATATCACTAGGCATATCACTAGGGTTATCACTAGGGTTATCACTAGGGTTTGGCTTTGAGTATTATAAAAAGCGCTACATAAAACCGATCTATTATTATCGTTGCATCCTGAAAGGCAACGATAATTCCCAAGCGTGTCCACTGAAGCACACTATTTCATAACTAATGGAAACGTTTTTTCTTGTTTTTAAATACAGACATTCAAAATACAGATACATTTTAGAGCTGTAATCATTGCCTAGGGTTATTATACCGTCAGAATCTCATACAGTCCCATGTCTGATGTACGGTGCATTGCGTACAGACGGGGACTTTGCAACTTATTCAGCCGTACTTTGCAAAGACGTAACTTTGTGGTGCTTCGCTAAATTGGAAGTTACTAATCCCTGATCATCCGCCTCAAAATCAAAGTACTTCCAGAAACGACTCTTAACACATTGAATACCGGCGGTTTTTACAGAATTGTTGTAGAATCCCAGCGTTCTAAACCATTTTTTTGACGTTTTTTGTACAGTCACAGCATATTATGTGACTTCAAACTCTTTGTGGGTCAAAACTGCGTGTCTCTAGGTGCCGCCATTAGCGAGCTATCCTTAGCTAAACCAAGGCGGGTATCCACCAAAATCAACAACAAACTGAGATATCGGGGCTTTTGTGAAACGTGCGCTCTTTCAGCCTGTCGCACTTTAGATACTTACATATCCGGGTCAGAGGATTTGCGTCGTGTCGCATGTTGCAAAGCTAACCTGTTCATAAGACCGCCTCCTTAGACTTGTCGCGTGTCTTCTTCTCCTTCTTGTTGTTTGTTTATGTTACTTTACCGTCACCCTCTGGAAACCGACACGTGCGATTGGACAAAATGCGGAAATGCACAACAATCAATGCAGCGCTATCAAAATTGTTCTTGAGTTGACGCAAAGCCATTGGCGTAATGATCAAAATGTCCAGATGATGACACCAGTTTTTGACTGCCATCTATGTCAGTTCTGTTCATCACATAATTACAAAAATCACACAGAATGTGCATCAGAATGTATAGATTCAGAATCCATAAAAAAAACGTAAAAACGTATTTTTACCATGTGGGAGCCAACGCATGGGCAGTAAAAACGTAGTTTTACGTGACTTGGGAGTCAATGTGTTAATACTTTTCTTTTCGACGGTTCGAGGCGGAGTTGCAGCTGCCATCTTCCGTGTTCCTTTGGCATTAACTGGAACACTTGTAGGTGTATATGGTGTTACGTCCGGAGGAATTGCATCCCCGGTACCTACGGTACTGTAGAAAACCGTGTATCGTCACATTTTTAGAACTATGGCATCGACTTGGTACCAAAGTATCGGTTCTCGTGACATCCCCTTACCGCCAACTCATGAATTTTGCACTAATGAGACAGCAAAATATACAGTTAAGCCAAAAAATTTCAGATAACTACACTCCACTGAAATGAATAGAGTTACAGAAACAGTTTTTACGATTAAACCTGCTTCTTAACAGATAATCCAACTGTAGAAATTATCTTTTTTAACCCTGGAGGTTTGCGAATGAGGATCCAGTCAGCATGGCACCTTTTTTTTAAGAGATTTGGAGAGGAAGCAGTTCAAAAGGAAAATGAGAAAACCTCTCCCATGGTCTGTTTTTTTTCTTTTTTCACCCTCTATCATCTTCACTATCATTACCGTCTCTCACTCCACTGAAACGGGAGAAAAACAGATTTTAGCAAAGCGATTGTCATTTTCGGTACAACTGATTTTTCCATCTTTTCCGCCACCTTAGGTGATATCTCGTCTGTCCTCTGGCGGGCTGAGGCCTCCGACTCTATCTGCCTCTCTATTACTCCCTTGCACCCCCCCGTCTTTGAATCTTCCACTCTATTAGAACATGGCAGAAGATTTGATAGTACTTTTGGATTTTCCACCATCACACTGAGGAAAAAGTAATATCGCCAGCAACACAACTGCTCTTAAATCCTTCCCATTATATATTTCGTTCTCTCTAGATTTTTTTTTCATTCCATTTTTCGCTGAAATATAAGTGAGTTTGTGTGTCTTACACTGACCTACAAGGGAGGCAGATGGTGAGATGAAATCCAGACGACTAACCTTGCCACTTTCCTCGGGTTTCTAACGTAATTTGAAACTTTTTCCTCTTGTTTCTTGGCTATCTGCTGCGCACCATCCTCCAGGCTTTTGATTTCGCAGTAAGAGTTACCTGGTTGCAGCATCAAGGGATCAGTGTGTGTCTGGATCAGAACAGGTCGGCCAGAAATCCTGAGGATTAAGACGCTCATTATAAACGGCATCCCACTTGTCTGGCATCCGGCCACTGACCCTTGTTTCATGCCACCATCTCTTTCCTCTCCTGACAACCCTTACAGTGTCCAAAGTGTCTAATTGGCAGCTTACAGTAACGCTCTGAAATGCTGATGAGTGGTGTTTGCATTTAGTGTGAGCCCCATAAAACAACTGGTTCATTGACCTGTTAAGTGGGAAGGATATTGGACTTAACAAACCATACACGTTTAATGGACTTTGTGTAGTGTTTGGCCAGTTTTCAAAAGCATGCCGTGCCTTTGAGATAACTGAATTGCCAAAAGGTGAATATAACCACGACACCAAATGGTTCAGGACAGCACATACCATCACTCCTTCACACAGCTC
Organism: Odontesthes bonariensis; assembly: GCF_027942865.1. Lineage (NCBI taxonomy): Eukaryota > Metazoa > Chordata > Actinopteri > Atheriniformes > Atherinopsidae > Odontesthes > Odontesthes bonariensis. Next base: position 8,887,395 of record NC_134508.1, on the reverse strand, counting down.
GTCTAAAGCTGTTTTAGCCATGGTCAGACAAGCTAAAAGCTTGAGATTAAGCCTTTCACTGTTGGGTACGTGTCTGTTTTTACACCATACCGGTTGTGTCGTCTTGTAGTACGATTCCCATATTTGTGCACATGGAAGTTTGCAGAAGCTGGAGAAGGGTAGTGTTGAAGAGACTGTTATGGAAGATCCTGAGAGTTTCTGATGGACTCGATGACGAAAAAGACACTAGATTTAGACAATTAAACAAATATTCTAACTAGGGATGCACCGATCCGATATTCGTATCGTTACCGATGTTGAAGAAAATTCTAGATAGGGTATCGTGACAATGGGCCGATCCAAATCGGCCGATCGTTTTTTTTTTTGTTTTGTTTTTAGTTTTTTCCCCTTGTCCTGTCCAGAATTGTAATCTGAATACCGTGATGCCAAACACATTTGCTATTTGTAATTCAGTACATTTATATCTGTTTATTTGTTTTTTTTAAAAAATAAGAAAGAAATGTTTAAAGGGATAGTTTTCCTCTTTTGACATGAAGCTGTATGACATCCCATATTAGCAACATCATTTATGAACATTTTCTTATCCCCCTGCTGCGTCCTGTGAGCCGAGTTCCAGCCTCGTTTTGGTGTTGATGAAAAGTAGTAAATGATATTGCTAGTATGGGATGTCATACAGCTTCATGTCAAAAGAGGCAAACTATCCCTTTAAGTCGAGTCTGATGTTGCACAGAAGAATGATCCCAGTCTTTTCCACACAATGAAACTTACTGTTTGTTAATTGTTTTTCTGTATCGGTATCGGCTGATACTAAACCTCAGATAACGATTATCAGAGGTGAAAAAAGCGGATTGGTGCGTCTCTAATTCTAACAGCAGTCCTGGCCGGCGTATTATTTAACTTATCTGGTGGAAAAGCTTCCCTGGTTCATGTAGTTTTATGTCAGCTGGATGAGAAATACAAGGTCAGAGCAGCAAAGAACACAAAATATGCATAAACATGACATTCTACACGCGCCTTTACAAAGCAGAGGATGTAGCACGACATTACACAGATGTATATGATGACAAAGGTGAGAGCCGACGAGCTGACCTAACAGACACGGAAACGCACACACAAGCACCCCGGCACGTTGTTGTGCAAACATTTTATTAGATAGGTTTATTTATCTTCACTCACACACACACACACTCGCTATGAGCCACCTTCAAGCACCATGCTGGGATCATAATACAATGCAGTAAAAAAGTTAATGCATATACTATGTTCCCTCGGGGAGCTGTAACATGGATCAGTTTTGTGTGTGCTATGTGTCATCTGACAACAAGGCCCCAGGATACGCAGGATAAAGCTTTTATTGGGCACAAACATACACGGATGTACCTCCACAGAAAGCTTTATGAGCACACAGGTAGAGGGGCTGTGATGCGGCGTCCTGCACGTGGACCATAGCTGCACAAACGTCCTTTCTTGAAACTTCTCATTCGAATCCAGCTTTGAGCAGATCTGTTTAAACACAGCGTGGCACCCTGAGGTCCCCCTGGCATGGAAAAAGTAGTCCACTGCAGGGCCCTTTTTGTATTATATCACCAAAAAATACACGCCTGTGTTGCTTTTCTTTTGGTTTAAATGTCCCATTGTCAGCTTGGCCAGTGGTTATTGTCCCAAAACTGTCATCTGTGTGCTTTTGTTTCTCACGGGAGTAAAAATTCAAAAGGAAAATCGCACTGAAGAGCTTCATAGATAAATTAAAGCTGCAAGCAGCTTTGAGCGGGACCGAGCCTGTGCGTATGTTGGGGCATGCGCTGGACGCCGTAGTCGCGCAGCTCTGCCCACACGCACGATACCCTCTGCGTATGTACGAGCACATAATAACCCCCAATGCGGAGGGGTTTTTGAAAATTTCTAGGGGGCGCCACTGAGCCATTTTGCTCCGCCCACACACGATACCCTTTACATACGTACGAAGTCTTCAGGGTGGACGTGTGTGCCAAGTTTCATGACTTTGCGAAAGTTTCTTCATGATTCTTTACCCCCATGTCTTAAGAGTAACCTGGCCAAGTTTGAAGCTTGTAGCATTAAATCAGTTCGATCCAATGCAAGGCGTGGAATCGGGCAAAAATCGCACCAAAATGCACCTTCCATCCAAAATGGCCGCCTTCCTGTGGACGTGGGACCATGGCGGCAAGAGACTTTTTTGTCCATATGGGCGTGATGGAGTGTACCAAATTTCGTTGTCCCATGCGAAACTAACCCCAATGCGGGGACCATTTTAAAGCATCGTAGGGGGCGCTACAGAGTCAATGAGCGACTCCCAAAAATATAAAGTTAAGATTCTTTCATGTCGTCGACTGGCAGGTGGCGCTCGCAAAATTTCATGTTTTTTCAGGTACCTTTTGGAAAGAAAGAAAGAAAGAAAGAAAGACAGAAGGAAGAACTCCTACAGATACAATAGGACTTTGGAACAATTAGCTTGAAATGATCCACTGGTTTCAAATGATTAAAGCTAAACAGACGAAGCAAATGAGTTCAGAAAAGTTGTTTTTAGGATGTTCATCGCACCGCTCCTTCAGTCCGAGGCTCATTCTTCTCTCATGCTACATAATTCTGTTCGTATTAGTTTTCTTTTCCACATTTTTTGGGCTCCACCAGTCGTAGTTTATCCCTCTATTAAAAAAAAGCCTGTTTTCTTCCTCACTGCTTTCTTCATCCCTCTATCCTCTTACTCCCACCCTTCATTAGCATTGTTGTACAAAGGCCGGCTGCAGCTGATTAGCAATCAGTCTGCCTGTGTATGCGCTCCGAGGTGAGTGCGTCTTTGCAGATGGATTTATTTGCATGTGCAAGGCATGCAGTGCTTTCCGCGAGTTCTGAACGTAGATGTACGACACCTAGAAGTGTGTGTGCTCCTCCCAGCGCGGGCGCCAGGTTGTGTGTCGCCGGGTGGCCTCTGTAGCTCTGCTGCAAATGAGCTGGCAGAAGGAGGAATGGAGTGATGGAGGGAACAAAACAGGTGGAGGGAGGAAGTGATTGAGTGATTCGGTGCCTTCCTCCCATGGAGTAACATCAGGAGAAGTTGTTGATTATAAATGGTGCTAATGAAGAGCTGGATCTGTTAAAGCAGCTGGGGGAATAGTTAATAGTCACCGTTAAAGGGGCGGAGTCGGTGTTTAAAGGGATAGTTTGCCTCTTTTGACATGACGCTGTATGATATCCCATACTAGCAATATCGTGCATTAACATTGACTTACCCCCTACTGCAGGAGTGGCCCAGCCGCCCCTGTGGCGATTAATTGTCTGATTTCATGCAGCTCTTACGTTCATATCAATTTTTGTCTGTTTTTTTTTTTTAGGGCTGGGCTAGTTAACTCGATATTATCGCTTTAACGCCGATAAATGTTTTATTGCGCATTAATGCATGTTTGTTTTATTTATTTATTTTACATTTGTTTTTGTTTTTTTAATTAAAAAAACATTTATTTTTGAGGGCTTTTGTGCCTTTATTGGATAGGAAAGTTCAGAGAGACGGGAAGCAGGGGGCAAAGAGAGGGGGAACGACATGCAGCACAGGGCCGTCCGATGCGGGACTGAACCAGGGCCAGCTGCAGCGAGGACTATAGCCTCTGTACATGGGGCGCCTGCTCAACCCACTACGCCACGGACCACCTTTGTTTTATTATTTATTTTATTATTGTAAAAGTCTGTTGCTCACAGGCTTTTATTTTGTAAAAGTCTGTTGCTGTGTGCTGCGGAACCAGAAAAGAAAGTAATCGGTGGATCCATCAAACATGGAGAAGGGTACGGAACTTTTACTCAGCCATTTTCATTTTATAGAGTCGACAGAACCAAAGTCGATTAATCATACAAATGTGATTAATCAGGGAAATCATGTGATTAATTAGATTAAACATTTTAATCGTTGCCCAGCCCTAGTTTTTTTTTTTTAATGTGCGCGTTCGCTTCGTTTGAGTTCAATACGGCAGCGTTCTCCAACCTTTTTTTTGCTCCACGGACCGGTTTAATGTCAGACAACATTTTGGCGGATAAATACTACAAAATAAAATAATAATACGACCAACACAGACACTGTGGTATTTAATAAATATAATAACTTGAATCCACTGTGTACTTGTATGTAACTTTATTAGAATCCTCTCTGCCTCCTAACGCTCTCCGGTCGCTATGGTAACGCTTAAACATGCCTTCAAAAACGCAGCTTTCTTTTTCTTAGTGGTCACAGCCTCTTCTTCCGTCTCCTCACTGGGAAGAAGCTTTCCAAACATGTCTGTTTTTGACTCATTTTGCTCTGTTCGTGGGTTTAACATTAGCGGCTCTTAGTCATCCCTGCCCTGCTGCGTCCTGTGAGCCGAGTTCCGGCCTCGTTTCGTGTTTTTATCCATGTTAAAAAAACATTATTTACAAACTGGTGAAAGCATGAACACGGCGCTTGCACAGGTTAAAGGGATAGTTCGCGAGAAAGAGATTACTCTTTTGAGCGCATATTGTTTTGAGAAGCAAAACGCTTTATTTTTTAAACTCCAGCCAACTAGCCGGACTACCTTTGTCAACGCCAAAATGAGGCTGGAACTCGGCTCACAGGACGCAGCAGGGGGTAAGAAGATGTTCATAAATGATGTTGCTAATATGGGATGTCATACAGCTTCATGTTAAAAGAGGCGAACTGTCCCTTTAAACCTGTGTAAGCACCGTGTTCATGCTTTCACCAGTTTGTAAATAATGTTTCTTTTTCGAAACCCGTCTTTTACTCATTTCTCAACCCTTCTTCTAAACAAGGGATGGAAATTGCGTCGGTATGAGAGCATTTTGTCTGCTGGCCTTAAAATATTTCCAGAAAATGCAAAGTGCTCTTTGATGAGACGGAGACGAAACTGCTTAAAATTCGACACACAGTAAGAGGACGAAGAAGAAGTACAACTGAAGCCTTTGTTGACTAAATTGTTCCTCTGCTTTTTGGACGTATGAGTATGATTTCTGTTCTTCTACTTGGTGTTTCTATCATTTCAGTATAAACTCGTAGACGCTTAGAAAAAGGAGCGTCATTTTTACTCGGTTCCATTTGTATTCAGATACTCTAAAAGGCACAAAACAAACCCCAGAAATGCTTATTGTATCTCATTCTTCTCCTTGAATCCCAAATGCACAGACTCGGTTGAAAGGTATGAGAGCGCAGTGACTGAGAGTTGATTCATCGGTCCTGCAGCCTTCATACATATTCTAAGGCGGCTTTAAGGAAAGTAAAAAAAACTTAGAGCGAGATCAGGACTTTGCTTTTCTGACAGCAGGAGGGGAGGGGCCGTAATTCTTAGCTTGCATAACCTAACTGTCAGCTGACAAAGCAGCTGTCACAGGGAAAGAAAGAAAGAAAGAAAAATAGAAAACCTCAATCTTAAAATAACTCTCGGTGCTCCATCATACATGCAACGTCTTTGCCGCTCACTTATAGACATCAGTTTTCCAGCAGGCTTGAGTTTAGTTTCAACAATTTTTATTGATTTTTCACAATGAATTATCGAACAGACAGCAATAACCAGAGGTGGGAGAAAGTCCCTATGTTGCAAGTCCAAGTAGAGTCTCAAGTCCAAGTCAAGTCCAAGTCCTAGGATTTTTGTTTCGAGTCCCAACCAAGTCCTAACAAATCGATTATAATTAATGATACAGATCATGACCACGCCTCAATTAAGTTGTTTATATTTTATTGTTAATGTTCTGCCACTTATTCATTTGTTTATTTTTATTAATATTGTGTTTAGATGCTTCGTCAATATAAGCACTGCCTTCTTGTGCCAATAAAGCTATTTGAAATTGAAAAAAATTGGGCGATATCTTTAGTATCTTTTTTTTGTGTGTATTGGCGTTAATTATCCAGCCAAGACTGATAACAGGAGTGCATTTGTAAATCAATAGACAATAGACTTTGGGAGGTTTATTTCTACACAAACTTGCTGAAACTTGCACATAAAAAATCATTAAAAAAAAACACCATTCAAAACCAGCTGCACCCAGATGTGACCAGGTTGAACCACTGGTCTGTTAGCTGTGCGTAAGGTAACGTGACGTAGTGACGTGACGTGGCGGGCGGCGTGAAGTTCAGGCGGCGTTCAGGTGTCAAATATAGGTGAAATATAATTTGTCAATATTTTTGTTGGGGCGACAGGGGCAGGTGGGGCTTGGAAATCCCCACTTGTTCAAAGTGGGGATTGACCAAAAAAAGTTTGAGAACCACTGATTTAGACGTTCAATCTGACATCACTCTGATCATCAACTGATGATGGTAACCTGGGTTACAAACGTCTTTGCCGCTCACTTATAGATATCAGTTTTCAGTCGGTCTGTCTGTTGAGCAGCAGGGCCACAGACATCAGGTGCTGTAACAATCCAGAATCCACAAAAATCCAAGAGCCAACCCCCCCCCCCCCCAATCGCATAGAATTCAGTTGTGGCAGATTTTCTGCTTCTTGTCGCTCAGCGTGTCACGACTAGCGTCTGGGGTTCTGATCCCGGGGCCGCCGGAGGAGTGGGAGCCGTCCACGGTAATTACCAGAGTTCACGGTGATGAGCAGGATGCTCACAGGAGCAGGCAGGCAGGCGGCCTGATGACTAACAGGGAAAAGACCCATTAATTTCCCTGTCATTGTTTCCATCTGCTCCTGCTGCTCTTTAGCGGAGTCTGTTTCAGATTTATGTTGCCGTGCCCGTGACGGCGTTGCTTGTTTGTTACTTTCTGGCATGTAAAAAAAACGCAGACTCTACGAGTCACTCTTCTGCAGCGGATCAGCTGGGGAACCTTCTACACGCCCTCAGCTTTGTCAGCTCGCTGTCGTTTAACTCGGCTTTATGAAAAAATAAAAGCGTCGTATTCACCCTCTCAGACGGGCATTCATTCACCGAAAATTAGGAAACACTCAGTGGGGTTACTCAGCCATTGGCTAAATTACAATCAGACTGAGTTATTAAGTGCATGTAGACACCTTAAAGGGATAGTTCGCCTCTTTTGACATGAAGCTGTATGACATCCCATATTAGCAACATCATTTATGAACATTTTCTTACCCCCTGCTGTGTCCTGTGAGCCGAGTTCCAGCCTCGTTTTGGCGTTGACGAAGGTAGTCCGGCTAGTTGGCTGGGGTCACAAAAATAAAGCGTTTTGCGTCTCAAAACAATATGCATTCAACAGAGTAATACATTTGCATCACAAAATGGTTCTCCAGGAAAAGGTCAGACCTCCCAATCGATTGGCGCTATTTTCTCTCCCTTCGTATCACTGCCTGCTGCCGCCTGCCGACAGCTGCGCCTGTTATGGTGTTTGCTGGCAGTGATAGGAAGGGAGAGAAAATAGGGCCAAGCGATTGTGAGGTCTGACTTTTTCCTGGACATGCTTTGTGCCTCTGATCCGATTCATTCACCGCCATATATCCAAGGAGAATTACCCTTGCTCAACTCAGTCTTATTGTAATTTAGCCAATAATCTGATCCTTTCAGTGCCATGTGACCCCGCTGAGTGTGTAATTACTGTGTTGAGGATCTCAGATTATCGTATCGTCTTACTGATGGCGGTAATTGCCATCTTACAATATATAACATTTGTGATGCACTGAGTATCATCTTCTCCATTTAGTCAACATTTCCTCTGTTGATTAAGCACACATTCAAGCTTTTATTTTCTCTTTTCCAAGAAGCTTTTTTAATCACACGGACGGTGAAGATCTTTACTATGAAATAGCCGCCGTATCTGAAATCTGAGGGCAATAAAACACCCTCTTGTTTCCGGACTGACAGAAGCCATTATTCCAAAGCAAAATGATATGAAAGTCAACCTGCAAAGTAGCTGTCAGCAACATGTCAGCAAAGTGACGGATTAGGGCTGAAGGTAAATACATTTCTCTCCGTCTCCTCCAGCTCTCAGCAGCAGCTGTTTATAATGTGAATGTCAGATGGTTTCTAACTCGACTTTACATTTATATCACTCTAAAACTGTTGAGCCGTAACTGACGGCAGAACAAGCCTTCAGAGTCTGTTGGTTGAACAGTTTAATTTCTCTCCATTTAAAACATTAGCATCATAACTGGATAACATACTTTTTTTTTTATATCGAACGATTAAAAAGTTTCTGTTATTCCAACATTTTATAGATATTTGCATCTGGAGAAATCAGCTGAGGTGTGAGAGAATATCTTGAGGAAAAACAGGCAGTATTTAATGAAAAAGGTGCATTTAAAATTCCACCGAACAGCCCAATGGGGGAGGTTCTACAGAACTCATTCATTAGCTCGAGTATCACACACTTCAGCGCCATTGATTGGGCTTAAATATAGTTTTCAGGAGAAAATGAATCGTGTGAGGTTGTGATAAGCTCAGCTGGGGGTGCGGTTGATGTATTTGTTTTCAAATTGGCTCTGAAGCGGAGCTGCAAATTCACTGTGGAATATTCTCCATGAAAACCAGGATCTACCCTTTACTAACCCCCTCTTAATCCCGTTTTTACAGCTCCACCCACTCCCATTGCGCCGCCTGAGCTCCTCGCCGTCGGCGCCACCTACCTGTGGATCAAACCCAACGCCAACAGCATCATCGGCGACGGGCCGATCATCCTGAAGGAAGTGGAGTACCGCACCACGACGGGGAACTGGGCGGAGACCCACGTGGTCGACTCCCCCACCTATAAACTGTGGCATCTGGACCCAGATGTGGAGTATGAGATCAAGGTCCTGTTGTCCAGGCCGGGGGAAGGAGGAACGGGACCACCGGGGCCCCCGCTGGTCACCAGAACCAAGTGTGCCGGTGAGTGAAGCCTCTTTTTCTTTCTCGTTTTGTTTTTGTCTCGCTTCTTTGGGTTTCGGTTAAATTACGGTGAATAGGTGGTTGAAAAGAAACCAAAGCGATTCCAGTGTTGGTTCAAAGCCTAACTGAGAACCAGTTCTTTCTGTTTGGACTGCCAAAACTCTAAAAATCTAGAGTTGGTGTGGTGTTTGGCCCGCAAAGGAGGGCAAAGCCACGCTGCAAAGGGGATATTTGGAAGCACATGAAGCCCGTTTTCCTGCCGTTTAAACAATATAAAACAAAACCGGAACTGGAGCTGCTTTGTTCCAAATAGCTTTGGTCCAATTGTTTCTATGGAATGAGTATACTGTTTGGTGAACAGAGTGGCATATTGACTGTTGTCATAATTTGGGGTAATAATTGATGAAAAAAATTAAAGTAAAGATGAAAATAGTGGAAAAAAGTGAAAAAAACGCCTGATTTCTTTGCATTAAATTGAGCCAAAATCATGTAGAAATGTATATTAAGAGTTAAAATTTAATTGGATGTTGTCTCCACATGTGTTCTGTGCATCTGGAATGCATTTATTGACAGCTTACCCAACCCACTTAGCCTGGCTGACGCGTCCACAATCTCGATGAGATGGTGGTCTGGGAACTAGGTGTGCATTTTCTCGTATTTGAGGTTTACGAATGCCTAGAGCCGTTTATTGGGCGCTACGAATGTCTATCAAATGGCGTCTGGTTCTTCCCATGCTGCTTTGCGCGCGATTCATAGCCAATTGTATCACTTATACCAGATGACGACAGAAATTCGACGAGGAAGAAGAAGAAAAAAAGTAAAATAAAAGTAAACTTGCGCTCTAAGCTACTTAAAGTGATGGTTCGGAGTAGATTCACCCTAGGGTCATTTGAACCGTGACATCCAGCCAAGTTTTTCTGATCTTGGCTGAACATCAGCCGAGTTACTGAGTTATCCGAATAGCTTAGTACAAGCGCTAATGGACCCTGGCAGTATCTCCAAAATTACCACACTAAAATCACATGCCATGACACCAAACTTCTACAGTAGTACAAATATGGTCTGTACTCACAAAACGATGCATTTGGAAGTTTGTACATAGTCCAGGAGTTTATTATTGTCAACACAAGCCTGATAGCTTCTCTGCTGCTAAAGCTGCGTCAACGTCACTTCCTTGATCTGGGAGCTTCAATGTAAGATGAGGGTTGATCTACTACTGTAGACAACAAAGTATATGCTATATTCTACATGAATTTTTATGTTGTAGAGTTGTGAATTTATTTTATCAATGGAGAAATTAAGCAGCCTTGCTTTGTTGTCTACAGTAGTAGAGCAACCCTCATCTTACATTTGGACTGGTTGGTCCAAATTTCACAAACATCTTCTATCAAAAAATGAAGGGTACATACACTAAAATGGCCACGTTTTTTTTTCGCGATGTTTCCGGCAGAGCAAACCCTCTGATTATTGCTTCTTAGGGTCAAAGTGAACATAAAAAAACACAAATAAAAAGTATGGCAGACCATGTCAGGTTCAACCCATTTTTTTAGACTTTGGCTCCCCGACTAAAAGGGGGTATCGGTCGTCTGTGAGAGTAATAACAGAAGGGAATGAAAATCAGATTTGAACAAAGAAGAATTCGTAATTCTTCCCGAGGACGAGAGCACGAATCAAAGATGATGATAATTGGGGTGCTAAGAAGGTACCTCAGAGATGAAGGAGAGCTGGAGTGCACCGGCTGGAGGAAGAGGAGGCGGGGGAGGTTAGTCGGGGCAATCATGCCCGATAATGAGAATCCCAGCGGGGGTGTAAGGACACAACAAGTGACAGTTCATTTGATTAAGTGACAGCCCATCCGATCTGCGGCGGCCTCTCTGTGGATGTGTCGGGTGAGCTTCATCGCCTCACTGCTGCGTTCTTCCTCTTCATTTTCTTGTGCAACACATTCCACCTCTGTGTTGTGTTTGCTCAAACTTGTTCATCATTTCCTCTTTTGACCTATTTTTTTTGTATTTTCATCAAGGTTGTTTTCATCCAACGCATCTCTCGCTCTTTTCTTCTTTCTGTTTCTCGCCCTCCGTTGTTATTTCCTGTTTTTCCTCTTTCTCTCCATTATTGCTCGGTTCACTTTGACATTTCCTTTCTTCCTTTTCTTGCCCTTTTTACCTTCTCCTTGGTTCGTTTTCCTTACATTTTTTAAAAATACTTCTTTGACTTCTTTTGGTGTTCTTTTCGGCCTCGTTGGTTTCCATCAGGTTCTAATCATTTCAATGTCATTAGTTTTAGTTTAGTGGTGAAAACTCGCCCCTTTACAGCAACTTCACAGCAATGTTGGTGTTCCTGCTGCTTAATGAACTGAAGACTGAATTGTTAGGTTTTATTTTAGCTAACATGTTGCTCGGTGAGATGTTCAAACACGGTTACTGTAACAGTGTTGCTCAAAGATGGCCAAGGACTTAGGGTTAGAGATTAAGGATGATCCTCCTGCTACACCAAACACCTACAAGGTGCTGCTGCGTTAATATCTGTGGAGATGCAAACCAAACGATACTTCTTGAACTTTAATTAAACTAGTTTTTCCCCTTAAACCATGACTGGGTTCACGTCCTTCCTGTTTTTCCATGTACAAAAGTAACAAATTTACTCGTAAAACGTGTTTAAAAAGACAACTGCTTTTGACCAAAGTGCTGCACAGTGAAAATAACATAATAATAACCGAAAAACTGGATTGTTAGACAGAATTAAACGTCATGGAAGAAGATTGTGTTAAAATGGGATTTAAAAACAGGCAGTCTCTCAGCGGACCGAACATATGGGGGCAGTTTATTCCATGATTTAGAGCCTACAGTAGCCTGGACCTGTGGAGAGTTTTCAGCAGATGGTAAACCTGAGTGGCCTTTTAGGCACAGAAGCCATAAGTGCCTCATAAACCAGCAATAAAACCTTTCAAATAATCCTAAAAACAGAAAGGGAGACAGGTGTTAAAAGATGAGCTGGATGTTATTAAACCATATCTCAACCCTTTCAAAGACTTTAGGTGAAAACAACTTCGCAACAACAACAAAAAAACAACAATTTGTTTTTACTACTTTGTTAATCTGGTCTCTAATTTGAGAGGCTGATTTCGCTTAAGCTCTAAACTCTGTAAACTTTAGCAACATTTGAACATTTTCAGGTCAGAAAGCAGTCGTTTAGATCCCCAACGTGTTGAAAACCTGACTAAATACCGGCTATTTACAATTTTGTTCCCACGAATTCGGCGCTCCTAAAGCTAGCCTAAGTGAGCAACGCACTTCCGGTTATTTTCACACAATAAAATACCCGTTGCCCTTTATCACAGGGAAAGCCATTACGATACAATTGGTGCTTTTGTTTTGAAAACAGGAAGTGAACCTACCCTCGTTGAAACTGCCTTTTTGACAGGACATGACGATCGGCGATGTTACGTTAAATCTTGGGTAGTTTGAGTATGAGTAGTAACCTCATGATGCTTACCCAACATTTCGGCGAATCTAGTATGCATCCGGGAACTTCTCGCTTACTCAAACTCGCATACTAACTCAAAAAGTTAGTAGGAGGAGAAGGAGTAGTAGTAGAAGTATGCATCTTCTCACCTACGATTCAGAGAGGAACTGGAGACCGTTGCGTTGTTCGTGTCAACCCCATATGATGCTTGACGATTAGAAATTGCTGCAGAGGGAGAAAATCCAGGCCTGGAAACCAAAAAAAAAAAACAAGAGCAGGACACTATGAGATATTGGGAAAAAGAGGCTGCTGATATGAAGTGAAATGGAGCAGAGACGGTGGTCACTTGGTGTGTTTGTGTAGAAGAAAGAAACATGTGTTTCTGGACTCGTGGCACACTGTAGAGCTGTCACAACCATTCTGCATGTGTGTTTGTTTGAGTGCGTGTGATTGGATTGGAGCAGGCAGGTATGACAGATGTTCCAGAGCCTGCTGGCTGCTGGCAGTGTTTGTCTCCACACCTTCTCTGTTCACCTTTCTCTTCACGTTAGCATACACAGCCCTGCTCCTGCCTCGTCACCAACAAGCCCGATAATCCCTTTTTTTTTTTTTTTTTTTAGCATTGTTCGTCCAGATTTTTTAAAGTGTTAATTTAATGCCTTCTTTTATCAATGAAGCATGTAATCCGCAGAATTAGATGTGCTTAGCATCTGTTTTCTGTCACCAGCTGGACGGTTTCTCAAATAACACTGTGTTTGCATAGCTTTACTGCAGCTGATACAGTGGATAACGGCACGGGATCATTCACCTCATAAAAATGCATTGATACGTGACGTCAAATGTGACAAAATGGTGGCACGTGCCTCAAATTTAGTGGATTTCCTTTTGCCAGAGTCGGGATTAGCTGATCTTGCTTGAAACTTGGTAGGAATGTGTATTTGCTAATGAAAGTGTGACGAGGTGCAGGAGCACCCGGGTGGAGGCCGGTAGACTCCACCGCTCTGCAACATCCAGACCACCCTGTGAGCTCCCGAGTCTGTTCCCCACAGATTAAACCGTCAGTGGGGTCACATGGCACTGAAAGGATCGGATTTTTGGCTAAATTACAATAAGACTGAGTTATTAAGTTCATGTAGACACCTTAGTCTGACTAAGAATCGGATCGAATCGGGTTACTCGCGATCGGGTTAAGACCCCGAGATAACTCGGCTGAAAGTCACACTAAACCTGCTTGTAGACGCTGAAGCACGTGGCTACTCAGACTTTGCGTTCTGCGCATGTTCCAGATTTTTTCCCGGGGTCGTGACCCGGAAGTCAAAGAAGACGATATTCCTGTTGTTGTCGCCGTCAGAAAGAAACAAACAACGCGATGGAGAATGCTCCGTTGGGCATCGAGTTTGTGCAACAAGCAGCTCATCACAGACCAAATGTAGAGGGACGTAGCTTCATCTTGCTCTGCGTTCTCCATCTTTCTCCAATGCCTGAGTTTGTTGTTGTTGTTGGTGGTGAAGAGGTCAACAGGAAGTGGCTCTATTAGTAACAGCTGGAATGGGTACAGCGCCACCTATCATACCGGGGTATGACACGCTTTGTGCCTCTGATTCGATTCATTCACTGCCATATATCCAAGGAGAATTACCCTTGCTCAACTCAGTCTTATTGTAATTTAGCCAATAATCTGATCCTTTCAGTGCCATGTGACCCCACTGAGTGAAAGGATCGGATTATTGGCTAAATTACATAAGACTGAGTTAACTATCCTTGGTTATTTATTTATTATGTTATTTATTATTTTTTATTATTATTATATTGGTTATTTATTATTACTTGGTTATTTAGTTATTTATGGCAAAGTCCAATTCACCACGTGCTTCAGCGTCTACAAGCAGGTTTAGTGTGACTTTCAACCGAGTTATCTCAGGATCTTAATCCAATCCAATTTCTTGTCCGATTAAGGTGTCTACATGAACTTAATAACTCAGTCTGATTGTAATTTAGCCAATAATCCGATCCTTTCAGAGCCATGTGACTCCACTGAGTGAGATTTCTTCTGTCACACCTACCCACATACGGCCGATCAGAGCGAGCTCATTGTGACCGACAGCTTCTACTATGTTAAAGCTGCACTGCCTGCGCGGCGCTCGAATATAAGCGCAACGATGCTTTGAAGGAATCCGACATGAAACAAGCCCAACGTTTGTTGCTGCTGGTTGTCAAGCAGCTGTCATTCAGAATAAGTGTGGGGCCATTTCATCCCGAACCGGAGGCTCCGGGTGTTCCAGCAGCGGCCCGCCGTGGCGTCGCTCATTCGGGGGGAAATGTTATGACGAGCAGATTGAGGAGGCGAGCTGAAATGAACTCTCCCTTTTTGTTGGAGTTGCAGTGAGGACACGGCCTCTCTTTTTCGTCCTCATCTTCCTGCTCATCACTCCTTTTTTTTTTCCTTCACTTTTCAAGGCTTTCAAGCAGTTCATTACCCCTCTCCTGTTTGGATAATTTCTCTCTCCACGCGTCCCTCTTTTGGTAAACAGCACTCAGCGGGCGAGTTGTTTTTGTGTTTGTGACCTTCATACTTTTTGTGTGCTCTCTGTCTCTGGTTTCCAAATGAGCCTCTGCCTCCTCAGTTTATCCCCACTAATCTTTCTCTCTCTAAGTCAGGGGACAATGCTTTGCTATAGAGCAGGGGTGCTCACACTTTTTCAGCGTGCAAGCTACTTAAACTGACCAAGGCTGTGTTCGAAACCGCATACTTCTCCTACTACTTCTACTAACTTTTTGAGTGGATATGCGAGTTTGAGTAAGCGAGAAGTTCTCGGATGCATACTAGATTTTTTTCGAAATGTTGGGTATGCATCATGAGGTCACTACTCATACTCAAACTACCCAAGATGCAACGTAACGTGACGTCGCCGATCGTCATTTCCTGTCAAAACGGCAGTTTCAAGCTAGCTACAACGAGGGTAGGTTCACTTCCTGTTTTCAAAACAAAAGCACCAATTGTATCGTAATGGCTTTCCCTATGATAAAAGGAAACGGGTATTTTATTTTGTGAAAATAACCAGAAGTGCGTTTCTCACTACGGCTAGCTTTAGTAGCGCCGAATTCGTGGGAACAAAATTGTAAATACTGCTCTCTGTCTCTGGTCTCCAAATGAGCCTCTGCCTCCTCAGTTTATCCCCACTAATCTTTCTCTCTCTAAGTCAGGGGACAATGCTTAGCTATAGAGAGCCTTTAACATCTCGTCTTCCCTCTAACCTCCTTCATCATTCTCTGATCCAAGGATTACCCACACGGCGACCCACTGGAGGGTCGCCGTCCTGCAGGTTTTTAGATGTTTCCCTGCTTCAACACACCTGATTCAGAGCAGGGCATCATTATTAAAACTCTATTTCATCTGAATCAGGTGAGTTGAAGCAGGGAAACATCTAAGAACCTGCAGGACGGCGACCCCCCCCAGAACCGGATGTGGGCATCCCTGCTCTAATCCCTCCCTTCCCTCTGAGATGAGCTCAATATTCTGTTCCCCATAACATTAACTGTGAACATTGACTGTGATCTTTGAAGAGGTGAAGTTAAAAAGCTGATGTGTACAGAGACGGGAGAGCAGGTGCATCTTTGTCCAATCTTTTCTACTCAGTTATTCACCTCCAGCCTCCTTTTCCTATAAATGAATATTTTCTATGTGAAGGAAGTTAACGTGAGTGTGGGCTAATATGTCGCCCCATAAAGAAGGGCTTTATATTCACCCACAGTCTGTAAATCTTCCTTCAGTATCTATTTTGTGACTTCTTCTGCACTATTCCATTTCACCCTTTCATCTTTTATATGGGGCAGATGCTAATGTGAGTGTTGGCTAATATCAGCACTCTATTAAGACTTAATTCACCCGAGGTTATAAACTACATCCCGACGTATTCCTCGCTCTCCTCATCTTGCCCACGTTTTTTCCAGAGTAGATCTTTTATGTGAGGGATAGTAATGTGAGTGTTGGCTAATGTGTTGCTCCATAAAAATGGATTTTTAATTCACCTGCTGGGGTATGTACTGATTTGGCTGACACCGCTGCTCCATCATTCTGCCGAGCCAAGCAGTATAGATGCACTTAAGAGAGCCGCGTCCTCTCACCATCAAACTGCTCAGAGTTTTATGTAAGAACGAGTTATTATGGGATTAGATAAATGCCTCTATCCGTGGTTTTTGGGGTGAAATTAAGCATGTTGTGTTCAATCAAAATGCCCCGAGTCTATGCAGCTGCTTCAGGCTCTGAGTCGGGAGCAGATGCAATCAAATGGCTGCATGCTACGTACAGCTAATCTCCCCTCACCTGCCCCAAAGTGAGCGCCTTCTGCTTCTTTACCCAGAGGACTTCAGACGAGCTAAATCTCAACCTGCAGATATTCAAAGCTTTCCTCTCAGGTAAAACTCAGACAATCCTCCAAAGATGCCATCTTCCACCACTTTTACATTGTTAGAGTATAGTTTATATGGTTTATTATACTCAAAAGAACGCGACAAAGTGCGATGACGTGTTGGTCACAGCTTTCACTTCAGCAATGCTAATCTTGAATTAGCCTGTGGGATGTTCTTGGTTTATTTCCACCATTAATTTAAAGGGGAAGTTCTTTTTTTTCTTAAACCTGGACCTTATTTCTGGCATAAAATACTTTCATCTACTCACGGATAACAGTTTGGTTAAAGTCGGCGTCCTTCGGAAGACATTTTACTCGAGATCGGCGTATATTCCATATAACGGGAGAGAACAGGGCAGAGACAATACGGCCTCTAAATAAGGCATTATCTGTCTTTATTTCACCAATACTTTAAGACCAATGAATGA
Source organism: Odontesthes bonariensis (assembly GCF_027942865.1). Taxonomy (NCBI): domain Eukaryota; kingdom Metazoa; phylum Chordata; class Actinopteri; order Atheriniformes; family Atherinopsidae; genus Odontesthes; species Odontesthes bonariensis. Next base: position 8,870,297 of record NC_134508.1, on the reverse strand, counting down.
ATGAAGGCGTACTATCGCACTGTTAGCTCAGAGCTGCCGTGCTGTTGTTATCGGGGGCTTTCTACTGGGATGACGTCATCGACGCGCGCCGCTGCAGCTCAGCTCATTCACTCCGTGACAGTCGGCTAACTTCACAGTTTGCTGCTGCTAGTTTTGTGCAACATTGCAGGATATTTATCAGGTTTTGACTAGGGCTGAGCAATTTTATCGAAACTGCGATATATATCGATATTTCATTTCCCGATAAAGTATCGATTTTTATTTTTTTATTTTCTTATCTTTATTTATTTATTAAATTTTTTTTAAAGCAAACTTTATTGAAAAGTCACAATTAGTGAAAACACAGAACATTAAAGTAATACAATACAATCCCAGGGGGTCACATTTACACAAAACGGTGATAAATTAGTTCATAAAAATGTTGTATAAAGTGCACAGCTCTCACGTTCGTTTGTTTCTGTTCGTCTGGCGGTGTTTTCCTTCCGGTTCAAAGGTCGGACCACCGGTCCAATCAGCTACGATTCATGTCAAATCACACTGTCCCTTTTTTCCCCCCGGAAAATGATGTTAGTGTATCGAATGGTATCGTATCGTTAGCTGAATATCGTGTATTGTATCATGAGATTAGTGTATCGCTACAGCTCTAGTTTTGACGATGTGGACGACGACTTTGAGTATGATGGACGTCCTTACCGTAGTGAATAAGCTGTGCTGCAGAGGCGCGCGGCGATGACGTCATACCACCTGACGAGTGTGTAGAAAGCCCCCGATAGCCCCAGATAACAACAACACGGCAACTCTCTGTATTGTCTCTGCCCTGTTCTCTCTCGTTATATGGATACACGCAGATCTCCAGTGATCTAAATATCTTCCGAAGGACGCCGACTTTCACCAAACTGTTATCGGTGAGTAGATGAATGTATTTTATGCCAGAAATGATGTCAAGGTTTAAAAAAAAAAAAAAAACGAACTTCCCCTTTTTGGTGTAATTATTTGCAGTTTTATGTTATTTGATTCCCCGCTTCCTTTTAAATTTTCTACTAAAGTCACCAGAAACCAAGAATAAGTTTATATTTAACTAAATTTTCCATCCAGTTTAAAGGAGGACGGTATTTAACGGCCTCATTACAGCCTCAGAGAGGTTTACACTGGGCATAAATAGAATGGACAAAACAATGAAACACTCTTTTATCAGTCCATAACAGGGAAATTTTCATTATCACTGTTGCACAGAGATGAATAAGTAAAATAAATAAGAAGAAATAAGCACACAAAGCAAGATTAAAATAAAGAAAATGTGCATTAACATACATAAATTGATGAGCAATAAAATATTTATATGAAATTGAAATGAAAGTAGAAGAATTTGATTTGATTACATGAATAACAATTGAAAATGCTGAAGCATTGTGCAGTGAATGAGGAAAAACCACAGAAATGGAGACTATGATAAACAGTTATTGCACAGTCTGTGGTAATTGTACATTAATAAAAGTGAAACTGCACAGTGGGTTGGGACAAAGCTTTTGGAAACCAAGCTTAGCCGCTGTTTTTACAGTGATTGTGTGCAGAGATCTAACATCCAAATTCAATAAATCACAATTTTCCTCTCTTTTCTCCACTGATTTATTTGGGCCTTTTCACACCTCCTCGCTGCTTTCTGACACGAGCCGAACATCTTGAACCTGGTAGGCATCTTTTCATGATCACGCAGCTCGTAAAAAAATAAAAAAAGATGCTTTTAGTTGTCAAGGAGTTCATCTCCTCCATGCTAAGAGCAAATGCAGCATTCACAGTATGCTACAAAGTGGCTGCGTATGATGGTGAAAACTCAAGTTTGGCAGCACAGATGGACGTCCTTTACAACATCCTTTGTGTTTGCTGTTTTTAGAAACATGACATACTTCATTTCTCTCTGAATGCCTGTCATGTTCCTGACAGTTTTTCTCTAATTTTAAGCCACTTTACCTGTTTCCTTTCCACTGAGTCCATCCACTGAGTGCCTCATATTTGACATGAATTTCCCTTTTTGTTCTCCTTTCTTTGTAGTTATCGTTCAGACTTTTTTGCAGCATTGAAATCTCGCCCTGTCGGTTTGATCGACATACGCCACTCAGTCATGCTTTTATTAACTGTGACACGTGACATGAGGTGCATTCCCACTGTAGCAACCTTCTGCAGTTCCTAGAACCTTTTCAGGAACGGGGCCGTTTTTTCCCACATTTGCACATACAGGAACATGGACCACGGCCCTCAGTTCCTGGAACCATTTCAGCTCCTTCTCCTCAGCTGGGTCTGTTCTGGTTTCCATAGGAACACATCTGTCAGAGGTGTTTGGTGTTTGGTAGCTCCGCCCCTTGTCATGTTGTCACGGCTGAAATGTTTCCTCATAAGACACAGACACAACCTGCGCGTGTTTAATAAGTTAAACCTCCACGTGGTCTCCTTTGTCTGCGGCGCTCTGCTCTCCTTCCTTCATGAAACGAAGAAGTATGGCCTGCGCTCGATCCTTCGTCTCCTGACTCTCTCTGTGAGCTCTTCCAGCCTCCATGTCAGACGCCCGATGTGATTGTCCATGATTAATATCACCATCATGCAGACCATGAACACGGTGGCCTCCTCGCTCTCCATGTTAGCTTCTTGGTGGTGTTTTTTTCTTCTGTCTTTACAGTGTTTCCCACAGATGTGAAGGCAATGTGTGGTGGTGGGCCACGGGGGGGGGGGTAAAAAATTCTTCAAAATAATTCCTTCGTTAATAATTGGTCACACAGAACTTTATTGTATTAACCCATAAGAACCCAGACCCATTTCTACTTTCCAAAATACCAACCCCCACTGTCAGAGATCTGTAATGTGACATATATGTCACATTATTTGTTTTGTTCCGTTTTGTTCTTGAATGTGTCGCTAAAGTAACACGTCCCTGCCGCAGACGGCTGCGTACCATCAGTCCCTATCAAGGTCCCGACTCATGTGGGAATGCAAACTGAAACAGTTCCCCTTGGGAAGGGCAGTTATTACAACAAAATTAGAGTTCTTAGAACTTCTTTGTCCGAATGCGGCTGTTGTTTATAGGTTGTTCACTGTTGTCCCGTTAAAACCCGGAAGGCTTAAGGTGCCCCAATATAAATCTGTTGTAGATGTTTCCCTGCTTCAGCACACCTGATTCAGATCATTGCATCATCAGCAGGCTTGTGCAGAACTTTACAATCTTCTGAAGAGATCCATTTCATCTGAATCCGGTGCGTTGAAGCAGGGAAACATCTAAAAACCTGCAGGACGGCGGCCCTCCAGGACCGGTTTAAATGCTATAAGTGTGGCATCTGTCCACGTTGTCACAGCTCAGCTCGGTGGGTTTTGCACAGTCGATAAAAAGATGAAAAGAAGTCCCTTTTTTTTAAGATCTAAGATGGTGATTTTATTGATTTAATACCAACGCACTGAAACGAACCAAAAACATCCGTTCTTAGTGAGCTTGTAAATTAATTTTAATCGGCATAAAGACCACGAAAGTGACTCATTGACACAAAATTAAACCCTCTCCTTAACTTTAAATCCTGCTCCAACTACATATTTTTTTTACAGACAACAAAGGCACTTCTCTCTTAAATCTCAGGGTTAATGACTTGAAACGGTGGCTCTGTGTGCGTTTCCATTTCCCACCAACACGCAGACTGCATCGACTCATTCTCTGAGAGGATTTATATTTTGTGTGTGTGTGTGTGTGTGTGTGTGTGTGTGTGCGCACAGGCACATCAGGTCTGAAGAGCATATGAAGTCATCTTAAAAAGACAGTATGAAGCCACAGCTGTGCCTCGTACATAAGTTCATCTGTCGGAGCCAAGAAAGACGTCTGCAGTTGGATTATTTGGACTCCCTGGACAATCTACTCCATCTGCCTTCTCCGTCACATCTGATTTCATAGTGGTTGAGAAATTTCAAATGTTATCCACTTACTCTTGTTAATGTGTTTGCACAGATTGAAAGCCTTTTCCTGGACCTCCTGGATCCAGTTAGCGCCTTAACGCTTTGCATAGGCGCGCAACTCCCTTCCTGGATCCTCTCTGTCTGCAGCCTCTCTGCAGGTTTTCTAGAGGGATTGTAATTCAAACGGCAGAAGCAGCTCGTAAGAATCTTAACTGGTCACATGCATCCCAAAGAAAAAGGTTTCTGCAGCTTTTTCATGCTCGAAAAACCTTCCCGGGAGCATGTTTGACTCTGTGGGGGTGTATATAGGCGAACCCTACACTTCAAGCTCGTATATATCTATATATATCTGTCTGTTGGTTGGTTGGCTTTGCATCATCAGATCAATCAAACCAGTGAGACACGGGATAGGTTATGCATCCCAGATACCTCAGAATAATCATTAAAAACACAACAGCTGCATTCACGCATTAAAGTGTTCTTTAGCATCTACTGCTGAGATGCCCTTGAACATTGCACCCAACCTGTTCATAATGGCCCCTATTTTTATGGGAGTTCAAGCTGTGGCTCCTTCAAAGATTCCTTTTAAGAGTGATTTAAAATGGACTCATAAGTTCAAGTTCAGCTTTTCAAACCAGCAATAAAAATTCACCTCATTTACCAGCCTTAGAGCCTTAAAAGCCTTAGACACACTACAGGTGAATAGGGTAATATTTTAAAATAATAGATATCACCATGAAACTTCCTCAGTTGAGTACTTATACAAGTATGAAAAAAAAATGTATTACAAGTTTTAAAAATTTGTATGTTTATTGATGCAAATTAGGCATTATCTCATTAAATATGCGCAGATTTGCATATATTTCCGGAAGATGGATCTGAACATATGATAAAGCCAGAAATACACACAAAATGAAAAGAAAATTACAGAGGGATTTCAGGATATCTGCTTTAATTTCTGAGGAAATCAAAATATACTGTCCATAGCCTAAAAAAAACCTAGATTTTTGCCATATTTTTTGATTATAATGTCACATAAATCAGGCCTGGAATGATTTATCAACAAATCCTTCTATAAATATCTTCAGAATACCGCTAAGTTTATAAATGGAACGTTTGGTGTTAGTAGGTGCTCCATAGGCTGAGATATTGATACTGGAAAAATACGAAAAACTAATTTTGAGAAAACGGCATTTAAAGATTTAAATAGGGGAATTTAATGCATTTGTATTGGAAACAATTGCTCAAAAACAGAATAAATGCTCAGGCCCTTAGTAATACTAATATTGAATAAAATAATCGTATTAGTAAAGAATACAAGCTCAGTACAATACAATAAAAGATGGCATATCAATTAATTGAGACGTGCGACATGTATGACCAGCCGCTGTCGTTAACTCCCCTCGGTTTCCTAGCAACAGTTTACGGTCAGGTGTGCTGCTTCCCAATGCTTCATCAGCTGATATAATAGATTTTCTTTTATTGCATCTTGCAAAGCGCAAATTGTTGCTTTCTTTTCTTTGAAAGTTGCGGCGTCATGGGGCATTTTCGGAGATTCTGTGAAAGCTAAACACGGGAACGTCAGAGTCCACCACGTGATGCGTCTGAGCGAATCACGTTAGCAGAAACGAGCAGCAGCCAATGAGATTTTGTGATTGACTATAAATCTGCCTTTAGACATTCACGATTGGTTACTGATAGAAAGGAAGCGCCATTATTTGGGTGACATATCATTGTGCAGGAGACTCAGAGCTTTACAACGATACCGGTCACGACAGACTTCAGTAAATAGACGAAGTTCAGCGTTGGAATGCTAACTTTTTGGTAAATTCGGGCGAAACGTGCTGCCGCGAGTAAACAAAATGTGATAAAATAAACATTTTAATTTATGTTTTCAATGTTTTCTTTATAGCAGGTTGAAAGAACACATATTGAAGGAGTAGACTGGCCCAAAATCACAAAATCTCGCCTTAATTCCCATCAAATGACAACATAAATACAGACAAATTTACCTAGATACTCCACTAACACTTCCAATCTTCCTAGTAACAGGCCTCTATTCTGAGGGTGTGTTACGGGCTTGTCATGGTGGAAAATAACGGGGTGGATGGGGTGTGAAGTTTGTCTGTCTGAGAGATGAAGTGTGAGCTGCTTTAAAACCAGCGTCAGACTCCTAGGGCACGAAGAAACGGTGAGATTATTCAGCACAAAGATGCAGATGTGCACGTGTGTGGCTGCGCAGTGACACAGAAAAACAAACGCATGTTTTATTCCAAGGCCGTAAAAAAGTCTGCGTGCGTGTGACTGTTGGTGTGGCAGAGAAACCGAACACCCACACTTCCACACTTTTTGGCTTTCACAGCGGTGTAGCGGTTGTAATCAACACTTGAGAAAGCTGTGAGCAGGCAGGATGAGTAACACTGGGGGTGAGAGAGTGCTTTAGGAGAAGGAAAGTGTTTTGATGAATGTCGGGGGAAACAAGAAACTTACTACATCACAATCTTGGATGAAGCACGCCAATGCAGGAAGTTTGAACTCCCACAATCCTTTGGGTTTGTCGGTTAGCTGAGACATGTGTGTCACATCGTATTCCTGAGACCTTCTGTAACGAAACACTGTGAATTTAATGTAAAATGCTCCTCCAAAGAGCTTTAACACACACACACACACACAAAGAATAATACTAACAGCCACACATGTGAACACACACTTAGGCATGGGCCGGTTACCGGTTTCAAAGTATACCACGGTATGAAAAAGTCAAGGTTTCAAAACCACTAAAATTTTCTGTCATACCGTCCCTGCGGTATGCGCGTTTTAAAAAAAAAAAAAAAGTTTTTATTAGGGCTGGGCAAGTTGACTCGTTATTAACGCGTTAACGCATTAATTATTTAACGCCGATAAATATTTTATCGCGCTTTAACGCATGTTTTTAAAAAAAAATTTTAAACATTTTTTTAAAGAAATTTAAAAAAAATTGAATACATTTTTTTTTAAAAAGAGAAAAGGCTTACATAAAACCGATTTTTTATTATTATTATTATTATTATTATTATTATTATTATTATTGTTGCATCCTGAAAGGCAACGGTCCTGAAAGGTCCACTGAAGCACACTTTTTCATAAAAAACAAAGAAAAGGTAACACAATACACTTAAAAGCCCTATAACAATGTTCTAAGTACTATAACAGACTATAATGGTGAGAACACATGGAACATAATGCATGCCTATTGAAATTTTAACTTCTGCAGGCTCATCAGCTATTATGTCAGTAATGGGTGAGAATGCAGATCACTGAGGACAGTGCTGCTCTTCCTGCTCTTGTTTCCTTCCCCACTTTCGTCGTTGTAGTTTAGTTAGCGGAAGTGTTTTTACTTTTTTCAATTATTTATGGTCTGATCTTGAGCCACAGGTTAAGTCTCTGCATTTATTTGCATTTTGTGTGTTTTTTTTTTTTAATCACTAAAAATAATTTATAAACTCGTAACTTGAGTTGCAGGTTTAGCTTTAGTTAAAGGAGAGACTGCATTTATTTAAAAAAAAATTATTTAGAAAGAATTCAGTAATTTTTTTAATTATTTATTTTAGATGCATATTAACAAATGTCAAGCATGTTCTATTGTTTGAAAATAAAAGACTTTTTATTTTTCTTGTTTTTGAATAGACATTCAAAACACACATTTTAGAGCTGTAATCACAATACCGTGATATTTTTGCCTAAGGTTATCTCATACCGGCCCATGCCTACCACACCGTTGGACTCACACAGCTACACAACCAGGAAAAGGAGAGTTTGAGGAGGAAGAGGCCAGTTAAGCACAAAAAGGTTTTCTTGATGGAGGAAAATATTTCCCATTTCCTGTCGTGTGTGTTTGTCCCTCACAAACAAACAAAATGCTGCAGGGTTGTCCTTTGTTGCACAGCCATCAGGATCCAATTTCTCCTTCATTAAGCCGGGGTAGGAGGCAGTATTCAGGCACTGGGTCGCTATCCTTGTTGCTGTCATCTTCCCGTTACCTTCCAACCGAACCAGGAACATCAATAAATGCTTTGTAACAACAAAGCTGACGCACAAACGCAACCACACACTGAGGAATTCTTATTTTTACGAGGCAAAATGAGGGGTCCACAGGTGTAACACACACCCTCACAAGAGACCCCCGGAGAAGAAATAACAAGGTCTCATACGATTGAAGGAGAGTCATAGGCTGTGTTCGAAACCGCATACTTCTCCTACTACTCATACTAACTTTTTGAGTTAGTATGCGAGTTTGAGTAAGCGAGAAGTTCCCGGATGCATACTAGATTCTCCGAAATGTTGGGTATGCATCATGAGGTTACTACTCATACTCATACTACCCAAGATGCAACGAAACGTGACGTCGCCGATCGTCATTTCCTGTCAAAACGGCAGTTTCAAGCTAGCTACAACGAGGGTAGTTTCACTTCCTGTTTTCAAAACAAAAGCACCAATTGTATCGTAATGGCTTTCCCTATGATAAAAGCCAACAGGTATTTTATTTTTGTGAAAATACCTGTTGGCGAAATGCATTGTGGGTAAACGCTCTGCATGCTGTCTGATCGATGAGTATGTAGTATGGAAGTATGTAGTATGCGGTTTCGAACAAAGCCATAGTTTGTCTTTGATTGACCTCGACTACTCAAACACACGATGGATCCACCGGCCCACGCTCCGTCCTTTCAGACCCCTTTTACCCCCCCACCCACCTCAGCCCGCTGAGATCGCACCACTCGCAGTAAATCGAGCCAATCACTTTGTCATTTTAGAAGCCAGCAACAGCTGCCGAGTGGATGGCGTTTCACACGCAGGCATTATCTGCAAGTGTAACACTCAGAAGCAAAGCATCACAAACAGATTTCAGATGTATAAACACACATTTCAGACTCACTTTTACCGAGTTAACGACTGCCGTAGTGGGTCAAGAGGGACGGCCAAGTGGACGTCCTCTGTGGCTGGGAGGCATCTCCATGATGAATCCCATTAGACGGAGCAGGTCCGGCTTTAATTTGCTCTCTTTGGTAAATTGGCCCACTGGGGCTGATTTGCGTTGTTTCCAAGGCAACGAGCTTGTTTCCATATAGCTAAGCACAGTGTGAGGTTAGCAGGGAGAGGGAGTAAAGGTGGTGCTGTGGAGGTCTTGTGAGGAATGATGGTGCGTTTGAAAGTTGTTACTAACGGCTGTGCGGCGAATGAACTCAGCATTGTTGTCTGCTTACAGGTGAAGACTTGTTCATTGTAAAACGGGGCGGTGATGAACCTCCTGTTAACTGGGACGTTACAAAAAACCTCATTAGCGTAGCTGCAGAATGAACAAAACGAAGGAAAAAGCTTCAAACCTGTCACACGAAGGCTTGCAATCAGGCCTGATTTCACTCTGAAATGGACTTTACAGTGACTGTGTTGATGCTCCGCCTCCTTCCCTTGGTTAAAAAAACTGCTCTGTCATGAAGAACCTCCGAGTCACTCTTGACAGTGATTTTAAATTTGACAGGCAAGTTGGATCTGTAGTCAAAAGTGCCTTTTTCCAGCTTTTCTGACCCTTCTGGCCAGGGTAAAACCTCACCTCTCACCTAGTGACCTGGAGAAGGTGATTCATGCTTTTATTTGTTCCAGACTGGATTATTGCAACTCGTTGTATGTAGGTTTAGACCAGCGGGAACATATAAGCCCAGTTCTGGCCTCTGCGCACTTTCTTCCTGTCTGCTTTAGAATTGATTGTATGATCCTGATGTTTCTTTTTAATATTGTAAACGGTCTGGCCCCCCCTGAGTATTTAGCTGAACTCATAATCATGTTCACAGACCAATCGGAGCTCTGAGGTCGGCAAACAAACTTGACCTGGATGCACATGAATGGAGGCTAAATAACGAAAGGCCATCGAGCTTTTGCAGTGGTTGCCCCTAAACTTTGGGTTACCATGGTTACTGCTGCATAGGGCTGTCGCGATATTCAATAAATCAATTAATCGCATGATAATTAAAAGAAGCTCGATCATTTTTATGGCTGCAATAAATGCCATTTGCATGCTTGTTAGTTTTCCTGTTTCTCTCTCTCTCCTCTCGGGTCCTTAAAGGGATAGTTCGCCTCTTTTGACATGAAGCTGTATGACATCCCATATTAGCAACATCATTTATGAACATTTTCTTACCCCCTGCTGCGTCCTGTGAGCCGAGTTCCAGCCTCGTTTTGGTGTTGATGAAGGTAGTCTGGCTAGTTTGCTGGGGTCCCGAAAATAAAGCGCTTTGCTTCTCAAAGCAACATGCGTTCAACAGAGTAATACATTCGTAATACATTTCTTTGTTAAATGTATCGGTTGGATTTTATTCTTATTTATTTATGTAAAGCACTTTGGGTCAACCCAGGTTGTTATAAGGTGCTATAAAAATAAACGTGACCGTGACCTTGAAATGTAAATGATTTGATGCATTAAGTAAAACGAAGACGTGTGATTCGGGAATAGCTGACGTGGCGGAGACAATAAGGTGGTGGACGGCTAAAAGTAGAGTTTTACTGCTGGAAGAAGCTCACATTCGAGACTTTCGTGCAGCGGAGGTGAGCGGATTAGAGCTGAATTTTCTGATACAGGAAGTTAACAGCACCACACGCTGAATTGGACAATTTTCATCACCTCACCCCCGTGCAAACGTTTAATTTTCAGTGTGAGCATCAGTCAAAGTTTCTCAGATACTCACATCGTCTCAAAATAGGTTTCAAAAGCAGTTGGTGTTGAATTTTTAACACTGATATGAATCAAGCCAGAAGTGGTCTTTAGTGAGGCAGGAGTGCTGTGTAAAGGGGTCTCTGGTGATGCCTCTGATGGTCACAAATGAAGCATTCTTCATCTTCTTGGCTCGACATATAGAATGATGTAAAGGTAAATATTCTATTCAGGTTTGTTGCCTTTATAATTGAAGATAAATGATACGAGTCGGATGTGTTGTTTTAATTCTTACCCTAAAATAACTATTAACCAGAAAGAGTACTGAAAATTTGTACTCGAGTAGAAGTACTGTTACCTTGCTTAACAGTATTTTACAATTATTGTAAAATACAGTAAGATACTGTAATAATCCACCGTAAATTTACAGCAATTCATTATTTTTATTTATTTTTATTTTAATGTTTATTTAACAGGGACGATACATACAGCATTGCCACAAAGAATGAAAAATGCGATGCATACAAGAGGTCTAGCTTCAGCTAATTTGCAGTCTTTGTCCCTGGTCAGGTTAGAGAAGGATAAAAAATACTGAGCACAATAAGTGCAATAATACAAATACAGGGAAAAATATAGTGAATGGGTACCATGAATAAATGAACACAGATACAAAATTTAGATTAAAAATTATACAAGATAAATATATTAAACATTAATAAAGTGCTGTATTGACAGTGACGAAAAAGAAGTTAATGTTCACATTTCTGCTGCTGCTTAAGCCAATGTTTAGCTTTGACACTAAACATCTTTGGTTCTGTTTGGGATTTGATTTCTGGTGGTAAAGAATTCCATAAGTGTGTACCTTGCAAATACGGATTTATGCTGTTAAATTACAAATACGGTTTTATGCTGTTAAATTACAGTTATCTACTGGTATTGTTAAATGAATTCAACAGTATTTTACAATTATTGTAAAATACTGTAGGATACTGTTGTAAATCCACCGTAAATATACAGTAATTCATTACAGCTGCATGATAAAAAATGTATTAAATTGAGTTGAATAAATAAATTACCCCTGGTAAGAACCACTTATTAAGTATTCCTTTACTTAAAGCAGAAATAACTTTCACAGAATATTCTGTGTTAATTTCACCACAGTAGATTTAAGAATTAGTTTGATTTATAAAGCCTCAGGTTCTTGGCTACGTTAAGCTTGTTTTGCATAAAGGTATATTTTTTTAGTTAGAATTGGGAAATCTTAGATGTAGTCCCACACGTCTCGGTCTGAAGCCTCTTTGGGGGTCATCCAGAACGCTGCTGCTAGAGTTTTAACCCGGACTAAGAGATCTGAAAACATCACAGCAGCTTTAAAATCTTTACTCTGGCTTCCAGTCAGTCACAGGATAGATTTTAAAAGCCTGCTGATGGTTTACAAATCTCAGAATGGTTTAGGCCCAAAATCCATCTGTGATATGTTCAGAGAATATAAAGCCAGCAGAGCTCTTAGATCCAAGGACTCAGGTCAGCTGGTCCAGTCCAGAGTCCAGACTAAACATGGAGAAGCAGCATTTAGCTGTTATGCTGCAAACAAGTGGAACAAACTGCCAGTGGAGATTAAACTTTCACCAAATGGAGACATTTTTAAATCCAGGTTAAAAACATTTCTGTTCTCATGTGTCTATGCATGAAATATCTTTTAACTTATCTAGACTGTTGCCTGTTTTTAAATTCATTTAAATGATTTTACTTGTTTCTCTTTATATTCTTTTATGTATTTTTAAGGCTTCTTGCACTCCCTGCTGCGATGCTTTTATTTTATGTAAAGCACTTTTAACTGTTTGTACATGAAATGTGCTATATAAATAAATTTGATTTGATTTGATTAGCTCGGACTGTCTGAGTGAAACGAAAGTGAAAGGAAGTAATCTGCCTGTTGTCACCTCCAGATTATGTTAGAGATCCTCTTATGGAGGAGACGCCTCGCTGTGGGATCAAAGGGCTCTATGGGCCGTCTTTGACTCTTCGCAGCACCACTTTCATGTCCCGGAGAGAGAAAGGTGGACTAAAAGTCTGTTTATGTGCTCTTTATTTCATCAGTTATCCTTGTTCTTGATGTCCGAGCACACACAGACGTATTGTTTATACAAGTTTACAATAAATTTGATACGTTTTTCACAGGAATCTGGGTCCATTCCTGCTGAATCCAAGATTTAATTTATGGCTTCCTCCTTGTGTGGCACATCTTCAGGTCACATTTCGAGTATCACCCTATGCCATTGAGCCTTAGATGGGGCTTTATCCATTATCCAATTCAAAAGAATACACTTTCTAGCACAGAAAGCAAGCGTTTGATGACGTTTCCTCTTAAATATATCAGTAATGGACAAATCAGATATGCCAAGTAGCAGATATGAGGGGTCATTATTTCTATTAGTAGACAGAATCTTTTTAATTTCTTCCTCAATGACCCACCAAAACTGCTGTACTTTTCCACAGTGCCACAAACGATGTGTAAGACTACTGGTTTCGATTTTACTCTTGGGGCACAGTGGAGATGAGTTAGGGTTGAACTTATGACGCCTGAGCCCTTTCTTGAAAGCCTAAACTTTGTTGGATGCTCCTTTTATACCCAATCCTGACACCCTCACCTAAACCCCATTTAATCCGCTGATTGTATTTCTGGCATTAAAGTTTAAATATTGTCTAAATACACTCCAAAGTAATTTTGTGTTCAAATAAATCAACGAATTACAGACGAACTTAAGTTTTTATTGCATTTTTAGAAAACTTCCCATCTTTCCTGGAAAATATATACATTTTTGAACACTAAAACTTTGCTGCATGTCATTCCCCCTCTCTCTGCCCCCTGCTTCCTGTCTCTCTTGAACTGTCCTGTCCATTAACGGCATAAAAGCCCCAAAAAATTATAATAACAAAAAAAAATAGCCATAAAATTGCACGAGTCAGATGTTTATAAGCCTTATTTGCCCCTTATATCTGTTACCTTGTCATAGATTTCTCAAATGCATGGAGATCAATTAGATCAATTAAAATCTACACAAGAAACTAAAAGTAAAAAGAAAGAATATCCCAATCTTACCAAAAACGGCCTCAAAGACTCTTGTAATTTAACAGGAAGACTGCTTTAAAGCACTTCTGCTGCAGAAGTTTTCCCAACAAAGAGAACTAATGAAGACGTAGATTAACAGCTATTGTTATGGAAACGGTTGTCATGCACACGGTGCCTAACCCCGGCATGCTCCTGAGAAGGGACCTTTTTTTTCAAAATCAAGCTGATTGCTGTCATCCTGACATAAAGCAAAGATGAACTCTCATTAGCACGGCAACACCAGAAATGGAAAAAAAACCACGATCAAACAATGATGCTAACGGTAATGAGAACAGCCGAGGCTTTGAATGTTCGCGTCTTTGTGGCGGCAGGTCAAGGTGGTCATGTGTCACAGTGGTGACTGGGAGTTTCTCGTGTTGATTAGTTCTTGTTTAGAGCAAACTTCACGACTTTAATGAGTGAGAAAAGTTTGTGAAAAATGAGCTGAGGACGAACGAAGATGAGCTATTTGGGTAGATGACAGAGATGTGAAGAGGGAGGCTGGTTAAGGTTGAGGTTCAGATTGGTTTACTTGCGTCTGTGCAGGCATTCGGTGACAGGAAGTGATGTACACACGGAGGTGATGTGATGAATTCGAGCCATGACATCACATTTCATTGCTGGAGCTAAAGCGCATGGTTTATGGATGTGGCCTTGGTGTCAGCTTCCACCGCTTCTCCGCTCAGGAATCACTCCTGTATCTTCTGGGGCTTTGAGACACTTCAGAGAGCAGAGGTGATGTCATTTTTATACGAAATGCCAAAACTGAACCACAGATGACTTGATCAGTCACACCCAACCTGTAAGAAAAGTCTCGGATGTCTGTCGGGTTTTTCTGGTGTTTTTCGGTGTTGCAGTCATATATTCCAGGAAAGCCTAATGTTTTTCTTTTAAATATCAAAAGCTTCTCTTTTTCCTCTTCTCTTCTTGATCTACAGACAACTGTAAAGGCATCTTTCTCTCTTTCATTTTCTATTCTAACTTCTCCCCTGGGCCCCAAATTTAATGAAAAAGGGATGAAGGGAATCTCCAGGCCATCAGTTGCTTGTTGAATGGGTTAAAGTTTTACTGGACATGTCGAGCTACTTTAATCCGGTGGTTCCCATGTACCAGGCAGACAAGCTGTGGCTGGGTCACGTTTTGGAGTGACAACCTACAAAAATCATCAGAAAAAAAGAAGTGATCTCTACAAATACAGCTAGCATGGGACAGCTAAACTCTGTTATTATTTTAATAATCGATCGAATAATCGGACAAGCCTTTTTTCCTTTTCTTTGAAGATCTTGTGATCAAAATGCTTAAAGGGGAAGTTTTTTTTTTTAAAACCTGGACCTTATTTCTGGCATAAAATACGTTCATCTACTCACCGATAACAGTTTGGTGAAAGTCGGCGTCCTTCTGAAGATATTTAGATTACTGGAGATCGGCGTATATCCATATAACGGGAGAGAACAGGGCAGAGACAATACAGCCTCTAAATAAGGCATTATCTGTCTTTATTTCACCAATACTTTTAGACCAATGAATGAATGAACGCGTACTATTGCACTGTTAACTCAGAGCTGCCGTGTTGTTTTTATTTGGGGGCTATCGTCCACGATTTTGACGACGTGGACGACGACTTTGAGTACGATGGACGTCCTTACCGAGCTGTGCTGCAGTGGTGCGTCGACGACGTCATCCCAGGAAACACGTGCGTAGAAAGCTTCCTATAAGCCCCCTATGGCCCCCGATAACAACAACACGGCAGCTCTGAGCTAACAGTACAATAGTCTTTATTTGGTCTTTATTTCACCAATACTTTAAGACGAATGAATGAATAAACGAGTACTGTTGCACTGTTAGCTCAGAGCTGCCGTGTTGTTGCTATCGGGGGCTATCGGGGGGCTTATAGGAAGCTTTCTACGCACGCGTTTACTTTTTTCTGACAACGACTCGCAACACTTGCTGGCTATTAGCGGTAGCAGCCAAATAACTTCCGTCAAATTAGCATAGCTGGCGGTACTCAGCTTATCTTCATTTAAACTCCAGATCACATACCGTGTCTTGGGTCCGCGGCTCGTGCCTGAAGCGCCTGGATGCTTTCTGCTGTTGTGCTGTTCTGAAACGCCAGCTCAGCCTGGCAGTGAACTCTTTGGACGGTCTTCTTAGTCGTATTGAGTTTGAAATGTTCCCCCAGTTTGGACACTTTTTCACGTTTTTTTTTCTGGGTGTTGTCATCTGTTTTGCCTTCGCTTGCCTGCTCACGTGAAAGCATGATGATACGGGAAGAAGGTTATAGAGACCGGAAGCGATTTATGGCAACAAACGAATGACAACAAAACAAAAACAGAGTACAACACAAAACAAATAATTTAAATTCCTCCAGAGGTGGTGAGAAAGGTTCCCCGGGTTGGCCAGAATCAGGAGAATGACACAAGCAGGAAAATGGGTATTTAAGTTTGGATGATTGTTTGGTTTAAGATAAGATTATGACATTGCAGAGAGGGGGTGGGGGGGTTGTACTCAGTTGAAAAATCTACATAAACTTTAAGACTTCCAACACAACAACACGCTCACTCTTTAAGAAGTTTTAAAACACCTTTATTAACATTTTAAGGTGATGTATCCTGCTAAATTTATAAGTATACAAGTGTTTTACACACGCTTTTTAAAATTATGATTATACCTCGGGTCATTTCTGGGAGGCTATTCATTCTGCAGCTGATATTTGATATTAAATTTTTAGGAGGGTTGCAGACTCGTGGGCTCACTTCCTCGCCACCGAGAGCAGGTTTTTCTCTGTGATTTATCTGTGCGACCGTCCAACAAATTAACGATATATTTGCCAAAGTGGTGGCAGTATATTACAAGAGACTATAAGAAACACATCAAAATAATGGAGAAAAATGATTTGGCTTGTTCATGCTTGCTTTCTCTCCCTCCTCAGACGCCCACTGCTTCAATCTCTGGGCTAATAAATGTGCGCACGGCGGGGGGGTTTGCCAGCATTAAGGTGGAGGTGGCTGGCAGCAGTGCATTTTGTCTGATCCCCAATGAGAGCACTCATTTCTGCATGGTGGTTTTCATCAGCAGCAAAGACACAGACACACACATCTTTTAGTTTCTTTTCTGGGGCAACAACGATCCATACTACACACACAGACAAATATTGGAGTTGTGAGTTTGTGTGCATTTGTGTATTTGATTGATTCAAAGGCTGAAAGCTGATTACTTTCTCAGCACCCACGTTGCATCAGAATGCCCAGTAATAACCAAGAAGTCTACTTGGAGGAGTGTTTGTTTCGTTTGTGTGTGTGTGTGTGGCTTAGAAGTCAGGGTTGATTACTGGTGATTTACTGGCTTTTTTTGACTGTTTGTCCTTCTTTTCATGCACAGTTTCCCCCCTGTTGGAGGACTTCTGTGTGCACGTACAAGCTCAGCTGTGCTTGGACTCAAACTTATTTTGAGCTCCCGCAAACCCTTCAGTATCCAAATGTTTTACGATGACGTCGCTGCAGAGCAGCAGCGGTTTTAAACGGTGACAGAAATATCTGAAGGCCA
This sequence comes from Odontesthes bonariensis, assembly GCF_027942865.1. Taxonomy (NCBI): domain Eukaryota; kingdom Metazoa; phylum Chordata; class Actinopteri; order Atheriniformes; family Atherinopsidae; genus Odontesthes; species Odontesthes bonariensis. The sequence goes on along the minus strand of NC_134508.1, from coordinate 8,853,033 downwards.
TCTGTCATTTTGACACATTGCAGTTCACTTCCCCGACCACTTGGTGGCGAGTGAGCACATCAATTAGCTGTCGTGGGAACAAAATTGTAAATAGCCGGTATTTTGTCAGATTTTCAACACGTTGGGGATCTAAACGACTACTTTCTCATTTTCATTTTCAGGCGAGAAAGTAGTCGTTTAGATCCCCAATGTGTTGAAAACCTGACAAAAAACCAGCTATTTACAATTTTATTCCGACGAATTCGGCGCTACTAAAGCTAGCCGCAGTGAGTAACGCACTTCCGGTTATTTTCACAAAATAAAATACCTTTTGCCTTTTATCATAGGGAAAGCTATTACGATACAATTGGTGTTTTTGTTTTGGAAACAGGAAGTGAACCTACCCTCGTTGTAGCTATCTTGAAACTGCCGTTTTGAAAGGAAATGACGATTGGCGACGTAATGTTACGTTGCATCTTGGGTAGTTTGAGTATGAGTAGTAACCTCATGATGCATACCCAACATTTCAGTGAATCTAGTCTGCATCCGGAAACTTCTCGCTTACTCCCACTACTCATACTAACTCAAAAAGTTAGGAGAAGTATGCGGTTTCGAACACAGCCTTGGTGATGCATAACTGCCCATGACTGATCACATGACTGATCACGGTCAGCTGCTTCTGGAGAACAATGTGGCCAATACCCACAGACAGTAGAGAAGAATCCCAAAAGAGCCGTCCTGAAGGTCGTTTTTCTCTTATCATGTAGCTACGGTGGCTAATTTAGTCGCATATTCATTCTTAATGTTATGTTTCGGATCAGATCTCAAGGCCCACGCCTCCACCTGCTGACGGCGCTGCGCAGACCAGTCTGTTAGCTCAAGGGCAGCCTGATGATATTTTCTATGAAACACATTGAAAGTTTGCTTCAGATTTCTTATATAAATCTAATGTAACCCTGTATCTGTAACATAAACTCCCCCGGCATCTGAAATCTGCTGCTCTCAGCTTTCTTCTTGTGGTTTGTCCCTGTGGGAAGTCTCGCCCATCCATGCTGACGTACCTGTAGCGGCTTGGCTCGACCTCTCGGCGTCTCAGAGGCATCTTTGCACAGCCTTCTTCCTCGATCGTGTCTCTTGTGGTAGAACTCTGCCGCTGGTGCTTGGAGCCTGTTCTTGTGCTTTCCTGCAGGCTGACCTTTTCCAGTCACCGACGGGGTTTCTTCATGTCAGCTACTTCCTCTATTTGCTAATGGCACATCCCATAAAGGAGCTTGGACCTCTTTTTTTTTTTTTTTTTTTTTTCCCCATCATTACTCTCGACTTGAAACACTGTTCTTACTAAAGGGCGAGAAGACCGGGAGAACATAAGTTAAAAATATGGCGTTCAAGTATTTAAAACATTACAACAACATTACTGGGCATGTATTGTTGTAATGTTTTAAATACTTGAACGCAGTTTTTCTAGAGAAGATAATTGTTTTGTATATGAGATTATCGTCCATCGACTCTTTTGGGCTTTCACATGCGCACGCCTACCGACAAGAGGTAAGTGACATGCTGTTTATAAAGTTGTTTTGTAACGTCCCCATGCCAGTAATGTGAGAACCATGCATATGGTTTTGATGGTAAGGCTTGTGACTTTATTGTCGGATGGTTTATAAAGTGGTGTGACGTTTCTGCAGTGTGCAAGTTGTTGTTTTACGTGGAAGGGTTAGCGCTTGCCCCTTAGCCACCACGTATTAGTGTCGCATGACAGGCTGAGCGTACAGCGCTATCTCCACACAGGGAGTGCAGATTTGCACCTGTCTGTGTCCTACTATCAGTATTTGACAACCTCTAGCAATGGAAATGCGCTTCAAATGCCCCGGAGTTCTCCTTTAAAGGCACAAAAGCCCCAAAAAATAATTTAAAAATAATCCAAAAAATAAAAAGCCTGCGTTAATGCGCGATAAAATATTTATCAGCGTTAAATAATTAGCGAGTTAATGCGATAATAACGAGTTAACCTGCCCAGCCTTAGTTAAAAATGACAACTTATGTTAAAGAAGAACTGATTGTGCACCTCGATAAGTAGAGAGTTGATCGATGCTGCTTTATGTTGTTGAATAAACACACACATTGTGCTTAGGTAATCAGGCAAACATTCATGTGCTCTGTGTTTGGTGGATTCTGTCTCTACTTCTAATTACTTCCAGCTTGTAGCTGGACACGCACATGCATACCCACTCGATTTTACCAATGAAGTAGAAGTAAATGAAATTCAGCCACCAGAGCAGATAATAAGAGCCAGTGGAGGACAGATTGTGTGTGTGCGAGCACATGCAAATTTATAGTGTAAAAATGTGTATCTGTGGCATTGTTTGCAGGTTGGTGTGTAATGTTTTTGAGCTCATTAAGTGTAGCCAGCGGACTTCAGTGACCTCTCTGTTCTCTGTCCAGTTTCTAACTACTGATGAGAGCTGGGGGGGGCGACGGGCGACGGAGGCAGCCCGGGCGCATGCAGATTAGGTGAAAAGCAGGCCCGAGATGATTAAAGGATGGGAAAACAAGCAGAAATTAAAGGGTTAGAGGAATACGAGGGGAGACTTCAGTGAGACATGAAAGACGAAACGGAAGAAATGTGAAGCAAAAATGACATTTAACTAGAAAGAAGATGATGAACACTGGAACTGAGTCGGGATGAGAAAGGAGGATATGGATAGCTCAAGATGTAAAGAAAGACTCAAAGATGGGGAGAAAGCTGTGGAAGCCCGTTTCCGCCACTTAATAAAAATAAATTTATAAAAACTATTTCGTAATTATGAGATACTAAGTCAAAATGATGAGATACTAAATCGAAATTTACGAGATACTAATTCATAATTATGAAATATTAAGTCAAAATTATGACTTAGTATCTCATTATGACATGGTATTTCTAAATTTAGTTTTATTAAGTGGCGGAAACGGGCTTCCATAGCAAGCTGTGCGAGGCGCAGGGGAAAAGTGACATCATTGCTGCCTCACTTTGGCAATAAGTGCTTCTTTTAGTCTTCACCTTTTGAAATGAATCTAAAGACATAAACGCTTAAATCTGAAGTCTTTGCCAGCCCAAAAGTCAATCTTGTGTTCTTTTTTTCTTTCCCATTTGAGTATGATAGATTGACGCTGTCTGGTAAAAGCCACGCTGATGAGAGCTTTGTTGAGCTTTTATGAGAACTTTACCCACTGCCTCATGAAGCCGCTCCATAATATAAAGGTGCCAAAACTCATTTATCAACCCTGGCAGGAGTTCAAAACTGTGTATATGTCTTGTGTAAAGGACCTTTTCCTCGGTTCGATGCGTGTCACAGAGTACAAAGCGAGTAGATAGATGGTGCATCGTAAAGAAAATGGAAAAATTACCACGTCGCCTGAACTGTACAAGGTGTTGAATGCACCTTTAAGGGATTTGTAAGTAGAAAGATTTAACTTCTGCTAGTCAAGACACCTTTTTTGTTTTGTAGTGCAACGGTAAAGCGTTCAATCGGCGTTCATCACAGTGGAAAACGACTCTTACTTTGATTGGCGTTGAGGGGAACGCGGCACGTTTACGCACGCTTATTTTCATTGAGCCATTTCCACTTGTCACTCGGCGAGGAGTCAGATGAGGTGGCTCGGGCATCTGGTTAGGATGCCTCCTGGATGCCTCCCCGGTGAGGTGTTCCGGGCCCGTCCCACTGGGAGGAGGCCCCGGGGAAGACCCAGGACACGTTGGAGAGACTATGTTTCTCGGCTGACCTGGGAACGCCTCGGGGTCCCCCCAGAAGAGCTGGAGGAAGTGGCCGGGGACAGGGACGCCTGAGCTTCTCTGCTCAAGCTGCTGCCCCCGCGACCCGATCCCCGGAGAAGAGGAAGAGGATGGATGGATGGATGGATAAATTGAAGGATGCATGGATGGATGGATGGATGGATGGATGGAAGGATGGGTGGATGGATGGACGAGTGGGTGGATGGATGAATGAGTGGATGGATGGATGGATGGATAAATGGAAGGATGGATGAATGGATGGATGAATGGACAAGTGGGTGGATGGATGAATGGATAAATGGAAGGATGGATGGATGGATGGATGGAAGGATGTATGGATGGATGGATGGATAAATGGAAGGATGGATGAATGGATGGATGAATGGACGAGTGGGTGGATGGATGAATGGATGAATGGATGGATGGATGGATGGACGAGTGAGTGGGTGGATGGAAGGATGGATGGATAAATGGAAGGATGGATGGATGAATGGATGGATGGATGAGACGAGTGGGTGGATGGATGAATGGAAGGATGGAAGGATGGATGGATGAGTGGATGGAAGGATGGATGGATGAGTGGAAGGATGGATGGATTAGTGGATGGATGGATGGATGGATAAATGGATGGATGAGTGGATGAGTGGATGGAAGGATGGATGGATGAGTGGATGGATGGATAAATGGAAGGATGGAAGGATGGATGGATGAGTGGATGGATGGATAAATGGAAGGATGCATGGATGGATGGATGAGTGGATGAGTGGATGGAAGGATGGATGGATGAGTGGATGGACTCGGCGGTATTGATGGGCCGACCGCAGTGACCACCATGCAATTGATTGATGTGTTGTGATTGATGTTGTTGTGCATTTTGTGGCTCCTTTAGGGTCTTCGTCCCATAATTCCTGGTCCTGTCCCGGTACTCAAGTCGCCTCCTGGTGATGGGAAAAGGATTTATTTAGCTTCTTTTCTTCTTAAATGAGGGAATACACTCGTTTACTTAAGTATGCATCCACCTCAGGTGATGCAGGACTACTATTTAGTTCACTTTTGGCTTCGCTTCAGAATGATGCTAAATGCTAACCAGCTACTTGGGGTGAAACGTCTTGATTACATCTAGGAAAAGATGATGGTTCAAAGCCAGCTTTTGGATAATGACCCGGTGAATCTTCTCCATTGAGTTGTGATGTCGGGGGGGCTCTGACAGAACAGCAGCAGATGATGCCATTGGACTGAGATTGGGCTGGAAAAAAACCTCTCTGCTTCCTGTCAGTACTAACGCTGTCGCTTTCTGGTGGAAGTTTCACACAGTAACAGTCTTCATGGTTTGGAACATCTGGTCATATCAGCAATTACCAAAGCTGTTGGGATTTCCATTTCACCCCCAGCTTTGGATGTCAGCATTATACAGTCGCTTTCTGCTTCATTCCGTCTCCTGTTTTCCTTAAAAAAAAAGAAAGAATCAGGACTCGATCAATCCCATTCAGCCTGTCTGTGTTCCTAATAAAGGCAAACCAATGTCGCCCGATGCCTTGTCGATAGCTCCCCCATTAAGCTGGTGAAGAAAGCAAAAATCATTGACACTCAAGAGAAAACAAGACACACACATAGTCTAATAGTTTGGGCAGCGCCTTGTTGTCAGACTCTGAAACTCGCGCTTATAAAGAGGTGCCACACAACTTATGAAAAGAAAGCAGACGCTTACAAAGACCCAGTGGGTGTGCGTTAAGATCCTCGCTCAGTGTGGCGCCGCTGTGGTGACATTTAGAAATGGGCGTCTCAGCAAAAAGCCAAACAAGTATTCTCCTTCTGTCTCTTTGATCTGCAGAAGGACAAAGAGACAATTTAAAAAACAAAAAAATTACTTTTCTGTGTGTCTTTAGGGCTGCACGGTGGTGTGGTGGTTAGCACCGTCGCCTCACAGCAAGAAGGTTCCAGGTTCAACACCCAGCTGGGGCCTTTCTGTGTGGAGTTTGCATGTTCTCCCCGTGTATGCGTGGGTTCTCACCGGGTACTCCGGCTTCCTCCCACTGTCCGAAAAATCATGCATGTTAGGTTGATTGGCATCTCTAAATTGTCCTTAGGAGTGAGTGTGAGCGTGCATGGTTGTTTGTCTCGTATGTCTCTATGTGGCCCTGCGATGGACTGGCGGCCTGTCCAGGGTGTACCCCGCCTCTCGCCCATTGACTGCTGGGATAGGCTCCAGCCCCCCCGCGACCCGATCGACGGATTCAGCGGTATAGATAATGGATGGATGGATGGATGGTGTGTCTTTAATACGGTCCGACACAAACAAGACGTCAAAGTTTCTGCTTTTCAGATATCAGCAGTGTCGATAAAAATGTAAATATGAGGAAACTTTAGCGACACGGTTGTATTTCTTAAAGGGATAGTTCGCCTCTTTTGATATGAAGCTGTAGGACATCCCATATCAGCAATATCATTTATGAACATTTTATTACCCCCCGCTGTGTGCCGAGTTCCAGCCTCGTTTTGGTGTTGATGAAGGTAGTCCGGCTAGTTGGCTGGGGGGATGTCGAGCAGCAACTCGGACAGAATTACAGCTCTTAGCACATGTTTGTATGATTTACTCTTTTAAATGTTGTCAGGTTTTAATGGAGCTTTTTTTTTTCATTATAACGTATCCTGACACAGTTACAGAGGTGTGTTCAAAGAGCGTTAGCATCATGAACGCTCACGTGATTGTTATTTTTAGTTGTTTTTGTTATGCTAATTTAGCTTAATTTCTCTCCTTTAGTTTCACTGCCCGGTTGAAATTCAGTTAAGTCATGGAAAAGATTACGATTTGATTACAATTGAACCTTTTATTGTGTTAACTTCCTGTCGGTCAGAGTCTAAGTAGCGACTCCAGTTGCTTCCAGGCCAGCTGGGAAGATGTAATCCTTGGAGCAAGGCCTGGTTTGGCCCTGGGACCTCCGTCCTGCTCTCTGGTAAGCCTCTAAATGGAGGTGCCCAGGGGTCATCCTTATCGGGGTGCCCCGACCTCCTCAGCTGGCTCTTAAATGCAGAGTATCGGTGCATTTACTCTAAAGCTCTCCTAACCTTGAAGATTGAAGCCTCGCCACCCTGCAGCCAGAACTCACTTCAGCTGCTTCTGTTTAGTCTCAATTCTCTTGCTCATGACCCAAACATTCACAGAATTTTTCCCTGTTTTTGTGAGGTCGTGTGGCCCATTTGATATGGAAGAATTAAACTTAGTTCCTAATGAATAAAAGAGATGGAATTTCTACTGACAGCACCTCACAGAGCCAGTTTAAACTGATCATTTCCAGTCTTCGCCTTTCTCTCAAACTCTGTAATCATCTTTGTATGCCTGTGAAGGTTCGGTTCTTTAATCCTGGGAGTCGAAATGCTCTGTTAAGGTCTCAAATGTCTCGTCCAGACAGTTGATAGATGTCTAAATGAAGGCCATACTGTGAGGAGTAGGGAGGTTTGAAGCTTTGTTGATATAAGGTTGATCATGATGCTTATTGATGACATCATACTGATGGCAGGTCATGGCATGGGCTGTGTTCGAAACCACATACTACATACTTCCATACTGCATACTCATCGATCAGACAGTATGCAGAGTGTTTACCCACAATGCATTTCGCTCCTGCCCGAGCCGAAATCAGCCGGCCTGAAGCTGATTTCGCTTAAGCTCTAAACTCTGTAAACTTTAGCAATATTTGAAACATTTTCAGGCGAGAAAGTAGTCGTTTAGATCCCCAACGTGTTGAAAACCTGACAAAATACCGGATATTTACAATTTTGTAAATAGTTCCCACGAATTCGGCGCTACTAAAGCTAGCCGTAGCGAGCAACGCACTTCCGGTTATTTTCACAAAATAAAATACCCGTTGCCTTTTATCATAGGGAAAGCCATTACGATACAATTGGTGCTTTTGTTTTGAAAACAGGAAGTGAACCTACCCTCGTTGTAGCTAGCTTGAAACTGCCGTTTTTGACAGGAAATGACGATCGGCGACGTCACGTTACGTTGCATCTTGGGTAATTTGAGTATGAGTAGTAACCTCAAGATGCATACCCAACATTTCGGCGAATCTAGTCTGCATCCGGGAACTTCTCGCTTACTAAAACTCGCATACTAACTCAAAAAGTTAGTAGGAGTAGTAGGAGTAGTATGCGGTTTCGAACACAGTCTTTGTCTTTAGTAAGGCTGAAGCCAACCTTAGACGTGCATGTTCCCACTGATTATAGTTGTCATAGCAGCATTTTACACTCTGCTGTGATGCTTCTAATTGTGCCTCCAATTTGCAATGCAATCCGGTTTCACAGTGAATATTAAATTGGTACAGTTAGTTGATTTAACATGTGTTTCAAAGCAACTTTTAACATTTACGTTAGTGTTTGAAATGGTCATAGATGCTGGTTTTAGACTCAACATTCAGCTTTTATCTGGCTTGGATTTTTCTTGCTTTTATAGTGATAAAGAAACACATGTTGTATCTACCTTTAAATTGTCAACATCGTGGTAATTAACCTGCTCAGACGACCGGTTTAGTGTTCAAAAGGGGGACTTTTTAAAGAATCCTCAAAAATGCCCTGAAAAGGAGCGACTCCTTATTGATTAAAGGGAAAGTTGGAAAAGATCATTTAAATCTTCAAAGATAAGTCGAAACATGGCGGAGTCGCTGTGCTGCATCTCAAACTCTGCTGAGTGGTTGAAGTGGGCGACGCTTCCTTTTGTAATTCGATCCGACTGTTAGGGGATGTAATTGGCTCGGTGACATTATTGTAACGAGCAGCTGTGTTTGCGTTTTAATTCTGGGCCCTCCAGCGTCTCCCATCCTTTCCTCCATTTTTTTTTTTGAAACCTGAAGATGAATTCAGTCCTATTCGTGTTCTGTCTTCATCTCCTCCTTTCCTTCCAGGTCGCAGCCTGTATTTCTGTCCGTCACTCTGTCATTTTCAGCCAATTAGCGGCTGGCTTCAGGTGCTTAACCCCAGGCCTCGCCATCAATTGGCTCATTATGTCGCCGTTTTAAATCCCGTCTCTCGTTCCCCTCCAGCTCCCTGATTCTGCCTGTTCCTCTCCATCACTTCCGTCATGTCTTCCTTTTCTTTTATTTACATTCCTCTCGTTTAATCTTTCTTTCATGTTTCCTCCTTTCCTCCCTTTATCTCTCTCTCCCTCCCCTCTCCAGCCCCCTTTTTTTACAGCTCAATTGTCCCTTCCCTGCCTGTAGGCAGCAATGGTATTAATAAAGCTGGATTCGAATAGATTTCCTTTCTGCTCCATTTTGAATTACATTACTGTGTAGTTTTGGACTCGGAGCATTTTTCTTTCTGTGGCTCTTGATATCACACTATGCATTCGTTCTGCACTTGTCCTGCTGAAGGATTGCACAGCTAACCGCCGCCGACGCTGCAGCTTGGTAACCGTTCCGCAGTTGTAGTGGGATATGATGCTTTCTTTGACTTTGGTACGGATCAATAAAGCAGCACATTTTCACGTGCCTTAGTTAGATTTAGGTAAGAGGTCAGCTTTTATACCGACTCCCAGACTTCTCTCTTTGGGTTAGATGGTCTCAAACTAAACAAATACCCGCTTTGTTTTTTACAGGAACACTCGCATGGTATTACAAGAGCATCAAAGGTTAAATGTTGGCAGAGTTTGACAGGTTTAAGACCCCAACACTGGTACGAGCTTGTTTACGTCTGCTTAATCTTGCACAAATTTGACTTCTGCAGTTCCTTGAGATTCTTTCTGCAAGAGAGCGCTGAATTCAGTATCTGTTCAGTGTAAATGTGTGCAAAGAAAGCAAAAATGAGGTGATTTAGAGTTAAATTTAAAAAGTAGGGCTGGGCAACGATTAAAATTTTTAATCTAATTAATCACATGATTTCCCTGATTAATCACGATTAATCGCATTTGTACGCAAAGTCCAAAAATGAATCCAAAAGTAGTGTATAGCTTTTAGCATTTAGTTTTATTTTAAATATGCTGCCATATGAATGAAAGTGCCATAACATTTGTTGTGCAACCACACTTTTAACATCAGCATCTTTCTGTAGTTTTTATGTAGAAGCCTCGCTCCACTGTCTGTTTCCTTGAATGACTTGCTGCTATCAGCTGTGTGTTTTGCCTTTAAGTGATATTTTAGACTGGAACTACTACGCTGAGAAGACAATTCAACTTGGCAGTGTTTACAGATGACTTTGGTTCTGTCGACTCCGCCGTCTGGAAGAACTTTAAAATGAAAATGGCCGAGTAAAAGTTCCGTACCCTTCTCCATGTTTGGTGGATCCGCCGATTACTTTCTTTTCCGGTTCCACAGCAGACAGCAACAGACTTTTACAAAATAAAAGCCTGTGAGCAACAGACTTTTACAAAATAAAAGCCAAAATAAAAACCCGGTTTGAGTCCCGCATCGGACGGCCCTGTGCTGAGAATCAAACAGTAAAATCCGATGTGAAATTAAATGAGAAATACAGCAGTGGACGTCCATTTAAAAACCAGTTCTTACTGCTCTAGCAAAGCTAAATCCTGATCTTTATAACCGCAGCCTCATCTGACTGAATCACCATTCAGGTGACTTAAAAACAACGTACTTAGATGTCATGATCTCCCACAGAGGTATTTGGAAGCTGCAGAAAGTCTACTCGATTCCCTTGTTGCCTAATTAGATATCCAATCTCAGCTGTGAATGCACCTGAGTACAGAAACCCAAAGTGATGAGTGGTTAATAAACTTGGTAAAAAAGTATTGAAACAACTTTTGTCAATATATTGTCATTTAGTGACCGTAGTGAGAAGCTTTCTACCAAAAATTGTTAATTCTCCTTGTGTCTCCTGGAGTGCTTTTTGGGGTTAGAAAACGTTAATAAAGTTTTTACATCCTTATGGAATTTTCCTTTTAAAACGGGCAGAGTTTGAAGAAACACCTCAGTTAATTCAGATGTTTCAAGTTATGGTGGAACTCTCAGTAGTTGATTTCGTGCTGAGAGGTGTGATTAAAATCCACTAAAAGACATCTGCTACCAGTCGATTTAATCCAATTTATTCAAGATGAGGAGCTGCGGGGCGTCACTTTGTCTGCTGCTGCAGTTTCTGAGACAGTTGTCCTTCAGTTTGGGCTGTTTTCTGCTTTAAAGCGTTGATCTAACTGTGCATGTGAAGAGCGAGTGTGTGTGTGTGTGTGTGTGTGTGTGTGTAAAAGTGCAGACCATTCATAAATAAATGCTCAAACACACACAGGCTTGTTAAATCCAAAGAGGGGAAAAGCCTCCATGAGGGCTTTCCGTCTGATGTTGCCTGTTTGCCTCCGAGGGTCATCTTCACGGGAGAGTTCGCCCGACTGTGTTTGTGAGTGTTTGTGTGTGTTTAGGTGGTGGTTAGGCTGTTATTACTCCGAATTGGGGATGCAGATAAAAAGTGCAGGCTCAGCAAAACATCGGCAGCCACACGGCTAATGCTGAAGATACAGTATAAAAGCCTCAGGTGTGTTGTAGTGTTGGGGAGTTTTGTTGGGATTTCAAGAATTAATTTAATTTCTAGCCTTTGGCCTGTGGAGTTCCAGTAATAAGTCGGTTCCCTCCGAACTTCCTGCACACCGAGCTCGATTCGGACGTACAAACACATCCTGGAACATTAAGTTGTCCCCGCTATGCTTCTCCCAGAGGGAAGCTTGGTTTGTTTTTCTCTGGTGCTGACTCGTCTTTTACGATAATTCTGTATGTTTTTTTTTGCCTTTTGGCTCTTTGTGCAAACAGTAAATTGAATCAAGAGGCCCTGGACATAAAAAAGGACGTGTTCCAGTCATGTGTGCGAGGCCTGGAAAGTCGTATTCAGGAGCCGTTCGTCTAAGATCAACTACGTCTTCATGCAGTCTTTTGCTGTAGAGCGATAATCAAGTCTGAGTCTGTGTTTGAAACCGCATACTACATACTTCCATTCTGCATAGTGCATACTGATTGATCAGACAGTATGCAGAGCGTTTACCCACAATGCACTTCTCTCCTGCCCGAGCCAAAATCAGCCGGCCTGAAGCTGATTTCACTTAAGCTCTAAACTCTGTAAACTTTAGCAACATTTGAAACATTTTCAGGCGAGAAAGTAGTCGTTTAGATCCCCAACGTGTTGAAAACCTGACAAAATACCGGATATTTACAATTTTGTTCCAACGAATTCAGCGCTACTAAAGCTAGCCGCAGTGAGCAACGCACTTCCGGTTATTTTCACAAAATAAAATACCCGTTGCCTTTTATCATAGGGAAAGCCATTACAATACAATTGGTGCTTTTGTTTTGAAAACAGGAAGTGAACCTACCCTCGTAGTAGCTAGCTTGAAACTGATGTTTTGACAGGAAATGACGATCGGCGACGTCGCATTACGTTGCATCTTGGGTAGTTTGAGTATGAGTAGTAACCTCATGATGCATACCCAACATTTTGGCAAAAATATCAGATGGAAATTATTCATACAGTATATCGCTAACATTGTTACAATCAACAAGACCTGGAAGTTTTACGTTACCTGGGACTTTTCAGATGGAAGACGCTGTGCCACAAGCTCACTCGCAAGAGTCGCCGCCATCGCTTAGCAGCGTGTCAAAGACTTTGCATTTGTGCAAAGTAACTGCATGCTGTGTGGTCACATGTTTCAGCATGTTGGAGGTATTTCCCCCTTTGATGTGATCACAGCTCTGCAGGTGTTGCAACTGGCCCTAGTTTTGTTTTTTTTGGTGAAATATAACCAAACTTTGGAGCGCTTCTGCCTCGACGCCATGTTGGAAACATTCTGAGGTCACATGACATCATCGCGCAGAAGCGTCAGACGTTAGCAGAACCTATAAACGGGATCGTTAGGCAGGCGGATTAACGATTCCATGGAATCGAACTACTGGGAGCCGGTTCTCGATTCCCATCCCTGCTAAACATACAAAATAGTACAACAAATGAGAGGAAGTATCTGATTGGAGCAGAGGGTTCATCAGAGCTGATTTAAGAATAAAGAAAGCAAAGTGCAAAGTGACCAAAGTAAAATGAGAAATAAGATAGAAAACGAATGAGACCAAAAACAAAAGGAACAAGAAAGTAACAACATGGAGGAGACTGAGAAATGTAAGGAGGCAGCAAGATTGATTTCTTCTTTTCCTCGTTCTCTCCCCTTCTCTTTTCCCTGCAACGGCTCCCTAAAGTCTTTGGATTAATGGCCCCGTTTCTGCTGCTCATTCATCAGATTCAGGAAAGCATCCCAAAACACAATGCCTCACTAGGCCTTTGCCTGAACTAGATACCCACCTGCCAAAACATCCAATCGGCTCTTAAGTACTTTCAGAGACGGGCAAAACAGCTTTATCTCCACCTCGGGTTAAATCAGCTGGGAATTTTACACTCGCCATTGGCACGTATGCTCCTCTGCCAGCGTTTTTTGCACATGATGACATCCGTGAAGTCTATTCAGGCCTCGGTTTGGCTTAGACCCACAGCTTTTGTTCAATGCTAACACATCACCTGCCACAATATACCACACAGAATAAGTAATGTGCCCTCATCACACAAAGAATACACAGCTTTTAGATCCTTCAGGGGATGGAGTGGAGTCTCAAACAGGATGTTTGGATATATCCACGCTGTTTTTATTGCGATGTTGCAACTCTTTTTCAGTTATTTACCTTTATTTAAACCTTTATTTAACAAGGAGAATAAGACACTTCTGAATCTTAAAGAGCTGCAGTGCTTCCGACAACAACTGCCAACAGCAATCAGAGGTAGGCTGTGTTCAAAACCGCTAACTACATACTACATACTTCCATCCTGCATACTCATCGATCAGACAGTATGCAGAGTGTTTACCCACAATGCATTTCGCTCCTACCCGAGCCAAAACAGCCGGCCTGAAGCTGATTTCGCTTAAGCTCTAAACTCTGTAAACTTTGGAAACATTTGAAATTTTTTCAGGAGAGAAAGTAGTCGTTTAGATCCCCAACGTGTTGAAAACCTGACAAAATACCGGCTATTTACAATTTTGTTCCCACGAATTCGGCGCTACTAAAGCTAGCCGCAGTGAGCAACGCACTTCCGGTTATTTTCACAAAATAAAATACCCGTTGCCTTTTATCATAGGGAAAGCCATTACGATACAATTGGTGCTTTTGTTTTGAAAACAGGAAGTGAACCTACCCTCGTTGTAGCTACCTTGAAACTGCCGTTTTGACAGGAAATGATGATCGGCCACGTCACGTTGCATGTTGGGTAGTTTGAGTATGAGTAGTAACCTCATGATGCATACCCAACATTTCGGAGAATCTAGTATGCATCCTGGAATTTCTCGCTTACTCAAACTGGCATACTAATTTAAAAAGTTAGTAGGAGTAGTAGGAAAAGTATGCGGTTTCGAACACAGCCATAATCTAGAATTCAGGTTTCTTTCTGTGCTGGTTTGGATGCTGCACTGCTGAAGGGATTTTAATTGCTTTACATCTTGTTATAAAGTTGTTTGCGTGTTGGAAGCAGCTGATTGAGCTTTTACAAACCCAGTTATTGCCTGGATTAAGACCCCCAAATGGAAGAGGAGACGTCTAGGATGCAGAGCAGGAACAAAATCATCAGAGATCACTTGCAAATAATATTCGCTGCTGCTCGTCTGGTGTTCAACCTCCCCAAGTTCTCCCACACCACTCCCCTTCTCCGCTCTCTACACTGGCTCCCTGTAGCTGCTCGCATCCAGTTTAAGACTCTGGTGCTGGCCTACAGGGCAGTGGAAGGAACAGCTCATACCTCCAGGCTATGGTCAAGCCCTACACCCCCGCCCGACCACTTCGCTCTGCGGCCACTAGGCGCCTGGCTGCCCCGTCACTCAGCGGTCCCTGCGCACGATCCACACGGTCACGGCTTTTCTCTATTCTGGCACCCCGATGGTGGAACGATCTCCCGACTGATGTCAGGACAGCTGAGTCGCTGCCCATCTTTGGCCGTAGGCTGAAAACCCATCTCTTCAGGAAAAACTACCCTGATCCGCCCTCTTAGGACAGCACCTGCGCCGTCCTAGTTCCTTACGCACTTATTGTTTCCTCCACCACTGGCACCCTCTATATTTTCATTACCCCCTACCCGAACCAGGGTTTGAATCCCAGTCCTGCTTTTCTTACCTCTTTTATGTCTTCCCCTACCCGAACCAGGGTTAGCATCCCCACCCCGCTGTGACTGGTGTGCAGTTGGTGAGAGGCTGGTTGGTTATCGCACTTACTCTAGCACTAGTTTTGCTCTTAGCTGTTTGGTATTGGAAGGAAATGCACTTATGATTTCTTGTGACCTGAAGTTCTTTTGCCTACCGATGTTGAACGCACTTATTGTAAGTCGCTTTGGTTAAAAGCGTCTGCAAAATGACCGTAATGTAATGTAATGTAATGTAATGCTTAGATGTTACACAATAGGCTGTGAAGTCCCGTTATTGTTGTCTGCTGAGAGTTCACCGATGCTGTGTGTGACATCATCAGCTAAGTTGTTGCTAAGCTACCCACTGACGGTTGATGAACCTCTGAACCTCTCTCTTTTCTGAATATTCGTCACATCTGTTATTTTTATCATATTAATAACAGCATTAGTATTTAATTGAATCTAATTGGCAGTCGGAGACGGCTGTTATTCACTCGAGCGGAAAGCGAGAGCGTCAAAGTGTGGAAGTCGGATGAAGCTGCTCGGTGGCCACGTTTGGCCCCCGTTGTCCTTCTGATATCACAGACCTCTTCTGGTCCCCCTTACCAGGGAGAGGGAGTTCATATCTGACTGTGTCATGCCTCGCTGTTTGGCCTCCAGCTGTGCCAGATACGCTGCCCTTTCACAGCGTGTGATGGCTAACATGCCAACCTTTGACCACCCCTGATTAATGAGGGTAGAAGTCTTGCTCGCTGCTGGGACTGCTTCCCTTTAGAGGCACTCAATTGTTCTCCATGCATACATATTCTACCACATCTGTCCATTGGCACATTGGAAGCTTGTCCACACACATCATTTGTCATCAACTCTCCCACCCATGGGCGTCACACCCGATGATTTCACCTTTTTTTAATTTTCAATGACTAAATAAAGTTTTAACAAATCATAAAATGTGTTTTAAAGACTCTGTACCCTCTTTAGAATAATTCCATCCAGATTTGAGCAGTGTAACTATTGTAGTTTCCATACAGGATCTAATTTAGTGTGATCAAAATGCAAAAAATGCAGTAAAATGTCCCTGTTCTGCATTTTCACAAATCCCAAACAAGGTTTTAATGAATCTATAGCCTCTTTAGAATAATTCCATCCAGATTTGAGCAGTGTAACAATTGTAGTTTCCATACAGGATCTAATTTAGTGTGATCAAATTGCAGTGAAAGGGCCCTTTATGCCCATCCATTTAATTTGCGAATCGGATGCCAACTTCAGCGTCGTTTCTATGGGCTTGATGTGGCGCTCATGTGCCACCCCTGTAACACCCCCACATTTAAAATCACTGCTCCACCCCTGCTCCCACAAGACCTGTTATCATTCTCCGTTTTCTTTACATCTGTCGGTCACAAACGGGGTTTGTCAGCAAGATGTCGAGGGGATGTGAAGAGGAGATCAAAGTGAGTGGAGGAAAGAAGAATTAACAAGGTGTGTGGATGGAGGGAAAAAGAGAGGAGCAGAGGGAAGGAAGAGGGAGTAAATCAGATGGATGATGTGGCAAATCTGGCATTTGTCATGACCAAGGTCGGCCCGGGAGACACCGTCATCAACTTAACGATGTAAACAAAGTTATAATTCAAATAACCTCTCCCGCTCTCGTCCTCCCAGGCTGTCTATTTCAGCGTCACTCTCCACATTACTCTTCATTCCTCTACGACTCGTGTTTTTTTTCCTTCTCTTTCTTGCTTTCGACAAACATTTTTAAGGCTTTACAAGGTTGACCTTGGGCGAGTCGGATGGCGTCCTCCCAGAAAAATCCGGGTTTTTTAAGACTTCCTCAGATTTCAACGGTAATAATTAACCGGTGGAGGCTTTACCTTCTCTATATCCCTGTCGTTTAGTTAAGTCTACCTCCCCCTTTTTCTCCTTTTTCCGAGCAGATATCGTCAATCTGATTAAAGGGGGGTTCATTTTAGCATTAGCCAGATTAGCTGAAAGATTAGTTTCCTTCATGTCCAGCTGAAGGGCTGCTGGATTAAGCGGGCGGCTGGTCAGGACTGGAAAACAGCTTACTTATTTTCCGTGAATCAAACAACAAGTTTAATATCTATTAACCTTTTTAGATTTTACACATGGACCTTATTTGAGTGACTGCAGTGTGCTGGTTTCCTATTGATCCTGATCCAATAAGCTATGATTAAAAATGCATCCCTTACTAATATATTACAGTAGCGATGCAGAAACAATGAATTTATACATAAGAAATGCAGGAAGTACACTGTCTCGTTATGTTTAACATGATGGACCTTTTGGATGTACAGTGTAAATCTATCCGTGTGCTTTTTACTGTATGTCTGCTCTCCACTAAACTAACTGATAAGTAGCTCACATCCTCATCTATAGTTAAAGGTGACAGCCTACCTGTACCCCCATCTCCTTTGGAGTCGGCACCCCCAGCAGGTGATTGGGCTATTTGCTGCTTAAAGGCTACAAAAAGCTTTAATGAAGGCCAATTTAATGCAAACGGCTCATATGTAATAGCGTTTTTATGTTCAAATGACATCTGAGGAACATTGTGCAGCTGATGATGTGACATTCCATCATAATTACCAAACAAATCTCTTTCTTTACCTTAATTAGCCAGTTTTTCTATGTCCTCTGGGAAAATATGTTAGTTTCCCATGTCACCCTCCAACTCTTTTGGTTTTCTTACACCTTCGCTCTCCAGTCCCTGTTTGTATGTCCGTTTGTGATATCAATGATGTGAAGTAGATGGAGCGAGTGGGGTATTCTCAGGTGATGGCATCCGTCTGGTCTGTTGCCATCCTGACTGTCCACAGGTATTCAAGGGTACCAGTGATGTCACTTTGAAGAGACCGCCGCCATATTTGTGTCCAAATTTGAAAGTTCTCCTCGGTTTCGCTATGGCGGTACACACCTCACACTTGAACGAGACGGAGAGACAACGATTATTTGTTAAAAATGAACATATTTATTACCCTCAACAGCATTTTGTCTGCTAACCTCTGCAAAACGGCCTGCCCCTTGCCCCTACCAGTATGCTGTTGCTGGATGGGTGAAGGAATCACCAGGATATGGCACCTGGAGCCAAAGAAATTACATTTTAAAAGTGTGGTTTTGGTAGTAGTTTACCGTTAGCGATACTCTGTGTTGTGTTAGCTAGCTCCGGTGTCTGTACCAGATCGGCTCGGCTTCCAGATCGGTCGTGACTTCTCGTGTAAACTGGACCGTTTACACGAGAAGTCGCCAATGGTCTCTTCTTATTGCAGCTAACCATTTATTCCGGCTGTCCACGTCCTTTGGGATGGAATTAAACCGCAGTCGCCTTTCTTTGTCGCCTGCTATCACAGCTGACAGCACAACATGTTCCTGGCATCTTTCAAATAGCGTCAATTTTCGGTCTCAGGCTAACGTGACAACGCTGTGACCTCTGACCCGAGTGCTGCGGGCGGACACAAACATGGCGGCGCGAAAATACTGTGACGTCATGTGGTCCTGATGAATAAGTGCAGAGAGTACAACATGCACATGTTGAGCAGAGTAATAATACTCAAAGTAGACTTTTGAATAGTTTTACACCTGGAGCGCTGGGCCCAACTCTGAAGCGCCCCACGGGGAATGCTCCTGATGGGCAGCTGATTGTTTTGGAAGACGGTATTTCTCTCCAGAAGTCTGAGGGTGGATATGATTTACCCAACATGCTCGGAGTCTTTTTTAGAAAAGAGAGTCTGTGTAGTGAGAGAAACTCTTGATATATTGCAGTTATTGAGGAAAAACTGGTTATTTGAATCACTCAGTGGCTCAGTGATGAGTGATTATGTCTCTGTAATTAAGGAATTACTGTGTGTGTGTGTGTTTGTGTTCATTATGGGTGCATCACTTGATCTGCTTAAGCAGGCGTAATTACAGGTTGGTTCACATTTGTTGAAATATCTCAGTTTTAGGTCTCACTGGAGTTCCTAACAGCATGTGTTCACTACCTTGTCAGTCTGAGGGGAAACGTCCATCCTGATATCTATCACAGCTCCAATATTAGTTCATTTATTCATAGAAATCCAACAGAGATTTGCAGAGTTATAAGTGGTTTTTACGAGTTCAAGGCTTGTTCTCCCATCAAATCTAAACAAATTCCATTAAAAGTTTGAAACCTCCTGCTTCTGACAGACGGGCAGCAGTGAGTCATTTCTGCAGGATTCTCATAACTGATATTCTTATTTATTGTTTCATTGTTGGCTGTTTGACCTGAGGACTGGTAGTGTTGCCTCCCCCTGACCTCCCTCAGAACCTTTATCGGCTCCCAAAGATAGATAGATAGATAGATAAATACTTTATTAATCCCAATTTGGGAAATTGTTTTGTTGCAGCAGCATACAGTAAAGATATGGAATAGAATAAAATAAATATAAAATAAAATACAATAAATAAATAAAAATAGTGAATAAACATTCGCTATGTACAAATCTACAGTATTTTTTGCTTTTTGTTATTGTTTTTTTTTAGGAGAGACTTCAAGCCTATTGAGGTTGAAGTTCTCTTCCAGCCAGAGGGGAGGTGTTATAGATGGTGATGGCTGCTGGTAGGAAGGATTTCCTGAAACGGTCCTTGTGACAGCGGAGCTGGATGAGCCTGTTGGAAAAGGAGCTCCGCTGTCCAACCAGCAGCTGGTGGAGAGGATGGGTGGGGTTATCCATGAGGGATAACAGTTTGTTCAGTGTCCTCCTCTCCACCACCGATTCAAATGAGTCCAGTTTGCAGCCGATGACAGAACCAGCCTTCTTAATAAGTTTATTAAGCCTGCTGGCATCACCGGTTCTGATGCTGTTCCCCCAGCAGACCACAGCGAAGAAGAGTGCACTGGCAACAACAGACTGATAGAACATCTCCAACATCTTGCTGCACACGTTGAAGGATCTCAGCTTCCTCAGAAAATAGAGTCGGCTCATCCCCTTCTTGTAAACAGCATCGGTGTTGGTCAGGCTGCCGCTGCCTTAACCAGGAATGGTTGATCAAATAAGGCGCTTTTGGTCTTCTAAGTGCATTGTTGAACCCATAAAGCACTGCAGGGAGTCTAAAAGTCTGCATCTAAACTCAAACCGAACATCTTGCTGCGGGGAGCTCACAAAAACACGAACATCTGCAGAAGTTTTAACTCTAATTACCAAGTTTGATGCAGTAACTTTGCAGATATGAGATTTAAGATATGAGATTTTCCCCTTTTTTAACTGAAACATATGCATATGCATTCATTAAAAAAAGACAAAAACAAGGACTCCTGCAGCAGATGGTGAACCCCCGCCCCCCCACAGAGGTCTGATCTCAACCTCAGTGACTCACTCTGGGATTAAATTAAGAGACACTGAGACAGACTAAATCCACAAAAGAACTGTTCTCCAAGATACTCAGACAGCTTTGTGGAGAGTATCCTGAAAAAGATGCGTATGATACATGTTTGTCTCAGGCAAACGGATGCCGGTGACATATTCCTGGTGTTATTTTGAATTAATCTGAGCTCTACGTTGGAGGAAAATGTGCAAACAAACAGAAACATCCGTCTCAGGTGGCCTCTGAGACGGCTTATCCGGGCTCCTGTCGTCTAATCTTACCCAATTAGGCTCATCTTACATTTTCAGTAAGTAGGTTGTTAGAACAATCTTATAATGCGCTCGACGGCGTTCATAAAAGTTTATGGATTTAAAACCAGGTTAAAGTTTACTTTAAAATCTGCGAGCGGTCGTTAATGAGGCCTCGTTTTGTTTTAAGTGATAAACCATTTCCAGCTAATAAAACTTGGAACAGAATTTGGGGTCTTCGTCTCTTGGGTTAATGATTTGAAAAACTTCATGCCTGATTCTTATTCAAGAGAACACCTTCAAAAGTGGCTGATTTACGAGTTATTATCGCTGCCAAAACTCATTTCGCCTGTTCAAACGGGGGGGCGGGGGGGGAAGGAGATCACCCTCCATTGTGAATAAAGTTTTCATTTTCGTTTGACAAGTTCGGCTAATTCGGCTTCTCTAATTATGCTTTGACCTGTTTTGGTTGCCATCGTTAGCTGACAGAAACTAATTAGACAGACAGAAGGATCAGTTTCAGCAAGCTTGTTAGTGTGCAGTCAGTCGTGGTCCACAAACCTGGGGACGGGAGCCCAACATATGGCTGTGTTTGCTGTGTAGGATGTAAAGTGGGCCAGTTTTGAGTGTTGCTGCCTGTGCATCTCTGCTCGAGTATCTTTGGTTCTGATGTTGCACATTATCTGGATATTATTCTGTTTGTAGGATTTGGTTCAGCAAGAAGTGGCGATGAATTGGGGGAAGGCTTCGCAGTAATGAATGCAAATTGATGCAATGTCCCCAGAAGTGGGAAAATGATTGTATGTGGTGAGGGGAGCGCACGTCAGAAGTCTGTAGATTAATACAGACTTTCAGTGGTAGTCGCTGCCTTTCGAATCTGGGCTTCTCTGTAACGATGCAGCACGGCCTGTTCCGGCGCTATTTCCTTACACGTGGCGTGGAGACAAAGGCTGTGTTCAAAACCGCATACTTCTCCTACTTCTCCTACTACTCATACTAACTTTTTGAGTTAGTATGAGTAGTAGGAGTAAGCGAGAAGTTTCCGGATGCATACTAGATTCGCCGAAATGTTACTACTCATACTCAAACAACCCAAGATGGAACGTGATGTCGCCGATCGTCAGTTCCTGTCAAAACGGCAGTTTCAAGCTAGCTACTACGAGGGTAGGTTCACTTCCTGTTTTCAAAACAAAAGCACCAATTGTATCGTAATGGCTTTCCCTATGATAAAAGGCAACGGGTATTTTATTTTGTGAAAATAACCGGCAGTGCGTTGCTCACTGCGGCTAGCTTTAGTAGCGCCGAATTCGTGGGAACAAAATTGTAAACAGCCGGTATTTTGTCAGGTTTTCAACACGTTGGGGATCTAAACGACTACTTTCTCACCTGAAAATGTTTCAAATGTTGCTAAAGTTTACAGAGTTTAGAGCTTAAGCGAAATCAGCTTCAGGCCGGCTGATTTCGGCTCGGGCAGGAGCGAAATGCATTGTGGGTAAACGCTCTGCATACTGTCTGATCGATGAGTATGGAAGTATGTAGTATGCGGTTTCGAACACAGCCCAAGTTCAATGTGTTCGTCTAAACGGCTGCATTAAAAGTCATCTTGAAGCTACACTGTTAAAATGGCAGGAATATTGGGAGCTTTATGCTTTGTCTGTGGAAAAGTTGCTGTATTTTTTCCCATCTTCAAAGCCTCTATATCTCTAATTCTTCAGCAGTGGCGTGACAGGTTAGTCAGAGTAACCCTTAACGCGAAGTTCAGACATTTAAGCCAACAGAATCTCCCTCTGATCACAGTTTAGCCACTTGTTTAAGATTATATCCAGATTACACGGAGCTACGTTTCCATGGAATCAGTGGATCAACAACCTGCCCTCGCAGGGGGTCTGTTGGGTAACTAACGCTTTGTCCATCTCCTCTTTTGTTCAGATCCAGTCCACGGCCCCCAGAACGTTAACGTGGTGGATGTGAGGGCCCGCCAGCTGACTGTGCAGTGGGAGACTTTTGGGTACGCTGTGACTCGCTGTCACAGCTACAATCTAACGGTAAGCACAGCTTGTCCTCAAAGGGGGTCAGGGGGTCACTAACGGTCATTCTACAACGTGAAACTAGAGGAACAGGAAAAAGCTTTTATCCTTACAAGGTTAGCTACTCGCTAAGGTAAAGTACTCTTAGAGTTATCCTGCTTTTAAGATCATTTTCATGGCATCTGAATTGTAGTAAGGACAGGAAATGTGAAGCTAAAGGAACATCGGAGGGATTTAAACTGGAGCTTTATTTATTATGATGTAAAGTTTCACTAAATCCCATTTCCTCCTCTTGGCCCCACTGTTTAGAGTTAGGGTTACAACACAACCCAGTTTAAATGTCAGGTGGCCACTATCATCACTAAAAGAAAAGAGGCATCTTGTCTCTGGGATAGAGCCGAGTGGAGGGGTCCAGAGATGAAAGTGGGATTGAGATAAATCCGCATTTACAACAAGAAACATCTTGATTTTTTTTGGAAATTCTCCCTGGAGCTGAAGGTGTATGTAAACAGCCCTTCAACTTCACATCAAACCACACAATGATTGATTGATTCAGTTAAAAACTGGGTCGACATGAGCAGTAAAGGCTCGGTATAGAACAATATGGCTGCTTGGATCAAAGATTTCTGTATTTACGTCAGTTGGTGTAGATTCTCAGTCTTAGGGGTCTAATACCGTCCCAATACTACGATCTGGATGCTGTTAGGTTACTCTGCATAGTAATAGTAATGTTACTACCGTGGTAATATTAATCCTTACCCCTGTTATTACCTATTATTCATCTTTAACCATCTCAGCTCAGTCCTCAATTCAAAAGATTGTTAAGTTCTGCACAGCCTGCTGATGATGCATGGATCTGAATCAGGTGTGTTGAAGCAGGGAAACATCTAAAACCTCCAGGACCATATGTGGGTATCCCTGATTTAAAGGGATAGTTTGCCTCTTTTGACATGAAGCTGTATGACATCCCATATTAGCAACATCATTTATGAACATTTTCTTTCCCCCTGCTGTGTCCTGTGAGCAGAGTTCCAGCCTCGTTTTGGTGTTGACGAAAGTAGTCCGGCTAGTTGGCTGGGGCTTAAAAAATAAGCGTATTGCTTCTCAAAACAATATGCGTTCAAAAGAGTAATACATTTGCATCACAAAATGGTTCACCAGGAAAAAGTCAGACCTTGGCGCTATTTTCTCTCGTATCACTGCGTGCTGCCGCCAAACTGACGAAAACTGTCGGCAGGTCTTAGTTGTACTTCCTCCTTTTGACCTGTCGGCCTGAGCGTCGCTTCTGAAGAAGACGAGGGAGAGAAAACACATGAGAAAAGCAGAAAGGAAGGTGGGAAGATGAGAAAACGTTACGGTGAAGAGGCGGGAAAGAAAGGTGGTGTCGTGAGATGAAAGTAGAATAACAGAAGAAGAAGAAGAAGAAGAAGAAGAGAGGGCGAACATGAGGAAATGTGTGCACAACAGAAGACAGAAGAAGCAAAAAGGTTCAAGTTTCTTCCCGGTTCAAATCTGAACTGTTGGCTGAGAACTGGTTAGCAGCAGGTTAAAGGGATAGTTCGCCTCTTTTGACATGAAGCCGAAGCGCAGACTGAGCAGTAAACACTGTATGGCGCGGCTGTCGGCAGGCGGCAGCAGGCAGTGATACGAAGGGAGACAAAATGGGGCCAAGCGATTGTGAGGTCAGACTTTTTCTGGATGAACCATTTTGTGATGCAAATGTATTACTCTTTTGAACGCATATTGTTTTGAGAAGCAAAACGCTTTATTTTTTAAACCCCAGCCAACTAGCCGGACTACCTTCATCAACACCAAAACGAGGCTGGAACTCGGCTCACAGGACGCAGCAGGGGGTAAGAAAATGTTCATAAATGATGTTGCTAGTATGGGATGTCATACAGCTTCATGTCAAAAGAGGCGAACTATCCCTTTAAACTTAAAGATTTGACACGCTTCAGGAAGTGTTGAGTTTATTATCAACAGCTTGTCGGGCTATTTTTTTTTTAGCCTCCTTTGTTTATCCAACCTCCTGACTCACAGTGTAGTTTCTCTTCAAAGACGCCGTTTAATTTAAACTATAAAGATTATTTTGGTTTCCTTTAGGAATCAATTGATTTCCAGATCGATCCCATATGAATCTTTCCACAAAAGGCATCGTAGAAAAGTAACGTTTCATGCTAATAACGCTGATTATTTAGAAGTTAAAGGCTTTCTACCCTGACCAGTATAACTAAACTCTGCGTTAGTTTAGATTTACATTGGAGCTAAAAGTCAAAATTCTCCCTCTTCCAGGTGCAGTACCAGTACGTGTTCAACCAGCAGGAGTTTTCAGCCGAGGAGTTGATCCAGACGTCGTCGCATTACACTCTGAGGGGACTGAGGCCCTTCGTCACAGTCAGGCTGCGGCTGGTCCTGGCCAATCCTGAGGGCAGCAAGGAGAGCGAGGAGATCGTCAAGCAGACGGAGGAGGACGGTGAGTGAACGTTTCGTCGACCTGAAACGAATCCATCTGCACACCTATAGCTCCTGTGAAATTACTGTATTTTGCACTGAAACCGTTTGAGCACGGGGGGTCGAGAAATTTGTGTTTGAAACATGACGGCCTCAGATAAAACCTGTGGGGGGGGGGGGGGGGTGCAGATCAAACCTTTCTTGTTTTGTTATGTGTTTTTTATGTTAACTAGCCTGATGAAGGAAAATATTATGCTGTTTACAGGGTTATCCGTGTGCAGGTTCAGCTTGGATGTTAAAACGGAGGGAAAAAAAGCGTCTTTATTTTATTTATTTTGCTCATAAGACACACAGAAGTGGCTCTGCTGCACCACAGCTGCAGTAAGCAAGCATGGGACTGCCTCAGATGAACAGAAGAAACACATAAGATCAAAATATTATGCTTTTTACAGGGTTATCCGTGTGCAGGTTCAGCTTGGATGTTAAAACAGAGGGGAAAAAAGCGTCTTTATTTTATTTATTTTGCTCATAAGACACACAGAAGTGGCTCTGCTGCACCACAGCTGCAGTAAGCAAGCATGGGACTGCCTCAGATGAGCAGAAGAAACACATAAGATCAAGGCCACAGGCCGGTTTGATGCCTGCAACGTCTAAAATTACACAAATCGCCATCCCCGTGTTACTGCTGCACCCTCGGCAGGACATGCTGACATACATACGAGCACTGCAAAACAACCACTTTTTAAACTCCTTACTTCTTTACCACGGGGCTTCCATGTTGCACTAATTCAGAACAGAGTGTTTGCCCCCTTCCACAGCTGCTAATAATTCATTGATGCCTCACATTTCTCTCTACAGCTTGACTAACTCAATGCCATTAGAGCATCGCCCGATAAGCAGGATAAAAGCGTCGTTCTAATGATGCCAAAGCTCTCATCTCCTTTCCACCGTCCTCGGGGCTCCCTGTTCTTCTGTTGATCTCATAACTAATATCCTCTGAATTCAGCTTTGGGGAAACATCACAGCACGGCCTGAAATTCCTACCATTGCTAGCTTGAACACACATACAAGCTGTGTGCTGCCTGAACCCTTTAAAAAAAAAAACACAACCTGGGTGCGTAGGAATGGGAAAAAAAAAAGGAACCCTTAATTGTTTTGTTCTTAATTGTTTTTTTATTTAATAATCGTTAATCTCCTGGTTGTAATTCAGTAATTAGGGAGCAGAACAGCGATTGTTCACACCGAGGCTAATTGTTGTTTGTGCGCTAATGGGCTCGATAGAACCGGGGGCTTCATATCTTACATACGTGCACAGATGTACATGGCTTTTTATTATTTTCTAATCTTACTTGATTAGGCAGAAATGATCCTTTAATCTACATTTTAGGAGTGAAATGAGGAATTTGCAGTTAGGAAATTAAATTGCCTTTCTCTTCCTCGCGATCACTCATTCCCCCCTGTTTGCAGTAGTAATCTCTGGATAAGGGCCTCTCAGGTTTTAATCAAGTCCTCCGAAATTGTTGCAGAGTTGAGATTCGCATATTAAAGATGCATGCACGCACACAGCCTTCCCAAAGCATGTTAAATCACGGAGGCATTCTTAATTGGACGCATCCATTATTGTACAGAATCCCACCTTAGTGCCGTTGCTGTATAGAATCTACAGATTTCCCAGGTTTACTGTGATTTTCCTTCATTCCGCTGCATTGCCTCACAGATGGAAATGTTCACATCTAAAGTTGTGTGCCTTAGAGAAAAGGAAGGGATGGATGAGTTTAGGGCTTTGGTTTATTGAGTGTTTGGATAAACAATTTGAAGCACCTATGTCTGACACCCATGAGGCCCTTTAAAGGGATAGTTTGCCTCTTTTGACATAAAGCTGTATGACATCCCATACTAGCAATATCGTTTATGAACATTTTCTTACCCCCTTGGTGCACAATAAGCGTCTGTTCGGATGGCTTTTAGGTTAATCTGCTGGTAGTCAAAGAAATACACTAAGAGGAATATTACAAGGTAGGGAAATCAGGACGTAAACATTGTAATTATGAGTTTTTAGAACCGTTTTCGGTTTGTTTTGTTCAATTTCATGAGAAATATTGAAGAAAATTATCAACTTTAGTTCATTCAAACACGCATGGAGAACTTCTAATTCACAAATAATGTCGGTCGAACCCTGTGGCCCGCAGAGCAAATTAAAAACAACAGACTTTAAAATTCCCCCCCTCTTTTGACATGAAACTGTATGACATCCCATATTAGCAACATCATTTATGAACATCTTCTTACCCCCTGCTGCGTCCTGTGAGCAGAGTTCCAGCCTCGTTTTGGTGTTGATGAAGGTAGTCCGGCTAGTTGGCTGGGGTTTAAAAAATAAAGCGTCTTGCTTCTCAAAACAATATACGTTCAAAAGAGTAATACATTTGCATCACAAAATTGTTCTCCAGGAAAAAGTCAGATCTCACAATCGCTTGGCCCCATTTTCTCTCCCTTCGTATCACTGCGTGTTTGAATGAACTGAAGTTGATCTTTTTCTTCAATATTTCTCATGAAATTGAACAAAACAAACCAAAAACGGTTCTAAAAACTCATAATTACAATGTTTACGTCCTGATTTCCCTTCCTTGTAATTTTCCTCTTTGTTTATTTCTTTGACTACCAGCAGATTAACATAAAACTAACTAAAAACCATCTGAACGGACGCTTATTGTGCACCAAGTGTTTGTATATGTGCATGAAAGCACCCATAAAAACGTTGCTTCATTGCTTTAATACACCACGGTTGGTAATTAACTGCTTTTTACTGTCTACCTTTAAATGTACATAGTGGTAATATTAAGTTAACAGTCCACACACTTTATATGTTTAATAGTCGATGGAGTTGTTTTTATCTCTCTGGTTATATATCCGGCCCCATGCTTAAGCACCTGTCATGGACCAACAGTAGATTAGAGCCACTGAACCCCGCCTCAGTTACAGAAGGCAGAAGCAATCATAGAGATTAGATAATCCATTTATGGACAGAGCGCGGGGGTCTCCTCTGAGATCACAGAAGAAACAACAACAAAAGAGACGTCGGTTGTGATTGTTTAAATGCTACGTGGAAAGATCCTAAAACGTAATAATTATAAAGCCTCGTCTGTGTTTCACTCATTCAAAGCTGACCTCGGGTGAACTTCAGCTTGATTTAAAGGAAGGTTTCGTGTCACCTTCTGTTAGTTTTTTCAGTTTGCTTTTGTATCGAGCAGAAGATTGAGCTGCTTTTTGTTTAAAACAATCAAAACAATTCTGATTGGTCTCAAATTCTTTCAGCCGATAATAATAATAAGCAGCCTGTCCTGTAATCCTTATATCATCTCATGAAATTTAATCCAGCTGTAAACTTCTGCCTGCTTACTTCTCAGTAGAGATGTTTTATATTTTCCAGAGAAGGTCAAAAACAGATTAGGATGAAAGCTCGAACAACATGAGGAATTACAAACAATGCTGGTGTGTTATTTATTAAAGAAACGACCAAAAACGGTGGTTCAGCCTGTAGTGATATTTAACGTTGGCATCTTCTGTGATTATGACCCTTTGATCCGACCCATAGAAAGCAGCCTGATCTTGTGGTAAGATAAAGAAAAAGGGTGTTTTTTGAATGGACAGGACCGAAGTTATCTCCCGTTACTGAACAGAGTTATCACCGAAGCATTACTTAACCTGTAATATGATAACGATTCGATATCGATATGGCCTTGTGTTGCTCGCTGGGCTCGAGTTCGCCTTGATACGATATCAGCATACTTTAGGGCAGAGATACTCATTGCACGGCTCCTCAAGCTTTAATTGGCGGCTCGCACTCGCATAGTAGCTATAACAATATGGTAACAATAACAATATTTTTTTTTCAAATAACACAGCGAATACTGCACCGTATTAAGTATTTTTAGTAAGTATTAATTAAGGCTTAATGGTGTTTCCTAAAGGGGGAACTGTTAAACCTGGCAACGCAGCCCGCTTAAACCACCGTCACACTTGACCGCAGAGCACGCTAGCTCCTTTAGCCAGCGCGAGATGCAGCACAATGGATCGGTTTTTAATTAAAAAAGGGCAAAAACCAGCACAAAAACCATGCTCATCCTGAATGTCTCACTATGATTACAACAACAAACTACAAATACAACATGAAGAAAGTCAAGGACATGCAGAGGGAGCACTCGTTTTCTGTTTTTATACGGCAGCAGCACAAACAAACGCGCCACGGCTAGCTGCTAGCATGGTTCTATTCCAGCCACGTGATTGGTTCAGCGCGGCGCAACTCTCGTTGTCATTGGCTGTTCGTGTTGTCTGTCAAAAGATGGACGAATGGAATCTATGTACCGTGTTTCATATCTCTAAACGATAGATATTCCTCGATATCTATCGTTTTATCGCCCGGCCCTACTTCAGCAGATGGTTGGGCTCAGCCTTAGAGATAGGGGGAGGAGCTCCAACATCCAGGGGAAGGAGCTTGGAGTAGAGCCGCTGCTCCTCCACATAGGAAGGAGTCAGCTGAGGTGGTTCACCTGGTTCGGATGCCTCCTGGGAGGAGGCCCTGGGTCAGAACCAGAACTCTCTGGAGGGATTATTTATCCCATCTGGTCTGGGAACAACTCGGGATCGCCCAGGAGGAGCCGGAGAGATGGATGTCTGGGTTTCCCTCCTAGACCCGTTGCCCCCACGACCCGACCTTGAATAAGCGGATGAAAAAGGACGGATGGATGTTTAAGGTGCATTTCGAACAAATATGAAAAGTGCGACTATTATGTGCTCTTAAAGGCACAATGTGCGATTTTTATGTCATTTTTAAGTGTTTTGGATACAAAAAACACCTATACATACCATAAGAGTGTGCAGAAATAATCCTGCTGGCATGTCCTAACCAAAGTTTATACGCAGCATAGCTGAGTTTTACATCAGTTTAGCATGATAAACTGATAGCGCCGGACCGGCAGTTTTTCTGGCCAGGAGGTGGCGATATAGAGTAAAATCAACCTCCGTTCAACCCCAGGCAGTAGAAGAAGCCACTAGCACCTGCTCTGAGGAGGAGTGAGTGGGGTGGGGGCGGGGTGGGACGGGGCCAGCGCCAGACCAGCGATTTCTTCTACTACCTGGGGTTGAACGGAGGTTGATTTTACTCTGTAGCGCCACCTCCTGGCCAGAAATTGCACATTGTGCCTTTAACTACGGACGATCGTGTGATTAATCGCGATTACATTTTTTTATTTCTTGCCAATTTAACAAGAGAACACGAGTCCTTTTTCCATGATTATTGATTAATTAATACCTTTTACTTCCTGTTTGGTCTGCTTTAAACAACATAGGGTTTAAATTCTAACAAATACCTGGTTAGGTTTAGGCATCAAAATCCACTCTTTGAGGCCCATGGAAAACATTGCTTCATTCAAGACCTTAAAAATAGTGCAAATATTCTCTACCTTACTAATCAACAACACTGTTTAGTTTGTCCTTGATAATAACCGCTGCAGAGCCCTTAACTCTAAAGAAAAAAATGTCAAAATTTCCATATAAACAAGCAGATCTTTAGCTTTCTATTATGAAAAGAAGCAGAAAATCCGAAGCCAGGGAGGGAATGGAGAACATTATTTCATGCCAGTGAGGATAATTTGAGCTGAACTGAGAGGGTTAAGAGACAGAAAACCGGAAAAAAAAACAAAAGAGGATATGAGAGAGTATCACACACGTGCACACACACACATGCACGCACACAGATGAGAGCTGCTGGCATAATAAAACAGACCATTCATTGTGCAGCATGATGGAAGTTAATCAAGTTATGATTAATGTGTTACAGCTGCCGTTATCTTTTCAATGAAGCTTGTTTTCCTCCGTCTCAGCCCCCAAGGTGCACGGGAACACGCATACACACATGTGGACACACACACACACACACACACACACACACACACACACACACGTGCACATTCAAATAAAGCAAAAGGAAGCTGGACATACACACAGTTAGAAAATGTGAGTCATGCACACCCTAATATCAGGGCATGCACTGAGAGTTAACAAACACTCACACTTTTATTTCCACACGAGTGCACAAACAGCCCCACACACACACAAAAACAGCAGATCTGCGCAGATATAAAGGTAGGCAGCGTGCATTATGAAAGGCGGCGGTGCACGCACACACGGGGAAGTGAGTGATAAGGTGGTGAATGAAATGGCAGTGTCTAATTGCATTTCTTTGTTAGGGTAATTTGATGCACTCCACTGGCTGGGCCCTTAATCAACACCTTGGAATTACTAATCAGAATCTGTTTCTTTTTCAGCTTCTCTGATGGTTTACTGCTGTGTTAATGTGTGTTTATGTGTGCATCGACATGTCTGTGACTCACAAAGCTTCTGATATTTGGTCAAAGGATCTTTGTTGTTTATTGTGAACTTGTTTCAAGTATCTGAAACCGTAAACAGTTGGAATCTTTAGGGCAGGAGAGCTTCACAACATTGTACGACCAACATGGGTGTTCTCTAAAAAGCTCCCCTACAGGTGACAGGAGGTATTACACATCTTAGAATCGTCTCTCATTCAACAGGATACCTGAAATACACAAATGCAATGTCAGTGGGGTTACATGGCACTGAAAGAACCGGATTAATGGCTAAATTACTGAGTTATTAAGTTCATGTAGACACCTTAGTCTGACTAAGAATGGGACCGGATCGGGTTACTCGCGATCGGATGAAGCCCCTGAGATAACTCGGTTGAAAGTCGCATTAAACCGTGCTTTTAGATGGTGAAGCACGTGGTGAATTGGAGCAGCTCATCACAGACCAAATGTAGAGGGATGTAGCTTAATCTGTCTCTGCGTTCTCCATCTTTCTCCAATGCCTGAGTTTGTTGTTGTTGTTGGTGGTGAAGAGGTCAACAGGAAGTGGCTCTATTAGCAACAGTTGGAATGGGTACAGCGCCACCTATCATACCGGGGTATGACACGCTTTGTGCCTATGATTCGATTCATTCACCGCCATATATCCAAGGAGAATTACCCTTGCTCAACTCAGTCTTATTGTAATTTAGCCGATAATCTGATCCTTTCAGTGCCATGTGACCCCACTGAGTGTGATTTGTAATATAATTTTTAAATTGTAAAGAGACTTTATGGACACCCTGTATTTTATTTCTATACAATAGTACAACAAAAAAGCTCAATTTAGACCCCGACATAGGACATACTACCAACTAGTGGTTAAATATGTATTGAAATCAGATTGAAATGGTAGACAGGTTTCACTTTGGGCGATGGCTAAATGAATGGGGACCCGTTTGGGCCGAGGGTCCGATGTGTGCAGTCTACCTTTCTAAACTTTTGGAAAATCTCACCCGTTAGCATTAAGCTCGGGCAAAATAATGACTGTTAAAAGTGGCTAAAAGGAGCCACATGGGTCCCCTTAAACTCACACTCTCACTCTTTTTTTGGTCCTTTAACAGGCTTAAATGGAGCATAATGCATCAGCTGGTTAAAAATTCTAAATAATGGACTCTGAAATGTTGAAGCGGTTTCAAACGACACTCAGTCTTAATCAGGAGAAAAGCTCTTTGCTCTGTGTGGTGCTTTGAGTGTTGAGCTAGTTTCACTGCTTTAAAAAGAACCGAGAGGAAGGCTTTGAAACTTCCCATGATGGAGGGGTCGCCCTGCAGCTGAAGAAAGGTGGATGATGGCACCCGGTCCTCAAGTGTAGGAAGAAAATGATGGCGCATCAATCTTCATTCATTCAGTTTAGTCTGTGGCCTTAAACGGCTGAACTTTCTCAAAAAAGCTCTTTCTCCACTTGAAGCTTCCTGCTGTTGTCGGGCTCATTTCTGTGTTACACTGCAGGTCTTTAGCCGACAAAATAAGCTTCCATCCCAAATGTTGCACAAAGCTGAGAGCAGGTTTAAAGGGATAGTTCGCTTCTTTTGACATGAAGCTGTATGACATCCCAACATCATTTACCCAACAGCTAAGAGCATAACTAGTGCTAGAGTAAGTGCGGTAAGTGAGGTACCTAGACAAATGGGAAGACAATTTAGGAAACAAATAAGTGCGTAAGAAGCTGGGACGAAAGAGGTGATGTCCTAAGAGGGCGGATCTTGGGTCAGAGATCGCAGCCTGGTGGGAAATGAATATGCGAGGGGCTTCGTGCTCATGAAGGGAAGAGGAAACGTGAATGAAATAAGTTACAGCAGTTAATTCCACTCAACTCAACCCAAACCCTGAAACCTTGACGACGTAAGAATTTAATAATCTGCATTGCAGGAGTTTACTCTTTGTCTCCAAAAATGAGACACAAGCAGATATCTCTAACCCACAGAAGCACACCCAGTCTAACACATTTTAGTCTTTCTCTCGCTAACATTTTGATCAATTCGCGCCTGTCAGTACGTGCGTGCGTCTCAGTAAAACGTGCTCGTGGGGTTAGTGTCGGTGCTGGATGCTTTCCTGTGTTCAACATGCTGTTGGATGAGGTGTCTGACACCCCATCTCTGCCTCTACACCTTCATAAAGACGTGTGAAAGCCTTCCTTCTTCCTAAAAACACACACACTCTTTGCCCTGTTACTAGGTAGGTTTTACTATAATGAGCCGAGTGTGTGCACGCAGTAGTGAACCCGTCTGCCCCCTCACTGTTTCTGTTAATGGAAGGACGGATCTATAGCACCATTAGTCCCTTTAACAATAAATATTGTAAAATTGCACACTTTCAGAGCTTTTCTATGAATATTTAGCCATTGAAACTGTTTTTGCTCCAACAGATTTGATCTAAAATGTAATCCAGCATCATTGTTTTTTTTTTTCTAAATCCTCTACACTTAAAATAACTCAAGAAAAGTTTGTGAACCTTAAAGCATTTCCAGGCCCTAAAACGCTGTTTTACGTTAAGGTGGCTTGCCACTTCTGTGGGTTTTTCATGGACAACAAAGTCATTTTTAGGGGCGCATATTTCCGGGGCTTTTCGAGGAGATTTGTTTTATGTCAGAAGTGTTACATCCCACACCTGTAGGGGGATGGCAGTACTACCTCCAGTTCACGTCTACTGCTAGCTTCTCTTTTCACCGAAGCTGAGTTAAATGAGCCAGGCCAGGATGTACGAATGTCACAGAGCAGTGACTAATGCTGTGTTCGAAACAGCATACTACATACTTCCATACTGCATACTCATCGATCAGACAGTATGCAGAGCGTTTACCCACAATGCATTTCGCTCCTGCCCGAGCCGAAATCAGCCGGCCTGAAGCTGATTTTGCTTAAGCTCTAAACTCTGTAAACTTTAGCAACATTTGAAACATTTTCAGGCGAGAAAGTAGTCGTTTAGATCCCCAACGTGTTGAAAATCTGACAAAATACCGGCTATTTACAATTATGTTCCCACGATTTTGGCGCTACTAAAGCTAGCCGCAGTGAGCAACGCACTTCCGGTTATTTTCACAAAATAAAATACCCGTTGCCTTTTATCATGGGGAAAGCCATTACGATACAATTGGTGCTTTTGTTTTGAAAACAGGAAGTGAACCTACCCTCGTAGTAGCTAGCTTGAAACTGCCGTTTTGACAGGAAGTGACGATCGGCGACGTCACGTTACGTTGCATGTTGGGTAGTTTGAGTATGAGTAGTAACTTCATGATGCATACCCAACATTTCAGAGAATCTAGTCTGCATCCGGGAACTTCTCGCTTACTCAAACTCGCATACTAACTCAAAAAGTTAGTAGGAGTAGTGGGAGAAGTATGCAGTTTTGAACACAGCCAAAGCCTCCGTCGTGAAGGAAACTCAACGCCGCCTTCGCCGCCGCATCTTCACATCAGTTTGTTGTAGAAGTGATTGCTTGATTTTAATTTACTTGATTTAAGAGCCAGCTGAGTGAGGGATAATAGTTACTTTGGAAAAGCCAGAAGCTGCTCTTTAAACTGCACTAAACTTGAAGTCGCAGCATAAAAACAGGAGGTCAGAGTTCTCCTCTGATTGGAGACTCTGGCTTCGCCGACACTGAATCGGTAATTGACTATAAGCTAACTTTTGTTTGAGGTTTTCCATCCGAGTGACTTTGATTTAGGCTCCCAGCGGTAAGTCAGAGAGTCTGCCCACAGTCCAAGGAAATCACCATGGCTTCTGTCTTTTTGTCTCAGCAGTTGTTCCATTATTAACCATCCGCAGAGCTGTCTCCAGATTTATCCCCGCATGACATTATTACAGCCTGTCTGACTCCCTTCATCTTGAGAAAAAGGCTGTTTTAATTTTACAAATTGGAGCCCGAGTTGTAATTTTGCAGCTTGTTATAAACTTATCTCAACGTGCGTCATGTTTCATCAAAAAGCTGATTAAGAACACAGCAGAGAGGGAACTTTTCCTGGCTGCGTTCATCAGTAAATTACCTTATTTTTCACATGTTTAAGCATCTGATAAACACGTACCACACGTGTTGAGGTTCATGCAACCTGAACCAAAGTCGGTGATTCTATGGAACCTAATATTTCTAAAGAATATATGTTTAAATAACAGAATTATTTGAGGTGAAATTTGATTTATCTTTCATGTTTTCCCTTTGTGTTCCCCTTTAATTATCCGCTTTTTTTTTATCTTTTAGGTCACACACCTCTGTTTTTATCTGCTAACAGCTGTATTTGTATCAGGAAAAATGCCTAAAACTTTTTTATTCCTCTTTCAGGTGTACAGCTGTTCACAGTACTATGGCAAAGATATAATGCTCTCATTTATCTGCAGATGTATTACTGTATTAATTATTCCGTGTGCTGCTGTCTCTGCAGTGCCCGGCTCGGTGCCCGTGGAGTCTCTGCAGAATACTCCATACGAGGAGAAGATCTTCATGCAGTGGAAAGCGCCCAACGAGACCAACGGGGTCATCACACTGTACGAGGTCAGTCAGACACGGTTAATAATAGCTGGCGCTCCACAGTGTTGTGGTCATTGGTTTGATTTCACACTGGGAGGCTTTGAAGTGTGAAAGTGTTGAATGGAGTGCCAATTTGCCAGTTTGATGTGTCCAGTCTGACGCTTTATGGATCTATAATGATCATAAACATCAGTTCTGTACAGCTGAAACAACTCAATGGATAGATAAGTGATATTACCACGAATTTAGCTTGATTTTACCTCATTATTAATTTTTTTGGAGATGTTTGAAATCACCTGAAACGATGCGTTGTTTGACGTAGCGCTTAAGCTAATTTCTTAAAGCTAATTGTCGAACTATATTTATAGTATATTTATATTCTAAGTAAATATATATTAAATTATATTATTATATTTATATTTTATTATATATATATTCTAACTAAAAATATATTATATTTATATTATATTGTTATATTTATAGTTTGTTATTATATTATATTTTTATATTTATATTATAAGTAAATATATATTTAATTATTTTATTATATTTATATTATATTATTATATTTAGATTTTATTATTATATTTATATTATATTTTATATTTAGATTATTTTATAAGTAAATATAGTTTATCTGTAATATAAATCTCAAAAATGAGAATGAACCCATAAAGGTTAATTTTAAAGTTCTTTTCCTTCACTTTAATCCTTTAATTGCAACAAAGCCACCATTAAACCTCAAATATCACGAAACTAAGACATGCAGCGATAGGTGGGATTGCTAACTTAAGAGCTAATACTTATTGAAACAGATCAGACTTCACAAATGAATGATTAAACATGCACTATATTCCAAAAAGACAAAAGAATGGAGAGGTTTAGGTTTAGGGGTCGAAGCAGCATTTCCACAAGTGTTTGAAACTGAGAAGGAGAAGTGAAGCCTGTGTCGACCATCTCCTGGCACCCGATTTCCTCATTAAGATAGATCTGGTCTGCGTGTGTCTACAGGATTTATTTATTAATTTACTCATTTCAAATCCGACACCAGTCGGATAAGAGTGGAAATGTCGACTCTTTCCTGTATTTTCACGACTTAAAAGGTGAGTTTTTGTGTCAAAGAGAGCAACGAGGTACAGCAGCGTGAAGAATACGCAGCAATGAAACCTCAAACTGATACCAAATCAGGATTTTAAGTAAGTAGAGGAGGGACGTTAACCCTGATGGGCATTTAGAAAGTGTTCAGGAGTGAGTGGGAGAGAGGGACGTGTGTGTGTCTGTGGTTATAGGTGGTTTATTCGGGTTGAAGTTGAGTTTAGCCCTCCATCTAATGAATTATTGACCCGCTCTCTGTCTCCTGTCTGCCTCCTATATCACTGCCTCAAGGAGCTGCCTCAAGCCAGGACCTGGCAGGGCTGTTAGTGTGTGGGGGGGTCGTATCTAAAAGACGGTGACAGTCAGGTCCCGAGAGGGAGTTTGAGTGTGTGAGAATGGGGAATATTTCTGTGTCTCTGCATGTTAAAAACTCACAAAATGTGATGATAATAAATTTTATTTTAAAGCACTTTTCTAAATACTCAAATCAAATTTATTTGTATAGCACATTCCATGTACAAAACAATTCAAAGTGCTTCATATAAAATAAAAGCATTGCAGCAGGGAGTGTGAGAAGCATTAAAAATACATAAAAGAATATAAAGAGAAACAAATAAAATCATTTAAATGAATTTAAAAACAAGCAACAGTCTAGATAAGTTAAAAGATATCGTGCAGATTTCATGCATAGACACATGAGAACAGAAATGTTTTTAACCTGGATTTAAAAATGTCTACATTTGGTGAAAGTTTAATCTCCACTGGCAGTTTGTTCCACTTGTTTGCAGCATAACAGCTAAATGCTGCTTCTCCATGTTTAGTCTGGACTCTGGACTGGACCAGCTGACCTGAGTCCTTGGACATAAGAGACACTTTACATAAAAACAACATAAAACCAGCAAAATAATATGAAATAGTACACGAGAAACACATCAGACTGAGGTTAAACATTGGCCGAACGGAGGCTGCGGAGGTCTTTGTGTGTTTTGTGAGGATTTTGAACTAAGAATGTGGGAATAAAGAAGAAAAGGTGTGTGTTTTGGAGATCATTACAATCACATTTCAAGAGTTTTCTTTCATTAAAATACGAAACATTTCTCACATTTCTCGTTCTTGTACCTGCACCGTCCTCTCTGTGGACTCATTCTTATCCACCAGCTGTGATCTTTCACAGTCTCTGTGTCAGAATGAGACGTATCCGGCGCGTTTATATCAAACCTCTTCTGTTATATTGCCAAATAAAATCAACAAAGCAAGGCCGTTTTACAGGCAAAGGAGGAACTCATTAAATTTTTGTGCAAATCCTGTGAACTTTAATAGTGTGAGATGGGTCATGGTGCAGCATCAAGCCTTCCAGAATGAGCGTGGAAACGTTTCTGCCTCGTATGAAACACGCATCTCTTGTTCTGATGAAGAAATCTGCTTTTCCTGTTTATGACTGCAGGGTGATGAGAGTCAGAACCCCTCTCGTGTATTTTTGCCTTTGCTCTCCGGGCTTTGAGGAGCATAATTATTGTAATTTATGAATCTGGAATTTGTGAGGCAGCGAATGTCAGAAAGTTTTCTCTCAAACTCTCAAAGCCAAACTGACGCTTTCTCTTTGGTGAAAATTGTTAAATTCTCACATTTGGGAAAAGCTGAGAACAGAATTCTTAGTGTCATTAGATGCATTTTTTAAAGCTCCAACATCTTGCATGCGATCGCAAACTTGCAGCTGCCACAAAAAGTGGCATTTTTTCCCCTCCGTGTTATTGTGAGCGTCGCATCTGGGACTGGAAACGACTTCAAACGGGACGTTTTGCCAACCAATCAGTGATTCAACAAGCAGCACAACACGTGGTTGGGATTTAAAAAGGATGCACACTGGCTTCTGTAACCTGTATGGATATATATGCATTAGGGCTGGGCAACGATTCAAATGTTTAATCTAATTAATCACATGATTTCCCTGATTAATCACGATTAATCTCATTTGTATGCAAAATCCAAAAAATGAATCCAAAAGTAGTGTATAGCTTTTAGCATTTAGTTTTATTTTAAATGTGCTGCCATATGAATGAAAGTGCCATAACATTTGTTGTGCAAACACACTTTTAACATCAGCATCTTTCTGTAGTTTTTATGTAGAAGCCTCGCTCCACTGTCTGTTTCCTTGAATGACTTGCTGCTATCAGTTGTGTGTTTTGCCTTTAAGTGATATTTTAGACTGGAACTACTACGCTGAGAAGACAATTCAACTTGGCAGAGTTTACAGATGACTTTGGTTCTGTTGACACCTATTAATGAGTTAACGTGATAATGACGAGTTAACTTGCCCAGCACTAATATGCACCCTTCTCTGACGTAGGGATGCACCGATCCGCTTTTTTCACTCCCGATAACGATATCTAAGGTTTAGTATTGACCGATACAGAAAATCAGCACCGAATTATTGTAACAAACAGTGAGTTTCATTGTGTGGAAAAGACCGGGATCATTTTTTTGTGCAAGGCAACATCAGACTTGACTTCAACATTTCTTTCCTATTTATTTAAAACCAAATAAACAGATATAAATGTAATTACTTATTTATTTGATAATTCTGCACCAGTAAAACAATCTGAACCATAAAAATATGGTTCAGTCGGTGCAATTTGGGATTTAAAATCCAATGTAAAACTAAATATTAGGGCTGGGACTTTAGCGCGTTAATTTCGATTAATTAACTACACACATTTTAGCGCGTAAAAAAAAATAACGCATTTTAATCGCACACTATAATTTCATTTTTTTTTTTTTTTAAAATACAGACGGATGGAAGCGTCGACAAGAGCGTGGTTGTGTGCAGATTATGCAACAAGGAATTCGCGTATCACCACAGCGTATCAAGCCCAGAGGCGGCGCTAAGGGGTTGCTTGCGGTTGCTATAGCAACCCCAAGAATGTGCTCAGCAACCCCATAGCTACCCCAACTTTGGGGCTAGAGGCAGGTTTACTGCTCACAAAGAACAGAAGTGCAGTGCAACAACGACAACAAAATTAAGAAGTAAAGAATCGCGTTTGTTGCTGCGTGGTAGCCTATCCCCGTTTTTCGTTCTTTAGCTGATAAATATACATATGGAAAGGTATAAAACACCAGCTTTACTGGTGAAACGGCTATCCACATTGTTCCTAGATCTACAGTAGCTGTGGTGATGTCATTCTACAGTCAGCCAATCACGTCTGTTCTAAATTACCCGGGGAAATCGGAGGTCTAAAATAATATTTCCATAAAGCAGATTTATGAGATAAACAGAAACCCTATTTAATTGTATTCATATGTTACAGTTTTCCTCTCATTTTAGCACCCATTCACTCATAACATAGCTAAACTACAATTCTAAATGGATATTTGGCGATTCTAACTGGAATATGGCGATTTTGAGAATGTCCTTCTTCACATAACACAAATAAGGTAGGAAATCCCAGTTGTTTTTCATATGCTCGCCGAAACACTATTATCAAATAGTCTTCTTGTGACTTGGTTTGTTAGTCGACTCTAGGTGCGTGCAGTCTATCTAGAGCTACTTGCTAAGTAGCCTAGTGTCAGTGCAGTTAGCACCATCTTTTGAAAATAACTGACACACTTTTCACTTTATGTTAGGTTGCCAGCGTGCTTCCTCTGCCATAATGTGATGCGAGTAGATTGGCTTGAGTAGGCTATGTGTCCGCTGTGGCAGCGGACAGACTGGTGTGACCAACACGTTTGAACGTAATGTTGTGCCTGTGTGATTTAGCACTGTACGAGGCTACTGTTGGAAGCCCGCCGGGTAGAACTATCTCTTGAAAGTTGTCGCCTACAACTGTTGTGCATCAGATGAGATGAAATAGAAAGTCCGCACTGTAGCTCATTCACTCCCAGCTCTTTTTTTCCAAGATGAAGTTGATCAAAACTTATTTGAGAAACACAGTGAGCAAAGTAGCCTTTGTGGATTGGCTATTTTATCCTTAGTGAACGGGCTATGAATGAATGAGATGGACAGGT
The DNA here is from genome assembly GCF_027942865.1 of Odontesthes bonariensis. Taxonomy (NCBI): domain Eukaryota; kingdom Metazoa; phylum Chordata; class Actinopteri; order Atheriniformes; family Atherinopsidae; genus Odontesthes; species Odontesthes bonariensis. The sequence goes on along the minus strand of NC_134508.1, from coordinate 8,812,115 downwards.
ATGCCTGTGTGTGCGTGTGTGGTTGCGTACACGGGCTGGGGCTGTCTTGCCCCTGGACCTTCTATGCAGCTGTTCCACCACAACGCACAGTGCGACATCTGTCTGCTTGTGAGCAGTAAGCTCCGCTGATAACTTAAAGTTTACAATATGCAAGGCTACATTACACTATGCAAGGCTGCATGCAGACGGTGGAGTAATGGGTCAGTAACGTTGTTGCGTTGATGCGCGGGGGGGGGGGGGGGGGGGGGGGGTGGGTGGGTGTGCTGTTTTGACTAGCAACCCCTCACATTCATGCAGCAACTGCATAGCAACCCCAACGAAAAGTCGCTGCCGCTGATCAAGCCTCAAATATCACCTCAACGCTAAACATGTAGCAGCTAGCGTGGAAGTTAACGGGGGCCCAACGCAGCTTAACATCCAAGATTCTATATACTGTGTTTTCATGCATGCGACATTCAGATTTCAAATGGGGATATGTTCTGTGTTTGTTGAAATATTGTTGAAAATGTTAATTTTCTAAAGGATAAAGTGTATGCGATTAAAATGCGATTAATTTCGATTAATTAATTTCAAAGCCTGTAGTTAACGCGATTAAAAAATTTTAATCGAGTCACAGCCCTACTAAATATTAAATAATAAAGGAGCTGAAATTGAGAAAAAAAACAATAGCTTTATGAGCTTGGTTTGTAGACTTTCAAAATAAATAGCAATCAGCTCTTTATATAGTTTAGTGCAAATGGGAATTAAACATCCATTAAAAAAGCATCTGAACAAAACAATAGCTTCTCTAGCTTGGTAAAAAAAAGAAAAAAGGGGTAGTCCCAACTTTAACAAGTTTTTTCACCACTAGAAAAATAAATAAATAAAAAAAATTAAAATCGGCAAATATGGATCAGACCATTGTCTCGAATTTTCTTCGATATCGGTACCGATATCCGATCCAAACATATCGCATCGGTGCATCCCTTCTCTGAAATGGTTCAGAATTTATTTTAGTTGGTGATTTAAACGGAAGCCAAAAAAGTCAGACATTTATAATACTGAGATCACCATTACAGGGGTAAGATGAGGTTTTTTAGCTGTGTTGCACTGGAGAAACGGACCAATTTGTATCATATCCTCGTCTTTGTTGGAGGTGTTTTTGACCAAAGAAAGTGTGTTTTTTCAGTGAAGGGAAAAGGGAAAATGGCTGTTCCCTCGATTTTAAAAACATCTATATCTTGTTAGATTTCTAAATAGCGAGTAGTTGTTTGCTGTAACTTGAAACATTAGTAGCTTTTTTTAACTCGGTGTGTTATATTTTCTCATTTTTACTTCCTCACACATCGTGTAACTCGAGCACATCTCACTTGGCAGCATGTTCATCCAACATAATTGTCTCTATTTTCTCCCGAGCCCTTTCTGCCTCCCTAAAAGCAATCTCCTGTCTCTGCTCTCATTCTGCACAGTACAAAGACCACTCAGCACCGTTTCTGAGACCTCTATTAGACCTCGACCTAGAGCTTGAAAAACACTCTCTGCAGTCTCCGAACCTCCCGGGACCGTCATCAATTTTGCCTTGTTTTCTGTCGATTTCATTAATATCAATCTAGGCCTCTCTGCCGGGGCGGAGGCGGCGCAACTGTTAAACATATCAGAGCCTCCACACAATGTGCAGCTATTAGAGATAATTACTATAATTGCAGCTATTGACAGGATTAAAGGCATCATCTGCAACATCTAAAGGGGCTCTTGTTGTGTCCCATCCCGCTCTGTTGTCTCTTGCATTTTCTTTTTTCCCCTTCTGCGTCCTTTGCTTTTCACGATTGAAACCAGATGAATTACACCTCGCATAAAGAGAAGGAGGGTGGCGTGGGGGGTAGGGGTGGTTTGGATAGGTTTGTGGAGGTGGAGAGTGTCGGGGAGAGATAAGGAGGACGAGGACAGAAGTGGGAGAGGAGATAAAACACGAGGTGAACAAGTGGAAAGCAGTACTCCTCATGCAGCATGATTACAAGAATTAATCAGTGTGCAAATATGATCGCTTCATCTGCTGTATCTATTGCTATAATTGCAGCTAATTACAGGATTAAAGGACACATCTGGGTGAGATCTAAAGGGACCCCCCCCCGCTCCCTCCGGTCCTCTGCTCGGCTCAGAAATGGTCGGACTGTCTGGGGAACATGTAAATGGAGGAAGAGGGGGTGAACAATTAGTCATTTACAGAACAAAAAAGCCAAAGTAGCCCTCTTTCCTTTTTAAAATAAGTTTGAGCTTAAAGCGAAGAACGAAACCGCTGCACGAAATTTAGACTTTTAGGATGTTTTGGAGATAAAGAAACATCAGATTAGACTAACTTGATGCAAGGTTTTTACGATTATCTTCTTAACTGGGCATGCTACATTTAATTGGCACCTAATCTGATCAGTATCTCTGTCTTAAGTGACATTTATCCCCCTCTAATCTGTCCTGCTGTACGTTTGGGTTAAACGCCAAAAGCAGGTGGAGATTTTGACAAACTTTTAATCTCAGAGTTACTGAACACGAGTGGTTGACTCGACATGAAATGGACATCATTATGAGTAGATTAGGCCTGATGTGATGCAGCATTTTCTTCTTTAATTGGCACTCAGACTGCGTCAGTAGAGCTTTCACCTTTAAAACTACAGAATAGGGATGGGAAATTCGAAAAGAACCGGTTCCAAGTGTTTCAATTCCTTGGAATCGGTTGCCAATTTGGCAAATGAACAAACGCTCGAAAGTTTGGTTCCGCTTCACCAAAAAAAGACGACAAAAGTGGATTTTTCATCAATGGGAGGAAATACTACAAACATGCAGAAACATTTGCGCACACAGCAAGAAAAAACTATTAATGAATGTTGGACTAACGTTGGTGAATCTCAACCCAGCAGCAGCAACGTTAGCAACGTTAGCATGTCCTCTGCTAACACTGCAGGTCACTAACTAACAAACACTATCTATAATGTTAGCGCCATTTGCCTCATTGTAAAACCTGCTGTTAGTAACGGTTAACGTTAAATTAACGCCTTCTCATGCATTACATTTAGATGCCAGTGGCTGGCAGTACTACCTCCAGTTCACGTCTACTGCTAGCTTCTCCTTTCACCGAAGCTGAGTTAAATGAGCTATGCCAGGATGTTGGAATGTCACAGAGCAGTGACTAATGCTGTGTTCGAAACCGCATACTATATACTACATATTTGCATACTGCATACTGATCGATCAGACAGTATGCAGAGCGTTTACCCACAATGCATTTCGCTCCTGCCCGAGTCGAAATCAGCCGGCCTGAAGCTGATTTCACTTCAGCTCTAAACTCTGTAAACTTTAGCAACATTTGAAACATTTTCAGGCGAGAAAGTAGTCATTTAGATCCCCAACGTGTTGAAAACCTGACAAAATACCGGCTGTTTACAATTTTGTTCCCACGAATTTGGCGCTACTAAAGCTAGCCGCAGTGAGCAACGCACTTCCGGTTATTTTCACAAAATAAAATACCCGTTGCCTTTTATCATAGGGAAAGCCATTACGATACAATTGGTGCTTTTGTTTTGTAAACAGGAAGTGAACCTACCTTCGTTGTAGCTAGCTTGAAACTGCCGTTTTGACAGGAAATGACGATCGGCCCTAACCCCACAGCCTAAGTCTGTGGTAAAAGGCTTGCACCCAATTGCATGCTAAATCAGAGAATGTCAAAGTTGCATATTTTTAAGTTAACCAGATGTTTATATATTTTCTAGGGAGATGACAAAGATTCTCAACCCCAAGTAAAAAGCCCTAAACACAAACAGTGTAACTAACATGTTACTTCTAAACTAAACAAAGTTGATGCTAATCGACCTGTTTGTTGTCCTTTTTCCCCCAAATGAGAATCGACAAGGAAATCGATAAAGAACTGAATCGCTAACGAGAATCGGAAATGGAATCGTAAAAAATCTTATCAATTCCCATCCCTACTACCTGAATCTGTGTTTTAAGCACAGATTAAAACACTCAAACTTTGCTTTTATGGGGGGTAGTTGGTTGCAATGCTCAGTTTTGCAGGAAAAGCTGTCTTAACGCCTAAAAAACCCTAAAGTAAAGGCTTCAACTCTTAACTGGTTAAAAAGAATCGAGATCTTCTTCCGTGTGAGTCCTCGCAACTCCACCTGCCTTCCATGACCTCTTAGGTAATAACACAGATATCGACTGTTACTGAACTGAGAGCAGAGAAGCACTCAGAAACAGACTTGGCACACACATACAGATCATGACCTTGTCAATCCCTTCTCTGATTGCCTCATCAAACCGTTGGAGCATTACAAGTTCCCTCTGTTAGCGCTTACCTCCCCGCTGATCTCTGCAGAGTTATTTCTGAACCCCCGCTCGCCTAACAGACGCTGCTGCTGCTCCCATTGATTAGAAAAAAGCAGCGAAGCACATCATCAGATCATGGCTATGCTGATTTGTTTTGAGCGACTAACATGTGAAAGAATTTTTCTGTTTTTTAGTCGAATGCAGAAAGCACTTCGAATGTTTCTCCCGTTTGAGGGAATGAACTCGTTTTTCTGTTCAATTGCTTAGAAACTGTGAATTACAACAAGTTGTTCTAATCGGTGACCATTTTGCTTTAGTAAATCTATAGTCAAGCACGCCCAAAGTGCCCTGATTCGACAGACTTTTATAGATTTAGTGGGGGAAAAAAGCATTTGTAAACTAGTGAATATGTTGCTTTATCTGTCTAAAGAGTGTTTGGAAGGAAAGTGTAAAAATTTAACTGTTTTAGACGTGATTTCAAGCAAGACTGTTACAGTTTTTCAGCTATTTTCAGTGTAAACATAACTCACAAATGATGATACACTATATGACCAAAAGTACTCGCTCATCTGCCTTTAGACGCATATGAACTTCAGTGACATCCCATCCTTAATCCAGAGGGTTTAATATGTCGGCCCACCCTTTGCAGCTATAACAGCTTCAACTCTTCTGGACAAACTTTCCACAAGGTTTAGGAGTGTTTATGGGAGTTTTTGACTGTTCAGAAGATGTTGGACAGAAGGCCTGGCTCACAGTCTCTGCTCTAATTCATCCCAAAGGTGTTCTATCGGGTTGAGGTCAGGACTCTGCTGGCCAGTCAGGTTCTTCCACACCAAACTGTTGGGAGCATGAAATGGTCCAACATCTCTTGGTCTGCCGAAGCATTCAGAGTTCCTTTCACTGGAACCAAGGTGCCAAGCCCAGCTCCTGAACAACAACCCCACACCATAATCCCCCCTCCACCAAACTTTACACTTTGGCACAATGCAGTCAGATAAGCACCGTTGTCCTGGCAACCGCCAAACCCAGACTCCTCCATCAGATCGGCAGATGGAGAAGCCTGATTCATCACTCCAGAGGAAGCGTCTCCGCTGCTCTAGAGTCCAGCGGCGGCGTGCTTTACACCGCTGCATCCGACGCTTTGCATTGCACTTGGTGACTTGTATGGCTTGGATGCAGTTACCATGGAAACCCGTTCCACGATGCTCTCTACGCGCTGATCTTGAGCTAATCTGAAGGCCACATGAAGTTTGGAGGTCTGTAGCGATCCACTCTGCAGAAAGTCGGCGACCTCAGCACCCGTTGCGATTCAGAATGAGCTGACCCCGCTCTGTTATTTTACGTGGCTTGTTGCACAGGTGGCGTCCCGTCATGGGACCACGCTGGAGCAGTCTGCATGCCGAGGTGCATTAAGTTGCTGTCAGATCAATGGAAAAGAGCGCATGTCTGAAATCAACTGTTTAAGACACAAAAAAAAGCCTCCAAATCACTTGGTTTTAAAAGCAGGAACAATGTTGAGTAAAATACAGAATTATACGTCAGATTACCTCATAAATTACCAGAAAAGTCGAAAGTCTTTAAAGAAAACGTGTATTTATTAGTATTTAAGCATAACTTGGAACTGGAACACCTGAGTTTAATTATTTGGATGGGTGAGTGAATGGAGGCTCAATGTTTCACTGCAGGACGTCAGTCAGAAGAACCCAGTTTCTGCTGTCGTTGTCCAAGGACTTCTCACGTTCCTGCTTAGCAGTCGGTTTGGATTTGCTTCGGGACGAATAGAGCGTGGCTGGGTTTGAATAAGAAGAAGAACAAGTACACTGTTGTAGGTTTCACATCAGGTGGAGCCTGAAAACCTGCCTGGAAACCGTTCAGAGCCAAATGTTTTAAAGATGCTTCTTCTAAAATGCTCCTTGAGGAAAGAAAGAGGCCTGCAGGAGGAGCTTGAAACAAGGATGCACCGGTTTATCCTCGATGTAAGTTTATTTCTGGCACCTGTAACTTCTGAAGAGGGCCTAACATGTAAATATATACGCAGTGACGAATGGATTTATGCTGATGTGACAGACGAGATCAGATACTGAACACTGGTTACACGCTGCAGCTGGGTCACGTTTGAATGGCGACTCTGAAGCCAGGACATCTCATTTGGTTAAATGCCTCCTCTCTCCTCACATCTGTGCAAATTAGGAAACAGGATGAGAGGAAAGTGTGCCTGAGACCACAAAGATAGCGATTTTTCTCACATTAACCTTTCCCAAATCCAGCCAAACCCACGCTGCTTTGGTCTTTTTCGATTGTGACCATCAAATTTCTCATTTTGATTGAAGGTTTTTGTCGAAAAACTAGCAACCATCCACCTTCATGGAGTACATTCCGAGGCTCTCCAACTCTTCAAAATCCAGCCACAAGACAAAAAAAATCCAAATAAAACAGTGTTGCTGACAAACCTTTAAAGTGTTTAATCCACCATACCGAAGCAACAGGCCACAAGGACAGTAAGTAGTTGTTCCTGCCCGATCTTGTGTGTGAATAACTTTAGTCTCCAATTCCTCTCTCTTCAAGCAGAGTCTTTAATCAATCACAGAAATCAATACTGGCAGCCCGTCTGGCATTTATTTCTGGGGGGTTTCTGTGTTCCAAGCCGCTGATTTCTGTAGCAGCAGCAGATATTTAGTAAAAGTTACGGTCTCTTATTGCTGGTTTCTGATGAAAGAAAATGATGTATTTTCATTAGGAGAGCAGCAGTGGTGAGGTGGTGTTGCTATTGACTTAGTTTACCGAGCAACGGAGGCGCTTCGGCTCGCTGGCAACACAGGAAGTAAGAGACTTCAAATCTGGTGATTTTTCTCCTCTTCTTCGGTCACGCTCCGCGTCTCGATGCACTTAAACTTGCAGCTGCACAAATTCTGCAATTTGGATTAAACGTTGGACGTCTTTCAACTTTGAAAACTGCCTAACAGCTTGGTTTGTTGATTTGACCTCACCTAAAGCCAGACCTGAGGCTCAACACAGCCTCTCGGTGGATGTTCACTTGAGTCTGAGACATCCTGTGTGTGTGTTTGGTATGAATAAATGCAGATAAACAGGATATCATGGTGTATTTTTCTGCTTCTACACGAGTTGTTATTTCAAAAACGGCTCAGTAAGACTAAACCGGTCTGTGTAGAAAGCATATGGAAAAAAAAAAATGGCTTCTTCCTGCATATTGTTGTCCATTTTTTGTCAATAACGGACTATATTTAGTGTTGCTTTCAAGTCCTTGAGCTGCCTGCCTGGCCTGCAGGGGACTGAGGTCGTATCATTTACACCTGTATGTGTGTACTGTGAGGCAGGTCTGCTTTCCTTTATAAATATGAAATATTCATTTCAGCCTGGTGTTGCGCAGCTAGCTTCAACTGATTACATCACAAGCCAAGAAAAGGAGCAATCTGCACTTTTACGATTCAATCGATTCACTCGGTACAACGCATATAGGATTGGATATCCTGGCTGAAGACGCCTCTAATCAGCCTTTAGGCAAATGATGATCTCAGGCTCTCAGACGGCTACAGCCAACTTGGAATTAGCTTAGCTTAATTAGCTTAGCTTCTAGTTGGTGTTAAGACCTCAGTATGCTTTTCCTGCTACTCATACTAACTTTTTGAGTTAGTATGCGAGTTTGAGTAAGCGAGAAGTTCCCGGATGCATACTAGATTCTCCGAAATGTTGGGTATGCATCATGAGGTTACTACTCATACTCAAACTACCCAAGATGCAACGTAACGTGACGTCGCCGATCGTTATTTCCTGTCAAAACGGCAGTTTCAAGCTAGCTACAACGAGGGTAGGTTCACTTCCTGTTTTCAAAACAAAAGCACCAATTGTATCGTAATGGCTTTCCCTATGATAAAAGGCAACGGGTATTTTTTTTTTGTGAAAATAACCGGAAGTGCGTTGCTCACTGCGGCTAGCTTTAGTAGCGCCGAATTCGTGGGAACAAAATTGTAAATAGCCGGTATTTTGTCAGATTTTCAACACGTTGGGGTTCTAAACGACTACTTTCTCGCCTGAAAATGTTTCAAATGTTGCTAAAGTTTACAGAGTTTAGAGCTTAAGTGAAATCAGCTTCAGGCCGGCTGATTTTGGCTCGGGCAGGAGCGAAATGCATTGTGGGTAAACGCTCTGCATACTGTCTGATCGATCAGTATGTAGGCAAGCCAATTTTATTTGTAGCGCACAATTCGTATACAAGGTAATTCAAAGTGCTTTACAGCTACATAAAATCACAAGAAGGCAATAAAATCATTAAAAAGAAATAAAAAAATAAAAATAAAAAATCCATTAAAAATAATCATTAATTCATTCATTTAAAAGTGAAAATACTTTCAGGTGTCATATGCACAGCTAAATAGAACTGTTTTTAGCCTGGATTTAAACATTGTCAGAGTTGAGGCCTGTCTCACATCTTCTGGAAGACTGTTCCAGATGTTAGGAGCATCAAACCTAAACGCAGCCTCAGTATGGAAGTATGCAGTATGCAAGCATGTAATATGTAGTATGGAAGTATGAAGTATGTAGCATGCGGTTTCGAACACAGCCACTGAGACGTTTGAACCATCATTATGCACAATACACAGCTTCTCATCACTTCAGCACCAGTTGTTGGTTAAAAACAATTAAAGTTTCAATTTCGTTCTCTCTGAAATCCTCACGAAAAGTTTAAAATGTTGTACTTCTGAAGGAGTTTCTGGAATCTTGTCGTCTCAGCTCATCCGTCTCGTTGTGTCAGAGTGACTCCATGAAGTGTAGATCAGGTCAGATGGAGGCCAAAGCATCCGTTAAAAGTCTCGTTGTTCCTCCTGTTGCTGAAGGTGATTATTTAGGAACCGATTATGCTACAGATAACAATCCGAATGGTTAAACTTTTGGATGAAAATGATAATAAAGAAAATGAGCAGCGGTAAGAACGTATCGATTAAAATGCACAAATTCAGTAAAGTCAGATAGTTGTAATCTGTCAGTAGTCAAAGAGAAGAGGATTATACACACAGACGCACAAACGCTGCTTCCACATGGGGGTAATAGCCTGAGGATTATCCATCCAGACCCCCACTCCTACCCACATGTCTCTTACACACACACACAGGATTATGTGCGACCCTGTAATCTCTCAAGCGCTACAACTTCCTGTTTTACAGCCAATCGGGGCCTACATGCGTCTCTTTAACCAATCGCATGTTCCCAGAGAAGTTCATCCCTCAACCTGTCAGAAGTTCGTTTGCCTTGTTTGAAGATGATTTTTCATCATTCTTCCCGGGTTTTAGAGCCGTAGTTTAGGACTTTGGGACCTCATTGATCTACTTATTTATAGAGTAACACTCAGAGAGACTCTTAGATTGACGTGCTGACGTCGCCACGAAAACCCTTCAGCTGTAAATCTGTGTCGATCTGCGGTGTGGAACTCGTCAGCGGATGATCTTTAATGTGGGAATGAGGGCAGAAGAGGCACGTGTGGCCTACATCAGCTTCTGGAGTGCAGGAAGTTTGCCGTGCGGCTTGTCAAACGAGCGTTACTGGGATGCCGATTCAGGCCGATTCCTGTCAAACTGTCACCGCCGGCTGAGTTAAACGCTCCATCTCTGATCACCTCTTCCAGGGTGAACTGAGCCTCTACTCTGATGTTTCTGTTGCTTGACAAAATGACACGATACAGGAGCTTTCAAACACCCCGTTGTTTGTTGAATTATACATTCCCAGAACTTGTCACTTCTGCCTCTCGACAGCTGATTGAACAGCCTGATTAAGCAATTCGGAGCTTTTCTGCGACTCTTACCGGCTCAGCTGTTTATCGTTGGCCTGCAGCTCATCTCTCTCTTACGTGTTTTATATCAGAGGGAACAATTGTGGTGGCGGGGAATTTAATCAGGCTATATTTGGTCCTCATCCTTCTCTGCGTCCCCTATCTTTCTCTGTCACACACTCTCTCTTTTTTTTTGTTTTGTTATCATGGGCCAATGACGGCAATACAGATAACGTTGCTTGGAAATATTAACAGACTATTGTCTGCTCCTGCTGCTGCTGCTGCTGCTGCATGCTTTCTCCAGTTAGCTTATCTTTTTGGGAACAATGGAAAACGAGGCGAACACAAAATGCCTCATTCCTCATTTTCATGCGAGCATTCTGTTGGGAAGCTGACCAGAACGGCATAAGTAGGAGGCAGATTCACGGCAGTTTGTCCCAAAAAAAATCACCACAAGGGGTTTATTTACATGTGCCTTCTGCTTCACGTGTAGCAAATATATACATACAACAAAAAATATAACTGAACAGTTAACTTAGTTGAATTAAATAAAACTCAACATAGAACTAAACAAAAAAAAAACAATTAAATAAAGTGTAAATTGCTACACCTGATCAGCACGATGGTTGCATTCCCCCTCCTCACGACAGACAAAAGGCCACCGCTTATAGTCAGGGAGCCAAAGTCTCAATAAAATGGGTTGAACCTGACATGGTCTGCTATACTTTTTATTTGTGTTTTTTATGTTCACTTTAACCCTAAGAAGCAATAATCAGAGGGAATAATTGATTGGCAATGAAGTAAAGTTGAAAATATTGGCAAAAAGTGAAAAAACGCCTGATTTCTTTGCATTAAATTGAGCCAAAATCATGTAGAAATGTATTTTAAGAGTTATAATTTCACCATTTCACTGTTTGCCGAAAACATTGCGAAAAAAAATTGTGGCCAGTATAAGGAGTAGGATTAGTAGGAGTATGCGGTTTCGAACACAGCCAGTGTTTATTTAAACCAAAGATGTTGAACTATGAAATATAACCAAACATAATACAAAACACAAACAAACCCGGGATAGTCTGCATCTGTAAAATGATGATTACTGATAGTAAAATGATTGAAAACAAACAAGTATGGTGAACGTATTAATAAAATAAGACCGTTACTCCTCAGAGTCACGGGACAAGAAGTCAGCAATGACATTCTTATGTCCTGGTCTATACTGGACCTGGAAACGATCGTCCAACATCGTGGACAGATTTTTGGACGTGAACACTTTGTGTGTCTTTGCACAAGGTTTTATTTTTCAGTGTGTGTGTGTGTTCGCCTCCTTCCTCGTATCGCCACAAAATGTCTTGACATTGCAGAAGTCGGGGCTGGAGCCAGAACAATCTGTCCCAAATGGAAACTTCTAAAAGCAGCGATGCTGGAACTTGAAGCGTTTGGCTTCCTCCTGAGTTACAGAGCGTTGACAGGAGGTGTCGGGGGTTCACTGTGAGGTGAATTTAAGAAGAGAGAAAAAGTTTTACTCTGCTTTTTATAGATTTCAGCTATAGGAAAAAGTCTTGAATTGAATATCTTTGTCGTAATTTGGCATTCAGATGCTTTTTTTTACAGTTTGAAGGCAGGATTGCAGCTGAACAAAAGGATAGAAAAGGGTTGTTTGTGATGGGCCTTGAGACGGAGGTAGCTGGGTGGCATGAATGGAGGTGCCGACATACTCGGAGAGGCGGTTTTTATATGTTTTATGCCTGTTTGTTGGAACTTTAACACCGTGCATATCTTCATTTGGATGCATCTGATGATGGCGAAGTCGTGAGAGTCTTTGTCTGAAGAGCAGCAAACTGTTTGAAAGCAGGTTTTTTGCTTGACTGGCCCACTTCTGCAAATGGCCTCGACTTTCAGGGGAAGTTTTTTTTTATTAACTTACCACATTTGTTGTGTTTGTTGCATCAGCATTTATCCTGTGAGGGAACAACAAATGCAGTTTTTGATGTGCTGGAGCTGCTTCCGGGGCCATTAGAGGCTCTTATTTAATTTTGATGTCCTAATTTTAATGACCTACAGGAGTAAACAGCTGTGTTACACACTTTACTGCTGCCTCCTGGCTTTCAAACCAATAACAATAATAATAGTTTTGAGTTGCAAATGTATGAAAAGTAACAGCAAAAGGTTTAATTTTACCGTTTAAATGCACAAGAAGGTCCTCTCATGCCAGGCTGTCGTGTAGATTTGCTCTGTTTCAAACTGTTTGTTATTCCTGTTTGCAGCCTGTGAACACTCAAGCTCCATCTTCTTTCGTGTGCATCGTGCAGCACACATAAACCAATCTGTTCTTCTTATTCTCATTTAATGCTGCGGTACGATTTCAGCCATCTTATAAATCCACTGCAAACCAACCTGTGCAACAGGCGCCTGATAAACTTGACCACGACGACATGTTTGAGGTGTGCAGACTGAATGATGGTGAATCCTGTTTCCTGAGATGCGTCTTTAATATGTTTGCTGGTTGCCGTAACTCCTCCGTTTCTTTCCGGCACTGAGACCTCATCGGGCTCGACAAGTTCCGTTTAAGCTCGTTGTCCTTCAGTCAGTGTGGCGTCGATCGACGTGTCGCTCCAGCTGTGTTCTGACGATGATGGTGGTGTTTAAACCTGAGTTACTGTTGGATGAAGGCCGCTGTTCTTGGCCAATCAAAGGCATCACCATTATGCATTATGTACAGAGGTGGGTAGAGCAGCCAAAAATTGTACTCAAGTAAAAGTACCGTTACTTCAGAATAATATAACTCAAGTAAAAGTAAAAAGTAGTCATCCAAATAATTACTTGAGTAAGAGTAAAAAGGTGCTTCGTGAAAAAACTACTCAAGTACTGAGTAACTGTTGAGTAACGTCTGATTTATTTGTTAACACAAGCATTCAATCAGACAGACAAAAATACTAAATAATCATCTTTAGGCAAATTAGAGTTCATCCAATTGATAAAATAAATTAAAATGGATTAATTAATTATAAAATAGCTTAAATTAAAATAATCCAGACAAATTCAAGAACTTCAATAAAAAATAAGAGACTTATGAAATGTTTAAAACATATGTAAGCTGAAATGTGCGTTTGTTTTGGTTGACACAGAAGACACATAATGTAGCTGCTGTTTCTCACTCTTTGTAAGGTAAACATGCTTTCAGTATGAGGCCTCGTCTGTGTCTTCATTTCCCACCGTTGATTCTGACATTTTTCATCTGTTTCTTTGTTTGTTTGCTACGACCGCTAATGCTAAAGCTAACCCGTCCCACCGCTGAGATTGAGTATGGTCACGTGACCAGACTGCACGGCTACGTCTGATTGGTGGAACACAGTCAGGTGGTAGAGCCTTTGGCGGAAGTCTCTCTCTCTGTCAGAATAAAACATTAAAATGAGGCGTACGCGGGGGATAAAAATAATGAGGCGTAGAATACCAAAGAGGTAAGAAGAAAAGTAACCAGCTCATTGTAGCCTAATGTAGCGGAGTAAGAGGACAGTTTCTGCTGCACAAATCTACTCAAGTTAAAAGTAAAAAGTAAAGTGATTTAAAACTACTCCTAGAAGTATAATGTTTTCAAAAACATACTTAAATAAATGTAACTCGTTACTACCCACCTCTGGTTATCTGGGCTGTTGAAGCTCCCTCCCATTGAATCCCCATCATGTCCATCAAGCCAATCAAACCTCTGAACTGCTAACATCATAACAGACGGTTAGGAACTTCATTTTTCATGAGATGAGTTGTGTTCTTTTTCCAGAGATGTTTTATAGGCCCCACCAAGCAGCCCTGCTCAGTCTGCGGCAGTTACAGAAAGCTACTGCACTTAATTTACACGACTGTAGTCTGTTTGGATAAGAGCAGCTACTAAATTCTTAAAATAAACAGGAAATAAAATAATTGGAAGCGAATCTCGAGTGAATTTTGGTGAAATAAAACAACACATCCCACAGTTTGCATTAAGTTCAGCTGGACGGAGAAGAAAGGAACGGCAGTAAAAACAAATGGGAACACAGAGAATAAAATATGGAGAACAACAAAAAAACAGAATAAAATAGCATTTTCGCAGCACACAGCGGTGCCTGGTGAGCGTGGTTTATTTCCATAAACCTTGGCCGGAGCTCAAAATGTGACGGCCCGGCGGTGAATCCACACACGGCAGCTGTGGCGTGTTGATTGAGAGGGGAGCCGGGATAAAAGCTACGGCTCCTAATACTTACCAGCATCAATCTCCTGCATGGACAAACACGAGCAGCGGGACGTGCGGTCCCATACGTTGGCATGGATACAACCTTTCTGGGATCAATTTCCAGAGAGACTCAACGTTTATATAATCTAAGGGGAGACCTAAATTTTAAAAAACCAAAGGTCCGAACAAATATGAAAAGCATGTGCGTATCGAGCTGTGGGGTGACTTTGTGGAACAGTCTGGAGACAGAAATAAAACAAAGTGCAAATATAATTCTGTTTCAAAAAAAAAAAAAAAAGGTACAAAAATATATTTTTAAACAAATACATGGAAGAGGAAGGACGATGAGGGATAAATATATGAATAGAATAAGGTTAATTGTTATATTGTAATTCAATTCAATTCAATTCAATTCATTTTTATTTATATAGCGCCAAATACAACAAATGTCATCTCAAGGCACTTAGATAGTAAGTCCAATTCAAGCCAATTGGAATTCAATTAATTAATAATAATCATAATTCATAAAATAATCCAATTCGTTCATATAGAGCCAATTCAAAAACAATTTCCTAGCTAAGAAAACCAACAGATTGCACTGAAAACTTTTTGTTTTTCGGTCCAATCTCCCGGCCTGAGCGGCGTGCCTGAGGCGACTGTGGAGAGAAACGACTCCCTTTTAACAGGAAGAAACCTCTGGCAGAACCAGACTCAGGAAGGGTGGCCATCCGCCTCGACCAGCTGGGGTTTGAGAAGACAGAAAAAGGGGGGGGGGGCAGGGGGCCACCGCGACGGCGGCACTGTAACACCATTCAAAGGATATCTGTTGGAACAGGGAAACACGAGTTAATGACCACAATAATATCACATATACATAAAGAGAGTAAAGTGAGGAAAGGTGTGTCAGATGAGGCCCCCCAGCAGTCTAGGCCTATAGCAGCTTAACTATGGGATGTTTCAGGATCACCTGAGCCATCCCTAACTATAAGCTTTATCAAAAAGGAAAGTTTTAAGCCTGGTCTTAAAAGTGGAAAGGGTGTCTGCTTCCCGGACATTTACTGGCAGCTTATTCCACAATTGAGGGGCCTGATAACTGAAGGCTCTGCCTCCCATTCTACTTTTAGAAACTCTGGGAACCTCAAGTAAACCTGCAGTTTGGGAACGAAGTGCTCTGTTAGGAAAATATCTTACAATGAGATCTTTAAGATATGATGGAGCTCGGTCATTAAGAGCTTTATATGTGAGGAGAAGAATCTTAAATTCTATTCTGAATTTAACAGGGAGCCAATGAAGAGAAGCTAAAACTGGAGAAATATGATCTCTGCTGTTAGTTCTCGTCAAAACTCTGGCTGCAGCATTTTGGATCAACTGAAGGCTTTTCAGAGAATATGTAGGACAGCCCAATAATAAAGAATTACAGTAGTCCAATCTTGAAGTAACAAATGCATGAATTAGTTTTTCTGCATCACTCTGAGACAAGATGTTCCTGATTTTAACAATATTACGAAGGTGAAAGAAGGCAGTCCTAGAAACCTGTTTTATATGCGAGTCAAATGATAAGTTCTGGTCAAAAATAACTCCAAGGTTCCTCACTGTAGAACTAGAAGCCAAGGAAATACCATCTAGAGTAACTATATAGCTAGACAATTTCTCCCTGAAACGCTCAGGTCCAAAGATAACGACTTCAGTTTTGTCTGAATTTAGCAGCAGACAGTTCTGAGTCATCCAGGTCTTTATGTCTTTAAGACATGCTTGTAGTCTGACCAACCTATTGGGTTCATCTGGTTTTATAGATAAGTACAGCTGAGTATCATCAGCATAGCAATGGAAATTTATGCCATGCTGTCTAATAATGTTACCTAATGGAAGCATGTATAAAGTAAAAAGAATCGGTCCAAGCACAGAACCCTGGGGAACTCCATGACTTACTCTGGTGTGTGAGGAAGATTCTTCGTTTACAAGAACAAACTGAAATCTATCAGATAAATATGATTTAAACCAGCCTAATGCAGTTCCTTTAATCCCAATAACATGTTCAAGTCTGTGTAATAAGATACTGTGATCGACCGTATCAAATGCAGCACTGAGATCCAACAGGACAAGCACAGACACAAGTCCGCTATCAGAGGCTAAGAGGAGATCATTGGTAACTTTCAGCAGTGCAGTTTCTGTGCTATGATGCACTCTGAATCCTGACTGAAACTCTTCAAACAAATTATTTCTGTGTAAATGATCACAAAGCTGAGCTGCAACTATTTTTTCAAGAACTTTAGACATAAAAGGGAGATTGGATATAGGTCTATAATGAGCCAACACTTCTGAATCAAGAGTAGGTTTTTTAAGTAAAGGTTTAATTACAGCAACCTTAAAAGTCTGAGGTACATATCCTGTCAACAAAGACAGATTGATCAAATCCAATATGGAAGTGTCAATTAAGGGGAAAACCTCCTTGAACAGTCTGGTTGGGATTGGGTCTAAAACACAAGTTGATGGTTTAGAAGAGACTATTGCTGTTGTTAGTTCAGAGAGATCAACTGGGCAGAAGCCGTCTAAATACAAATCAGGTTCTAAAGATACTTCTAAAGCTGCTGTACTTGATGATACATCACTGATAATAGTGGGAAGGACTCCATCAATCTTCTCTCTGATAGAAACAATTTTATTAATAAAGAAGCTCATGAAATCATCACTGCTGAGAGTTAAAGGAATAACTGGCTCAGCAGAGCTCGGACTCTTAGTCAGACTGGCTACAGTGCTGAAAAGAAACCTGGGATTATTCTTATTCTCTTCTATCAATGATGAATAATAAGCAGTTCTAGCTTTACGAAGGGCTTTCTTATACATTGTTAAACTATCTTTCCAGACTAACTGAGACTCTTCTAAATTAGAGGAACGCCACTGTCTCTCCAGCTTTCTTGCAGTCTGCTTTAAAGCACGCAGCTGTGAATTATACCAAGGAGCCAACCTCTTCTGACTGATTACCTTCCTTTTCAGAGGGGCAACATTGTCCAGTGCTGTACGCATTGAAACTATAGTGCTGTCAACAAGAGAGTCAAATGCTGCTGGAGTAAAGTTTATGTAGTCGTCCTCTGTCATATCTGCACATGGCAGTGAAGAAAAGGATGATGGAATTAATTCTTTAAATCTGGTTACAGCATCCTCTGATAGACACCTTCTATATGTAAATTTCTTCTCAGAAACTGTATAGTCAAGTAATGTAAACTCAAAGGTTATCAGAAAATGGTCAGATAAGACAGGGTTATGAGGGAACACTGTTAACTGTTCACTCTCAATGCCATAAGTCAGAACAAGATCAAGGGTGTGATTAAGGCAGTGAGTCGGTCCGTGAACACTCTGAGAAAATCCAATAGAGTCTAATATAGAATTAAAGTTCATATTCAGGCAGTCATTTTCAACATCTACATGAATATTAAAGTCACCCACTACAATGACTTTATCTGTACTCAGCACTAACTGGGATAAAAACTCTGAGAATTCAGACAGAAACTCAGAATAAGGGCCAGGTGGACGATACACAACAACAAACACAAGAGGTTTCTGGGATTTCCACTTTGCGTGGGAAAAACTGAGAATCAGATATTCAAAAGAGCTCAAACTAATCTTGGGTCTGGGACTGATGAGTAACCCTGATCTGAAAATAGCTGCCACTCCTCCTCCTCTGCCTGTGGTTCGAGGAACGTGAACATTTAAACAGTCAGAGGGAGTTGCTTCATTAATGCTAACATGATCCTCCTGCTGCAGCCAGGTTTCTGTAAGACAAAATATATCAATATGATGATCACAAATCAACTCATTCACTAACAGAGACTTCGAAAGGAGAGATCTGATATTCAGCAAACCACATTTAATAGTTTGATGTTTTTGTTCAGTTAAAGTTTTTGTTTTAATAATTTCTTTTTGCACAAGAGGATTTGCTCCTTTTGTGTTAATTGATTGGGTGGGTAGCAGTAGGTGGGAAGCTGCAGAGAAGTGTGTAAGACTACAACTCTGCATCCTGGTCTGAACCCTGGGTTGTCATGTTTTAGGGTGGCAAATAAATTCATCCATATTTCTAGAAATGAGAGCTGCTCCTTCCAAAGTGGGATGGATGCCGTCTCTCCTCATCAGACCAGGTTTTCTCCAGAAAGATTGCCAATTATCTATGTAGCCCACGTTGTTTGCTGGACACCATCTAGACAACCAGCGATTGTAAGACGACATGCGGCTAAACATGTCATCACTGGTCAGATTTGGCAGGGGTCCAGAGAAAACTACGGAGTCCGACATTGTTTTGGCAAAATCACACACCGATGCAACATTAATTTTAGTGACCTCCGATTGGCGTAACCGGGTGTCATTAACGCCGACGTGAATAACTATTTTACCATATTTACGTTTATCCTTAGCCAGCAGTTTTAAATAGGATTCTATGTCGCCCGCTCTGGCCCCTGGAATGCATTTGACTATGGCCGCTGGTGCCTCTAATGCCACGTTTCTGACTATAGAGCTGCCAATTACCAGGGTTTTGTCCTCAGCGGGTGTGTCGCTGAGTGGGGAAAATCTGTTAGAAGCGTGGACAGGTCGATGGTGAACAACGGGCTTGACTTTAGAGCTATGCCTCTTCCTGACAGTCACCCAGCCACGATGTAATCCCGGCTGCTCGGGTTCTGCCTGGGGGCGGCTAATGGAGCTAGCTACGCTAGGTGGCTCCACACTGGCAAAAGGGGCCTGGCTCGCTATCGGTTGATTTTCAACAGTGCAGAGCCGAGCTTCCAATTCAGATAACCTCGCCTCCAAAACTACAAAAAGACTACATTTGTTACATGTACCATTATCGCTAAAGGAGGCAGAGGAGTAACTAAACATCTGACACACGGAGCAGGTGAAAGCAGGAGAAGGAGGAAGAGAACCGGTAGCCATGCTACGCTAGAGAACCAGACACACCGCTAAAAAGTGAGAATAAAGATTAAAGATCTGTAGGAGTGTGTTAGAACAGAACGGTAAGCTATAGAGTTTAACTATGCAAAATTGTGTAAGTTATAGATCGAAATAAAGTGATTATCAGTACTCCAAGCGGAGCAAGAAATTCCACAGTGCACGAGCAAGGTAACAGGAAGTGATGCAACACGTCTTACCGCAAAGCGTCACAGCGTCAGCAAAGCCTGTCATTAATTTGAATATGGTATATATGGTACATATTTATTTATGGGGATAGTTATATATATATTCATATTTACATTTATATTTACAAGGATATGTGTGTAGTATATATTTATTTTTGTGATTATATATTTATTTAGATATTTAGGAAGTGTATATATGCCATATATTTATATAGGTGTATTGTAGTTAGGATATTTACAAACTGAAGGGGTGGGAAACTAAAATAGTATTGTCCTTTTTCAAACAGAGTGCAGTGTTTTGTTATGTATTAGCACTTTATGTGCTTGAATTTTTTAATTTTTTTTATTTCTCTTTTTCTTTCTTTTGTATGTACAAATAGTTACATACATTTTCTTTTTTATACATGTTCAAAAATAAAAAATCGATCAAATAATGGGATTAGAAGATTTTTGGGTTGTCAGGCTGTGGGAACTAGTTTGGCTTCATTATCTGAACAGAGATGTGGCAAAAAGTCAGATCTTTTTGGAGTCTGAGATGTCCCATAATGCACCAGGCACTGATAAATAAACAGCTTGTAAAGGAGGTGGTGACCTGGCGTGACCTGTACGTTCTTTTTGATCCGTCCAACCGCGTCACATTTGATATATATTCAGTCTTCCATTGGATTGGATCCTCTGTTTCCCTTTCTCTCCCCACCAAGTTTCCCACTCCCTAATTCAATCACACACACCTCCACATAAGTACGCCGTCCCTCTGGTGAGTTATCCCCCACGGACCCCGCACTCTTTTACCCAAGATGCACTGTCCCACTGCGCGCCAGCCTTTTCATTGGCCAATAAAACAACCTGGAGCTTTATGGCTCCACCGATACCAAGTACATCAACTACAGAGACCAAGAAAAGGAGCGAACAGTGGTGGAAGAAAAACTGGGGGAATGGTGGAGATGGAGGCATTGAAAAGGGTGAAGGGGGAAATACTTGGAAAGAGAAAACGCTATTAAGAGTAATAAAACAGAAAAAAAGATGGAAAAGAGGAGAGTCAGAGAGAGAGAGTGGAAACCCATAAAAATATAGAGCCATTCATGGCTTATAAAATAACAGCCATCGATGTGCAAACCAAAACTGCAGCATAGATGAAATGGATGATATTTTATTGTTCCAGCCCCCTAAGCTCCAGCCTGTATAAATAGCTATTGATTCTCCATGTTTTATTCAGGCAGCCGGGCAAACTTTCCACGTCGGGGAGACGTCAGCTGCTCGTTGGAGGCGTTAAAGTCTCTGTGCTGCGTTTTAGGCTGCGTTTTCATCCAACTCTGAGTCTGAGAGGCGTTCAGGTGCCTGTGTGCTGGGTCAGGGCAGCCGAGTGTCGGGGGAAGTGAGACGGTGGTCTTAAAGCTGGAGATGAAAACACCCAGAAGGAGATGATTGTCCCCGCGGTCCGTCGTGTGGATAAAATCTTAGTTAAATGGTGGATTAAACTGCTTTTTTTTTTTTACAGCTCTTTTACTACAAGCAGCTGTATGTGGGTCCGAGATGCACGTTGGGGCATGCGCTGGACGCTGGAGCCGCGGCTCTGCCCACACGCACGATACCCTCTGCGTACGTACGAGCACATAATAACCCCAATGCGGAGGGGTTTTTGAAAATTTCTAGGGGGCGCCACTGAGCCATTATCTCCACCCACACACGATACCCTTTACATACGTACGAAATCTTCAGGGTGGACGTGTGTGCCAAGTTTCATGACCTTGCGATGATGATAAGGCTTTCAAATCACAAACACCATCACATGATTTTCACCGCCTGGCCATGCCCACACCGTTCAGAGCTCTCCATAGTTTTTTCCCCCCATGTCTTAAGAGTAACCTGGACAAGTTTGGAGCTGTTACCATTAAATCTGTAGGACGAGTTCAATCATATGCAAGGCGTGGAATCGGGAAAGATGCCACCAAAACGCACCTTCCATCCAATATGGCCGCCTTCCTGTGAACGTGGGACCACGGCGGCATGAGACTTTTTTGTGCATCTAGGCATGATGAAGGAGTGTACTGAATTTCGTCGTCCCATGTGAAACTAACCCCAATGCGGGGACCATTTTTAATCATCGTAGGGGGCGCTACAGAGTCAATGAGCGACTCCCAAAAAAGTAAAGTTTAAAAATATTCATGTCGTCGACTGGCAGGTGGTGCTTGCAAAATTTCATGAGTTTTCGAGCACCTTTTGCTAAGAATAAGAAGACGAAAGAATAAACCTTACAGATACAATAGGGTCCTTGCAGTTTCACTGCTCGGTCCCTAAAAACACTCCCAGAAAGAATTAAAAAGGTTTTTCTGCTTGTTGCAGTCTGACGACTTCAGGATATTTATGGAAAAACTTTGAAGGAAAGCTGCCAGATTAGGACATTTATACATGTGTGGCATCACTGTATGTTGCTCTGTACCTTCAATTCAGTTTTATTTATATAGCGCCAAATACAACAAATGTCATCTCAAGGCACTTAAATAATAAAGTCCAATTCAAGCCAATTGGAATTCAATTAATTGTAATCATGATTATTTTCAA
This sequence comes from Odontesthes bonariensis, assembly GCF_027942865.1. NCBI lineage: Eukaryota > Metazoa > Chordata > Actinopteri > Atheriniformes > Atherinopsidae > Odontesthes > Odontesthes bonariensis. The sequence goes on along the minus strand of NC_134508.1, from coordinate 8,790,148 downwards.
AATAATCCAATTCATTCATATAGAGCCAATTCAAAAACAATTTCCTAGCTAAGGAAACCAACAGATTGCACCGAAACTTGTCTTCAGTCCAATCTCCCGTCACACTGGATCATTCTGCTAGCTTATCCCAATGCTGGTGCACTGTGTGCTCGTTGTACTCACTTGAATAGTGGGACCATTTCTACACTAGTGTCTGATCAAACAACAAATATGCAAGCGAAGACACGACAGCCTCAGCTAGCTGGCAATCACTGGCATCAACACTGATGCTGCTTCCAATGGCTAATGGCTAACATTAACAGTTAGCGGGGTTACATGGCACTGAAAGGATCGGATTATTGGCTAAATTACAATAAGACTGAGTTATTAAGTGCATGTAGACACCTCACATCCATGTGACCCTGACCCCTTTTGTACGACCAACATGGGTGTTCTCTAAACTAGCTCCCCTACAGGTGACATGGGGTATTACACATCTTAGAATCATCTTTCATCAACAGGATACCTGAAATACACAAATGCAATGTGATTAAAAACTTTAATCTGATCTGACTAAACTAGTTCATCAGTCAGTGGGGTTACATGGCACTGAAAGAACCGGATTAATGGCTAAATTGCTGAGTTATTAAGTTCATGTAGACACCTTAGTCTGACTAAGAATGGGACCAGAGGTCCGTTTCACGTAGCAGGTTTAGTGAAAACTCTGAGTAGGTTAACCCTGAAATGAGGGAAACCCTGAGTTTTCCGTTCCACAAAGGGAGGTAACTCAACCCCGAGAAAGAGGGGTAACTCTAGCCCAGGGGTGTCAAACTGGTCCATGAAAGGGCCGTGTGGGTGCAGGTTTTTGTTCTAACCCTGCAGCAGCACAGCTGACTTGTTTCATTCAATCAACTGAACTGTCTGCACTGAAGGTCTTACCAGTTCAGTTGATTGAAGGAAACAAGTCAGCTGTGCTGTTGTAGGGTTGTAACAAAAACCTGCACCCACACGGCCCTTTCATGGACCAGTTTGACACCCCTGCTCTAGCCTGTTTCACAAAGAGAGGTAACTTAACCTCACGGTCAGTTACTGGAGTAACAGACTCTCTGAACCTAACCTGGTCGGGACCAGGTTTTATTCAAGAAACCTCGAGTTTCTTTCTATCTCCGCCCTCTTTCAGCCACACACGCCATTTGATTTCCTCATTCATTCAGTCAGCAGAGCGAGTTCTTCTACTTCTATAAGTCCATTAGGCACAGTAGGAGGCGACTTTTTTCACGAACATGTCCTTTTGACAACGATCCCGTGGATGAAGGTGCAGCCTTATTGCGCAGAGAAATAAATATTCGTCGGAGAGGGTTATCAGACCGCGCATAGATTTTTGCATTTACAGACAATTATCTTTTTGAGCGGCACCATCAGAATGTGTTGGGACAAAAGAAAAAAAAGACACAAAAGACAAATAAATATTTGTATGAATAGGCCTAAAAAAGACATATATAGGCCTGTTATATTTTATAAAGGCACTCGTGTCTTGGGGGTGGATTCCCTCCGGGGATTCCCTCAGCCACTGCCCTCCCGTTAGAGGTGGCCGTGCTGGGCAGCACCGGTTTTACGGGCATCTACCTTCTTTCTGTTGGCTCAGTAGAAGTCTGTGTGCATGGTTGTTTGTCTCGTTTGTCTCTGTGTGGCCCTGTGATGGACTGGCGGCCTGTCCAGGGTGTACCCCGCCTCTTGCCCATTGACCACTGGGATAGGCTCCAGCCCCCCCGCGACCCGACTGACGGATTCAGTGGTATAGATAATGGATGGATGGATGATATAGATGAGAAGACATAGTTTATGTGTGTGAAAACAGCATTGGGAATAAAATAACTGCACAGTCAAATAGCCACTTAATATTTATTTTACAGTGTAAAACATGATCAAAATGAGGTACCTCCATGCCGAGGTCTCACCTGTTTGAACAATGTTTTTATATTTCATCTTAAACTGCTGCCAAGAGCGCTTCTCCCCTGCGGGATTGCACCTAAATGAAATAAATGAATGGGCTACCATTCAAGCAGTTTCCCTATAATATTATTGTGATTGCAAAGGACTACATTTAAACTTACACTTTTGCTGCTGCAACGGTGTTGCACTTATTTCTAAAAACGTATTGAAACTCGCCGTATGAGCGCTTTAAGATTTCCAATTCGAGGTTGGTGAAAAACGTAGCCCCTCCTCTTCCCCGTTGCCAAGGTGACTCGTCGAATCGGGGCTCCATTGATGCTGGCTTTTTAAAGTTGTGGTGCACGCGTTAAACTCAAGGTGAACCTACTCAGAGTTGATTAACCTCACTCAAATCAGCATTTCTGGAACTGAAAACTCAGGGTTTTCTATCTCAGAGTAGATCAACTCAGAGATCAGGAATAGACTCAGAGTTGGTTGAACTTGCTACGTGAAACGGACCCCAGATCGGGTTACTCGCGATCGGATTAAGACCTCGAGATAACTGGGTTGAAAGTCACTCTAAACCTGCTTGTAGACGGTGAAGCACGTGGTGAATTGGACTTTGCGTTCTGCGCATGCTCGAGATTTTTTCCCGGGGTCGTGACCCTGAAGTCAAAGGAGACGATATTCCGGTTGTTGTCGCCGTCGGAAAGAAACAAACAACGCGATGGAGAATGCTCCGTTGGGCATCGCGTTTGTGCAACAAGCAGCTCATCACAGACCAAATGTAGAGGGACGTAGCTTCATCTTGCTCTGTGTTCTCCATCTTTCTCCAACGCCTGAGTTTGTAGTTGTTGTTGGTGGTGAAGAGGTCAACAGGAAGTGGCTCTATTAGCAACAGTTGGAATGGGTACAGCGCCACCTATCATACCAGGGTATGACACGCTTTGTGCCTCTTATCCGATTCATTCACCGCCATATATCCAAGGAGAATTACCCTCGCTCAGCTCAGTCTTATTGTAGTTTAGCCAATAATCCGATCCTTTCAGAGCCATGAAACCCTACTGATTAATTATCATTTTGAGCATCACTTCTCAGTTCAGAACCATCAAAGGTCAGAAAATGTTGTGTTTTTAGAGCAGAGACGACGAGGCTGTTGCTCAGTGTTATCGTTGTGAAACTTCCTGGTAGATCACACAGATCTAGTTTCTATATCTTCAACTCTGAAAAAGTAGGATATTTGCAGCCAGTGCTATAAATTAATTACTACTGCATCCGACATCTAGTGATAAGTAAGCCAAATCAGTCTGAGACGAATCCCCAAGAAAAGGAATTTATGAGTGTTCAGAGATACTGTGAATATTAGGGGTGGGCGAAAAAATCAATTCATGAACATATCGCGATTATTTTTATTTTTATTTTTTTTATGGGATGATTTTAAAAATCGATTTTTCTCCCCTGAATCGATTATATTACGTCCAGAAAAACTTAATTAATTCATTACATTAAGTTATGTTAAGACTAGCCCACATTTATGCTGTGTGGACGTTTCAATTCATTTTGTAACTGTAAACTTTATAAAAATGCCTCTTTTTGTCTCAGTTGAAATGAATGTCAGCTGCTGGACTGACCGACACAGACTGATGTGCGTTGTTTATGGTAACGACATTCATTCTGGAAGTTTGTGATTCAACTTGTTTGTTTTTTAAGGAGGAAGAAAATTGCAATTACTGGTTATATCGGATCGCAATACTTGTAGAATCGCAACTATCAAGAATCGTGATACAAATCGAATCGTGACCAAAGCATATCGTCCCACCCCTAGTAAATATCTGGCCCCAGTTTATCTGTTTATCAGGTGTTTCCACTCACAGAAACTGAACCTGTTTTTGCTTTGAGACCTCATCCATCCATCCAAATGTTAAATATCCCTCCTCGTGGTTGGAGCCGGTCTTTGTCCTCTTGTTTTCTCTCCCTTCTGCTGCCCATTTTCCTAACCCTCCTACATCCATGCAAGCGGTCACACGTTCACACATCAGCATTCACACATCAGCAGTGCAGCCTGCAGGCCCGGTGGAAGCGAGGCGCCCAGCTGTCACCGCTTTCGGATTCGAGGCCGTTAATGGAGCGACGATAGGGCCGCCTGACGTCCACGAGCGTGAAGTGCCGAGAAGGTCCTCGCTCCTCAAACACTCGGGCAAAGACTCGCTCTTCCAGCCTCACCAGATGCCCATTTTATGCAAACATCCATCTACTTCACTTGTTATCACTTTCATTTCGCTCTCTTGCTTTCTCTGCCTCATTTTCTCTCGTAAAGCTGTGTTCTCTGCCTCCACTTGGATTTTTTTCCCCAAAAAACTGCGGCTTTTGACACATTTTAAAAAGAAATAAACTGATAAATCAAACAATTTCTCTTTGTGAGAGAAATTTCAAGTGAGAGCTTGGATTCCTCACTGCATCATTCACAATAATGTTAATTCAGAGAGTGATTAACGGATGAAATCTTAAGAAAACACGAGATTTTCCAGACCCTAACCGAACCAAACGATGAGTGAGCAAAAAACAGAATAAAATGTAGCTCACAAGGATGAAAGCCTGCTGCGTTAATGGAAAAATGAAATGGAAATAAAGCAATTGGCCCTGTTTCTGTCATGCTGTCAAGTGAATTCAAGGCCACTAATTCTACCCTGAATAAACTCAATCACCTGGTGTCATTAGATGCTGGTACGGGCTACATTTAGCGTTTGTCCTCTACTCACGGGCTGCTGGAATGTAATATACGACGACATATTCAGGCGCCTTTCAGGTCAAAGCGTAATGGCCGCCTTAAGCCTCGAGAAGAGCAAACTGTGGATTGTTCATGTGATTGCTTCATGGAAATGAAACGACCGTAACTGGAGCCTGAGGCAGGACTCATACCTACAATTGTGTCCATATGTTGGGGACATTTTATCCCAAAATAAAACACTTTGACCCTCAAATCTGGTGAAAAAAAGATTCAGTTTTCATCCCAAGTGCGATTCAAATGGTTGTAAATGTAGATTCACTGGTTTTCACCTCGTTTCCACGTTTTATTGCCTTCTGTTTTATCACGTTTGACGCTGTGAACCAGAAAGATATCCTCGAGCTCCAAAACACAGACACGGGCGCAAAGTGCTGAAATGTGTTTTGTGGTTGAAATGCTGTTAATCTGCTTTCCCCCACCAGTCAATATTCTTTTGTGCTGACTGTCATTCACAGTGACAGCCGTCCTCCGGTGTTTTTCGCCGTGTGCAGACATCGACGGTGGAAACTCGCCAGTAGCAACGCTGCCACAGACATCGACAGTTCTCTTAACAAGAACTATTGAAGAGTTTAGTGGTTGTGGGTCAATTTGCTCAATTTGCTTTAGTCTCAGTGTGGAAATCATGTGGAGACACAAAGACCAAAGAGAACATCACTTCCAAGTCCAAAGGTTGCTCAGCCTCGCATTTAACAGACAATTTAATAACTCAGGATCAATATGATGGATTTGCTTTTATTTGACAGCTCGAGGTGACTCTGGGTCAAACTCTGAAGCTCGCTGTTTGCTTTGGGAAGGAAATTCAAACGAAATATTAAACGTGTGTTGAACTCCATGCCCTATCGTGTCAGTTTGGCTTAACTAAAGTCCTTTTTCAATCAAGGACTCTTTTTAAACTTTATATTATGGATACTTGTAGTTTTAAATGTTTTAAATTGAGTTAAAAGAAGAAAATGTGCTGTATTTGGCCTCATAATATTAAAAAAGTAGGTGCTGAGTTTGCCCTCCAAGCTGCTCCAGCTGGTCTCTCTAAATGAATTTAAACATTCCAGATGTGGAAACATCTGACTGTAAGTGTGATGATTGCTGCCTTTATGGTTTTTATAGCGGTTAAATACAGTGGAACCGACCAGTCAGAGCAGACTTTTTAAAGTAAAATTAGTCTTTATAGATCACAAGATCTAAACTGGGTTCAACGACCACAGATCTATTCAACAAAAAAAGGGGATTCAAAGTGCTTTATGGGAAATATAAAGGCATTAAAAACGTGAGAGAGAGAGAAAAAGAGTTGGAAGTTATCAATGAAAGTGTGTCAGTTCAGTTAAATCAACTCATTAAATGCAGAGGTAAACAGCAAAGTCTTAAGAGTTGATGGTAGCCTGCAGTTATCTGAGAGTTTGTTCCACATATGTGGCCCATTAAAAACAGAAAGCAGCTTCTCTGTGTAGGGATGGGAATTGTTAAGAATGTAGCAATTCCGATTCCATTATCGATATCGATATGGTTCCTTATCGATTCTCTTATCGATTCTCACCCAGTTATATAAATGGTAAAAATGGCTTTGGTTGCAGTGACTTTAATTTCAAGTATGCACCAACATTTTGCACTCAAAGCTTAAGCTGAAAAACAGGAACTTTTTCAAATGAACATCGTGACATAAAATACAATGGCAATGAACAACTTTTGCACATCAACAGTTTTTGTGCAAAAATTTTTTGCATGTTTGCCTTTTCAGGAAGATACGAGACCTTTCAGGACTTAAAGGGATAGTTCGCCTCTTTTGACATGAAGCTGTATGACATCCCATATTAGCAATATCATTTATGAACATTTTCTTACCCCCTGCTGTGTCCTGTGAGCCGAGTTCCGGCCTCGTTTTGGCGTTGACAAAGGTAGTCCGGCTAGTTGGCTGGGGTTTAAAAAATAAAGTGTTTTGCTTCTCAAAACAATATGCGATCAGAAGAGTAATTTTAACACTCTGGGGTCTAATGCCCACCGGTGGGCATTTTTGACACATCTCCAAAAACACATCTGTAACTGTGAGTTTTTGTCATTCAAACATATAAGTGACACCATTAAAAACCTTGAAACTTCTAGTTTTCAAATATATATATTTTAAAATAAATGATATAGCTGGCCCTTTTTAAACAGAGTGAACAGAAATCTTTGGATTTTCTGTAGTCTCAGACTGCAGCAGCTTCCTAGGCCACACCTATCGCTATTCACATGTAAAGTACCAGGTGATTGTGTGGCTATTCACAGGTGAGAACACGCCCCATTCAGCCAGCATGTGGGGGAAGGCAGCAATGTCCTGCCAGTGACAGACAATTATCACATGGAGAGTGACAGGGGGGTGGGGGGAATCAGGGGTGTTACACACCCATCTAATTAGTAGTCAACTCTCAGAGACAATGCCTGGAGTTACAATTACTTTTTTACAGTTTGTGTGAAAACAAAAAAACATTTCTGACTGCACTTTTTACTTTTATGCAGCCAACACACTTGTTTACAAGGTTCAACCTTCAAAAGTCTTGGCTAGATATATTTATAGTGTGTTTTCTTGCACTGTTTGAAGACCTCTAAAACTTGTTTTTTTTGTACAGTTGTGTTTCCCCTCAATTTAAATAAAACTTGTTTGTATTAGATTCACTTCACTCTCATATTGTTTTTTGTTAGGCTTTTCAGAATACAACCATATGTGTCACTTTAGCATAGATGTTTACAGTTAGTTGAAATACTTGAAAATGTCAAGGTGGTGACAACTGCCTCAAAGTCTCTGAAAAGGCCTTAGACCCCAGAGGGTTAATTAATAAATTAATTTAATTACTTTCATCAACGCCAAAACGAGGCTGGAACTCGGCTCACAGGACGCAGCAGGGGGTAAGAAAATGTCCATAAATGATGTTGCTGATATGGGATGTCATACAGCTTGATGTCAAAAGAGGCGAACTATCCCTTTAAGGTGTCTCCAGCTGTGGAGAACATCCTCTCAGATGGAGGATGCTTGGACACAGAGATACTTCTCAGCTAAAGATGATAACATTGGCAATGTGTCCCTTTTCTGGCCCTAGTCTTGTCCTTTTTGATGAAATATAACCAAACTTTGGAGCGCTTCTGCCTCGATGCCATGTTGGAAACGTAACAAAATACGAAGCGTGCACGTCATCATGCAGATGCATCAGACGTTAGCAGAACCTATAAACGGGGTCGTTAGCCAGGCGGATGAACGATACCATGGAATCGATCTACTGGTAGCCGGTTTTTAATTATTCCCATCCCTGTCTCTGTGTTTGGTTTGACTCTGGGGACAGAAAGCAAACCTGAAGATTCATAACGTACCAGAAGAGCTGAGATGAAACCATTTAAAGCTTCTATAAAGCAGCTGAGGTAATTTAAAATCAAGATGTCAGGAACTGGAGCGATTTGATCCACTTTGGTCCTTTCATCCTTAAAATACTCCTCAGGTGAAAGTGGACTGGCTTCATAACTGACTTGATACGGCTGTGGAAGTTCATAATGTCCATAATGACCCAGATTTCTGGCCTGGTTTGTGGTTTTTAGCATTAGAGGTTGAAGTTGAGCTCACATTTTGAACCATTCTGCTTTGGTCTGACCTCTTGTTTGTCTCTCTGTGCCTGAAAGAAACTCTGGGTCATCCAGTTCTTTATCTGTTCAAGGCACCCAAGGATAAATGGGATAACCAACTGTACTCCTTCTTGTCTGCCTTCAGATTACCTACAAGGCCCTGAGCTCACTGGACCCGAGTGCTGATCTGACAACCCAGAGGGGTCGAGTGTTCAAGCTGAAGAATGAAACCCACCATCTGTTCGTGGGCCTGTACCCTGGAACCACGTACTTCTTCACCCTCAAAGCCTCCACCAACAAGGGCTTCGGTCCACCCGTCACCACCCGCATAACCACAAAGATAGCAGGTAAACGTGGGCGCTCGTTTGGTTTATTCTTTTGTTTCTGGTGCCGTTCGTTTGATCTTTTTCTCTTTAATGACTGAAAGACGCTGTGACGGAGCCTTGATTTTCACAATAAGTCAGTCAGTTTTTCTGTGAATGTGTCAGTCTGTGTTTTTGTTTGCGTCTCTCTTTGTCTGTCTGAGTGACCGTTTTTTTTTTTTTTGACATTCTCTCTCCATTTGCAATCCTGTTTATATCGGCTGCATCGGTCCACAGAAAATGTCAGAGGCACCGCCAAAAAAGGAACATTTTACTTTTGTCTCAAGAGCTCTGAAATGCCAGTTTTTTTTCTTATTGGTGAACAAGAAAAGCTCTTCATGCCTATTCCCACTGTTTGGAGAAGAGTGTCCTTTTGTTGTTTTAATGACAGAATGACTGATACGAAACAAAAACCCTTCACTGTCTCTCTTTGTGTATCCCTCTTTGCCCTTTTCATCTGACTCGCCCTGTCTATTCTTTCTTTGAGCTGCTTTTCCTTTTTCTCTTTCCTCCCTTCAGTTTCTCAGCTTCTTTTCTTCTCCCTTGTTTTGTTTCTTCGTCTTCCTCCACCGTTTTTTGTTCCATTCTTCTTTAATGACTCCAACCCTTATTCTGGTTCTGGCTGTCGCTGTGGCTAATTTCTCCTCATTGAGACAATTGTGACCTTTTTTTTTTTTTTTTTTTTCTTATCAGCGATCACAGCAGCTAAAAAAACAGACCACCACTCTCTTTATTGCTCCATGCAAAAAGCTTCACTGGACATTCATTTATGGGTTAACGAGCCTGCATCAGATATTGGGGGAACAGGTGAACCTACCGATGAGAAAAGTGGACGGAATAGCAGCAATCCCAGTGAGTTTGTGCAGAGGATCTGGGGCCAATACATACTTCAAAACCAAAGAAAAAACCTATATATGTCAGGTCCATAACTCTTAGCATCCACTTGAACCCCTTATTTTCCACTCTGCTTATTGGCAGCAGGTCTTTAGCAGCACAATAAGCTGCATCTGTAACATCACGATGTCTCTCAGACTTTGTGTCACACGGCGCTGGATAAAGCAGACTCTGTGGTCGGTCTTCTGCTGCTGCTGCACAGGCGCTGTTATCGGGGGAAGATTAGCACTTGTTCCGGACTGTGTTGGGAACAGTTAGCATTCGCTGTGCTCCAATGGGTGGCGCTGCTCCAGGTGATGAAACAGATTACCGTTTTTTTTTTTCCGGACTACAAGTCGCATCAGTCAAAAAATGCGTCATGAAGAGGATAAAAACATATATATATCTATGTCTATTGATGTAGATATATAGATTTATATATACATATATAAGTCGGAGGACCAGCCAAACTATGAAAAAAAAAGTGCGACTTATACTCCAGCAAATACGGTAGCGGTATTCCCCGTCTTTGTCGGAACATGTGCTCGATATTCGCAGTGCACGCTACTCTGTTTGGTGTCAGACTTAAAAAAAACCCAAAATACCTCCACACCACCGAACTTTTCGGGCCCTTCTTATCAACGATGTCATCAATGATGTCATCCCTTACGCCTTGGGCTGCATCTTCTGTCGTTTCTTCAGAGGGGGCACTCGTTTTCTGTTTTTATGCAGCTGCTGCAGCACAAACAAACACGCCACGGCTAGCTGCTGGCATGGCTCTATTCCAGCCACCTGATTGGTTCAGCGCGGCGCAACTCTCGTTGTCATTGGCTGTTTGTGTTGTCTGTCAAACGATGGATGAATGGAATCTATGAAAAAGTATATCGACCATGTTTCATATCTCTATCGAGGAAAAGTTATTCCTCGATATCGTTTTATCGCCCAGCCCTGCCTACAAATAGACTGAAAAGGTACAATAAAATGTTTGGCGGGTGGTGGTATATCACCATCCCCGCATCTAAGAATGTGCACCAAGCATCTTTACGCTACCCTGTTAACTTAAACACAAGGAAGATGGAAGATCGTGGAGCCTGTAGACCTTCTGAAAGTCTGCTTAAAGATGTGTGCTAACCCTACTGGTACCATCACAGGGGCATTAAGTGATGCACACCATAGCTAAAGTGATCCCAGATATGTTTGACTACAAGTTGAACAATGGAAACTGCAGCAAGGATATAGACAGAGCTAGGATCCAGACTGATAAACACGTGATGGCAAACCAACTGGACATTGTGGAGGTCGACAGACTTGCAGAAGAAGGCGGCAGGAGTGACGGATGCAGCAACATCGAGAAGCTCAAAACTACCAAGTGCCGAAGGAGGATGTGGGAAAAGTGAAAGCAACATGGGTACCAGTGGTAATCAGAGCTCTTGGTGCTGTGACTGGGGAGAGCAGCCCCAACAGATTCCAAGAACAACATCGGAGATCTATGAACAGAAGAGTGCCGTCCTAGGAACATCTAGGAGACTGCGTAGAACCCCAACACTATCAGTTAAATCAATGATCAATTTAATACTATCTGCTTTTTTTTTTTAAATAAACCAGAATGTGATAAAGTAAAGATGCTACTCATCACACCTTGGGGATTCAACTTATGTCTAAATTAGCAATTGAATGATGAGTTCTTGCTGTTAAGCCCTCATTGAACTACAATCCAAAGTTCCATCAGAAGGTTACAAGCGTTGTCCTTCCTGTCAACACCCAGAGTGATTTTTAGAATGACCTTTCTGCCGATATTACTCTCCTCTATGGCCCCTACTGATCTTAACATGTTGCTAAGAGTGAGGAAAAAACCCACTCACGTGAAAGATATCTCTCCTTTCAAATGTCACGCCATCCCTAATCCTCATTATCTCATCCAGGGCCCAAAGGACGCAGGGATTTAAATTAAATGCTGTAGACAGATAGAGATGGATGGTCAGAGGAGGAGAAGGGGGGGTTAGACCGTGTTAATAACCTACATGTCGTACCAATCACGGCATATGTGTTGATGTTTTACTCAAACGGGAATTTATTCTGCACCTCCGATGTGAGGGCAGGACTGATGTGAAATTAAAAACCTGAATGTCTGTCAGGCCCTTACTGGACCTTTCATTTTGTTTTCCTTTGAAAATTACACAGAAATACGACCAGAATGTTTCTTTATGGAAGTCAAATTTGATGGATTTGCAACCTTTAGTAAACCTCTGGTTTTGAGCCGTAAGTTACTTTCAAGAATTCCCCGTCTTTGAATTTTAAGATCTGAAAATGTGTCGTTTCAGCCCCCATGATGCCAGAAAATGAGTCGGAAACTCCACTCAATGAGACGGAGACGACTATCACCATCCTTCTGAAGCCTGCCCAATCCCGCGGGGCACCTATCAGGTAATTTCTTAACAATGTCCTATTAATATTTTAATTTTTTACCCTTAATTCTAGTTTTTTACCCTTTCTTTCTTCACCCTATTGTTACCTCTACTTAAAGTCATCACGTCCATTTAATCTCATGCTCCTTCATCTCTTTCCACCCACTTTCCTCATGTTCCTCAAGGGGCTCTTTCACAGCCATTAAAGTCAGTAACACATATAAGTCCAATTTGTATGCAAAGGAACTCGGGGAATGAGGAACCAGTGAAACTTACCATTAGTCACTTGTGTTTTTTAGCTTTTTAGCTGCTGCTTTATGAAGATGGAACTTTTTTGTGGTCACTGGAAATCTTCCTGCTTTAAATCCAGGTTTCCCAGCAAACAACATAAGTTATAAGAATAAAAGAAATACCTATAAAACACAGATAAGCCCTTTTCATACATGAGAAATGTCTTCTTCAATCTGTTCAAATGATTCAGTAAATGTTCCTTCCGCTTGGAGAGCCACCGTTTTGGTGCCAATTCTTTATTTGTAAAACGGTTTAAACAGCTCCATTATCAACTTAAAAAGGTTATCTGTCAGATTCCTCTGAACAGCTGCTGAGGAGCAAAATTCATTTGTGTTACTGAGTGTTTGTCCGTTAGTGCGACTGCATTAGCTCAGACTTTCTGTGTTAGAAACTATATGTATATGTTATTAGGGCCAACTAGTCAGATAACTGCGTGGAAATGTTACAGAAAATCTGTTACCAGTGATAATGGTGCCAATATGTACATTTGTATATATTGTTATTTTTAATCACACCACCTTAAGTGGTGCTGGAAAATTGCCCTTTTCTTTTAGGGTTGAGGCCCATTACAGTTTTAAACAATAACCAGGGTTTCCTCTGTCACCTTGAGAGGAGGGTTGCCCCATTTGTGGGTTTGGTTAGGTTTAGGGCAAAAGGTCAAGGCAAGGCCATAGATAAGCCTTTATAGCCAAAGAGGACTCACTTAAGGGGTTCAGAGTGGTTAGGTTTAGGTAACAGGCCGGGCAAGGGCCTGAGTTAAAAGAGGATTCCGACATGCGGGTTCAAGGAGGTTAGGGTTAGAAAAAGAGTTCAAGCGTAAGGGGATTCAGTCGTACTCGAGAGTACTCGACTAAATGAAAATTAGGACTATCTGAAGCTTTTCTCATTTAGCCCTTTTTGGATAAGTGGTGTCCAGTTTAGCAAACCAAACCTTCTCAGCCCTCCTTCTTTGGGGGGCTGCCACCTGGGGTTGGCCAAAAATATCCAAAATGAGCTGCCTAAATGTTAAGAGCTCATCCCTACTGAAAATGATGGGGTTAGCGTACACAATCATGCAAAAAACACACGCACAACATTACCAGCAAGCGCAGTACCGGGGCAGCCATCCGCTGCGCCATCAGTCTTTTCAACATCTGGAGCGGACTTATGATCCTGGTAGCCGAGCAGGAGAAGCCTGTTGTTTTCTGCCGTCTCTTTACCAGGAAATAAAGTGCTATGAAGTCACCCTCATCTCATCCTCTTATCCGGCTTACATCAAGCAGACTTTCATGTGCAGAAACTGTTCCTCGTAGTTCATAAGCAGACTCTTAGACGCTCTTACGCAGCCGGTTAATGGCAGCCAGTCATGTCTCTTTAGCGTAACTTTATCAAACACACTCGAGCTTCAATCCTTCCAGCCGGCAGCTCACTGTACTCACTTGTTTAAAACAAAACCCAGCTGATTTACTTCTTCTGCTTCTCTCACATTTCCAACCAGCGTGTTTTTTAATTAAAAGTTCACTTTGAACATGTGATCTCATCCATTTAATTGTCATATGGGAGAACATTATTCTCGCTTGCCTTTAGGGAAATAACAGCTACTACCAGACTGCGTCGAGCATATACATCACTTCAATTTGGACTCGGGGAAATGGAATTGTGCAATTTGACTGTGGGTCGGTGGTTTAGTGTTAATTTCTGTGAATCCCATGCTATACATCACCATTAACCACTAACACATGGCGAATATATCTTCTTTTAGATTATCTCTCTTTATCAGCCCGAGATGAGCACCTTAATGTGTTTTCTTATTTGTGTTTTGTGCAAGTATATGATGTCTTATGAGTCAACAGATGTACACTGAGGGAAAAGTCATCTGCTGGTTAATATGCACGCAAACTCTTTTGCTGAAATTGTGTTTTATGTTTTATTTGGACACCTGATGCTCAGGAGCTCAGATAAGAAATGTTTTCCCAAAATGGCAAAGCTGAGAGGAGCAGCTGTGACGTGCACTCTCAACATGTACACACTCTAATGCAAGCGTGCACACAACCACATGAATCTGAAAAGGTGAACAGTGGCTGTCGATGGACAGATTTAGTTTGAGATACACTTTAATAGTTCAACATATTAAAAGTAGAGCTAGATATGAAATCAGTGACCCCAAACCTGGTATTAAAATCACCAAGTGCTTTACAACAAAATGTTAGAGCATAACAACAAAAAAATAACCAAAAATCAAGTATAAAAAGTTGAGATTTAGCTGCTTTTCAGAGGGAGATGAAAAAAGCCCTGTCTCCTTCTCAGCCTTTTGTGATGCAGGCCCTGATCACATGACCTCAGCAACCTGCTGGGGATGCATGGAGGTAAAAAGTACTCTGAAGTGTGCTGGCCTCTGTCCTGCAGAGCTCTAAAAGTCTAAAACCAGTAAGGTGGACTCTGAAGTTAATGGGAGGCAGTGCAGCCGAATTGGCAACGGTGTGACACGTGGATACTTAGAGGCAGAGGTGGGTAGAGTAGCCAAAAAATTGTACTCAAGTAAAAGTACCGTTACTTCAGAATAATATGACTCAAGTAAAAGTAAAAAGTAGTCATCCAAATAATTACTTAGGAAATGTTTAAAACATATGTAACCCATATGTAACCTAAAAACAAACATTCACCTATCCATGGGGGGGGGACAATGTATTTAGGAAACTTACCGCTACATGTTTCCTCAAGTTAGATGTTGAGTTTCTGCTGAAATGTGCGTTTGTTTTGGTTGACACAGAAGACACATAATGTAGCTGCTGTTTCTCACTCTTTGTAAGGTAAACATGCTTTCAGTATGAGGCCTCGTCTGTGTTTTCATTTCCCACCGTTGATTCTGACATTTTTCATCTGTTTCTTTGTTTGTTTGCTACGACTGCTAATGCTAAAGCTAACCCGTCCGGCCGCTGAGATTGAGTATGGTCACGTGACCAGACTGCACGGCTACGTCTGATTGGTGGGACACAGTCAGGTGGTAGAGCCTTTGGTGGAAGTCTCTCTCTCTCTGTCAGAATAAAACATTAAAATGAGGCGTACGCGGGGGGATAAAAATAATGAGGCGTAGAATACCAAAGAGGTAAGAAGAAAAGTAACCAGCTCATTGTAGCCTAATGAGTAAGAGGACAGTTTCTTCTGCACAAATCTACTCAAGTAAAAGTAAACAGTATAGTGGTTTAAAACTACTCCTGGAAGTATAGTTTTTTTCAAAAACTTACTCAAGTAAATGTAATGGAGTAAATGTAACCCGTTACTACCCACCTCTGCTTAGAGGATTTAGTTTGAAGCCTCTCAGCAACGTTCTGAACAAGTGAACAAAGAGTTACAATAATTCAGACGTGATGAAATAAATGCGTGATGAAATAAATGCATGAATAACAATTCCCAGTTCAGAGTGACGCAGTGAGACTTCACTTTGCAATATTTCTTAAGTGATAAAACCAAGAGCGAACCAGAGATTTGACATGATAGAGTCTAAGCATCAATGCAAGATTAAGAGAGCTGTATAACTGTATGTCATCCGCATTGCTGTGATAGGAAATGTTCTTAAAAAGAGCTCAAAGGCAGCAGACGACCGAAACCGTAAAGGCCCCAAAATGGAACCCTGTGGCACACCGTCGACAGGAGAGTGGAAGAGGACCTGTACTTAGAAGCAGCCACAGATGATGATCATTCAGATAAATATGACAGTAACCACCCAAAAGCTGACCCCAGTACACCTACCCAGCATCTCAGCCTGTCGAGTATGGTCGCGATGGTCAACGGTATCAAAGGCGGAACATTCTCCCGCATCACTTTGCATGAAAAATGTCACTGGAGACGCTAATTACAGCCTAAATATATCCAAAACAACTGGAATAAAGTAAAATATCTTTAGTTTCTGAAACTTTTAGCAAAGGTTGTAAATATCACAAAGAAGAAGCACAATAACAGACACGTATGTTTGAAAACATACGCACACACGGGGTTGGTTCTTTTCTCCATATATTAGGATCATTGTGCAGCCTGTGAAAGCCATTAATTTGGAATGGATATTTGGCCAGAAAGGCAGAAATGGCAAAGAGAGTGACATCAAGAGTGCAGGAGAGACTCATCTTTGGTCATCAGCAATTATTTTTTATGAAAGCTGCCAAACGGGAACTGGGGATAATTGGCTGCGGCTCCCCCTTCACAGAAACATACATTTCCCTAATTGCATATAATTGTGAAGTGAGTTCTTGGCGTGGAGGATGGAGGTAATTGCAGAGGGCCGCTGCGTTTGTCCTGACCGCTGAAGGAGCCCTCAACCACTAAAGCCTTTCAGAGCATAATGGAAACGCAAAGACAGACACACGAACCTCCATTTGAGTGTATAAAACACATATTTACACGCGTGTTTGAATACACACAAGCATAGACACACCTGCTGAAGCTAATACAATGAAGCTAACCTGCTGAAGTAAATCCTTTCACACACTTATGTTTGATTCATACCGCGTTGCTGAGTCGGCACAATGCATGATCTGTTGGGTACTTAAGAAGTTTGCTTCCAAAAAAACATCCAACTTGTTCTTCCAAGTGACCTCTGGAAGAAATGATCCTCCCCTGCATTTCTCTAAGGATTCTTTATAGTTCTCAGCTCTCTCTGGCTAACTTTTAATTTGTTGCCAAATTATATAAAGCACTTTTGAGATTAAAACTCTTAAAGTGGCATCACGGGGATGCCAAACGCACTCATTTGTATGTAACATGCTCCATTTCACAGCATCTGTCTCGACTGTGTTGATTCAAACCTTGAAATTTCCCTGTTAAATCTGAATCTGAAGCCGTTATAGCCAAAGAGGACTCACTTAAGGGGTTCAGGGTGGTTAGGTTTAGGACAAAAGGTCAAGGCAAGGCCATGAATAAGCCTTTATAGCCAAAGAGGACTCACTTAAGGGAGCTCGGAAAGGTTAGGTTTTTAGGCTAAAGCTCAAGGCAAGGCCATAAATAAGCCTTTATAGCCAAAGAGGACTCACTTAAAGGGTTCAGAGTGGTTAGGTTTAGGGCAAAAGGTTTGCCACCTCTGAAAGGAGATAAAAAGGTTAACAGATACGGCATCTTTTAAGAAAACCTTTTTTCCGTACCGTTTTTGCAGCTCTTACCAGCTCGTCGTGAAGGAGGAGCGCAAATCTAAAACTCGCCGCGCCGCCTCTGAAGCTCCCGAGTGTTTTTCTGCGCCCGTCAGCTTCCGCAACGCCTCCGTCTTGGACTCGGCGTACTACATCGCCGCCGAGCTGCCGCCGTCCAGCCTCACGGTGGTGCAGCCCTTCACGGTCGGGGACAACAAGAGCTACGGTGGTTTCTGGAATCCACCGCTGTCGCCTGCAAAGAGCTACAGCATCTACTACCAGGCCATGAGCAGAGCCAATGGGGTGAGTCTCCAAGATTTTTTTTAGGGGTCATTTAGCTCCATGAGATGAATTGGGGAAAGAGGTATTGTTATTTAGCCATGAAACAGTTTAAACATGTCCACTTTTCTTCCTGAAAGCTTATATCTGATGTAATTAGAACATTTTCTGACTTTTCCTGCCCCCAGGGTGTACTTTAAAAACACTGTGGCAGACTTTTAGCCAGATTCTATCACCCAATTAGTCTACAATTCACTTTCAAGGTGAACAGACGGAGCTTTATCACCTTTCATCTGGGCTGACGGAACTTAAAAAAAAAAAAAAACGTTTAAATCAACAGTGGAAACTAAAAGAAAAGAATTCTTGCTCTCTCAGCTCAAAGTGTCGGCTGATCTTAAGGGAGAGATAATCCATTGTTCCCACTTTAAAAGTCTTTGATGGCTGCTGGGGGTTTTAAATGTAAAGCAGCAGCTGTTTGAATGCCCGTCAACAGGGAAAATTAAAAGTTGCTTTGGGTCATAACTAGGGCTGGGCAACGATTAAAATTTTTAATCTAATTAATCACATGATTTCCCTGATTAATCGCATTTGTATGGAAAATCCAAAAATGAATCCAAAAGTAGTGTTTAGCTTTTAGCATTTAGTTTTATTTTAAATGTGCTGCCATATGAATGAAAGTGCCATAACATTTGTTGTGCAAACACACTTTTAACATCAGCATCTTTCTGTAGTTTTTATGTAGAAGCCTCGCTCCACTGTCTGTTTCCTTGAATGACTTGCTGCTATCAGTTGTGTGTTTGCCTTTAAGTGATATTTTAGACTGGAACTACTACGCTGAGAAGACAATTCAACTTGGCAGAGTTTACAGATGACTTTGGTTCTGTCGACTTCGCCGTCTGGAAGAACTTAAAGGATAAGACCGGTTTTTTGACATTGGGCCCTTGATTTCACATTATAACATGATGTTCTACTCACCCCTGCGTGTTGTTGAACATTTGGAGCTGTTCCGAAGATATTCGCGAGGCGTCTGGCTGCTCTCTTGAGATATTCGGCCATGAAACGGTTTCCTATGGGCAAGCTTATACAGGCACAAACTATGCTGTTTATAATTTATTAATTACTCTACACTAGCACTGATAATGTGGAGGTGCGTCGCTTACTTAAAAAAATCCGGGTTATTGTAATTTTGATTTTTTTTTTGTCGTAAAGTGGGTGTTACTGACGTCCTCGTCGTGCTACTGCCACAGACAGCCCACAGACCTGCTGCCTATTTATTCATTCGGCTAAAATTCAAAATTAGTAACCCGGATTTTTTTAAGTAAGCGACGCACCTCCACGTTATCAGTGCTAGTGTACAGTAATTAATAAATTATAAACAGCATAGTTTGTGCCTGTATAAGCTTGCCCATAGGAAACCGTTTCATGGCCGAATATCTCAAGAGAGCAGCCAGACGCCTCGCGAATATCTTCGGAACAGCTCCAAATGACCAACAACAAGCAGGGGTGAGTAGAACATCATGTTATAATGTGAAATCAAGGGCCCAATGTCAAAAAAATCCTTAAAAATGAAAATGGCCGAGTAAAAGTTCCGTACCCTTCTCCATGTTTGGTGGATCCGCCGATTACTATCTTTTCCGGTTCCGCAGCAGACAGCAACAGACTTTTACAATATTAACATAAATAATAAAACAGGGCTGCTGCATG
The DNA here is from genome assembly GCF_027942865.1 of Odontesthes bonariensis. Lineage (NCBI taxonomy): Eukaryota > Metazoa > Chordata > Actinopteri > Atheriniformes > Atherinopsidae > Odontesthes > Odontesthes bonariensis. Next base: position 8,770,860 of record NC_134508.1, on the reverse strand, counting down.
TTGTTCCCCCTCTCTCTGCCCCCTGCTTCCTGTCTCTCTGAACTTCCCTATCCATTAAAGGCACAAAAGCCCCCCAAGAAATTAAAAAATAAAAATAAAAAAATGCGTTAATGCGCGATAAATATATTTATCTGCGTTAAATAATTAACGAATTAACGCAAAAATAACGAGTTAACTCACCCAGACCTAGTCATAACAGAAGAAAAGTCTCTCCTGGACCAGAATGCATCTGTTGGTGCCTCCTGCTGTCTGCCACTACAACACCACCCCCTCCACCCGTCCACCCCCTTTTTATAAAGCCTTTCACAACTCCAAAGCTCTTCTGCTTTTTGAATTTCCAAAATACCCCAAACTCCTGCGAGGAGTTGTTTTTAATTTTCCACTGCCGTAACCACGGTAACTCGGTTTGGAGAGCGAGACCCGGTGAGCCGGCCAATGTCGTGATGTAATATCCTCCTCTGGGAGGCAGATTTCCCACAATGCACTCCCGTTAAAGAAAGGACTGTGTGCAAGTGGGTGTGAGTGAGGGGATTCTTGCATGACTGAACAGCCGGATGAGTATGCATTTATAGTGCTTTTTGCTTGTGCACGCCGCTCGTGCACGTGTGTTCATATTTGATTGGATCTCGGTCAATCCAATCAGAATGAGGTTTGTTTGGATCATGGAGTGGAAAATTGTGGGTGTGCTGGTGAAAAGTAAATATAAAAGCAAGTGGACCTGTGCAGCGACCGTATCCCAGATGATTTGATGAAGAAGTTGGGCATTCACACACACTCCTACAAGCTCATGAATATGTTAATGTATTCTGCTTTATTCGAAATAGAAATGGTTTGTGATTTTTTTTTTTTTTTTTTTTTTTTTTTTTTTTTTTTTTTTTTCTAGGTTCATATAAACATTAAAGATTTTAATGGAAACTGAATTCTAAATATGTAATTAATACAAAGTGAATGAAATCAAACATGTTAGTCTAGTAGGGGTCCCAATGTCCCTGAGACGAAATTTTTTTTTGGGACCCTTAAGGTGTCTACTTAAGATTTGTGCTCGTTGCCCGGGTCAACTAATGTCCAATGGGGTTTTTTTTGGCTGCCATTTTGAATTTACGTCCACACAAATGGCAAAAACACCAATAAAGCGCCAATTTTCAAAAGTCCTAAACCAGACATCGTACAAAGACAAATGAACACACCTTTTTTATGTCCCTCTAAAGTTTCTTGTCAGTGAAAAGAGATAAGAGATGAAATAAAGATCAGATAACGCAGAGGTTTCAACTAGTTCAGGCTAACAGTCATGGAAAGGTCTAAAAAAAAAAACACTTTACTGCTTTGCGACAGATGCCTCTTACATGTTGCTATGACCAGAATGTTAGCCGATCTGTGAATTTAGGTCAAAGTTTGTTTGTATCGTGCATTCAAAACAACCACAGTTGACTAAAGTCCCTCAAAAAGCTGAAAAAATATAGTCAAAAGACGATGTTTCAGCAGGTAACGAGTGTTTTCAAACCTGCTTGTATTGCGTCTTCGAGCTCCAAACTGTGCAGCAGGGAACGAAATAAAGAAGATAAACGAGTGCTTGGGGATTCTTCTTCTTCAGCTGTGTCCATTCCGAGCATAAACAGGAAGAGACGCTATTCAAACGGTTTGTTTTAACTTCTTCATTATTTACAGCTGAAATAGGAATTATAGGTGATATTTAGTCAGTCAAGGATTTGTGTTTATCTGCATTTCTCACAAAGCGCTTTGATTCGTCTAATTTCTTTGCCGTCAGTAATTTTTTTTTAAGAGTAGGTGTCACTTTTTTCTGCAGTGGCAGATGTCTCGTATCGAACACAAACCCCTAATTTACATTTTAGAGGACTCGGTTGGTTTCTGTTAGTTTGATCCCATGGATGAAAGTGTGTTTCCTCTTCTTGGATAATCCCACTCATGAGATCCACCTGTCCATCAAGGAGAATGTGTCTCCTTCCTCTCCTTTAATTTTCTGTCACCGTCTCCCTGGAGAACGTTTAGAAGGAATTGTTCTCTCATTCCACCCACTCTTCGTGTTTTTGTTGCCCACGTCTGCTTTCCTCTGTCTTTGCTTCGTCTTCTTCTAACTGAAAAAAGCCAGTTACATGTTTTTAACGTCTAATTTCCCTTTCTCATAATTTCTCCCATCAAATTTTCCTTTTTCCCATAATATCACATCTTAGTCTGTCACTTCTTTCCTCTCATTTAAAGCTTCAATCCTTATTATGTTGCCCACTACTCTATTTATTTCCTTTCTTTTGTCTTTTATTACCCAAATCCCTCTCACTTTGGGTATATCTCTAGGTTTTTACCTATTATTCTCCTCTTATCTCAAACCTTCCACTGTTTCTTTTGTCTTTTATTAACCAAATCCCTCTCACTTTGGGTATATCTCTAGGTTTTTACCTATTATTCTCCTCTTATCTCAAACCTTCCACTGTTTCTTTTGTCTTTTATTAACCAAATCCCTCTCACTTTGGGTATATCTCTAGGTTTTTACCTATTATTCTCCTCTTATCTCAAACCTTCCACTGTTTCTTTTGTCTTTTATTAACCAAATCCCTCTCACTTTGGGTATATCTCTAGGTTTTTACCTATTATTCTCCTCTTATCTCAAACCTTCCACTGTTTCTTTTGTCTTTTATTAACCAAATCCCTCTCACTGGGTATATCTCTAGGTTTTCACCTATTATTCTCATCTTATCTCAAACCTTCCACTGTTTCTTTTGTCTTTTATTAACCAAATCCCTCTCACGTTGGGTATATCTCTAGGTTTTTACTTATTATTCTCATCTTATCTCAAACCTTCCACTGTTTCTTTTGTCTTTTATTAACCAAATCCCTCTCACTTTGGGTATATCTCTAGGTTTTCACCTATTATTCTCATCTTATCTCAAACCTTCCACTGTTTCTTTTGTCTTTTATTAACCAAATCCCTCTCACTGGGTATTTCTCTAGGTTTTTACTTGTCCTTCCTTTTTTGATCCCAACCTCCTTTACTAACTCAATCAACCCCACTTATTTCTTTATCAGCCAAGTATCCCCTCTTGTTATACTACTACCTGTTTTCCCCTCTTCCTAATTGTTTTCCTCCCACTCTCTCCATTTTCCTCCCCCCTCTGGGATCAAATCAGTCTGATGCCACCCTCTCATCTCACATCATCGTACCAGTTTTTCGGCACTAAGCACATTAAAACTCCTCACCAATGGCAATCTAAACGTCTCCCTCGATGTTTTGTGATGTCACACAACCACACACACACACAAACCCACCAGAGTAAAGTGCCTCAGGCTGTAAGTAAGAGCGGGAGTGATTTGGGAATTTGGGATAAGGAATGATTGTGGTTTGGGGAATAAAGGTCTAAACGGAGTGAAGACGATATAATACCGGAGGCAAAGATTGAAGCCAACGGGGGAAAAGTGAGATAAGTGAGAAAAGACGGAGCGGAAATATTATGATGCGGTTTGATAGACGAAAAAAAAGCAAAGACTTTTACACGGTGGGCTTTTGCTGCTTAAACATAACCTCAAACCGAAGTTAGACATGAGCTCTTGTCTCTGGTGTCGCAGTGTTGGGAGTCTGGCCGCCCACTCCGAGCCCCTCCCTGTGATACTGCCACAACCCACGGATACTGAAACTCGTCTCGCCTACGAGCACAATCCACCCAGGAGTTATTTTTGTCACAATAGTGTGATTGGAAGGAAAAACATCAGTTATAATAACTGTAATTGCAAGGAGATGGAGTTGCCTGATTTGTCAGAGAAGCAGGAGCAAAAAAAAAGGCTAAAAGAAAGAGCAGAATGGAAGGAAAATGCATCCAAAGTTACTGTCATTAATATTTGTCCCAGTGAGAATAACTGAAGCTCATCTTTCTTTCTTGGACCACTGAGCCACCTTTTATCCACAACAGTGGAAGCTCGTCCTGGGTTCCAAACCACACACAAAGAATCACGCTTATAATACGCTTATATTTAGACCAAGATTACCTGTTGGGAGTCACAGGTAGCACCTATTATGATCAGATGGTGCTACCAGTAGGGGAAAACCACGAGCTGTACTGTACTTTGTGTAGTTGCATTATACTATTCAATGGGGGGTAAAAAAAAAAGCTATGAAGGTTCAATTGAAGTAAGGAGATTTAACTGGTTTAGCATAGATAGATAGATAGATAGATAAATACGTTATTCATCCCAATTTGGGAAATTATTGTGTTGCAGCAGCGTACAGTATAAAAGATATGTAAACAGAGATATTTTCTATGTCGTCATCTTTTGTGCCCCCAAATGAAAACCGTTAAAAACTAAGCAAAGTGATTACGACAGTAGTGTCATATTTAATAGCAAAAGACTATAATGTACCACAGTCTTGTGATCCAGACTTTTATTTGGTTTGGTATAGTCACAGATTTTGGTTTTACAGTCATGGTTTTTATTTAATTACAATGGTTTATAGCCCTATGACAACATTAAATGGCACGATTGAGTTTAGAGCAGAAAGAAACTCACTTCTTACTCATTAAAACAGATGAGAGCATCAGTTTAAATAGATGAAATATCAGAGGAAATGGAGGACAGAAAAAGTATTTTGAATAGAGGAGTAAATAGGAAAAACTGAAGAGGATGAAGCAGACAGGGACAAATGGGCCAAGAAATGGCACAAAACAGAAGGAGACAGTGGCATACATGGAGAAACATACCTTCTGCTCTATGAAAAATGCTGCCAGACACCTTTTTTTTTGACAAATAAAAAAGCCTTGAAAGGTTGGCTAAGGTGCCCTGCCAATCAGTGTCATTCACTCTCTCACACACACACACACACCCCCACCCTACAGGCCACAGAGTGCCAGTTTTGGAGGTCTCGGCAAGAGATTTCACCAACTGACAGTCGGTGTCAATCAAGATGCACTCAGATGACAACAAAATCCCTAAAAGCAGTTTTATTGTGTGTGTCCGTTGGTTGGGAAGGCACATATCTTTGGTTCGCTGGCAGGTGCTGATAAATTTGTTCAGATTCATAGAGGTGTTTGTGCGTATTTGTGACAGTCGGATTTCTTGTTAGTTGTTTGAACCTTTTAATACAAGAAAGAGCTTAAGCAAAACTTTGAGGGAGCAAAAAAAACGGTGCCCAGAACAAAACGAACAAATAGCTTCTCTGGCTAATAGCTTCCCTGGCTAATAGCTTCCCTGGCTAATAGCTTCCCTGGCCAATACCTTCCCTAGCTAATACCTTCCCTGGCTAATATCTTCCCTGGCTAATACCTTCCCTGGCTAATATCTTCCCTGGCTAATACCTTCCCTGGCTAATAGCTTCCCTGGCTAATAGCTTACCTGGCCAATACCTTCCCTGGCCAATACCTTCCCTGGCCAATACCTTCCCTGGCCAATACCTTCGCTGGCCAATACCTTCCCTAGCCAATACCTTCCCTGGCCAATACCTTCCCTGGACAATACCTTCCCTGGACAATACCTTCCCTGGCCAATACCTTCGCTGGCCAATACCTTCCCTGGCCAATACCTTCCCTGGCCAATACCTTCGCTGGCCAATACCTTCGCTGGCCAATACCTTCGCTGGCCAATACCTTCCCTGGCCAATACCTTCCCTGGCTAATAGCTTCCCTTCCGTAAGCTAAGACGAGGCGGCGCTTCCGTTCGCAGTGACTGTTAAGCTAGAAAAAGGGCACCTATGAATTGGTGGTAGATAGACATGATATTGGGCCAGTTTTTAGAAATCACAAGACAGTCGACACAGTTGAGTTGAGCTACAATTACAACTTGACTTGTTCTTATCCCTGTATACATGCATAGAGTGGAATCGAGTTATTTGACCGTTTTACACACTGCAGCCTCTAACTTCCTCTGTGGAAGATAATCGCACATGGAAGCGTAGCTGAATTCCCTGCACAGATGTTGTCTTTAAGCTACTCGACTGGTGATTTCGTCAGATTTACGCTGTGGTTATAGAAATCAGGATTTTATTTGAGCAGAGCGACCGCCTCGCAAATGCTTTAAGTGAGTCGACACGTAGTCTTAATGGGCTGATTTTCAGCTTTCAGAAAAACAGAAAATATGTGAATGAGAGCAGCTTTATTGGGAATTCAGCTGGATTACTTTACACTTGGGTCCATTTTAGTCTAGTTTAGAGTATAAATGCGGAATGATTTGATCCTCAGCCTCTTTATCTGGGTGTGTTAGTCCGGTTTTGACAGACTTTTGGTCGTACATGGACCAACATTCAAAAGTCTGGTATGAGTGTAATTAGTGTTTTTATAATGTCACGTAAAACATGCTTATTATTGATCTTCTTCCAGTGGTCCCCCTTTGTCAGATATTTATTATTCTTGATGGAATTGGCTGAGAAAGTTTTCTTTTTATTATTACTATTATTCTTTTATCGTCACTTCTTTTTTTACATACTTTGAGTATAATTCTTTACTGTCTCTTCCTGTTTCTATGTATCTTCTGGGGACAAATTAAAGAAAAAAAATCAATAACCTCTTACACTATCTTAGAAAAGCTTACAGTGTCCTTTTAGGGGATTGTCGATAAGAGGAAATACAATGTGTGAGTGATGACTGAACAGGCCCCGGCCTGGTTGGGGGAGTTGATTCCTGAAGGGAGCCGAGGACCCAGAGACCATAAGTCAACAGAACGCAGCAGTGCGTATCGTGGCCAGTCCTCACATAGGTTGGTTTGGGTCTTTTAGGCTAAGGGCATCAAGCGACTGCCTCTTCAAATCTTCGGTGAAATCCTGTGAAGGTTCATCAGAAGTGTAATGGGGGGAATTATATATTTATTTTTGTGATTATATATTTATTTAGATATTTAGCAAGTGTATATATGGCATATTTATATAGGTGTATTGTAGTTACAATATTTACATACTGAAGAGTAGTTAAAAAGCGGTGGGAAACTAAAAAAAGTATTGTACTTCTTCCCATTCCTTTTCGAACAATGTGCTGTGTTTTGTTATGTATTAGCACTTAATGTGATTTAATTTTTTAATTTTTTTTATTTCTCTTTTTCTTTCTTTTGTATGTACAAATAGTTACATACATTTTCTTTTTTATACATCTTCGAAAATAAAAATCTATCAATCAATCTATCAATATCCCCCAAAACTCTGATTTTACAGGATTTACGGCAATTGATTTTTAATTTTTTTACATTAATTAGTGAAAATTGTGGAAGTATGGAGTCGCTCCAAGTATTTGCGTTGTATTTACCGCCTTTATTTCCGTATTTACCAAAGAGCATACCGCACAAACAAGCCATTAACAGCTGAAGGTTTTTATGAGTGTGTTTCCTGCATCCAATTGCGCGCAATCGTATGAGGAAGACTATAAAGCAGATAGGCAGACGGTGTTTTAGTCAGCCATTTGTCAGACAGACACAGCAGGAGCAGGTGTGTTTAGTCTTCTGGAGAGATGCTCCTATTACATCAATCATCCACTGGCATTTCTCCTCCATATTCTTTGGACCAAACGTACCAAGATATAAAGATGGAGAATAAAGGTATGCTGATGTTTGGAGTTACAAGCAGTACTGGGTTTATTGCATTTAGTAGGGCTGAGCAATTTTACCGATGCAGTAAGTATTTCCCAATAAAGTATACATTTTTCAGCCACAAGTTTTTATTTATTTAAAACAAACTTTATTGAAAAGTCAGACGTTACAATGAGCAACGAACATTGAGTACACAGAACATTAATATAATACAATGCAATACCAGGGGGTCACATTATACAAAATAGTAGGGCTGGGCAACGATTAAAAATTTTAGTCATGTGCTCCATATTACCGATCGGTGATAAGAGTCACACCAGTTGATTGTTGGCTTTTATCTAGAAAACCATGCAGGCCTCACTAAGCAGCTGCTTGAAACGATGAGAGTCGCCCAAAGAATGCGGACTCTTAACGTTTCTGACCATCAACCAGCTGCTGTTTGAATGATTTAGTTCTTCCTATACTCGATTATCAATTAAAAACGCACCTTGTGAATTCCATTCCTCTGAGAAACCTTTCAGAAAAGTCCAGCTTTACCCTGAAAAACACAGGCTTCGCAGAGCCTTTTCCCTCTTAAAACGGCTTCAGTTATTTCTTGCTTTAATTTGTAGAAATACCCGAAAAGCCTCAATTTAGGGGTAAAATAGAAGTGCAAGTCCTAGTGCTTTTGGTGTGATTTTGTTCTAATGCTGAGGTGATGGGTGTCCGTGTTGGCAGCCGCTGTAGCCGTCATCGTCTTTGATGAAGACAAATGGGCTGACATGTGATGACGGCCAATATCTGTGTGACAAGTGTGTGAGATAGGTACACTTACTGGTGACGGCACATCATAGAGGGAAGAAAAGAGGAAAAGACGGGAGCAGTGAAGGATTGAAAGGAGCAGGTATAAAAGAAAGCCGTCGCCACTTTAGGTGGTGACAGCCCATCAGACGGAGAGGGACAGGAGTGGGTGAAGCCCAGAATTGTGAGGCATCCATCCAGAGGTTGATAGAACCGTGACCCACGCTGGTTCTGATAGAATCATTTGCTGTCGGGAGATTGATAAAATTCGAGTTACGTACCTTTTTTAAAAGCCCACACACTTCAATGAAAACACATAATTAAATATATTTAGAAATGTTAAATGAAAACAATAAAGGTAAAAAAGAAGAAGGAAATGTCTGTTAAACACCAACAACTGTGCAGCGTATTGATCCGCATGTTATCAGTGTTCACATGTGCATGTGAAATAGGAGCACATGAGATCTAATTACACGGTCTTATGATTTCATTGATGATGAAGAATAAGAGTGGAGTGTGTGTGTGTTGTATGAATAAGCTCAATTTAAAGGACACCCTCCCTCAGTTCTATGGCTTTATGTATCAAGACTGGAGCTGGGCAACGATTAAAAATTCTAATCTAATTAATCACGCCATTTCCCTGATTAATCACGATTAATCACATTTGTACTCAAAATCCAAAAATGAATCCAAAAGTAGTGTATAGCTTTTAGCATTTAGTTTTATTTTAAATGTGCTGCCATATGAATGAAAGTGCCATAACATTTGTTGTGCAAACACACTTTTAACATCAGCATCTTTCTGTAGTTTTTATGTAGAAGCCTCGCTCCACTGTCTGTTTCCTTGAATGACTTGCTGCTATCAGTTGTGTGTTTTGCCTTTAAGTGATATTTTAGACTGGAACTACTACGCTGAGAAGACAATTCAACTTGGCAGAGTTTACAGATGACTTTGGTTCTGTCGACTCCGCCGTCTGGAAGAACTTTAAAATGAAAACGGCCGAGTAAAAGTTCCGTACCCTTCTCCATGTTTGGTGGATCCGCCGATTACTTTCTTTTCCGGTTCCACAGCAGACAGCAACAGACTTTTACAATAATAAAAGCCTGTGAGCAACAGACTTTTACAAAATAAAATAAATAATAAGACCTGCGTTAATGTGCAATAAAATATTTATCGGCGTTAAATAATTTACAAGTTAACGCGATAATAACGAGTTAACTCGCCCAGCCCTAATCAAGACATTGGAAAACGCTACAACAGATGACATATTACGCTGCGTCATTATTTATTGAACAAAAACTAAGACAAAACTAAGTGAACCCCTGATCCAGCAGCTGGTTTCCTGTGGGACGTCATCAGTCTCTCTCATGGTTCTGGAGGAATCTTGTTCCCACTCTTCTCTCCAGCGCTGCTTCAGGTCATTGAGGTTTGCAGCATTGGTTTCTGCACAGCTCTCTGAAGGTCCCACCACAGCATCTCAGTCAGGCTGAGGTCTGGACTCTGACTGGACCGTTACAACACCTCGATTCTTCTCTTCTTCACACATTCTGCTGTAGATCTGCTGCTGTGTTTGGGATCTTTGTCCGGTTGATGAGCCAGTTTCAGCCCAGCTTCAGCTGTCGGACAGACGGCCTCACATCTGACTCTAGAACACTTTGGTATCCAGAGGAGTTCATGGTGGACTCAGTGACTGCGAGGTGCCCAGGTCCTGTGGCTGCAGAACCAGCCCAGATCATCAGCCCTCCACCACCGTGCTTGACAGCTGGTGTGAGGTGTTTGTGCTGATATGCTGTGTTTGGTTTCCTCCAAACGTGCTGCTGTGCATTATGAGCAAACATCTCCACTTTGGTCTGGTCTGTCCTTTGGACAGACCAGACCAAAGTGGGGTGACCTTTAACCTTTAACATGCTAGCTGAGGCCTGCAGAGTCTGAGATGTAGCTCTTGGGTTTCTGACCTTGGGGTGACCTTTAACCTTTAACATGCTGACTGAGGCCTGCAGAGTCTGAGATGTAGCTCTTGGGTTTCTGACCTTGGGGTGACCTTGCTGGGACATCCACTCCTGGGAAGATTGACAGCTGTCCCGAATGTTTTCCACTTGTGAATAATCTTTCTCTCTGTAGAATGATGGACTCCAGATAGTTTGGAAACGGCCTTATAACCCTTCCCAGATCGATGAGCAGCTTCTCTAAGATCACTGCTGATGTCTTTCCTCCTTGGCATCGTATTAACACACACCTGAATGCTGAATGGAAGCAGTAACGATGCTTTTTCCACACACTGCTTCTGTATTTTGGCTTATTTTTTGTAAAATAAATAATATCTATAATGTAATACATTATGTGTATTTGTTGTATTTACTCATGATGTCCCAGTGTATAAAACCTTATAAATGACAGCACACTTTATTTTTCACATTATTACAAGTTTTAAAGCTTGTTTTTTTCCCATTACTGACTACTTTTGGATAGTTTAGCATCAAAGTATGATTCCTAAGTTTGAAAACGCAAACAGTTCTGCACCAGGATTCAAGTTAAAAATCAGAGTGTAATGGATGATAAAAGTGTCAGCGTGGAGCTCTAAACTCCGCCGATCCACCAGGGGACACCTTGGTATTTCACTTTCTACGTCGTCATCACATTACAGATTACCAACAGAATATTTCCCCTTGAATTTTTTATTAAACTGACAGAACTTCTGCTTTTATAGAGCTGCTCACACTGACTGATGATCAGTTAATCAGAGCATTGATCAGCAGCACCTTGCTACTTAATTCCTGTGGAAGCAGTAAAAATGGACAGTTTCTGCATTTTGGCTCATTTTTTCTTATAATAGTCATGCTACGGTGTAATATGTCATGTGTCGTTCATCTGAGGTCGTATCGTCTTTGGGGTTTACTCCTTTAACCCTCATGGGATGCAGCGCATAAACTCTGTGAAGCTACAGTCTACCAACTGTTGTGTTTGAGGAACAGATCTAAACTCGTCTGTCTCTCTTTTCTGTCCACAGGAGACTAAAATCAACTGCGTCCGCCTGGCTCACAAAGGTATGATCACCCTTCCATTGATCCTCAGCACATAATCATGCCTGATTTAACTTTTACTGAGTTTATTCTGTAGAATATTGTGATCAGATGTTCCCATAGATTAGTGTTAGAGTCTGTTAGATAACACACAAACACACACACTCTACTGAAAAGGTGAACTTTACCCTGAGCCTAAACCTAACCATGTAATCCTGCATGATGGCATTATTTCTCCATCTCTTCTTCATTCTCACACACCGCTCTTTTCTCTCATGTTTTCCGTCCTCTTGTCTGACTCTCCCCATTTTTCCACCCCACGTCCACGCTGCTCCTCAGGGTGTAAAGTGGCACTTCAGAGTCCATCACATGCTGTTTGACCACCGCCATCAGAACCGGTGGATGGGGGGGCCATTCTGTGCCGTTTCCCCTCCGCTTTCCCTCCCGTCTCTCATTTTTATTTGCTGCTCATCTCTTGCAAATGCAGCCATTTGTGTGCCAGGCGGTGTGCTTTGAAAGCTTTTTCAGCTCACCATCGATTTTCTCACCTTCTTTTTTTCTTTTTTCCTGTTTTTTTCATCTGCATCGAGCATTGATTTGATTTATTTTCTCGGATTTTCCTTCCTGTCTTATTATTTTTGCTCCGTGTCGAGCCTTTTATTGCTCATTTGTGCCCATTCTTCTCTCACATCCCCTCTTTTTTTCATCCATTTTTGTGTTTTTTTTTTCTTTGGGATGTACAGTGGGTGTAAACACTGCTCTCTGTCTGTCTGCATGAAAGTGTGCTTGAGAAAAAAAGACATGCTTTTAACTTTGTGGCTGCTCTAATATTAAAAAAAAATCCAAACTTTTTTCCAATATGTGGAATTGTTGTAACAGTAGGTGAGCAGTGTTCTAAGGCAATATAGGAGGCTGATTTGATTAAAAATATGATAACTAATGCTGTTATACCTGCAAACAGTTCATTACAGCAGCTAAATTCAGTCAACATTACTCCTCGCTCTGATCAATAAGTTCAGCAGTTATTACAGTAAAGCAGCCGGTTTTATTCTACGTTTCTATGAGTTTCCTTATTAAAGAACCAATCAGAGGCAGAAATTTGAGCGAATACAAGAGGATAAGGACAAAGAACCATGTTTTTTATTCACATTATAGAGAAGATGCCCCATGCTTGCTAATGTCCTTGATAACTGAAAAAAAGATGTTAAAGAAACGCTCATTGGACTTCAGTTATGCATGACATTTCTACCACACGCCGAGTAAGTTTGACATGTGCAGATAAGAGCCAAATTCCGCTATCGACTGCCTCAGAGAAGCTTCTCTTTATCCTTTTCCCGTCTCTAATCAGTGCTGTTTATCGTGTTCACCGTTTAAAATCTAGCTGCTTCTTTGTGACTTTCTACCAGGTGCCAGGTGAAGCATTTCATGGTCAAGCAGCTCGTAAAAAAGAGTGCTTTTTGGACACATATCTAACCAATATGTAGAGTATCTGAAATTGTTAGGCTTCTTTTTAATAACTGCTGCTAAATGTCCACCTGCTGCTTCTCTGTTAAGTTCAAGAAATGCATCACATGCCAAGAAATTTAAGGTTCTATCCACAGCCTATGTTTAGATCCGGGTTCCAGTGTAGTTCGCCTGTGGAGCTGCCGTCGTACTGTAGAATAATTTTGCTCGTTTTCTAAAAACTTCCCCAAGAAAACCATGGCTGTGTTCGAAACCACATACTACATACTTGCATACTCATCGATCAGACAGTATGCAGAGCGTTTACCCACAATGCATTTCGCTCCTGCCCGAGCCGAAATTAGCCAGCCTGAAGCTGATTTTACTTAAGCTCTATACTCTGTAAACTTTAGCAACATTTGAAACATTTTCAGGCGAGAAAGTAGTCGTTTAGATCCCCAACGTGTTGAAAATCTGACAAAATACCGGCTGTTTACAATTTTGTTCTGACGAATTCGGCGCTACTAAAGCTAGCCGCAGTGAGCAACGCACTTCCGGTTATTTTCACAAAAATAAAATACCCGTTGCCTTTTATCATAGGGAAAGCCATTATAATACAATTGGTGGTTTTGTTTTGAAAACAGGAAGTGAACCTACCCTCGTTGTAGCTAGCTTGAAACTGCCGTTTTGACAGGAAATGACAATCGGTGACGTCACGTTACGTTGCATCTTGGGTAGTTTGAGTATGAGTAGTAACCTCATGATGCATACCCAACATTTCTGCGAATCTAGTATGCATCCGGGAACTTCTCGCTTACTCAAACCTGCATACTAACTCAAAAAGTTAGTAGGAGTAGGAGGAGAAGTATGCGGTTTCGAACACAGCCCTGGTTCTTAAGATGAATTTAGCCTCTGCAAAAAGAATGGAAGGAGCAGTAACGGTGAATAAGATGTAAAGAGCTTTTGAAACACTTAAATGCTCCGTTAAATGGCCAACTACAGAAGCGAGGGAGACGGACCTCCACCCAAAAAGTCGCTGTCGTGCCACATATCGATGTAAATACGACCGATACGACCCAAACTAAAGGAAGAAACCGTATAAACCACCTTATTGCCTCAACACTGTTGCTATAAAGAAATATTCTAACTGGGAAGCTGAGGATTCTCCGTAAAGAAAAACGCCACAAAGTTCATACCTTATTCTTTCTTTTACCATGACTTTATTTCTTTTCTCTTCCACCTTTCTCCCTCTATGTTTATTAACCCGTCGAGCCAGTTCTGACGCTCTCAGCTGGCTCCGACGTTAACCCCGAAAAAAAAACACCACATCTGCATTCACCGACCACCCAAAAACGCATTCTTTTAGGCCTTTTCCCGGTAACGGGCCAGTCAGATTGCTCATTGACAGTTATTTCTTTGGCGGAGGGAGCAGTCATATCCCAGCTGAATGCTATTGATTTCACTGTGCTAGTGCCATCTCTCACCAGTGCAATTTCTTTCCTCTTAAGACAGATTGTTGCAATTGAAAACCAGGGAGGTCTAAACCTTGATGAAATGGATAAATACAACTATACATATTTTTTTCTTAGACTTTTTTCTTCTTCTTCTTCTTCTTTCTTTTTCTTTTTTGTTGTTGTTTGTTTTCTCTCTTCCCCTCTCTTTCTCATGCTTTCCGGCGGGGACGTGCGGCCCTTGGCCTTAGTGGTAATAGGTAGGGGACAAATAACAACGCCGTACATTCTAGTCATCCCCAGCGAAGGTGAATATTGCTTCATAGGCAGAGTATTTTCTTCCCAATGTTATGTCACACTACAACCATGAACTCGACGCAAACACTTTCATTTTGGTTGTCCCCCCCCTCCTCCATTTTTCTCCTTCCGTTTCTTGGTTTTTCTCAGGTTTTTTTTGCTCTTCCTTGTTGTTTCGTCATCATCATCTTACTGCATTTGTTTGCATGTCTGCTCTGCTTCGAGTGTTGCCGGCTGTCGTTGAACCTCCCCCCTCTCTCTCTCTCTGTTGTCTTGTCTCGTGCGCATGCACACATTCCCAAAAATTAAGCTACGCTACACATTCAGCAGCTGGAATCCGTGTCTCAGCGGGCTCACGTTAGACTTTATGTTTTTCTAGATTTTTTCACCTCACAGAGCAAACTTCCATCATCAACAAACAACGAAAGGATAAAAGTTGGGAACTGCATTTGCCTTTAGGTGTGTGCTGCTCTCATTAACATGAAAGGACAAATTCAAATGCAGTGCACAAGTTTTTTTTTTGAAGATCTACTTGGATGGTTATTTTAGAGCAAAACCAAATACTTGGTGATAGAATTTTTTTATGTATTTTTTTATTAAAGACTCGTAGTCCAAATCACATAGAAAAACAATCAATAATAAAAGTACATAAAAAAGAACATTCATAAAAAAGATAAAATAATAACAACACTCCCAATATTTTAGGAGGCAATCATACCAATATTTCCAATATACAGAAGTATATCTTACTGCACTATATTTAATGTTAGTCGACAGTAGGATAATTCTGTTATTAGACTCATTTAGCCGGCAAATAAATGTATACATAAGCTTCCTTAAAACAGCCATCAAAGAGCTGACATTCGCAGACACAAACAGTTCACTGGCACTGCGCCATCTGGGCTTCTTTAACAAAAGTCTTAATGAATCATTATAAGCCACCTTCAGTGAGGTACAGTATGATCTAAACAAGTTCAGTTTAACTTCATCAGAGCAATATCCAAATTTCCGAACAAGAACATCAGGGTCTGTCAGCACATGACCGAGATATTTTACTTCATTTGAGATATTTTACTTCATTTGAGATATTCAAATGAAGTAAAATATTTCAAGGTGAAACGAGGGATGGTGGAAATTCCCATTTACGCAGAATCTAACGTCCTCTTGACAATACCGACTCGCGGCTCACTGAGATGCTTTCTTAAACGAGTCCCTGTGATTGTTGGTAATCATTCACAGAAGGTAAATATCTATAAGTCACGCTCAGACTCACTCAAACGATGGTAAGTGAGGACAAAAACGATCATGTATCAAAGACCAATGCTTCAGAAGCATTATGTCCTTCTAAAAGAGTGACCTTGCATTTGAACACCAGAGTAGGAACTGCATTTTAAAAAATTTCCTTTAAGATCAGGAGAATTGTGAAACCTTTGAGCTTTAAATGAGGTGTTTAACGAAATTAATCGCAGGTATTCCATAGCCAAGGCTTTTATGATAAGTTTAATACTTAAAAAAAAGTTATTAGCTTTCATGAAATACTGTCAGATTGACATTTAAACAGTGTATTAAATGCAACCGTTTAAATCATTTACTGCAGCGCATTTCTTTAGAATTCAGTCTTCCAGGTGCAATAAAGGAGCTCAAACCTTTTCACTGAGCACTGTGAAAACCACATCGGTGCTAATTATATTAAGATTTCCCTTTTGCGATGCAGAGACAAAGAAGGCAGAATGTTTGTCATTCAGCTATCCGACCGTCAAAACGTTGGCTCGAACTAATGTGGACACGATGGGGGAATCAGTCAGCACTGATCACTGCTGTAAACTGCTGAGAGGACTTCACATAAATGCAATAACACTTATTGTCCCGAGGGAAATGGAGGTTGCAGACCCAGCAGAAAGAATTATGCATATCATGCACAAATACTTGCTGTAAACTCTAAATTCAAAGTAAACACAAGAAACTTGTGCTCCAAAGGAAAAATGGACTAGACTCGGTGAATAATTCCCTAAATTCAACAATTTACCTTCTGATACTGACTCAGGACCTAATGAAGAACCCCCTGATCCCTATAATATAGACCAGTGAGCAGTGCTGACCAACATGTCATTGGGGTAATCAGGTGGGAACCTCCTTTCATCAGTGTTTCGTCCAGTTGGGCCCACGACACCTCCAGGAGGCTAGACAGCGATCACTGGCGTCCCAGAGAATGCCAGCCATCACTGCTCCTCCCACCACAACCATCTTTTCTTCCACAACCACAAGCTACCCCAGCCTCTCACCAACTGCACACCAGTCATAGCGGAGTGGGGATACAAACCCTAGTTCGGGTAGGGGGTAATGAAAGTATAGAGGGTGCAGGACAAGACATATTAGCAAATTCAGCAGACTAGAGCCTCATTTCCACTATGCAGTCCGGTACGGGTCGGTTCAGAACGGTTCGCTTATTTCAGTGTTTTCACTACCACGAAAGCGTACCGGTCCCATGGAACCCGTTACCATGTCTGTAACCCTTCTGCTTGGGGTACCGAGCACACAGGACCGGTTCCAGGCTCTGCTCTCCGTTGTAGGTGAGGAGGCTGTGCAGCGGGAGCTCGATGGTGCTGTGCCAAACCAAAAAGTTTTCCAGCTGACTGCCGCAAAAATGGCAGAGAGTGGTTTCAACCGGACCGCGAGCCAGTGTCGCATTAAGCTGAAGAAGCTTGGAGGTGGTTCCAAATTATGGATGTTATTTGTTATTTGCTGTTATTTGCTATTTACGCTTCGGCACGCACTCTGCCCACCCCTCAGGGTCCCCTTTGTACAGTGGGAACATAAGCTGACCCCAAAGCGACCCGACCCGTACCGGACTGCATAGTGGAAACGAGGCTTTAAGGCCTCAGTATGCTTCTTCGTAGTTACGGAGAGGCTTTAAACCTTTCGAAGTTCTCCGTCGGGCTGTCGGATACGCAAGGCAGTTCACCTCCCGATCAGTAGGCGTGGCTACGCTAGACGACCCAATCTTGCGACGTCTATCGTGAAAGTCGTTGATTGATTGTTCACCTTCCGGCTCCGTTCCACTCCTCACAGTAAACGATGGTGACCGAGAGAGAAAGACTGTTGTTGGAGTTGGAGCTTGTTGAATTTGAAATGCAAATAATTTGGACCAAATGTTGACCGGCACTTTGGCGGTGTTGTTGTTCTGAGAGGAGGCGATCTAACTAACCAGAAAAGTAATTCCAGAAATGATGTTGTTAGCCGACCAATCACAACCCTTGCTGTTTCTGTCGCCTCGACGGATAGATAGGAAGTTTGGCCGACGCATGCAAGCAACGGAGAGCGTCTCCGGGAGGGTCTCCGTAGACGACCATAAATCAGCCTTAAGATGAACTCTACTGTTGTGACGTTGACGGTTGCAACATGTGAGATTTCTGTTATGATGATGCAACATAAGACGAGGGAGGAAGTCGGTGAGAAAGGAAAATTACAAGGTTATACGAATGTTAAAATACCGAATCGGATGCTGCTGTTGGCGTGCTGTGGTTGTGAGTTGCATCATCTAAGTCGTCGGCTGGTTATAAAGAGCTAACCGAGCAGGTGTACAGTTTGAAAAGAGCCAGGAAATGTTTAAAGAGTTGTTTTTTGTCTCTTTGTGGCAAAAGTGAAGCAGGCGGCACTGATGCATTGCAGTGTCTGTGTGCCGCGCACGTGCTCAGATCAAACCCACCCGCTGTCATCTACACACTGGTGTTACATGTCAGCTTCAATTCCCATTACCATTAGTCCCGAGGTTGGTTATAATTGGTGGTGTACATGTTGTAACTGACTCCGGTGCTGTGCAATAATGATGCAACACATTGCTTGCTATCAACATGTGTGTGTGTTGGAGAACTCTGAGTGTGTGTTTGCTCTGTTAAAGTGGAAAAAGTGAGACAATTTGAATGGTATTTGTCATTGCTACCTATTCTCCTTTTTACAGTAATGATAATCTCCTATCTGCTTTCTGCTCAGTGAGTCGGTTTGTCCCGAATCAATCGGGCCGTTAAAGGAGGGAAGAATGCCTCCCCGAGAGTGTTTGTAGGTGAATATCTGGAGATGTCGTGAAGGTTTAAGGGCGCAGTGGCAACGAGCGACGGAGGAAATGCTGTTTAAGCAGGTGCAAAGCAGACGTCTGCGATTTGACACAGAAAAATAAGGGGTGACAAAGACAGAAAAGCAAAACACTTATTGTTATATTCTTCAGAATGAATTGGGCAAAATCCACAAGAGGAGGAGGGGTTGTCAACACCAGTGACACCCTGAAAAAAATGGATTTGAAGAAAGTTGAAGAAAAGGAAAGAAAAACCCAAATCTGGGAAATTAAATCCGTGCACTGATAGTGATAAGTTGGTCTCCTGCTGCCTGCCAACAATGACATCAGCCCGGGTAGTTGGATTGACGACATAAAGCAGAGGCCCCCGATTAATGATGAAGGAAGTTTGAGGTAAAGAAACGACCACATGCTCGACCAGGAAGTCAGTTTAACGCCTCGACATAAACACGGTTTGCTGGAGCAGCCGACAGCTGCTCAGGTTCTTAGTTTCTGAGAAACCGATAGGAACAGATTGGGTTTATGTAACCTGGCAGTTGATTTGGTCATCACACATCGAGTTGCATTGCATTATGGGATTGAAAATAGATCCAGTAGTAAACGCATCACATGCCAAGAAATTTAAGGTTCTATCCACAGCTTTATGTTTAGATCCGGGTTCCAGTGTAGTTCGCCTGTGGAGCTGCCGTTTTACTTTAGAATAACTTTGCTCGTTTTCTAAAAAGTTCCCCAAGAAAACCATGGCTGTGTTCGAAACCACATACTTCCATACTGCATACTCATCGATCAGACAGTATGCCGAGCGTTTATCCACAATGCAATTCGCTCCTGCCCGAGCCGAAATCAGCCGGCCTGAAGCTGATTTCACTTAAGCTCTAAACTCTGTAAACTTTAGAAACATTTGGAACATTTTCAGGCGAGAAAGTAGTCGTTTAGATCCCCAACGTGTTGAAAATCTGGCAAAATACCGGCTATTTACAATTTTGGTTCCGACAAATTCGGCGCTACTAAAGCTAGCTGTAGTAAGCGACGCACTTCCGGTTATTTTCACAAAATAAAATACCCGTTGCCTTTTATCATAGGGAAAGCCATTACGATAGAATTGGTGCTTTTGTTCTGAAAACAGGAAGTGAACCTACCCTCGTTGTAGCTAGCTTGAAACTGCAGTTTTGACAGGAAATGATGATCGGCGACGTCACGTTACGTTGCATCTTGGGTAGTTTGAGTATGAGTAGTAACCTCATGATGCATACCCAACATTTCGGAGAATCTAGTATGCATCCGGGAACTTCTCGCATTCTCAAACTCACATACTAACTCAAAAAGTTAGTATGAGTAGTAGGAGAAGTATGCGGTTTCGAACACAGCCAGAGAGAAACTGTTGCGTAGCTGTCGACGCTGGTTTGGTCGGAGAATTTGGGAAACACGATTTGATGCTAACTTTTTGATCATCAGACACTCAAGAGCCCATAAATACACACGTAGAAATGGTACTACTTCATAGTAACTGTACTAACTCATAGTGACAGGAAACTGTTTGACTGAGTGAGTAAGAGGGAAAGAACTGAGAGAAAACCACCGTCGTTGTTGTTTATCGTTCGCTATTTGGCTATAAAGGGCTGTCGGTCATAGTTAGGGATGGAAATCGAGAACCGGCTCCCAGTAGTTCGATTCCCTGGAATCATTTATCCGCCTGCCTAACGATCCTGTTTATAGGTTCTGCTAACGTCTTAGTTCCCTGACACATCGATAAGAGAATGGATAAGGAACCGAATCGATACCGATAATGGAACTGGAATTGCTCAATTCTGAACAATTCCCATCCCTAATCAAAGTGAAGAAAACAATTCAACTCAAATCCAGTTTGAGTTTTACCACAGGAACCAGCCAAACGAGGCAAACAAAACTCCAAGGCTTCATCGATGATGTTTACAAAGTAATTACAAGTATTTATAGATTTAGGAAGCAGAATAATGGGCGTTCTGGTAAGCTAAACGGATGCATTTCCTAAAGAACCAACGTGTGCCTCATGGTTGTCCGTCTGCAGCCAGGAGGTGAATTGTTGAATATGCACAAGTTTGGTCAGCAGAGGCGCATTTAATATAAAGTATGCGCATGGAGACAAAGTGCTGCGGTAGCATAGATCAGATTAGTAATCCTGTTAAACATACTCAGCCATGCTAACGCTAATCCACAGAGGGAATGAAACCTTCAAATCAACCCAAGTTGTTCGTGCACACTTACACACAAACCCACTCAACTCACATTCTGCAACACACATGTTTGTTTGAAGTCCTGAATGTAGTTTAGTACAGAAAAATACGCTCACTCTCAAACAGTGGTCTGTGCCCGTAACGTGCACGTGTATGCACATGTGCACGCACACACAGTTAAGCAGCATTTAATATGCCATTCGAGGCTGCCGCAGTGTGTTGGTAGCCGGGAGAATCAATCTTCTCTCCATTTGGATGAGATTATGTTTTTAATATCTTTGGTTTTACCCGTAATTCCTCCCAGATAATTGTATTGTGCTCTCCAAGTGGGAGCTAAAAAAAAGGAGGAAAGAAAAAAGAGATGTATAAATGAAAAGAATATTCCACAAATGCTCACAGGGAAGCACTTCCTGCTTCATCACCACCCTGTTACAGTCCCAACTTTACTTTCCAGCATTTCTAATAACTAGGGCTGGGCGAGTTAACTTGTTAATTATTTAAAGCCGATAAATATTTTTATCGTGCATTAACGCAGGTTTTATTTATTAATTTTATTATTGTAAAAGTCTGTTGCTCACAGGCTTTTATTTTGTAAAAGTCTGTTGCCGTCTGCTGTGGAACCGGAAAAGAAAGTAATCGGCGGATCAACCAAACATGGAGAAGGGTACGGAACTTTTACTCGGCCATTTTCATTTTAAAGTTCTTCCAGACGGCTGAGTCGACAGAACCAAAGTCATCTGTAAACTCTGCCAAGTTGAATTGTCTTCTCAGCGTAGTAGTTCCAGTCTAAAATATCACTTAAAGGCAAAACACACAGCTGATAGCAGCAAGTCATTCAAGGAAACAGACAGTGGAGCGAGGCTTCTACATAAAAACTACAGAAAGATGCTGATGTTAAAAGTGTGTTTGCACAACAAATGTTATGGCACTTTCATTCATATGGCAGCACATTTAAAATAAAACTAAATGCTAAAAGCTATACACTACTTTTGGATTCATTTTTGGATTTTGCGTACAAATGTGATTAATCGTGATTAATCAGGGAAATCATGTGATTAATTAGATAAAAAAATGTAATCGTTGCCCAGCTACTAATAACAGAATTACAAAGAAGAGTAACTGAAGTCAATTTAACCTCAAATCTTAGAGATATCAGTTAGTATCTTCGGTGCATCGCTGCAGGATCACTTTGAGCAATATTCCCAACCCTGAGACCTTTTGTCTTGTTCTTATTTTCTCTTTAGCCTGGTTCACGTGCGCAGTACTCCCACGGCACGTCAGCCTGTCACTGTGAGGGCCGAGTGGTTGTGAATTTTAGCGTCTGGAGACAGCAGTTATACCTCTCAAATCGACATTTCGTGTCTTCTCCTGGGGAGGGGAGGGGGCCTGGAAAAATAATGGTTTCAAGACTCTTCTGGGTTTAACAATGCCAGCCCGACTCACTTCTCTTTTTTCATAAATGTTGCACCACATGAACAAAGGAGCGATCAGCAGGAGTGTTTGATAAAGAAAATGACTTATTGTTTGCTTCGGGGAACCGAATCCCCTCTTTGACGTGTTCAAAAGTGCATAAAGACGATTAATTAGACAGCAGATTACCACGTATTTCTTTTCTTGTAGCAACGGAGACCTTTTCATCTTGTGATGCTTGACACACGGATGATCTGTGATGACTTTTGAGGATTTCTGATCACTGGAGAGTTGGAAAAATGGCCGTAAATGTGCCCATTCATGCGATCAAGGCCAAGTCTCAGTCCACCGCTTGCCCTGAACTATTTTTTCTCACTGTATATCAAATCAAAAAGTACATTTTAAGCACACTTTTTGACTCTTCAGCCTTCGTGTGCTTGTATGAAATATCCTGAGTCTAAGCCAGGGGTGTCAAACCGGTCCATGAAAGGGCCGTGTGGGTGCAGGTTTTTCTTCTAACCCTGCAACAGCACAGTTGAAATCAATTCAATCAACTGAACTGTCTGCACTGAAGGTATTACCAGTTTAGTTGATTGAAGGAAACAAGTCAGTTGTGCTGTTGCAGGGTTGTAACAAAAACCTGCACCCACGCGGCCCTTTCATGGACCAGTTTGACACCCCTGGTCTAAGCAGTCACATGGCTTGGAGTTGATGGATCCACAGCGCACCTGTTGGCTCATAAAATCAGAAATATTTCTCCTAATATTTCTTTAAATATAAAAAATATTTTATATAATATATATATATAAATATATTATTATTATTATTATTATTATTATTATTATTATTATTATTATTATATTTATATATATATATATTTATATAATATTAAAAATATTTCTAATAATTTCCTCAGGTTTTTACCCCCCTTTTGTGATGGTACACATTATATACTGCTTCTCCTTTGCCCCGGTCAGAACCCCATCTTAAGGCTCTCGAGCCGGGCTAGTTGCCATATTAAATGAAGCTGAACCCGTCACCAGATGGGGGGGGGGGGTCCTTCGCTGCCACATCATGAACTGTTGAACCCAATCAGCGCGTGAGCCGGTGAAGTGTGAACAAACGGGGTCGCAGTGAAATGTGTCGGGCGATACACATTGTGGATCGGTCAGGGGGGAAATTGGTGGTTTAATACACCTGTGAGGTGATTACCAGGCCACAGTGTGGGGAAATGTGCGAGTGCGTCTCCTGCATGGTCGCCCAAGGCTGTCGTGTAACTATAATATGCCTGACTGACAGCTTCTGAGCACCTCTGCTCTTCTTTAGGGTTTTAAAGAAATAAAAACAGAAGGTGTTCTCATCAGAATGATAAAAAATAACTAGGGCTGGGCAACGATTAAAATGTTTAATCTAATTAATCGCATGATTTCCCTGATTAATCACGATTAATCGCATTTGTATGCAAAATCCAAAAATGTAGTGTATAGTTACATATGTTAAAACACACTTTTAACATCAGCATCTTTCTGTAGTTTTTATGTAGAAGCCTCGCTCCACTGTCTGTTTCCTTGAATGACTTGCTGCTATCAGTTGTGTGTTTTGCCTTTAAGTGATATTTTAGACTGGAACTACTACGCTGAGAAGACAATTCAACTTGGCAGTGTTTACAGATGACTTTGGTTCTGTCGACTTCGCCGTCTGGAAGAACTTTAAAATGAAAATGGCCGAGTAAAAGTTCCGTACCCTTCTCCATGTTTGGTGGATCCGCCGATTACTTTCTTTTCCGGTTCCGCAGCAGACAGCAACAGACTTTTACAAAATAAAAGCCTGTGAGCAACAGACTTTTACAATAATAAAATAAATAATAAAACATTTACGTACGTCCTCACTGCAGCTGGCCCCGGGTTCGAGTCCCACATTCGACGGCCCTGTGCTGCGTGTTGTTCCCCCTCTCTCTGCCCCCTGCTTCCTGTCTCTCTGAAGTTTGCGCAATAATAATAAGTTAATAATAACGAGTTAACTCGCCCAGCCCTAAAAATAACCTTTGTTCTGTGCAGTGTGGCAAAAGTATTGGTTTAAAACATGCAAATTGGTGCAAATTTGCTGGATTTGTTCCATTTTAAAGCATCTGTGCCAACAAATAAATCATCTTGTAGATTTAGGGTCTTTTACGGTTATTTGCTGTATTATATACAGTCTATCCATTTTATTATATAATTTTTTACTGCAGATAATATAAATAGCTATAATATTAAATAGCTTATAAAGTGGTGAATTAAATGGCTTTCATGCCAGTACACCTTATCCAGAGCAAATATGAAGTAATTTCTCCTTTTTAAAGAAGGAACAGTGGCTTAAGGTTATATAAAACAGAAGTTCAGCAAGAACCCTTAAAAGCACAGTTCCAACGTCTGCAGAAGGAGGACTAATCTTAAAAAGAGATAAACAGCCCCACTACATGTTTTTCACGTCACAATTTATTAATCTAATCCTGTTTCAGTCCTGTTTGGATTAGTTTAATCCTCTAAAAAGTGATCAGTGTGAACAGAGATAGTCATTTTTTTTTTTTTTCACGCATCTGGTCGGGTTCAGGATGTTTTTAGCTCAAACAAGGAAAAACACTCGACTCCGATGGAACATCCAGTCTGCGACCAGTGAAAATGTGTAAAAAAAAAAAAAAAAGTGCATCACTTTGCACTGAACTCCTCTTATTAAAGTGTCAATCGGTCATTTCTTTTGAAAACATGCGAGTTGAAGGAGGCATTTCTTTTGCATCATTGAAGCCAAAAGATAGAACACGACACGGGTATTAATATTTATTTTCCTAACAACCTGAAGACATGAAGGCTGTCCGTGACTGGGCTGCAAAGATGGTGAGTGTGTTGTCATTAAAGGCATTCAGGGTTTTTTATTTATTTATTTTTTATTTTTTAAAAGAACATCTCGTCACTGCAGCCATTGAGGACTGCGGCAGCTATTATGGAACGTGCCAAGGTTAGGTGCTTAAACCGTTTGCTCGGTGTATTCTGCTGCCAACCTTGTGTTGTTATTGCAGAGTGGGGCTAAGATGAGAGAGACGAGGGATTAACTGAACTCCCACACAGCAGTATTACTCTATTAATCGGCTGTCTTTTGTCTATCAAGGTTATAACGACTGCGCTTGGTGCACGTCTGCAAGAGAATGGCAGCATTCATGTGCACGATCACAGGCTTGAGGGTCTCTTCTCCTTTCTCCTTGCTGCCATGTCAGGGTTAATAAGCGATTCATCTTCTACCAATCAAGAACCGTTCCTTCTTTTTTCCTTTCGGTTTTCTTTCTTAGTTGTTTCTTGCATCTATTCTTCTTCTCCAGATGTTGTCTTGATGTATTTTTCTGGGTCTTTCTCTGGTTTTGGACGGCGGCGCCACTTTAACGACCAGCAGAGCAGCTTTTTATTTGAGAGCCTAAAGTATAACTTGTTACCGGACTTTGTGTTTGAGGAACACTTGACCCTGTTTTATGTCGGATGTAATTTCCAGCGGATTCATGAAGTGGTTTTGATCGGTTGCCCACAGCTTTACGTGTGGCTCTCATCCACTACTTTTTAAAGTTATATTTCAAATTATTACGTTTTCCACACTTTCCGTATGAAAGTTATCGGCTAACTAAAGAGAAAAGCAACTCGTGTGTCATAAAAACTGGGCAGCGTACTCTGATGATTAACCTCAGTCGGAACCAGAACCAGGGAGGGCGGCTATCTGCCTGAGGTTTAGAGTGCAGGAAAGAGACATCAGAAAGCACCATAACAGGTCAGGAATACCAGTGGAGAAGAGAAAAAGGAGACCCATACATAGAGAATAAATGGTAAAGAGAGCAGCCTGAAGAGAGGTGCATCATGGGAGGTCCCCCAGCAGTCTAAGCCTACAGCACGATAACTGAGGGGATGTTTCAGGGTCACCTGAGCCATCCCTAACTCTAAGCTTTATTAAAAAGGAAAGTTTTAAGCCTGATCTTAAAGGTAGAGAGGGTGTCTGCTTCCTGAAGCCAAGCTGGCAGCTGTTTCCACAGAGAGGGGCCTGATAACTGAAGGCTCTGCCTCCCAAACTGGCAGCTGTTTCCACAGAGAAGGGCCTGACAACTGAAGGCTCTGCCTCCCAAACTGGCAGCTGGTTCCAAAGAGAGGGCCCTAATAACTGAAGGCTCTGCCTCCCAAACTGGCAGCTGGTTCCACAGAGAGGGGCCCTGATAACTGAAGGCTCTGCCTCCCAAACTGGCAGCTGGTTCCACAGAGAGGGGCCCTGATAACTGAAGGCTCTGCCTCCCAAACTGGCAGCTGGTTCCACAGAGAGGGCCCTAATAACTGAAGGCTCTGCCTCCCAAACTGGCAGCTGGTTCCACAGAGAGGGGCCTGATAACTGAAGGCTCTGCCTCCCAAACTGGCGGCTGGTTCCACAGAGTGGGGCCTGATAACTGAAGGCTCTGCCTCTCAAACTGGCAGCTGGTTCCACAGAGAGGGCCCTGATAACTGAAGGCTCTGCCTCCCAAACTGGCAGCTGTTTCCACAGAGAGGGGCCTGATAACTGAAGGCTCTGCCTCCCATTCTGCTTTTAGAAACTTTGGGAACCACAAGTAAACCTGCAGCCTGAGAGCAAAGTGCTCCGTTGGGAAAACATCCAACTGTGAGATCAATGAATTAAAGAATTAAAGCGTCAACTGAAATGTTTCTAAATGGTTATTGTTAATAGCTGAGTAAACATTAATTCAAAGAAAAATGTTAAAACAAAAAAACTAAAGACAAAAATCAGTTGGTTTATGGAACTATTGTTTCGTCTTAAAGTACATTTCTTCCTTCGTTCTTATTTTCCCTAATAAAAAACAAACAAAAAAACCCCAAAAAACATTTTACTACAACTGGGCGGCGGTAATGCACCGAAACTGCTTTTATCAAACTGCCGCGAAACCACAAAAGAAGAATGCTTTCTTTTTATTCGACTCTGGGAAAGATTCTCCAGATGTACAAATAAAAGCAATGTAACATAAGGCAACTCTAGGGCCATAAGAAATCAGTGTGGAACTGATTCTATAGCGAAAAAAGAGGTCCAGTCTGCTGTTTTCTGCATTGTAGAGCGTAAAGTCCAGCCACAGATGCTCAGTAGCTAACACCACACAAAGCAAGTTATGGAGTTAGAGGGTCAAATTAAAGACGGGTGCAATGAAAAAGACAAGCCAAGATTTAAATAGTCGAATAGTAGTTGAATAAATCTTAGTAAATGCTAATATTCTTCCTTAAAGAAGGTGCACCGACACAGTGAACCCTTAGCAGTGCTTTTTTTTCCACATGAATGAACGAGGTAGCTTTGTTGCTGCCTTCTACTTTCTGTTGAAATCCTGAAAACACGTAAATGTCAGGTTATACACCACCTTCCTGATGACCTTTTTCGATGCTACTCGAGAGTCACTTTTGGCTTCTGTTACTTTCTCAAACGTCATGCCCGGTTAAGATGAACTTTAATCGCTGCATCTTTCTGCGTCCCTTCACTGACTTTTTGTATACTATCGCGTTAGGTGTGACCACACTTCTAGACTTGTAAATAGCACACGATCCTCAGGGTGTTGAGAGAGAGTCGGTTTCTCTTACACAACCATTTAAAGTTACATGGAAAACAAAGGCGCTTAATTTTAACTTGTCAGTTTTTACGAAGTTTAATGGTTAAAACTATAGGAAATCTCTTTCGAAGTATAATAAAATAACTCTGAACAGGCTTATCTAAAGAAACAACTCATTTTGAAGCCCTTTGTATCACCTGCCTATGAGCTATGGAGGCATGATATATATCTGATATTATGCCTTAGCACTTTTTTCAGTTTCACACAAACCATGCAGCTGAAGCAGTTCCTTTAACTACACTTCGACCTATTCTTCCCCTGCCCCCAGCTCTGTTTTCTACCCTCTTGTTGGTTCATCTTTCCCCCTCCTAATGAAAAAGCGAGGCAGATAAAGCCCTGCATGTACTGTGATATTTATAACTTTTAAATTCCTCTATTATTGGTCCTTGGACAGTTTTGAGTGTGAAAAAAAAAAAAACCTTGTAGCTTTAAAGTCTTATCTTGTTTTTAACCATTTTGTTAATATACCTTCAGGATATTTTCACGCTCTTAATGTTTAGAACATTTTTCAGACTTCATACGTTTATGAAGTGCAAAAGCTACTTGTCCAAAAGCTACAAGATTTTT
Source organism: Odontesthes bonariensis (assembly GCF_027942865.1). NCBI lineage: Eukaryota > Metazoa > Chordata > Actinopteri > Atheriniformes > Atherinopsidae > Odontesthes > Odontesthes bonariensis. Next base: position 8,742,454 of record NC_134508.1, on the reverse strand, counting down.
CTCTCACTGTCACTTGATCATCATGTCCTTCATCCCAGATGTTGCAGAATGTAAAGACCTGTAATGTCTACAATTACCACTTCCTTCAATCATTTTGTTCCAAAATGAAGACTGATGTTTACATTAACTGAATTAAAAAGCCAAATCTTTGCTTCGGTTGGTAAATTCTAATTACTGTATTTTCCGAAGTATAAGTCGCACTGGACAATAAGTCGCACTTATCCCAAAATTTATTTCACAAAATCCAAGACCAAGAACAGACCTCGTCCATGTTGATAATAAGATCCGGTGACACGTTGTGTTCAGGTACCTGCCTTTTCAATGAACTCACGGAAACTGTCGACCTCGGCTTGGAAGTCTGCCGGCAGTTTCTGACACACCGCTGTCCGTGCTCTGATAAAGAGGCGGTTGCGTTGCATGAAGCGGTAACACCAAGAAGACCCGCCTTCAAAGTCATTTATATTCATCTCCTTGGCAAGTACCAGGGCGTGGAGACGTGACTGCACCGCTGACGAGCCTCTCCCGGCAGTACGTGTGTCCAAGCACCCACCTGTGGACCCTTTCCTCCAGCTCTGGCCATCTTGCTTTCAGCCCGCGATTAGCTTTCTTTGTTAGCTTATAATTGTCACAAGCCTAGAGTGTCCTCTCCCGGCTGTAGATAGCAATGTTTACTCCTTGTCAGTCAGTATGAATTTAACATTTAAAAACATTTTAAATTATATATATATTGATACAAGTCGCAGCACCAGCCAAACTATGAAAAAAGTGCGACTTATACTCTGGAAAATACGGTATTTTGTCCTTTTAGACTTCATTTTTGAACAAAACTACTCCTGGACATATACTTGTTTTTTTTTTTTATTTGCAGTGTGTTCCTTTGTATGCATCTTAATGTTTCCATCATTTTTATGAGTTGTGTTTGGTTCTTTGGATTATTGATGACGTGTTTAAACATAACTTCACTTTGGGACTAATCATGCAGTTGTTCATCTTAGCTCTCTAACGTACTTTATGTTCTGTTTGTGTGCAAATATTCATGTATGTGAATGTACATGTTTGGATGTATGCAGCATGCACTTTTAGAGGACTGTTTGCTCGAGGTCTCCTACTGATATGACTATGTGCATACTTGTTTGTGTTTGTGTGTGTGTGTGTGTGTGTGTGTGTGTGTGTGTGTGTGTGTGTTTAGGTGCATCCACCCAGGACTCGGATGCCATGGAGCCAGAGAAGCAGGTGGACAGCACGGTGAAAATGGCGGGTGTGATCGCAGGGATTCTCATGTTCATCATTATCCTCCTCGGAGTTGTGCTCACCTTCAAGCGCAGGTATCTGGTAACCAAACAGCATTTAGCGTCGCAGCTTAAATGTGCTATGTGTAGCATTTACAATTTTTCTTTAAATCCTGAGCTCTGTTCTCTTTACCTAAAGAACCGATGGTTGGTAGCCTTTGTCAGACGGGGTTTTTTATTTTGAATTTTTTTTTATTATTATTTAAATTAAAAAAAAATAAAATACATTTTTTTACATTAAAATTTTTTTTTTAAAATATTTTAATTGAAAAAAAAAAAGTTAAAAAAAATGTATTTCATTTTTTTTTTTTTTTTTTTTTTAACTGGACTGGGTTTGTTGTTAAACACCGAGCTGAATCTGTTGCTTTGTATTAGACGGAGGCTACCAACAATCTTTATCAAATCTTTATTGTCTACAACCCCAAATCAGGAAAAGGTCAGACAGTGATTGTTAAACTTCACATCGTCTACTTTTGACTTTAATTTTATTGCAGACAACATGAACGCAGGTAATTTTGTGCGTTTTTTTCCTCATCAGCTTCATTAGATTCGTTCATACATCCATTTTTGCATTTCTGGCCTTCACACACATTCCAAAGTGACACAAAACAACACCTGAAACTCTTCTTCTCTTGATATATCCTCCGTGCCGGATCACAATGTGATTAAAGCTCTACTGTCCCGGCGTTTTTTTTGGAATGTGTTGCAGGCCTGAAACACAAAAACAGATGTGTGTTTTCACAGATTAAAATTAAGCTTTTGAGACAACGCATGAGGTGAAATTAAAGTCAAAATAAGAGCAAGAATCGCTGCATTTTGCATTTTCTCTACCATCCACACCTTCTTCTGATTTGGGGTTGTGATGGTAAACAATTAAACATAAAAAAAAAAGTATTTTATTTGGTTTATTCAGTGCAGCGAAGTTAAAAACTGAGATATTGATAAACTGCTTAAAGTGTCCTCACAGCTTAGAAAGCAACTTTAGATCATTGGATTAAAAAAATATATGATTTAGAATGCTAAAACCTTTACTGCATAATGGTTTATTATTCTGTTTAAATCAACAAAAGCCTTCATAGACATCAGTATTGATTGGAAAATTGCAGGTTACGTACTGATTTGTGGGATTGTAGGCCACAAAATTGTATTCTTTCCTTTTATAAAAGTTCTAATCACGTTTAAACCTAGAAATATACTTCATCCTGTTGAATAAAGATAGAGGGGCCCAGAGTTTTAAATATCTAAACCTGGATGAACTTAATGTTTATCGGTCAGCAGACGTATTAAAGCGGGCTGTGTCTTTGTTAACATGCACACTGGCTTGCCACCATCACCTGCCTTTCTTTCATTTCTCTTATTCTCTGTATTGCTTCATTGATTCCCTACATACCCCCCCCCCCCCCCCCAACCTCACCTTCATACTGCTTTTACAATTTATTTTTGCATAATTTTACATTTTATTTACACGATCCTACATGCAAAACATTGAAAAAACATTTTTTACCCTTCGTCAACACATGCTGCATACTGACAATTATGATGAGCATAAAGTTCAACATTGGAATGATTTAAATACAATGAGGAGAATAAACTAGGAAACAAAAGACGTGTTGGAGCATGTCAAAATGTTTGTTATTGAGAATACTTTGTCAAATAAAAGACTACCTGATTTCCAAAAGAATGATTGAAGAAGAAGAAACATTTCTTTAGTATTTTGGCCAGGTCACAGCTCCTATATTTTAAAGATTGTCCCCCAAAACGAAACAAAACATGAAGGAACATGACAAGCACCACCCTGTAAATGAGTCTTTGTTCTTCCTACAAAAAGGCTTCTAGTTCTGAGATCCTTTTCTTGTCATATGAACCACTGTTTTGAGGACTTGGAGAAGGCTTGCAAGCGTGTCCTTCATCACATCCTGTTGAGGGTTTGGGCTCTTTGATCGCTGGGCTAAACTAAAGTGAGAGTTTGCTTTGCTTTGCCAACATTAAATCAAATTTCTGTGGCTGTTGCGAGTCCGGCGGAAACAGGTTCTGTTTTTAACTTTTATGGACAAAATTTCTCTGTGTAGCCAGAAGGCCAAAGGCTTAAACGCCATTCTGTCTTAAGGCTGTATCCTGCTTTTTGCAGATGATGTGGTCTTGTTAGCTTTGTTGACTACTCGGGTGGTTTGCAGCAAAGTCGAAGCAGGTGGGAACAGAATTAGCAGCTCCAAGTTTGAAGCCATGATCTTCAAGAAAGGGGTAGGTTGCCCATTCTGGATCTAGAGTGCGTTTGCTGCCTGAGGTGGAGGAGTTTAAGTACCTCAGGGTCTGGTTCACTAGTGTAGGTAGAAGGGAGTGGGAGATCGACATCTGCAGTCGTGTGGATGCTGTGCCAGTTTCTCACGTTGAAAAGGAAAGCTGTTGATTTACCAGCTGATCTAAGTTCCAATCTTTAAGCTGTGGTCATGAGTTGTTGGCTGAGCCTTAAGGATAGGCAAGGCAAGTTTATTTGTACAGCACAATTCAACAACATGACAATTCAAAGTGCTAAAAGTGTTTAAACAAAAAAGAAAGAAATAAGAACAATAGATAAAATCAGGAGTTAAAATGTGATTAAGTTTTGAAATTTGGAGCTTTATTCAAATGCAGCTGAAAATAGGTGTGTCTTCAGCCTGGACTTAAACACACTGAGTGTTTCAGCTGATCTGAGGCTTTCTGGGAGTTTGTTCCAGACATGTGGAGCATAGAAGCTGAATGCAGCTTCTCCATGTCTGGTTCTGACTCTGGGAACTGATAGAAGACCGGATCCAGATGACCTGAGGGGTCTGGAAGGTTCATACTGGGTCAGCAGGTCACTGATGTATTCTGGTCCTGGACCATTCAGAGCTTTATAGACCAGCATCAGAACTTCAAAGTCTATCCTCTGATAGAGTGAGAAGCTCAGAGTTGAGTCTCTTATCCCGCCATGTCTCACCGAGAGGAGGCTATGGGGCAGACCCCAAACCCACTTGAACGTAACCCTCTGTTTTGCAGAGGGACTGGATAGCGCAATGGTAAGATTGCCACCTTTCATTTGGGTGACCTGGGCTCAAATCCTGACACCCCTGCATGAAAGGTACTACCTCCAGTAGGGGTCCCTAGGCAAGACCCCCTAACGATACATGCATAAACATAACATAAATGGAGGTAAAGGGCTTATTTTCTTTTGGAGATCAAGGGATACGGGTGATCTAGCCCTTTAAATGGGACATTGGTGGCTATTTGGATGGCTAGATGACCACTAAACCTCCATCTCCAAAAGAAAAGGGACACTTTACTTATGAAAAAAGAGGGTTTGGGCAAAATGGTGGCGCCAACAGGGCAGGAACTGAGACTGGGCCTGTATGTCTCAGATGGAGGTTGAAGAGCTGCCTTGAGAATCAAAGGTCTGGACTGCTTCTGCTAAACTAGTCCCAAATAAGCCAGAAAATGGATTGATGGTGCTTAGATGGGAGACATATGAGAGCAATGGCATAAGCTTGTGCCTCAAATTTTTGTGCTTTTTTAATTTTGAGGTGTGTCTAGAAGCTTTTTCTGCTTTTGACAAATAATGTGATATTCTCTTCCTAAATTTCTGGTTTTTAATTGAATCTTTTTCTCTCTTTACCCGTAAAATGTTCTTTTTACTACAAGGCAAAAACATGGTGGTCTACCATCAGTAGGGGAGGTAGTGCCCCCCCCCCCCCTTTTTTTTTTTTACTCCTTTGTTGAATAAACATGTAGTGACACATTTCAGGAAAAAGATAGTTTTTAGTCTGAAAAGATGTTTACTAGCTTCACAAGTCAGCGGCACGTGTTTCCAAAATGCATCAGGACTGTAAAGATATTCATTTGCAAACTTCTGACTTCTGCCAGTGAATTTTCTGGCGAGCACACGGGCAAGGTTTTCTCCTAATGATTCTTTCATGAAGGCCATATTTGAGCAGGTGTAGCTGCACAGTGGGGCGATGCAGCAGTACTTCAGACTCCGATAAATCTTCCTGAAGGTCTTCTGCAGCAAAACAAGCATTTCGATTTGCTTTTTTTTTTAGCAATCCTACAGGAAGTTCTTTCAGACAGTTTCCCTTTTCACTCTATGAATAATTGTTTCAAAACAAACGGAAACAAATTAATCTTTTCAGTATATTTGGATGAGTTAATCTTAATTTGTTTATTTAAGTGTACCTGTGTACATGCTAAGAGCTACGAAAGGAGGTGAAATGGAGGAAATGAGAATAACTTGGTTAGATTTCCTTCTACCTTAAATCTAAAGCCAATATACGAATAAATCAGGGTGCCTGAAAGCACTGATCTCATCTCCAAGGTGTTTTTTTGTGAGACCAGACTGTATTTATGTCTTTAGAAAGGGTATGGTTGACTAGTTTTACTTAATTAATCATTGTTTAATGTAAATGGCACCACAGATTGAACCAAAAGAGACGCTTTTCTTTCTTTTTTAAGAAATGACAGTTGTTTTTATCCAAAGGTCACTATTCTCAGCACATACTGCACTCTAAACTGAAAACAGCTGATTTATTCATCCTAGTATTTGACTAATATTACCATAAATATTGCCTCTTTTCTTCCTCGGTGGACTGCCATAGTATATTTTACTGCAAGATAACATATTTGGAGTGCCGTTAAGAGACTTTTTCCACCTCAAACTTGCAAAGTACCTGATTATGCAAACAAAGGGAAAGGTAAAACCTCATGGACAGACAATAACACAGGGAGAAACGGATGCCTCGTCGTTTTTCTGAACGCTTTATATCCGTTTCAAGAGAGGGAAAAGAGGGAACCGGGCAGGGCACAGCGTCAGTTTGTAATGCTAATCAGAGGCTAACCTGGCCTAACAGAGAATATCCCAAACAAGATGACCATAAAGGTCTATCAGTCAAAGAAGGAGAAGGGAAAATGTTACAAGATGGTAAAAGGTTGAGACTATAGAGTCGGAACAAAGTAAAACTAAAACAAAACATTAAAAACTGATTAACCCTGGGCTCAAGTGGATATGCTAATGAAATGCTAACCATGCTAACACTGAGCAATATACATTGTAGAAAAAAAAAAAAAAAAAAAATAGGGCTGGGCAACGATTAAAATTAATCTAATTAATCACATGATTTCCCTGATTAATCACGATTAATCGCATTTGTACACAAAATTCAAAAATGAATCCAAAAGTAGTGTATAGCCTTTAGCATTTAGTTTTATTTTAAATGTGCTGCCATATGAATGAAAGTGCCATAACATTTGTTGTGCAAACACACTTTTAACATCAGCATCTTTCTGTAGTTTTTATGTAGAAGCCTCGCTCCACTGTCTGTTTCCTTGAATGACTTGCTGCTATCAGTTGTGTGTTTTGCCTTTAAGTGATATTTTAGACTGGAACTACTACGCTGAGAAGACAATTCAACTTGGCAGTGTTTACAGATGACTTTGGTTCTGTCGACTCCGCCGTCTGGAAGAACTTTAAAATGAAAATGGCCGAGTAAAAGTTCCGTACCCTTCTCCATGTTTGGTGGATCCGCCGATTACTTTCTTTTCCGGTTCCGCAGCAGACATTTTATTTATTTAGTTTACAAAATAAAAGCCTGTGAGCAACAGACTTTGAGAATAATAAAATAAATAATAAAACCTGCGCTAATCTGCGATAAACTATTGGTCGGCGTTAAATAATTAACGAGTTAACGCGATAATAACGAGTTAACTTGCCCAGCCCTAAGAAGGCAAGCATCAAGGCAAGGCAATTTTATTTATACAGCACAATTCATACACAAGGCAATTCAAAGCATCACCACAGTGAATTTGCAAAAAAGAGAAAGGAAGTTGCACTAAGAGATTGTTAGAACAGATGGAGACAGAGGAGAGAGATAAAAGTGACAGAATGAGTGAAGACAAATAGGTTTGGACAGTAGGGGGGGTTACACTATTGGAGACCATTTTCTTAGGTCATTTATATTTCAAACCCGCACACTTTAGCCATTTATCCCAGCGGCAGAGGAAATGTTTTTTAAATCGAAAGTGTTTTACATGCCTTTCAATCCCCGTGAATTATTCTGCCACCGAACGTTGTCAGGAAGCGCGAACACGCACAGCTGTCCAATTAATCTTTTAAAAGCATGGTTACACATGTTTCAAATGGACTATACTTCTTTTTTCTTTTGAAGAAAGCCAAGGGGATGTCGCTGATAATGTAGTGTAAAATTGAATATCGCCGGACAAGGCAGAAGTCTTAATGGGGATTCGGTGTTTCCACAGCACAGGTGCCCCTCAGGGCTGCGAAACAACCAGCACCACCAGATACACTTTTCATAGAAAAGCTGAAAGGAGAGCTGATGAATTATTAATGTTCTTGTAGTCCCCCCCAAACAAGTGCTGATTTGTGTTTGTGCAGCAGAGTAGCCGACCTCAGCTAAGTAACTGGGAAAAGATGACATCTCTGGAGCTGCAAATTGAAGGGAAAAAACGTGTTATTTCAACTTTCTTTCATCAAAGCTTGTTTAGAATTCTGACTCAGCAGCCTGTCTTTTGTGTTTTATTGTTTCTGAGACTCCCCAACGCCTTTGGTGTCCTGGTCAACCTTTAAAAGGAGACTAAACCGTAGCCAAAAAACAAGCAAAATAACAAAATTAATCATTACACAGTGCTTTAAGTCCAGGTCACAACTCCGAACGAATGCTCAAGTATATGTGCAAAGATGCCAGTGGAGGCATGTACTGAAATCAAGCGTATAGGGATGAGTTCAGTATGTGCGCAGAGTATTAGAATAAGTGATATTAAAGAGTTTGTGTGAGAGATCAGTCTGAAGTGTGCGTACACTTGTAGGTAAGACTGATTATTCAGTGATTTCTTACTTACTTTTATCTCAAAAAGAGTTTGGAGCAAAAGAAAAGTTTTGTTTCCTTACACCAGGGGTGTCCACATCCGGGCCTGGAGGGCCGCTGTCCTGCAGGTTTTTAGATGTTTCCCTGCTTCAGATGAATGCATCAATGCATCATTGAGATGTTTCCCTGCTTCACCTGATTCGGATGAAATGGATCTCTTCAAAAGGTTGAAAAGTTCTGCACAATCCTGCTGATGATGCATTGATCTGAAGCAGGGAAACATCTAAAAACCTGCAGGACAGCGGCCCTCCAGGACCGACTTTGGACATCCCTGCCTTACACCCAACGTTTGGTTAAAAGCACCTCGAGCAGCATTTGTTCGGGTTGGACGATGGGAAGAAAAGGCCTTTTCAGAGCTCTAGACTGTGTACGAAACCACATACTACATACTACATACTTGCATACTCATCGATCAGACAGGATGCAGAGCGTTTACCCACAATGCATTTCTCTCCTGCCCGAGCCGAAATCAGCCGGCCTGAAGCTGATTTCGCTTAAGCTCTAAACTCTGTAAACTTTAGCAACATTTGAAACATTTTCAGGCGAGAAAGTAGTCGTTTAGATCCCCAACGTGTTGAAAACCTGACAAAATACCGGCTATTTACAATTTTGTTTCGACGAATTCGGCGCTACTAAAGCTAGCCGCAGTGAGCAACGCACTTCCAGTTATTTTCACAAAATGAAATACATTACATTACATTACGGTCATTTTGCAGACGCTTTCGTCCAAAGCGATTTACAATAAGTGTGTTCCACATTGGTAGGCAAAAGAACTTCAGGTCACGAGAAATCATAAGTGCATTTCCTTCCAAAACCAAACAGTTAAGAGCATAACTGGTGCTAGAGTAAGTGCGGTAAGTTATTTACCTAGACAAATGGGAAGACATTTTAGATACCCGTAAATACCCATTGCCTTTTATCACAGGGAAAGCCATTACGATACAATTGGTGCTTTTGTTTTGAAAACAGGAAGTGAACCTACCCTCGTTGTAGCTAGCTTGAAACTGCCGCTTTGACAGGAAATGACGATCGTCGACGTCACGTTACGTTGCATCTTGGGTAGTTTGAGTATGAGTAGGAACCTCATGATGCACACCCAACATTTCAGAGAATCTAGGTTGCATCCGGGAACTTCTCGCTTACTCAAACTTGCATACTAACTCAAAAAGTTAGTATGAGTAGTAGGAGTAGAAGGAGAAGTATGCGGTTTCGAACACAGCCCTGGTCTTTGATGTGGATCCTAACTATGAGCCTTCTCTCTAAGGACTTCATGCAAGCTGTAGTGTAAAGGAAGTGTCTTTAGTGGCATCCAAATATCACTGATAATTAAATCCAAAGCCAAAATAAATCCTAAACGGATCTAAAGACTGGAAAAAGTCAGAGTCCAAAGTTGTATGGTAGGATATTAGCACACAGCTGCATGTTTTAACTTGCACACATGTACACACACACAAAGGTGTCGTGCATCCATTGTTTTGTGCATTCAGGCTGATTCATCCCAGCTTCCCAATCACCATCCTCTCTGGTAGCTCTTATAATCCTGACAACAATAACAACTGATATTTTTCTTCACAGTTCTTGTCACATACGCCCATCCCGAAGCCGTCCTAAATGATGTTTAAATGAAGATTTCACTGCTTTGAGAGAAATAGGAAAAAAAAACATCAAATTAAATGGTTTTGTCTCCCTGACTGAACAGTCAGAAAAGCTAAAGTGACACTTGGAAAATAAGTTTTTCAATTTCAATGGGAAACTTTCAACTTCTTGAGACTTTTTCAATCTTTTACCATGAAATTTGGCATAATTAATCCAGTGGTTTAGTGTTTAAAGCAAATTCTGCTGGTGTTTTGGGGCTTTCTTTGACAAACTGTTCATGCCACTCTTGAACCTCTGGGGTTTCCTCCTGTTACAGTCACTTTGATATGTTCTTCCATCTTTATATTTCACTTGACAGCACTGTTGGTGAAGACCTATTAAAGTCCACAATGTGGTGATTTATTTTGCAACAGTTTCAATCAGTTTGAATCCCGATAACTTGTTTTCAGAAACACATTTGTGTGTACTTCTTTATCAAGCTGTTTAAAACTCATTTCAATTGGTTGACAAACGTGGGTGAAATGGATGTTTCAGCAAAAAAAAGGTACATTTTTTGTCTTTTAAAAGTCTTCGTGTGACCAAAAATGCTTCTGCAGTTTGACCAAACACACAGAAAATGGAGGTACCAATGAAGCCCCATTTAAAGCATTTAAAGTCGGGTCAGACTGCTTTCTTCTGGACTCTCGGGGTCGACAGAAGCGGGACGAAAATGTGAAGGAAATGAGATGATGATGTTATTCTCACAACAAGCTCTCTGACTCGAGTCTCACGCCCTGTTATGTCTCTCTCTATCTTCCTGTTTCCTGTCCTTGGCTCCGCCCCTTCCTGTCTCTGGCTCCGCCCCTTCCTGTCCCGTCCCGTCCTGTACCTGCCTTGCCCTTTCTTCCGATAGAGAGATTCACACATGGAGAACTCTGAGCGTGGGGTATTGTATGTTTACTTCTAGACATGAACACATCCTCACCTCGGCTTTGCCGGCATTTGTGGGTTTTTTCCAAATGCATCTTATGACAAAGTTTAGTTCTTTTGTTTATTTCATTCATCAAAAGTTAAAACAAAACAAAAAAAAGAAACAATAATGCAAATGCTGAATGAAAGGGGGCAGAAAGAAGCAAACTTAAGTCTTCTACCCCGTTTTCAGTAATCATTTTACGGATTAAATTATGATAAGTGTCCAAGCAAAAAAGAAATGGAAAAAGAACAACAACAACAACCAAAAAATAGCATAAAATAAGTTCAGGTGATGGCTGCTGACCATCCATCTACTCAACATCAAACAAATACGCACACATATCTGCATACACCTATAAACCCATACAAACATATATACTTTCTCGCATGCATGTACACACAGTCACATGAATGTGAATACATATACCTGTACATTCAGTGTCCCATTGGTTTAACCAGCAAATATTTCTGTATCATAATAGTTTTGACAGTTTTTTTAAATATAATGTTTTCCTTTTAAGTTATGACTTTATCTTTTTTCAATTTTTCCTGGATGTTAATTGGCATAAAATACATTTTTATGAGCTTTAAACGTTATTTGGAGAATACTGTAGTCAACCAATTCCTGAAATTTAATCCACTTTAACCAGTGGAATAATGGATTTGTATGCTCTCTATAATTCTTTTTACCAATGATCCTTATGGCTCTTTTTTTGTAAAATAAAAACTGAATTAAAAAGAATGATTTGCATGCATCCCCCCATATTTCAACACAGTAAGTCAGATGTGGAACAATCATAGAACAATATAGAATGTACAATCCTTTATCATCTGTCAACTCTTTTGTTTTATGTAGTAGAGCAATCATTTTTGATCATTTCTTCTTTGTATAGTTAATATTTAGTGTTTTCCAACTCAAGTTCTCACCAATCATTACACCCAAAAATGTTGTTTCTCTAACTCTATTAATTTCTACACCATCTACAACTAAGTCCACACTTTAGAATTTAAAGAAATACCCCCCCCTTCTTCTTTATTTAGGCTTTAAAGAACAGATCTATCATTTAGAAACACTGCTGTCTTCCCCTAACAACTTTTAACAGTAATAATGTGCTGATGCTGTGCACCACCACATAGTAATTACAGATCTCCACATTGTTGAAAAGAGCCTCTGAATGTGCTGTCCTAAGCAACGCTTAGACGGGGGTCTGAAACATGAAACGCCTGATATATTAGTCTCTGTGGCACACGTAATTTTCTCAGCTCTGAGAAACCAGAAGGAGTTTTAAGCTCTGCTCGGCGCCATTAAACAGCCAGATCTGTGTCACTAAGTGGTTGAAATGTAGGCTTTTCTTTTCCTCTTGAGATTTCTAATGCGAGCCATTATAGAAGTCCTCATTTATGCACTCGTCTTGCATCCTGTCTATTCTTTTGTTTTTCTCCCTGCCTGGAAATGTATCTTAGGGCGATAAATGTTGGGAATTTAAAAAAAGCAGAATATTCAGCTGCAAACTGGACTTTTTAAAATGGCCACATGTGATTATTCACCGGTCAGCTTAACATAAGATGCTTTTGGGAAACCCACCGCTGCACATCTGATCATTTCCATCACTGTTGCACGTCATCTATTCTTTGTTTTTTCTGTGTTCTCTTGTCAAAAGTGCACGTTTACAGTAACCAAAGGAACAAATCCATCTTTTCTGATAATATGCATCTCATTTCCTCTACTCGGCGAGAGACGTTTTGATCGTCTGTCCAATACTCTCCCAGTCATCTGCTTTTGATCCACAATATGTCACAATAATGCTGTTATTTGCCATCATTTTTCAGTATAAAAGGAGAGACAGAAACCGAACGGATAAATTATTCCACATTACTGTGTTTTCTACGGTGGGAGCGGGTTGGCGTAATTGATTTTCAGATCAGAGCAAACAATTATGATGGAATTTTCTAAAGTAAAAATATTAAAGCCTGCAAGCCGCCCCCAGTGTTCGGAAGAAAAAAAAAAAAGTTAAAATAATTAGTGAGATTTTGTAGGGTAGAAATGATGTGTTTGGCTTCTGCAAATAAATCACAGGTGGGTGATTGAGATGAGAGATATGTGGTGATATCCTGCCGAATGAAGCGCGACGCTTCACAAATATCTCCACCCACACTGTTCTGGGCTCAGAGACAATCCGATCTGTGCCTGTCGTGCAGCGATTGCTTTGGGTTTATCTTTTTCCACTAAAAAAATCCTAATTTACATTCAAATGTACGTACACCTCTTTACTTTTCTTCAAAGATGAGAATGGTACGAGTTGAGCTGGTGTCACGAAGAAATGCAGATAAATATGCGCTCGTCAAGAATTAAAGATCGTCATGAGGGTGTCTGACCCGTGATGGGTTGGTCCAAAGCCTAAAGTAACCCAACTTAAAGTCTTTATTTACCCAAAGTTATCAAACCATGACCCTTAACTTCTCTAAAGTCACATTTCCAGAAAGCATGAATACTTAGAAATTAGGGCTGGGCAACGATTAAAATCTTTAATCTAATTAATCACACGATTTCCCTGATTAATCACGATTAATCGCATTTGTACGCAAAATCCAAAAATGAATCCAAAAGTAGTGTATAGCTTTTAGTTTTATTTTAAATGTGCTGCCATATGAATGAAAGTGCCATAACATTTGTTGTGCAAACACACTTTTAACATCAGCATCTTAGTGGCGTAGTGGGTTGAGCAGGCACCCCATGTACAAGAGGCTATAGACCTCAGACGGCCCTGTGCTGCGTGTTGTTCCCCCTCTCTCTGCCCCCTGCTTCCTGTCTCTCTGAACTTTACTATCCATTAAAGGCACAAAAGCCCCAAAAAATAATAATAATAAAAATAAAAAAAACTGTTAATGCGTGATAAATTTTTTATTGGCGTTTAATAATTAGCGTGTTAACGCGATAATAACGAGTTAACTCGCCCAGCCCTATTAGAAATAAAGGCAAAGTGAACAGGAAGTGATGAAGGAGATGATCTTTACCGTTCAGCACCTTCCTTTCTTTGTATATATTTCAAACATTCCACCTTAAGAAGAAAGAACAGAGACCCTTAACTTCATTTGGAAATTATAGTTGTGCTCTGATCTGCAGTTTTTTTTGAATCCCCACAATATGCCGCTCCCCAGATAATTTCTGTCTATGAGCAAAGAAAAGAGGCGAAACTCAGCTTGGATCCACTGCAAATGGCACAATCTTTCAAAGCCCAGCGGTCTCTCGTTGGGGCTCGGTAGAAAGTTTTGAGTGCTTCCACACTTGTTCGGAGATAAATTGGTGGTGTTAACACCGACGGACAGATGCACGTACACACAGCAGACCCTCCATTCTGCAGACGTGACACACGGTTGAATAATGTACTCTGCAGCTCGCTGAGATAAATGCCTGATGGTCCACTTACAGCACTGTTAAGACTGCTGATGGCTGAGCATTTATACCCTCACAAAGAGCTACAAACTCTCCTCACATGGCACACGATCACACATGTAAGCTGGTTCATAGAGAAATATGTTGTTCACAAACTGAGCTGCAATTCCATCTGGTTAAGAAAACATTTTACTCCGATTCAATAGCTGCAAAACGGGGATAAAACTGCCAAACGAGTGCATAAAAAGCAGGCTTTCTGACTCATAGACAAGTGTGAAAACAAACAGTTTAGGGTTTTAACAGGAACCCCATAAATATGTTCAGATCAGCTCTCTCATTCTTTTATTCTTCTTCCAAGGATCCAAACTTTCTTTTTATCTTTTAAAGTGATCCTGAGAAGCGGTTCTTTGGGCTTTCTGAAGGCCAAAAGTTCCTGGTTTCGTTTGTTCCGCCGTGGTCTTAAGTACCAGTTTGATTATGCACATCGGGGTCATAAAGAGGCTAAAGTGTGCTTCAGATGCAGTCGGACGAGTCGGCAGGCCGGCGTGTCGAGGTGCGGATGTTTTTATTTCTGCGTTAGAAGCAAAGTGGTGTGAAACAAGCTTATTTCTTTGATTCGCTGCTTTGTTCTTAGTGCTTCTGCTCCCTCTCCCTCCCACTGCCTCCTCTTCACTCATTGAACCGGGCACATGTGGCTGAGAACAAGCATCTCAAAGCTGTGCTAAAGGGCGGAGACTGAAAGATGCCTGGGAATGCGCCACTTGGCCCATCCCGATCCAATAATGTTGTTGTTTCAGAGGTTGAAATATTTATGGCACCTTTACTCCATGTTTGCTGCAGTTGAGATGAAACTGTAATAACAAATAGTTGAAACAATATCAAATACCCCAAAGCTGTTGTTGTGTATCCATGTGGCACGTTGACATCCATCTACTGAGTGGTGCAATGGCATGCTGCTAATTAACTAGTCTCCAGAGATGATTTACCTCAGTTATAGTCTTTATTTATCAACTCACTTCCCTGCAAACTCCAAATTTGACATATTAAAACATTTGACTAATATGTTTATATCATTTTGTTTTGTTATATTATTATTTATTTAATTAATTATTACATTTATTTATTATTTATTTATATGAGTTATTATTTTTATTTTTATCATTTTATTTTCTATATTTTATTTTGTTATATTATTATGTATTTATTTTATTAATTTATTTTTAAAAAATTTAAAAATGTTTTATTATTATTATTTATTTATAAGTTATTTTTTTATCATTTTATTTTCTATATTTTATTTTGTTATAGTATTATTTATTTAGTTTATTTAATTAATTATTAAATTTATTTATTATTATTTATTTATATGGGTTATTTTTATCATTTATTTTCTATATTTTATTTAGTTATTTATTTAATTTAATGTATTTTTATTTATATTATTTTTTTATTTTTATTATTTTCTATGTTTTATTTTGTACATTGTTTGTAAATTTTCAAATTTGGGGCATTTTTAATTGTGTGACTCCTTATATTTAAGCTGTAGTTTGTGCACTGCAGTGCTGTGGCGAAAGAAATTGCTTTAAAAGGATAAAATAAAGTATTTTCAATTGATGCTGCTGTGTAATGACAGCTTGGGTGTCTCACCCTGGATGCTCTTCATATAGGCGTGTTAGCATACACCCATCATTTCTAATAGTTTGTAATTAGCCACAAAGACAGCAGATGGGTTTACCCTCAGGTTCGCCTTCATAAAGCGGTGGCTGCTGGGTGGAACGCATACGCAGGTTTATGTTCTTTTTGACACTTTATTAGTAAACATAAGGGGCTATAGCCGTCATATCGCCGGTGAAAATGTGCTGCGGGTGAATAGTGTTCACATGATAAACCGCAGCCGTCATATCAATGAGAAAATGGCATTTGCAGCAGAAGTCATTCATACAAAGTGGAGAGAAACTCCAGCCGTCATCATAGGAAAGTCTGTGCGTGTGAGAGATTAAGTGCATGTTTATGGGTGAAGTCGTCATCATCCATAAGGAATAAGAAAAACATAGCAGCTGATATATGAATATAAGGGCCTGCATCCTGTTTGTGTTGCTTAAGTCTGTGAAAACCTTTTACTTTTAGCCGTAGGTTTGTGGAAGACCCCTCTGAAGCTTTTAGTTTTCATCTATTTTACCCTGAAACGGATCATAAAGACACGCAAATGAGATTAGCATTTTGAAAATGTTTACAGATGCACCAAATCAAGCAAGAACTGGGCTCATTTTCTCATTTCTTTTACATCCGATCAATTAATCTGACCAATAAAAAATGATTTATCCCTTAAACTGAGTCACTCTGAAGGACATTTGGGCCTCAGATCATCGTTTAATGTGTTCATCCTGCTACATTAAATGAATGACTGCTTCACATATAAAACAAACTGGAGCAGTGTTCAGTGTTTTCACCCTCATTTGATCCCTGAATCATATAATAACACTAAACTGTAGTGCATTATCTAAGGATGGGGGGGGGGTAGGATTTGCCTGCAACAGCATCCAAAAGAACAAAGATCATAAAAGGCCATTTCAGCTGAGCTAAGGTGCGCTCATCTTTTTCATTAATAAGCAGACACCAGGGAACTGTCGAGTGTTTAAAAAGCACTCAGAAAAGGTCGTTTTTTTACTTTCAGAGCAGGGTTTTTAGACATCTGACATCCCAGTTTGCACTCCTGCGGGACAAAGGTGGCGTCATGCAACCGTCTGCAGCCAAGAGCTGCGATAAAATGACAAGACGCGTACACATGTATGCATCTGTAAGTAAGTGAAACGTTAGTCACGCAGCAGCTTTCAGGATAAAAAAATCACAAAGTGCTTCAGAAGGAAACGTGAAAACGACTAAAAGCTCATTTAAAACGCTGCTTTTTCCACGGATCTCAGCCAGCAGGCCCTGATCACATGACCTCAGGGACCCCGCTGAGGACATGAGAACACTCTGTCACGACAGCCTGAAGACTTTCCAGTGATGTATAAGATGCTGAACAGAAACATCACACAATGGCAAATACATCACCACTTTATCTGTCTCTGTTCCAGTCGGCGTCTCAAACAAACTCACCCTGGTGGAGTGTTTTTTCTCTGCTGTATTAATATTTATGAGGATAACTTAACGGCTGTGGCTTTTACAGCTGGGCTCTCAGTGCTTTGCACTTTATTAATATCATAAGGACAATGTCAGCAGAGCCCCTTAAAGAGGGTTATGGGTTGCTTTTTTTTTTTTTAAAAAACAAGGGGGGTGGACAGGTGTCACTGATGGGTGTGTATTCAAACTATTAAAAATTAAACACAAGTGTGTGTGTGTGTGTGTGTGTGTGTGTGTGTGTGTGTGTGTGTGTGTTGAGCATTTGCATGCGTCAGCCTTTAACTCTTCACAGTTTCAACAGTTTTTCCTCCTTTGTGTCACCGTGCCGCTGTAAATAGGAACATAAATATTGATCTTTTTCCAAGCCGGTCCGATGAAGTGTGAGTTTGTGTGAGTTTGTGTGTCCTTACATACTATGAGAGATCCCCATCTCTGGCCTCTCACCAGATGAAGGGTGCA
This sequence comes from Odontesthes bonariensis, assembly GCF_027942865.1. Taxonomy (NCBI): domain Eukaryota; kingdom Metazoa; phylum Chordata; class Actinopteri; order Atheriniformes; family Atherinopsidae; genus Odontesthes; species Odontesthes bonariensis. The sequence goes on along the minus strand of NC_134508.1, from coordinate 8,724,755 downwards.
TGCCAGGGGGAAAAGCTGCCAACAAGCGATCAAAGAGATGCTGCGGGGAGCCCGGTATCATGCACACACATATATATAAACACACATAAACACGTATGTGGATGAATGAGATGCTGGTGAAGTGAAGTAGTGTAGATCTAAAAGGACAAAGACCTGATGAAGGAAACATTTCTTGGCTCGACACTGGAAAAAATGCCCCTCCAAAAATTAGTAAGAAAAACAACAAATATAAGACACTTTTTGCTTGAAATAAGCAAAAAAAATCTGCCAATGGAACTAGTGAAAATCGGCTTGTCAAGATTTCTTGAAATAAGATGTGATATTTAGGACTTTTGAGATAAAAGTGATCTTGAAATTAGCTTAAAAACCTCTTCAAATGTCAAAAAAAGCTTGTTTCATATGAAATCCGACTCAAAACAATTTGTTTTCAAGACTTTTTCACTTAACAAGATATTCAACATGTATTGTCTTCAAACAAGTCCCTATATCTGGCTGAAATGGTGCTTGTTAGGCAGTTGTGTCTTATGTTAAGTGAAATGAGATATTTTGACTAGAAATGAGACAAATATACTTGGTAAGACTTTGATTTTTTTTTCCAGTGTAATCTCTCCTGTTTGATTGATTTATTTGTTTATATTTTTTACTCCTGAAATCATCACTGCAGATGATGATAGTGAAAATAATAAAAGCCCAAATCTAGTCTTAAAGGTATAATTAGCCTCTTATGACATGAAGCTGTATGACATCCCATATTAGCAACATCATTTATGAACATCTTCTTACCCCCTGCTGCGTCCTGTGTGCCGAGTTCCAGCCTCGTTTTGGTGTTGATGAAGGTAGTCCGGCTAGTTGGCTGGGGCTTAAAAAATAAAGCGTTTTGCTTCTCAAAACAATATGCGTTCAAAAGAGTAATATATTTGCATCATAAAATCGTTCTCCAGGAAAAAGTCAGACCTCGCAATCGCTCGGCACTATTTTCTATTAACTATTAACGTTACAAGACACTTTTTGCTTGAAATAAGCAAAAAATCTGCCAATGGAACTAGTGAAAATCAGCTTGTCAAGATTTCTTGAAATAAAATGTGATATTTAGGACTTTTGAGTTAAAAGTGATCTTGAAATTAGCTTAAAAACCTCTTCAAATGAAAAAAAAAAGTTTGTTTCATGTGAAATATGACTCAAAACAACTTTTCTAAAACTCAAACTTTTTCACTTAACAAGATATTCAAGATGTATTGCTTTAAAACAAGTCCCTATATCTTGCTGAAATGGTATTTGTTAGGCAATTGTGTCTTATATTAAGTGTAATGAGATACTCAATGAGACAAATATACTTGGTAAGATTTAGATTTTTTCCAGTGAGTAAACACACTCAGGCTTGACTACATTGTCAGAGATCTTCAGCTTTAAGCAATTACTTTTATTTTAATGGCAACTGCTTCTTCTGAGATGTGAACAACACGTTCTGCTGCATCACTCATATCACAGCAGGCAGTGATACGAAGGGAGAGAAAATAGGGCCAAGCGATTGTGAGGTCTGACTTTTTCCTGGAGAACCATTTTGTGATGCAAATGTATTACTCTTTTGAACGCATATTGTTTTGAGAAGCAAAACGCTTTATTTTTTAAACCCCAGCCAACTAGCCGGACTACCTTCATCAACGCCAAAACGAGGCTGGAACTCTGCTCACAGGACGCAGCAGGGGGTAAGAAAATGTTCATAAATGATGTTGCTAATATGGGATGTCATACAGCTTCATGTCAAAAGAGGCGAACTGTCCCTTTAACAGCCATTAGAGCAGCAACACACACGGCTCATCGCACTGATTACAACCCTCCCCGTTTCCATTTGTTCGTCTTCCGCCTTTTCGTATTTTCTCTCCTCCTCTCATATCTTTCCACTTATCTGGCTGTAGGTGATGGGGGCACCAGTGGTGCGTTTGGGGGGGATTTTTATTTGCCTTTTTTCCCCCTGCAGATATGGTTTTAAGCATTCGATTATCATTGGAACACCTACAGGTTAAACGGAGATAAAAAATTCAAGGGAAATATTCTGTTGGTAATCTGTAAAGTGATGACGACGTAGAAAGTGAAATACCAAGGTGTCCCCTGGTGGAGTTTAGAGCTCCACGCTGACACTTATCATCCATTACACTCTGATTTTTAACTTGAATCCTGGTGCAGAACTGTTTGTGTTTTCAAACTTAGGATCCATACTTTGATACTAAACTATCTAAAAGTAAAAAAAGTAAAAAAACAAGCTTTAAAACTTATAAAATGATGAAAAATAAAGTGTGATGTTATTTCTAAGGTTTTATACACTGGGACATTGTGAGTAAATACAACAAATACACATAATGAATTACATTATAGATTATAGATATTATTCATTTTACAAAAAATAAGCCAAAACACAGAAGCAGTGTGTGGAAAAAGCATCGTTACTCCTTCCATTCAGCATTCAGGTGTGTGTTAACACGATGCCAAGGGGGAAAGACATCAGCAGTGATCTTAGAGAAGCTGCCCATCAACCTGGGAAGGGTTATAAGGCCGTTTCCAAACTATCTGGAGTCCATCATTCTACAGAGAGAAAGATTATTCACAAGCTGAAAACATTCAGGACAGCTGTCAATCTTCCCAGGAGTGGACGTCCCAGCAAGGTCACCCCAAGGTCAGAAACCCAAGAGCTACATCTCAGACTCTGCAGGCCTCAGCTAGCATGTTAAAGGTTAAAGGTCACCCCAAGGTCAGAAACCCAAAGAGCTACATCTCAGACTCTGCAGGCCTCAGCTAGCATGTTAAAGGTTAAAGGTCACCCCAAGGTCAGAAACCCAAAGAGCTACATCTCAGACTCTGCAGGCCTCAGTTAGCATGTTAAAGGTTAAAGGTCACCCCAAGGTCAGAAACCCAAAGAGCTACATCTCAGACTCTGCAGGCCTCAGTTAGCATGTTAAAGGTTAAAGGTCACCCCAAGGTCAGAAACCCAAGAGCTACATCTCAGACTCTGCAGGCCTCAGTTAGCATGTTGAAGGTTAAAGGTCACCCCAAGGTCAGAAACCCAAGAGCTACATCTCAGACTCTACAGGCCTCAGTTAGCATGTTAAAGGTTAAAGGTCACCCCAAGGTCAGAAACCCAAGAGCTACATCTCAGACTCTACAGGCCTCAGTTAGCATGTTAAAGGTTAAAGGTCACCCCAAGGTCAGAAACCCAAGAGCTACATCTCAGACTCTGCAGGCCTCAGTTAGCATGTTAAAGGTTAAAGGTCACCCAAAGGTCAGAAACCCAAGAGCTACATCTCAGACTCTGCAGGCCTCAGTCAGCATGTTAAAGGTTAAAGGTCACCCAAAGGTCAGAAACCCAAGAGCTACATCTCAGACTCTACAGGCCTCAGTCAGCATGTTAAAGGTTAAAGGTCAGAAACCCAAGAGCTACATCTCAGACTCTACAGGCCTCAGTCAGCATGTTAAAGGTTAAAGTTCATGACAGCACAGTTAGAAACAGACTGAGCAGGTATGGCTTGTGTGGAAGGGCTGCAGGAGAAAGCCTCTTCTCTCTAAAAAGAACATGGCAGCACAGCTTAGGTTTGCAAAGCTGCATCTGAACAAACCACAAGACTTCTGGAACAATGTCCTCTGGACAGACCAGACCAAAGTGGAGATGTTTGCTCATAATGCACAGCAGCACGTTTACAGGAAACCAAACACAGCATATCAGCACAAACACCTCACACCAGCTGTCAAGCACGGTGGTGGAGGGCTGATGATCTGGGCTGGTTCTGCAGCCACAGGACCTGGGCACCTTGCAGTCACTGAGTCCACCATGAACTCCTCTGGATACCAAAGTGTTCTAGAGTCAGATGTGAGGCCGTCTGTCCGACAGCTGAAGCTGGGCTGAAACTGGCTCATCAACAGGACAAAGATCCCAAACACAGCAGCAGATCTACAGCAGAATGTGTGAAGAAGAGAAGAATCGAGGTGTTGCAACGGTCCAGTCAGAGTCCAGACCTCAGCCTGACTGAGATGCTGTGGTGGGACCTTCAGGGAGTTGAGCAGAAACCAGAGCTGCAAACCTCAATGAGCTGAAGCAGCGCTGGAGAGAAGAAGCCGAGATTCCTCCTTTAACCACGAGAGAGACTGATAACGTCCCACAGGAAACCAGCTGCTGGATCAGGGGTTCACTTAGTTTCTCACTCACTGCTCCTACCAGCTGCTGGATCAGGGGTTCACTTAGTTTCTCACTCACTGCTCCTACCAGCTGCTGGATCAGGGGTTCACTTAGTTTCTCACTCACTGCTCCTACCAGCTGCTGGATCAGGGGTTCACTTAGTTTCTCACTCACTGCTGCTACCAGCTGCTGGATCAGGGGTTCACTTAATTTCTCACTCACTGCTGCTACCAGCTGCTGGATCAGGGGTTCACTTAGTTTCTCACTCACTGCTCCTACCAGCTGCTGGATCAGGGGTTCACTTAATTTCTCACTCACTGCTGCTACCAGCTGCTGGATCAGGGGTTCACTTAGTTTCTCACTCACTGCTGCTACCAGCTGCTGGATCAGGGGTTCACTTAGTTTCTCACTCACTGCTGCTACCAGTGTAACATGTCATGTGTTGTTGTTTTTATCTCATTTTAAGACTTTCATTATTAATTATGTCCTGATATATAAAAGCTCAGAATGTCACACTTTATTTTTCTCTTGTTTAATTTCTAAACGCTGGATAAATGGACCCAAAATCCAAAAGTTAAACCTTAAGTTCGGATATTTTGAGTCGGTTAAATGTCAGCTTCCAACAGTGTTGATGCTATAATTGACTGTAATCCACCGCATGCAGCAGAGGGAGTGAGTGACGGATAAATAGTTTTTAAGAAATGAAATCGTTTTCATTTCTTAAAAGTTAATGAACATGCAAAGCCCTAAAAAAAAAAGTTTAATTATTTGGGTGAGTGAAGTAATAATTTCACAAGTCATAGAGCTCCTTATTACCTCTAATTTATAACATTAACTGCTGACCACTTCACATCTAACGCACATGTGGGGTATTATGTAGATGTTTTCAGAGATATGGCGGCAGAACAGACCACATATTGTTTAATACTCCCTAACTACTGCTAAAATAACAGCCGAGTAAACACGTTAATTCAACCAGAGAAAAGGTGCACACGGGCAGGTAAGAACGTGAAAGTGCTGTAATATAGATATATTAGAATAAAAGACAAAGTTTTCGTGAGGACACAGGTAAGAAAGCATAAAAATATTCAGGTTTGTAGGATGAAATTACAGGTGAAAAGTGCCAAGGAGTCAAAAAAAAAAAAAAGATTTTTCATTCAAACCGTGAACTAATCCAATGTGTTTGTCCTTCTTCTGGGTTTTGCTCTGTTGTCATCACCGGCCTCACCTCACCATGCTTCAGAAGACATGCTTATTCCTACTCTTATTACCTGTAAGTAGAGATTTCACATCAGGAACAACTCTTGTCTCCACCCTTTATTTGTTCTTTATTGCTGCCTCTTGATTTCTGTTCAGATTTTTTTGTCCCATTTTCTTTCATTCTGTTTTAACTTTTCATCGCATTCAACTCCTCTGTGAATACGAGGACTTCGTAAGCCTAAAAACATCCCTGCTTTTTATTTTTGATGCAAGAAAATCCTCTCGCAGTAGTGGAATCTACATTTAAAAGTTCATTTTAAACCTTTAGCACACAGCACACGATCACAACTCTTTAAAAAAAACACCATTTTGGAATCTTAATACTTTGTTGTTTTGTAAAATCAGTCAAATTGATCCTTCCTGCAGCTTGAAATTGAGATGCCGCATGACCGAGTACAATCTGAACTTATGTATAATGTGAAAAACACTATAGGCGTGTAAATATGTCAACCTCATTCAATACAGAGCAGCTTGGAGGGGTTTTCATACAAGTCCTTAAGGCGAGACACTACAGGTGAATAGGGTAATATTTTAAAATAATAGATATCACCATGAAACTTCCTCAGTTGATTACTTATACAAGTATGAAAAAAAATGTATTACAAGTTTTAGAAATTTGTATGTTTAATTATGCAAATTAGTCATTATCTCATTAAATATGTGTTAATTTGCGTATATTTTCGGAAGCTAGATCTGAACATATGATAAAGCCAGGTGCAAAATTCTTTTTTCATTTTGTTTACACACTAAATTAAAAGAAAATTAGAGGAGGATTTCAGGATATCTGCTTTAATTTCCTAGGAAATCAAAATATACTGTCCATAGCCTAAAAAACATCGATTTTTGCCATATTTTTTTTTTATTATAATGTCACATAAATCAGGCCTGGAATGATTTAGCAACAAACCCTTTTGTAAATATCTTCAGGATACAGCTAAGTGTATAACTGGAAAGTTTGGTGTTAGTAGGTGCTCCATAGTCTGAGATATTGATTCTGGAAAAATACAAAAAACTGATTTTAAGAAAACGGAATTTAAAGATTTAAATAGCGAAATTCAATACATTTTTATTAGAAACAATTGCTCAAAAACAGAATAAATGCTCAGGCCCTTATTAATATTAATATTGTATAAAATAATCTTATTAATAAAGAATACAAGCTCAATACAATACAATAAAAGATTGTATATCAATTCATTGAGACGTGCGACATGTACGATCAGCCACTGCTCTGTCGCACAGTTGAGGTGTTTTCATTCGATGCAATAACTTAATAAACAGAAAAGAATTGTAAATGAGCAACAAAAGACTCAAAACAACCGCCATGCAATGCAAAACAGCCGCAGAGTTACTCAGAACAACCAAAATACCCGAAACAACCTACAAAAAGACTCAAAATGACCAGAATGACTGGCATAAAAAGCACAAAGACGCAAAGAAAATGCGTAGAAACTAATACGTGCCTTTGGAAAGGCCTATTTTTAAGGTGTTTGTTATGTTATGAATGTAGGTTAAAAGCAAAACTTACTTGGTTAGTGTCTATAAGAGGCATTAAATAAGTTTGAGCATCCCATAAGCATCTAGGAATACAAATAGTCAAAATAGAGTCTTATTCCAAACTTTGTCTGAGGGAAGGCCCAGAGTGCCTGACTTTGGAAGCCACTGGTTTAATTGGTTCTCTTTATCTGCTATAGACCATGCATTTATACAGAAATGTAGACATTTAATAAAGAGTGTGCAGGCAGTATGTTGTATAAAGTTTCTACAGAGACCGAGCTCTTGATAGCTTTGCTGTCATTTCTGATATCTGAATACAATCAGCTGTCATCAGCCAGTGGGGTCACATGGAAATGAAAGGATCGGATTATTGGCTAAATTACAATAAGAATGTTCCAGATTTTTTCCCGGGGTCGTGACCCGGAAGTCGAAGGAGACGATATTCCTGTTGTTGTCGCCGTCAGAAAGAAACAAACAACGCGATGGAGAATGCTCCGTTGTGCATCGAGTTTGTGCAACAAGCAGCTCATCACAGACCAAATGTAGAGGGACGTAGCTTCATCTTGCTCTGCGTTCTCCATCTTTCTCCAATGCCTGAGTTTGTTGTTGTTGTTGGTGGTGAAGAGGACAACAGGGAGTGGCTCTATTAGCAACAGTTGGAATGGGTACAGCGCCACCTATCATATCGGAGTATGACATGCTTTGTGCCTATGATTCGATTCATTCACCGCCATATATCCAAGGATAATTACCCTTGCTCAACTCAGTCTTATTTTAATTTAGCCAATAATCCGATCCTTTCAGAGCCATGTGATCCCACTGAGTTTTTCTTTCAACACTCTGGGATCAAACCAGAAGGCTTTTCCACCACTTAAGCCACAGCCGCTACGTCATTTTATGTAAACTATCTGAAAATATTGGTGGTGCACATTGTGTATGTGCTGGCTGGACTGACCTCAGTATTAGTTTGGTGGCGAATTCAGCGAAACTTCATCTGCATTGTTTGCATGGCCCTTCCCTTAAAGAGTCTCACCTTAAAAGGTCAATGTAATTCACTGTTATCTTCCTCCCCAAGTGGCCATTTCCTGCTTATTAACCACTTCCAATGAAGGGCTTTTATCGCATGTCTTCATACATGCACGGGCACGTACAGGCGAGCATTAGCATACCTGTGGAGCCACACGCGCTCTGTTGCCCCGAGCTCATTTACAAACCCCTGCAGGGAATTTCAAAACCTCCCTATTCCTTTAGCCTTCTTCAAAGAATCAGAAAAATTGCTCCATCTGGTCCTCGAACTGAGCGGAACAATCGTCACTTGCCAAAACGTCCTCTTAAAACGGCCCTCATTTGGCTTTTTAACCCCAGCAGAAATGACTGCTTTACAGTCAGAAATATACAGTTAGAATAACAGCAGCCATCAGGTTGCTTTTGCTGCTTTTTCTCACCCGTTGCTATAGATAATTAGCTTCAGCTGGCGTGGCCAATCTTCTTTTAAATGTGGTTATATGTAGACGTATGCAGAGGTGGGTAGAGCAGCCAAAAATTGTAATCAAGTAAAAGTAACTAACAGTACTTAAGAATAATATGACTTAAGTAAAAGTAAAAAGTACTCCAAATAATTACTTGAGTAAGAGTAAAAAGGTGCTTGGTGAAAAAACTACTCAAGTACTGAGTAACTGTTGAGTAACGTCTGATTTATTTGTTAACACAAGCATTCAATCAGACAAAAATACTAAATAATCATCTTTAGGCAAATTAGAGTTCATCCAATTGATAAAATAAATTATAATTAATTAATTAATTAATTACAAAATAGCTTAAATTAAAATAATCCAGGTAAATTCAAGTACTTCAATAAAAAATTAAAGAGACTTAGGAAATGTTTAAAACATATGTAACCTAAAAAACAAACATTCATCTATCCATGGGGGAAAAAACGAGTTTTGGAAACTTACCGCTACATGTTTCCTCAAGTTAGATGCTGAGTTTCTGCTGAAATGTGCGTTTGTTTTGGTTGCCACAGAAGACACATAATGTAGCTGCTGTTTCTCACTCTTTGTAAGGTAAACTGCTTTCAGTATGAGGCCTCGTCTGCGTCTTCATTTCCCACCGTTGATTCTGACATTTTTCATCTGTTTCTTTGTTTGTTTGCTACGACTGTAAACTGTAAAGCTAACCCGTCCCGCCGCTGAGATTGAGTATGGTCACGTGACCAGACTGCACGGCTATGTCTGATTGGTGGAACACAGTCAGGTGGTAGAGCCTTTGGCGGAAGTCTCTGTCTCTGTCAGAATAAAACATTAAAATGAGGCGTACGCGGGGGGATAAATATAATGAGGCGTAGAATACCAAAGAGGTAAGAAGAAAAGTAACCAGCTCATTGTAGCCTAATGTAGCGGAGTAAGAGGACAAATCTGCACAAATCTACTCAAGTAAAAGTAAAAAGTATAGTGATTTAAAACTACTCCTAGAAGTATAATTTTTTCAAAAACTTACTCCAGTAAATGTAACTCGTTACTACCCACCTCTGGACGTATGCCACCCTCAGTTAGTGTCTCGTGTACATACAGGATGTACTTTGGGTTCGTTGGCACACAGTCTCTCTGGAGTACATCCTTGCTCACCTATTGTTAACGCACCAAAACCTCATATTCAGTGTTTTCACTTAAAATGCCCCAGCACAGCTTTTATGTAACAGCTCACATACGCTGAACACTGTATGCATGAATTCAAGGAATGACCGAGTTTGGACAATCAGATGACACTCTGCAGTACGATGCAAGGACGCAGAATTACAAAAAAGACCTTTGTTTATGCGTAAAGTTCGTCTTTGAAGTGAAATAGCCTGAGCAATAAATAAAATTCTCAGAGCTGCATGTTTAAAGTTTAAAAAAAAAAAAAAAAAAAAAAAACCTTGTATATCAGAATCGTATTTCATTAAATTTATTTTGCCTGGAGTCTAAATATCATTGGCAGTCTCTGAAGCTTGTAGTGGAAGCTAAATCCCAACAAGCAAAACAATACGAGACATAATACAGAATATGACATTAAAAACTATTAATTAAAGACTTAGAGGCCAGAGAAATGACTGCAGACACACGCTCTCCAACACATGTGCAAACACACTCGCATATAAACATGCTCGCACAGTTATAGCCCCTGGATGTTTACTCTTAGATGAGAGGGGATTTAAAAATGCGCCAGACTCATGCATTTTTGCAGTGTGTGTGTGTGCATTTCTCTCTCTCACTTCACCTCTCGCAATATCCCTCAATCTCACCATCCCTGGTTGGGTTTGTCTCTAAATCCTGTGATACGCAGATGAAAGTTTGTTTGGGCTTCGCCTGCAGCCTCCTCCGGAGCTACTGCTGTCATCCTGAGGTGACTGACTGCCTGCCTGTCTGACTGCTGTGCTGGCTGGGGATGGCTCCAGGATGTTTGAGCTATCAAGCTGCCAACCGAATGGCTGAGGCCATTCCAGACATTATACACGAGTTTTTTGCCTATCCCTTGACAAGAGAAACAAATGTCATTTGCCCTGTCTGGTTGGATAGCTTGAGGTTGTCTTGTGGACTTGCCAATTTTTCCCCTGAAATAGACGTCACTTAGTCTTCCTTTAGGTGTGCTTATCTGTAGCTGTACACCAATAGACAGTTTTTCGCTTATTTGGATTGGTTGGATACTGATTTGTAGGTGATTTAAAGCAGAAGATATTTATGAAAACTCGGGTTGGGAATCTTTAGGTACCTCGTGATTCGATTATGATTCAGGGGGCTACGATTCGATTAAGATTCAGGGGCTACTATTCGATTACGATTCAGGGGCTACGATTCGATTACAATTCAGGGGCTATGATTCGATTACGATTCAGGGGCTACGATTCGATTACGATTCAGGGGCTACGATTTGATTACGATTCAGGGGCTACGATTCGATTACGATTCAGGGGCTACGATTCGCTAAAGATTCAGGGGCTACGATTCGATTACGATTCAGGGGCTACGATTCGATTAAGATTCAGGGGCTACAATTCGATTAAGATTCAGGGGCTACGATTCGATTACGATTCAGGGGCTACGATTCGATTACGATTCAGGGGCTACGATTCGATTACGATTCAGGGGCTACGATTCGATTACGATTCAGGGGCTACGATTCGATTAAGATTCAGGGGCTACGATTCGATTAAGATTCAGGGGCTACGATTCGATTACGATTCAGGGGCTACGATTCGATTACGATTCAGGGGCTACGATTCGATTACGATTCAGGGGCTACGATTCGATTACGATTCCGGGGCTACGATTCGATTACGATTCAGGGGGCTACGATTCGATTACGATTCAGGGGGCTACGATTCGATTACGATTCAGGGGCTATGATTCATTTACGATTCGATTACGATTCAGGGGGCTACGATTCGATTACGATTCGATTACGATTCAGGGGCTACGATTCGATTACGATTCGGGCTACGATTCGATTATGATTCAGAGGGCTACGATTCGATTACGATTCAGGGGCTACGATTCACAGGCTACGATTCATGGGCTACGATATGATTACGATTCGATTATGATTCAGGGGCTACGATTCGATTATAAAACGATTATTGATGGGTCTTTAATTTATATCAATGCACTTTTTCACAACATTTCTTTTTGTCTCACTGAATAAACATTCATAACTTGCAATTTTGAAAAACTGTCTGGTTGGATAGCTTGAGGTTGTCTTGTGGACTTGCCAATTTTCCCCTGAAACAGACGTCACTTAGTCTTCCTTTAGGTGTGCTTATCTGTAGCTGTACACCGATAGACAGTTTTTTTTTCTACAAATATGTTGGAAACGCCTTTTAAAGTATCCATGTCATGATTTTCTTTTTGGGATTGTGGATTTGGGATTTCGGGAGGGGCTAGATGATTGGAAGACGAGTCCCGACATTTTAAAGATTACTACCAAAATCATCAGTGCAACCACAGTTTTTTCGGTTATTTTTGGGTTGGATACTGATTTGTAGGTGATTTAAAGCAGAAGATATTTGTGAAAACTCGAGGTGGGAATCTTTGGGCACCTCACGATTCGATTATGATTCAGGGGGCTACGATTACAATTCAGGGGCTACGATTACGATTCAGGGGCTACGATTACGATTCAGGGGCTACGATTCGATTATGATTCAGGGCCCATGATTCGATTATGATTCGATTACGATTCAGGGGCTACGATTCGATTATGATTCAGGGACTACGATTACGATTCAGGGGGCTAGAATTCGATTACGACTCAGGGGCTACGATTCGATTCTGATTCGATTACGATTCAGGGGCTATGATTCGGTTATGATTTGATTATGATTCAGGGGCTATGATTCGATTACGATTCAGGGGCTACGATTACGATTCAGGGGGCTACAATTCGATTACTATTCAGGGGCTACAATTTGGTTACGATTTGATTATGATTCAGGGGCTACGATTACGATTCAGGGGGCTATGATTCGATTACAATTCAGGGGCTATGATTCAGGGACTACGATTCGATTACGATTCAGGGGCTACGATTTGATTACGATTCAGGGGCTACAATTCTATTACGATTCAGGGGCTATGATTCGATTACAATTCAGGGGCTATGATTCAGGGACTACGATTCGATTACGATTCAGGGGCTACTATTCAATTACGATTCAGGGGCTACGATTCGATTACGATTCAGGGGCTATGATTCAATTACGATTCAGGGGCTACAATTCGATTCTGATTCGATTACGATTCAGGGGCTATGATTCGGTTATGATTTGATTATGATTCAGGGGCTATGATTCGATTACGATTCAGGGGCTACGATTACGATTCAGGGGCTACGATTTGATTACGATTCAGGGGCTACGATTACGATTCAGGGGCTACAATTACGATTCAGGGGGCTTTGATTCGATTACGATTCAGGGGCTACGATTACGATTCAGGGGGCTACGATTCGATTACAATTCAGGGGCTATGATTCAGGGACTACGATTCGATTACGATTCAGGGGCTACTATTCGATTACGATTCAGGGGCTACGATTCGATTACGATTCAGGGGCTATGATTCAATTACGATTCAGGGGCTACAATTCGATTGCGATTCAGGGGCTACGATTTGATTACGATTTAGGGGCTACAATTTGATTATAAAATGATTATTAATGGGTCTTTAATTTATATTGATGCACTTTTCCACAACATTTCTTTTTTGTCTCACTGAATAAACATTCATAAATTGCAATTTTGAAAAACAGAGCATTTGTAGTAAGAAACAAGAGTTGAATTAATTTCCATCATATTTAATTAAACAAATGGAAATGCTGCAAACTGGAAAGTTACGTCGGGTGGAATCGAGTTAACCCCTAAATTCCACCAGATGTGTGTGTGTTGCGTCTGCGCTCCAGCGCAGCAGCGGAGATGATACGTTTAAATTCTAACCAATGACAGTGCTTCCACCGGCTCCATCACAGCGGCGGCGCTCCGGAGCGTCCGCAGCAGATATAGAGCTTCTATTTCTGCCGGACGCCGCAGCACAGAGCAGAGCGTGCGGGACAGGAAGTCCCGCGCAGACACAAAACCTCCGGTTAATTTTCCAAATAAGAGACAACATGTTCAGGGAGGACCATATTTGCCAGCACTACACCTTGGAAACGATTCCGCCGGCGACGTTGTAGAAGCCGAAGTGTTTCCACACGTCCGCTTTTCAATTAGAAGGAGCTGTTTGGATCTCACGGCGAGGTGGGCAGCTGCGGTCAGCCATCTTTGTTTTCCTCTGCGCCCGGTGCGCTCCCCATAATGTCCCGGAGATGACGCGTACCGCGCTTCTTAGTTCCGCATTTTAGAACCATCTGTATTACTTTATTTAAATAATGGAAATTTGGACGCTTGTGAATCGATTCAGAATCGTCCGAATAGCGATGCGTCTAAGAATCGGAAATTTCCCCGAACTCCTAATGAAAACGTTCTAAATAAGATTTCCTGTGACTTTAAAGAATAATTTGCACACATTTAGTCATTTTTAATGACCTTCATTTTGAAGCAAAGCACATAATTTTAGTTAAAGTTATTAATCACGGCAGACTTCACCTTTAAACAGGTAAACATAAGATGAATAAGTCTTTATTCTAAAGAAACTGAACAAAGAAACTTAATGAATGAAAGTGATTTAATGAAGTCCCAGCATTTGGGAAATGAACCCTTTATATTCTCATGACGATGTTAAAAGGCTGTTTTTCCCTCACTAAGAGCACTGCTTTGCTTCGCTTCATTTCCTCCCATCCCGTCTCATTTGGGAATAATGTCTCTTCTTAAAACCATCAGGGGAGGCACTCGGCTTTCCCTGATGGTTTTGAGCGTGCCCTGCCACACGGTCTCATTATCAACACATCAAACTACCTGCAATTAACGTCGCCCGGGGCACAAAGCGGTCCACGATTCTCACCTGGTGGGGTAACCTGAGTGCTTAATGAACTGCTGCTCTGACATTCATTAAAGAAAGATTACGTGTCGCTCATTGTCACTTACAATATGCAAGGACTTTGTCATTTAAACTAGCCCATTATTGGGATGAATGTGTGATGAGTTGCGTTGCAAGGGAAAGAGTGGGGAGGATAATGAGAAGTCTTAATGTTACCTTTACGTCACATTCTTCATCCCCGTTTCCACCCTTATCTTCCATCTCGGTCTCCTCACAGCCTCCACTCCTGGACTCTAATGTTCTTCATTCTCTCTCCATCTCAACATCTTTACGAATTGGCTTTCCTTTTTTTTCCTTTTGCCCACCTCCCCCCTTCCTCTCCATCTCCAGCCCACTTTCTGTCAGAGTGCAGTCAGATAGCCAGGAATAGGCCACTCTAAGCTCCAATCACACCGGAGGTTTTCGGGGGCCCTGGCCGACTATAAATTGGTGTGGAGTGGAGCAAGGTTGGATCTTAGGGTGATGGAAGGAAATTATTTTGGGAGAAAGTTTGTCGAGCCATTCCACCTTTTGCCTGCCATTCACTTTATTTTCCGACACCTCCATCTTTCCTCCCACTTGTTGCCAAGTTGTTGTTTTTTCTCAATTTCCCTGTTTATCTGGAAGTGTTTCATTTGTTTCCTGCTTCCTCCGCTGTGTTTCTGGCTTTTAATCCTTCCGTCTTCTTCCATTTCTCCTCGTCTTTGCTGAATTGCTCTAGTACTAACACGCAGGCTAATATAGTTGAAAGGAGAAAGGAGATGCTTACTCCGTAGCTGATCTCTTGCTTATTGCTTCCTGACCTTCTGAGGGATCGACAATGCAATGACTTACACATACCAACGCGTACGAAGCGCATCATAAATACAGAAAAGATAATCAATAAATTGTGCACGGCAAGCACGCCGTATTATTCTCACAAAGGCACATAAGCAATCTCAGCATTCAAAGACGCATGAAATAAATGCGTTCGGGCGCACAAAGATGAGCACCTTCACAGTCTGGACAGGAGTTATGTTCAAACTGGATTATTCTGCTGCACACTGTGCCCCAACGTCAGTGTTTATGTAGGGAAATAAGGACTGGGAGGGAGGTGCATTTATGATACTGCAGAGAGGACTTAAATGACTCAGTTTAGTCTTTTTCTTGAGACTGAGAAGTTTTATCATTCAAACTGGGCTTCAGGCTTCTTTTATGATCGGGGAGGTTTGCAGTAGCAGTGGGTTCAAACCACCAGATAGGATGACCGACCCCCCCCCCTACCCATCAGTTCTAGCTGTCGTGTTGATCTAATGTTACAATATGATTCAAGTGGCTCCTGGGGATTCAGTATGTTTTCTCCCTTAATCGTTGAAGGGAGGAAAATGTCATGATATCGCGCTCAGAGGCCCGGCTAAACATCAGATTGGGCTTAATTTCCTGAGCAGAGCATTGTTTCTTCACCCCGTTCCCTGTCACGTTTGTTGTATATTTGTTGTTCTTGTTCTCAGGTTTTTCCCTGACCTGCAGTTCCTTATTCATCAACTCATCCAAATATATACCAATAGGGATGGGAATCTAGAGCCGGCTCCCAGTATTTCCATTCCGTGGAATCGTTAACCCGCCTGCCTAACGATCCCGTTTATTCAATTCAATTCATTTTTATTTATATAGCGCCAAATACAACAAATGTCATCTCAAGGCACTTAGATAATAAAGTCCAATTCAAGCCAATTGGAATTCAATTAATTGTAATCATAATTTATAGGTTCTGCTAACGTCTAACAACGCTTCTGCGCGATGACGTCATGTGCACGTTTGGTATTTTGGCTCAGAATGTTTCCAACATGGCGTCGAGGCAGAAGCGCTCCAAAGTTTGGTTATATTTCACCAAAAAGGACAAAATACCTCCTCCATGCTGAATCATGTGACCACACAGCATGCAGCGGGCTCAGAGGCGGTCTCCCTCATACCTGTAGCTACCCCTTTAATCGAGGCAGGGAAAAGTAAAATGACAGGCGAAAAGCCTTTACTACATATAACCGGATGAGAATCGATAAGGAACTGAATCGATAAGTGATATCGATATTAGAACCGGAATTTCTTAAATCCTTAACAATTCCCATTCCTATTTACCAAACTAGAAATCCAGCGGTAAACTGGGATGACTTGGATTTACCTCT
Source organism: Odontesthes bonariensis (assembly GCF_027942865.1). Lineage (NCBI taxonomy): Eukaryota > Metazoa > Chordata > Actinopteri > Atheriniformes > Atherinopsidae > Odontesthes > Odontesthes bonariensis. The sequence goes on along the minus strand of NC_134508.1, from coordinate 8,708,187 downwards.
GATCTGGGCTGTTTGTGTGGTGAAAACTTAAGTTTTGATTTACAACTACAGATTACGTGATAAGACCCAATTATTTTAGTCTTTACTTTAGAGAAATTCAGTTTGTTTTTAAAGAAGAAGCCACATTTGTTTTTATTATTATATTTCATGCCAGTCATTCAGATTTCTCTTATTTAAAAGCAACGTAGCAGAAACCAAAACGGCTCCTTTTTAAGTCACAAACCAAAAAAAGTTGCCTTTTTAGAACAACTTTGTTCAGTTTACTACATCGTTGATACCGCAGCAGCAAAAGCTTCATTATACACATGATTCATTTGCTAAAGATGATGTCCCTTTTTTGCTGTGGCTTTGAAAGACGGACCCGGTTTCCAGGAACACACGCAAACAAACAGGCCTCTTAGGCGGCGTCGTGATAAGTCACTGAGAAAGACGCCCACTCGCTGCCCAGTTTGGACCAACAGCCCAGTACAAGAGACACGTGTAACACTCACACACAGGCGAAAAAAGACTGATTGCCCAGCACATTCAGTCCTTACACACCTCTCAAGGAGCTCAAGTGTTTGCTCAAGGAAACAAGCACATACACACAGGCCGGCTTTAAAACCAACGCTCACGTACGCAGCCTACTGTGTGCCGATTGTGACTAGATGTCAGGCACTTAAAACAAGTATAAAAAATGTGTTGGTGGAGTCTGGAGGAGGTTTTTTCTGTTGACTTCAGAGAAATAAGTATAAGATGGATTTTGTGACTCAACTGGAGCTAAATTTACAATTTTAAAATTGTTCCTGATGCACATATGAGTGATTGAATCTCTCTTTTTGTTTGCAAGCAAAGCACAGAAGGCTCAGATTTGAACAAACGCAGCTTGTGCGAGGTGAGAAATTTGGTTAATGGGTCACTGTGTTCTGACAGCTTGTGGGCAGTGTGAGATTCTCACATCACTATGGAAAGTGTAGCTGATGAAGACTAAATGATAAAGCTGTTCTTGCTGTGTGTGTCGAACCCTAGAGGGAGGAAAATAAATACGTAGACATAGGCTGTGTTCGAAACTGCATACTACATACTTCCATACTGCATACTCATCGATCAGACATTATGCAGAGCGTTTACCCACAATGCATTTCGCTCCTGCCCGAGCCGAAATCAGCCGGCCTGAACCTGATTTCGCTTAAGCTCTAAACTCTGTAAACTTTAGCAACATTTGAAACATTTTCAGGCGAGAAAGTAGTCGTTTAGATCCCCAACGTGTTGAAAACCTGACAAAATACCGGCTATTTACAATTTTGTTCCCACGAATTCGGCGCTACTAAAGCTAGCCGCAGTGAGCAACGCACTTCCGGTTATTTTCACAAAAATAAAATACCCGTTGCCTTTTATCATAGGGAAAGCCATTAGGATACAATTGGTGCTTTTGTTTTGAAAACAGGAAGTGAACCTACCCTCGTTGTAGCTAGCTTGAAACTGTCGTTTTGACAGGAAATGACGATCGGCAACGTCACGTTATGTTGGCATCTTGGGTAGTTTGAGTATATGATGCATACCCAACATTTCGGCGAATCTAGTATGGATCCGGGAACTTCTCTCTTACTAAAACTCGCATACTAACTATCAGTAGTAGGAGAAGTATGCAGTTTCGAACACAGCCAAAGCCTGAAAGGATCTACGGTACCTGCCGAAAGTTCGGGCACACCCTTCCGTTCATTTTTAATGATCGTTTGCATAAACTTTGGTCACATAGATTCAGTGATTATTCAGCATGTAGTGAACTGACATGAAGCAGTTTGTCTCAGTGGACAACAGCCCAGACATCTGCGTCTTCTCTTCTTCACGGTACTTTGGAGTCGAGCGTTAGACACTTATCAAGCATTGTGTTGAGATAACAGTTAGAATAATAGATGTTTATTTTATGTACTTGTAAACCCACTGATGGAAAAGCACCCTTAAATGCCCCGACAGCTTCAGGTTCATCTGAGGGTCACAGTGAAACCAAATGAAAGTCAATCAGCGGAGTAAGTTTGTCTTTTAATCGCTGAAAATGGTTTCTTCATGATCCCAGCAGTTTTGTTGCTTCACTAATGTCTGACTGGAGCTCGCTGTGTGTTTAATTTCATGCTCTTGTGCAGTGCTGCAGCGCATTATAAGATGCTTTATCTTACTAACAAGGGAGCTGTGCTCTGATCCATCCATTTTATTTATTTATTTATTAACCGCAAATGATCCTTTATGGCTGTGGAATACTCAATGGATAACATCACATTTCTAATGGGATGCGGTAACAAAGAGTAGCCTGGTGCATTTAATGCTTTTCCAGCATGCTGTTAAGGTTAAATGCCCCCGGGGAATTCTTCCTGATCTTGATCACTCATTAACTTGTCAGCTTGTCACATAAATCAGAAAGAATTCGAGCAACTATCGAAAAAAATTAGTTTGGTTTAAAAGCGTCTCCACCGCCAAACAAAGCACATGCCGCTCCAGCATTTAATTAATTTTTATAGGCACTCACTTTTAAATTGAAAGCAGTGTTAATTTCTTCAGCATTTTTAATTACTTTCATCAGTGTCAGTGTTGCCTGTGTCTCTGCCATTTTCCGCTCAACTGTTTTAAATAAAGAATGACTAATTTGATAAATACAAATGTGATAAAGCAGGCGAGGAGCTTGAAGTTTTCGGCTGAAATTCGCTGCGCTTGTTGACCTCTGAAATATTTTGTGGCTTTGAGTAGATGGAATCAAACCCAGCAGTTCTCCATCACAATAAAAGTCAAAAGCTTTTAAGTTTCATTATTTGGATGTTTCCCTCTAATTGCAGACATAGTGTAATAACCAGCTTATCATCCATTTGATTAAAGCACTGCCTTGATTTGTTACATAATCAGCTGCTGACACAACTAGGTCCCTTTTTTCCAGCTTTTGTGATACTTATCTTGTTGTTTTTGACCCTTTCAGCACAAATACTGTTAGTACAGTAAAATATTTGACTGTATTCTCCAGTAAACACGACGTCTACACAGAGCAGATTATGATATTTAGTCATGGCTACAAATAACAGACCGACTCTGTGGCTCTGTGAGTTTCAGGCGAATGGAGGCAGCATGTTTTTAGCTGCTTCAAACAGACCCTTTAACATATGACGAGCCGTGTGGGCCTCTTATGGCATCGCGAGTTTGGAAATGTGGACGGGACTCGTGTCCAAGAGATGAGTCAAACAGCAGAACAGAACACGGAGTGCGTTTAAGTTCCTTAAAAAATGCCTCGGTGCCTTCTGTAAGCTGTGTTTGTGTTAAAGTGAAGCACACGGATTATCACTTCCAGTATTTTCAGGTCCGTGAGACATTCCTGACTTCTGGGGGTAGTTTTGAGGATCTACACACGGAACAGGACAGTGAAAGACTGTCTGCTTTAGTGCTCTTGTGGACAATGTCGGGGTTGTAATGGCTCGCTGTCACTGCTGCCATCTGGTCTCTCAGCGGACCTAAAGCTGAAGGTTCAGGTAAAACTCCGAGTAGTCGACACAAAATTTCCGACAGATGGGAATTGTGACATGTGCACGATGAAAGGAAGAAAAAAAACCCCGCCAAAATCTCAAGGGACGCCTCATCAGCAGTCAGAGCACAACTAGATTTACCATTAAATGTAACAACTGTAGATGCCCCGCTCGTTCCAGAACCTCTGAATGTCAACCTGTCCCCAGCGAGTCACATTGCCTGTCCTTTCTCTGGACTAATTACTGTAGAGAAGAAGGAAAAGAAGAACATCCTCCCTATTAATATCCAACTCCAAGCCCCTGCAACATATGAGATTATGAGTTATCCCTCTTGCACATCATGTACTGTTTAAATCGACTGAATGTGACAATAGTTTATTACTATTTCTGCTATTTAACGAGAAACTTACCAACTAAGATGAGCATCATTTCACCAAAACACGAATCGCCTTTTCCAAGGACACTTCGGTTTATATAAATAAGATGAACAGATATATAATCCAAATAAAAGGATTTGGATTATTAAACCTGGTTAAACTTAGTTGATTCTCAAAACTCAACAACGTAGCAACAGCTATGACATTTCAACTAAAATTAAATCTGGAAATCATCATCTTGTTTTTGCTAATTATTGAAAATGGTAAGTTAATGACAGATAAATGTTTTTCTGAATATAATAACCTGATTACAGGGAATGTGCTGTGTGAAGCTAATATTAATATTTGTTTCTTAAAGACGTAAAGTTAAAGGTAACGGACGTTTAAGAGTAAGGAACCAACAGAGGAAACTAGACTGAGAGACTCTTATCCTCCACAAACACTGGATTCAAGCAGCAGAGTAAAAACTCAATAAACTTTAGTAAATAACAAATGTAAACGGATGGATTACAGCACAAAGTAGTGGTGTCACAGTTGGGCGTATCGCAGCTGAAACATAACTGAGGATTGGCGATTATTACTCAGAGGTAGGCTCCCACATACCTGTAGCTCCCCCTTTCATCACTGCAGGAAAAGTAAAATGAGGCGAAAATAGATAAAATGTTGGTGCATACTTTAAATTTAAGTGTTACTGCAACCAAAGCCATTTGTACTACAGTATATATAACTGGATAAGAACCGAATCGATAAGGGATATCGATAATGGAACCGGAATTGCTAAATTCTTAACAATTCCCATCCCTAGTTCCTGTACTTTTTGTCCCAAAAACGGGCTGTTGTTCCACTTAACCCCTTAACGCCTGAATTTATATAGCTGTATATAAAAAAAAATGTTTTGTGTGTGTTTTAGCCTTTAAGTAGATGGTAAATAATGCTGAGATTATTAATTTCACTTTTGCACAAAAAATAAATAGAAATTTTGGTATGTTGCAAATTTGCGACAACAGGCATAATGGTCAATAATAAGATAACAACAATACAGTAATATAACAGTGAAAAAACAGTCCGTCACTTTGCGGTCCCACTAGAAACAAGTGCTTGTCGAAGGTTCCTAGGTCCGTAGTGAATATGGACTAACCGGCATTGGGGGAATAAAGATGCTATCTCAGCTGGTTGATTGAGTCAAACGGTTTGTAGCATATATGCGACAATAGGCGTTAAGGGGTTAAGAAGAATACGAGATGTACAATCGGATACTAAGGTGTAATTAAATAAGTTGGTTTATGATTTGAAAATAAACTTCTTCTTTCGGCCTCTCGCTTTATCAGGGGTCGCCACAGCGAGTCGATCTCGCGTCACCAATTTCGCTTAACCTATCATGCGTGTTTTTGGGGTTTGGGAGGAAGTACCTGGAGAGAACCCACACATACACTTTTGTGCGGCTTGATCTGAAGAGTCTATGTGCCAAGTCCCGTGGAAATCGGACAATCTGCGTGACCTCAAATGCTTTTTGATAAAAATTCAAAATGGCAGAAAATCTAGTTTGGCTGAAATTGACGTCATGGGACTCGTCTTGATCCAAGGACCAACGATTCCAAAGTTATGCAACTGAATGCACTTCAAACTTTGACATGTTGGTGGCGCTATAGAGTTCACTGTACAAATATGAAAGTTATACGTGTATAAGTATAAAGTACACGTGTGCTAAATTTCCCAACTTTTTACCATTGTGTTCATGGGGCTGCCATAGACTTCAATTGCAGCGGAAACGGATCAATAATAATAATAATAGGAAAAGCTTCTAACACAATGGGTTAAAAGCAGTTTGTTGTGTGGTAAACTGGTTTAATTTAAGGTGCAGTAGCTTTAAACTTTTTATTGGAACTGAATTTAAGAATACATCACAACCCTCAAAGGGAAGCCATGTTGTTGCTGTATTGAATAATGTGGAAAAAATCATTAGAGTTGGTCATTTATGTTGCTTTACGGTGTGTAAAAACAGGATATATCTGTGCATCCCCGTCATAAACTGGTCCTTAATTTGTGTGAATTTGGAGGGCGCCATACATGACAATAAATAACAAACGATCTGATCCACTCTTCTTATTTTACTTTGTTTTGACAGTAATTCTTTAGTGTTCCTGAATATTAAATGATGTCCAACCAATGTCATTATTTATATAACCGCCGTGTGTTTAAGCTAATTATACTATAAGAGATTAAGATTTCAATCCTCATGTGGCCATTTTCACTCACCTGTTATATTTACTGCATGTTTCCAAGGAAATATGGAGCACGAATCATGAATCATTTCCCTGTGTGTGTTTTCTGTTTTGTGATGCATGTTTCCAAATATACGACTTTGATTTCCCAACTCGACCACACGTCCGTGTGTGTAAATATACCTGTGTGTGTTTGTGTGTGAATCTGTTTTATGCGACAGGAAATTGGCCAAAAAGCAGAAAGAAACTGCCAGCAGCTCCACTCAGCAGAGGGAAATGGGCCCAGTCACCACCGCTGATAAGAGCACCACCAAAGTCAGCACCCTGCACAAAGACGACCCCTTCTCCACCTCCAACCAGGACCTCAATGGGTTTAGTAAGTCAAAATCCTCTGCTTTTTCCACCCTGAATGTGCATCATTACTATAGAAACTGCAGCTGGCATCATCATAGAAGTAGATAAGAGTATTTTCTGCTCCCGTTTGACTTACAAATGTACACTCACCGGCCACTTTATCAGCTACACCTTGTTGGTAAAAGGTTGGACCCCCTATGATCTATCTATGATGCCAATCTCTGGTTCCACCACATCCCAAAGGTGCTCTCTTGGGTTGAGATCTGGTGACTGTGGAAGCCATTGGAGTCCAGTGAACTCATTGGCTGTGTTTGAAACCGCATACTATATACTACATACTTCCATACTTCCATACTACATACTCATCGATCAGACAGTATGCAGAGTGTTTACCCACAATGCATTTCGCTCCTGCCCGAGCCGAAATCAGCCAGCCTGAAGCTGATTTCGCTTAAGCTCTAAACTCTGTAAACTTTAGCAACATTTGAAACATTTTCAGGTGAGAAAGTAGTCGTTTAGATCCCCAACGTGTCATCAGCAACACTACCAGCAGCCAGAACCGTTGGTACAAGGCAGGATGGATCCATGCTTTCATGTTGTTTACGCCACATTCTGACCCGACCATCTGAATGTCGCAGCTGAAATCGAGTCTCCTCAGACCAGGCAGCGTTTTTCCAACCTTCTCTTGCCCAGTTCTGGTGAGCCTGAGTGAATTGTAGCCTCAGTTTATTAGCTAACAGGAGCGCCCCCCGGTGGGGTCTCCTGCTGCTGCAGCATCTTCTTCACGGTTCCACCTGCTGTGCGTTCAGAGATGGTTTTCTGAATTCCTTGGTTGGAACGAGCACTTATTGGACTTCCTGTTGCCTTCCCATCATCTGGAACCAGTCTGCCCATTCTCCTCTGACCGCTCACACCAACAAGGCATTTTCACTGGATATTTTCTCTTTTTCGGACCATTCTCTGTGAACCCCAGAGATGGTTGTGGGTGAAAATCCCAGCAGATCAGCTGTTTCTGACATACTCAGACCAGCCAACAACCATGCCACGTTCAAAGTCCCTTAAATCCCCGTTCTTCCCCGTTCTGATGCTCGGCTTGAACTTCAGCAGGTTGTCTTGACGACTTCTACATGCCTAAATGCGTTGAGTTGCGGCCATTCGATTGGCTGATTAGCTGTTTGTGTTAACGAGCATTTGAACAGGTGCACCTGATAAACTGGGACCGGTGAGTTTGTAACATCTGTATCAGGTTTTTGTTTTGAGTTTGCTTTTGTTTCCCCATTTAAAATTTGAGTTTTTGTCCTTGTGTCTTGTTGAACACTTTCCATTTTTCTGTGTCATTACTCATTTTGTCACATTAATTGATCAACTAGTGGACGACTTATTTTCTAATTACTCTCCCCATATGGTCGCAGACATCAGCAGAGTGTTGATCTACTTCACCAGCTTCCATCATACTTAAACTCCCCTCTTTTTCTTTTGAATTATCGTCCGTGTCATGCCTCGTGCACATCCAACTACAGCACATGCATGCATATCTTCGGCTGTGATCTTATGAAAGTTGGCCGCTCTCCATTGGTGGGGGCATATTCCCATCTCCTTTGAAAATTATACGTATGTGTGTGTCCGGCATAATTAGACGGGACCTCTCAGGAGAGCTTTTTTCTCTTGAAAATGTCACACTGGCCTTTTGGGAGTGCTTGGCTGTTGAAAGCTATGGTTGAGGGCTAATGCTGGTCATAATTGCCTGCACTCTTCCTCTAACCGACCACACTGCAGCTCTGATGTACGGTAATGTTTCTGCATTGAAAACCCTCAGAACAGACTCTTAACTGGAGCTTGTGTATCTGCAAATGAATGCTTAAAGCCTCTAATAAGAAATGCTTCTGCAGTAACTTTTTTAATTTTAAAAAGTTACAATTTGAACTAGCTTTTAAGTATAGCCACAATGAGGGCTGGAAGACGTGGCCCAAAAAACTTTTTTTTTTTTAAATATTTCTCATTCTGACTATAGAACAGCAGGTATTAGCTTTCCAGCTAACATCCAGCTGTGTTAACATCTGTTAGCTTCTCTCCTACTGTCCCTGCTTTTATAAACTGTATTTTAATGCAGCTGAAATCCCAATAAAGCCTCTTATTTCCTGTTTTATTGTCTGTTTTCAGACAACACAGTGACTCAGAATAACAGATTTCACATTATAACATGATGTTCTACTCACCCCTGCTTGTTGTTGGTCATTTGGAGATGTTCCGAAGATATTCGCGAGGCGTCTGGCTGCTCTCTTGAGATATTCGGCCATGAAACGGTTTCCTATGGGCAATGTTATACAGGCACAAACTATGCTGTTTATAATTTATTAATTACTGTACACTAGCACTGATAACGTGGAGGTGTGTCGCTTACTTCAAAAAATTCGGGTTACTGTAATTTTGAATTTTTGTCGTAAAGTGGGTGTTACTGACGTCATCATCGTGCTACTACCACAGACAGCCCACAGACCCACTTTACGACAAAAATTCAAAATTAGGAACAAGAAGGAATGAAGAAGATCACAGGCCTCAAACAGAGGGAGGATCGGATGGATGGAAGTCTGGACAGAGCAAATGAGCTGAACACATTCTTCAACAGGTTCAGTTCAGGAACAAGCTCACCATCCTCCCCTCCTGTTCCCAGCCAAAGAGACATCCCACCCTCCTCTGACCCACAGCTTTCCTGTAACATCTCCACCTCCACCTCAGTCATGGATTCTTCTGCTTCCACTAGTTTGTCTTCAACCAAATCAGGAGATGCTGCTGTCCCCTTTGCCTCCCCCTCCCACTTTTCTGTTTCTAGAAGTCAGGTGAAGAGGCAGTTGGAGAGACTGAACCGGAACAAGGCTGCAGGTCCAGATGGTGTCAGCCCCCGAGTCCTGAAGGCCTGTGCAGAGCAGCTCTGTGGGATTCTGCAACACCTTTTCAACCTTAGCTTGACCCAAGAGAAGGTACCACTGTTGTGGAAGACATCCTGTCTGGTTCCGGTACCAAAGTAAACTCATCCTTCAGACATCAATGACTACAGACCTGTTGCCCTGACATCCCACATCATGAAGGTCCTGGAGAGACTCCTGTTGACCCACCTGTGTAAGCAAACCAGCACATATCAGGACCCCCTGCAGTTTGCTTATCGCCATGGAGTTGGAGTTGAAGACGCTATCATACACCAGCTTCAACAAACCCACTGTCATCTGGACAAAGCAGGCAGCACTGTGAGGATCATGTTCTTTGATTTCTCCAGTGCATTTAACACAATCCAGCCTGATCTGCTTCGTCTGAAACTCCAGAAGACTCAGGTGGAGGCCTCAGCAATCACCTGGATTAATGACTACCTGACAAACAGACCACAGTTTGTCAGACTGAAGATTTGTGTGTCTAACCAGGTGATCAGCAGCACAGGAGCACCACAGGGGACTGTACTCTCACCATTCCTTTTCACTCAGTACACTTCAGACTTCCAGTACAAGTCAGACTCCTGTCATCTCCAGAAATATTCAGATGACTCTGCAGTTGTCGGGTGTATCAGAGATGGACAAGAAGCTGAGTACAGAGAGCTGGTGGACCGCTTTGTGGCATGGTGTGGGAACAATCATCTCATCTTGAATGTTAACAAGACAAAGGAGATGATTGTAGATTTCAGGAGAAACAGGGTCAGATCAAACCCTGTTTCCATCATGTGAGAAGAAGTGGAGGTGGTTGAGGAATATAAATACCTTGGTGTTCATGTGGACAACAGACTGGACTGGAGACACAACAGTGAAGCAATCTACAAGAAAGGACAGAGCAGACTGTACTTCTTGAGGAAGCTAAGGTCCTTCAAGGTTTGCAACAAGATGTTGCAGATCTTCTACAAGTCTGTTGTCGAGAGCGTCATTTCCTCTTGCGTCATCTGTTGGGGCAGCAGCATCAGAACCAGGGACCTAAAAAGACTCAACAACCTGATAAGGAAGGCTGGTTCTGTTCTGGGGACGACTGTGGAACCTCTGGAGACAATAATGCAAAGAAGGATTTTGCATAAAATCAAGAGAATTATGGACAACCCTGAACATCCTCTCCATGAGACTGTTATCGGAAAACAGAGTCTCTTCAGTCAAAGGCTTCTTCAGTTTGGATGCAAAACGGACCGCTACAGGAAATCTTTCCTGCCCACAGCCATCAGCATCTATAATAACTCTTTGATTTAATTGAGCTACATCAACATTTAATTTCCCTCTGGGATAAAGTATTTTTGAATTGAATTTGAATTCTGTTCTCTGCTAGCTTCCTTCTGTTCTCTGCTAGCTTCCTTCTGTTCTCTGCCAGCTTCCTTCTGTTCTCTGCTAGCTTCCTTCTGTTCTCTGCTAGCTTCCTTCTGTTCTCTGCTTGCTTCCTTCTGTTCTCTGCTAGCTTCCTTCTGTTCTCTGCTAACATCCTTCTGTTCTCTGCTAGCTTGCTTCTGTTCTCTGCTAACATCCTTCTGTTCTCTGCTAGCTTGCTTCTGTTCTCTGCTAACATCCTTCTGTTCTTTGCTAGCTTCCTTCTGTTGTCTGCTAACATCTTTCTGTTCTCTGCTAACATCTTTCTGTTCTCTGCTAACATCCTTCTGTTCTCTGCTAGCTTCCTTCTCAGCTAACAAGCCGACTGATTTCCATTGAAATGCTAACGTGAAATGTTCCCTTGTGTTTGATCCGCTCAGTGGACTCGATATGTGAACTGGCTGCTTTCTGCTGTAGCAATGACGTTGTGCTATCGTGCTAAACTAACTGGCTTTTACAATGGACACGCTGTCCAGTATTTTCTCTTTTCTTTTCTTTGAAATGCTCCCAAACTTTAGACATTTTTCCTTTTTTTTTCTCTGATTTTTTTTCTCCTTGTTGTTTTCTCTGGTTTCCTCCATCAAATCAAGATGCTACAAGGGTGCGCACGTTGTGCGACAGTAATAAGTATCCGTGTTAAACAGGGCGACCACTGAGCAGAACATGTTGGTGGGAATTAAACGAAGCATCGAAGCCGATCATTTTTTGTAATTGAGTTATTCAGTTGCTCTGAATCGCTTCAGTCCTGCAGTCGTATTCGTGGCGGTGGGTTAATTAGATATATGATCAGCTGCTCAAAGGAATCAAACAGATTGTATGATTAAATAGATATCATCTCTGTTCAAACTTTCCTCGTCCATGGTTTTACCTACAACAATTAGATGCAACATCAAGTCGTGCTTAAAATCCCTCTGATCATATATCGGTATTTTCAACGGCTCCCGCCCACCACTGCTATGTTTAGCATATGCTAACTTGTTTGTTAGTTTAGCATTAATTTTTATGGACAAACAACCTGAAAACTGTAACACTAAAATGACTCGTAGAGTTGTTTGTGGTAATGCAGCAAACAGCAGTGATGGATATCATGTCCTCAGCTGAAGTTAAAGATCACATTTTTCACTGTTCGATAACAACTGTACCATTACTGTAGCGCAGACCAGCCCTCGTTAGCTTAAACATGTTGAAAAGTGGTCTTTGCAACTGTTTTACACCACCACTGCATGCTTTGCATGCTACTAAACATTATTCTGGTGAGATATGGATGGTGAGAGATATTTACTTTTTGTGTCTTGATCAGAATTCACCATTCTTTTACTGTTAAAATTACTTTTCTTTACATATTTACACATAGAGACCAGACAGAATTGATCATAGAAATGTGTGTCAGCGATAAACGCTTTCCTCAGATTACTTGTTGGGGGGAAAAAAGGATTTTTTTTCTCACTTTAGGTGTAAAAAATGCTCCTTTTCATTGGTTTTTAGTTTGAGAAAGTCCATCGAATTAGTATTATATTTGCTGGTCGAGACCAAAACGACAAATCACATACACACTTATTGTATCCCCACACCCACCAATCCAGGCGCAGTGCTAATGAGACAGAAAAAAACGCTGACACAAGGCAGGGGACCCAATAATATTTGCGCGAATGGCCCCTCGCAGGGCGAATAACCTTTTTGTGTTATTGCATTCTCACCCAGTCGCTGGCTATCGTCACAGGACCTTGCTGTCAAAGCAGATTTCTCTTGGTATGCAGGTACCTTCATCTCTGTATTAAAGTGGAGCTTCTTTTTTGGGGAACATTAGCATACAGAGCCGGCCTGCATGAGACCGGGGGGATTTTTATCAAACAGGAGGAGAAAATATGTTTTGTTTGGGGGTATTAAAAGAGGATTGACGCAGAAAAGAGAGGACAATGGAGAAAGAAGATAAAACTTAAATCAGGGAATTTGGGCCATTGTAGCAGAAAACAGTGCCGCAAACTATATGAATGAGAATTAGGTGCAACATGGATATTTTTCATCTGAAAATCATATTCGTTTTTAGGCATCAGAAAGATTCCAAACAGTGGATGTCTGCATTGGTCTACTCCGGCCGTGCATTGGAGAAGATCTTTGATGTATCGGTGGTATTAATGTTTTTCTAGTAGGGCTGGGCGAGTTACCTCGTTATTATCGCGTTAACTTGTTAATTATTTAACGCCGACATATATTTTATTGCCCATTAACGCAGGTTTTATTATTGTAAAAGTCTGTTGCTCAACCGGAAAAGAAAGTAATGGGCAGATCCACCAAACATGGAGAAGGGTACGGAACTTTTACTCGGCCATTTTCATTTTAAAGTTCTTCCAGACGGCGGAGTCGACAGAACCAAAGTCATCTGTAAACTCTGCCAATATGCCGCCCATTGATTGGATGCGAGACTCCGGTTCTTTTCACAGATGTTTATTAACGCCACATCAACACCGTAGAACTAAATGTTCAAGTAAACAAAGTAAAAGACAACATTAGTTGTTGTAATCATTAAAGAAATAGCATTCTTAGCATTGTCGCTGGTACCAATAAATAATCAAAGAAATACTGGCCACTTTAGCCTTTAGCTTTTCAACCAACGGCAGAGTCATTCCCCAGAGGCAATCTTCACGGTCAGAACTAGGATTCTTTAACTTCCACTTCTCCTCTGCATCACATTCACACAGTTCAAGCAAACACCACGGGGGCGGCCGTGGCTCAGTGGTTAGAGTCGGTCGTCCAATAACCGGAAGGTTGGCGGTTCGATTCCCACTCTCGCCACTCAAAAAAAAAAAAGATTGGTGGAACTGATAGCTGGAGGTCAGTCCACCTCCTTGTCATGGCTGAGGTGCCCCTTGAACAAGGCACCGTACCCCCTGAACAAGGCACCATACCCCCATGCTCCCCGGGCGCTTCACACGCTTCGTGTGTGACCCTGTGCATGTGCATCTGTGTGTCAGCAGGTGCCAACCTGGATGGGTTAAAAGCGGAGGACAAATCTACCTTCGGGTATAAATAAAGTCACCTTACCTTACGAAGCATGGAGGAATAAAATGAAGATAAACTAGCAGGTAACATCACCGTTACAGGTGCTCCTCGGTCTCTGTGTGAAGCTAACCGGCGCTATTTCCTGTTTTACTTGTTTCAACATAAAAGCACGCATTTCAAAATAAATGTCTAAAATATCACTTAAAGGCAAAACACACAACTGATAGCAGCAAGTCATTCAAGGAAACAGACAGTGGAGCGAGGCTTCTACATAAAAACTACAGAAAGATGCTGATGTTAAAAGTGTTTGCACAACAAATGTTATGGCACTTTCATTCATATGGCAGCACATTTAAAATTAAACTAAATGCTAAAAGCTATACACTACTTTTGAATTCATTTTTGGATTTTGCGTTCAAATGCGATTAATCGCGATTAATTAGATTGAACATTTTAATCATTGCCCAGCCCTAAAATTTTTATTATTTACCATCCATTTCTAAAGCCAGGGTAGCTGGAGCCTGTCGGGACGCGCTTTGGGGGGGCGAAATGGATGTTAAAGGAGGAAAAAGCAGGAAAGCTTAGGAGTGAAACAAAGGAACCTGCAGGACAAACAAAAGAGAGGCGGCTCATCGTGTCATCTGCCCAGTGAGCAGGACGGAGGATGGACAGCATTTCTTTAGCTCAAGTCTTTCCACTTATGGGCACAAGATTTAGTGAGTGGGACTCTGAAATGCACAAAAATGCTAACATGCATGATCACTAAGTGATCACTAAGTGGATTTTTAAGGACAGTCGGCTTTGAATGAGCACACACACATCTACAGTAGCTGCAGGTCTTCTAGATGAATGTGTGTCGGCTCGCTGTGATATCTAGTGTGGATTATTGAACAGGCTTAGCTAGCGTATAATATGTCACTGTCAGTCTCCCAGCAGTCCTCCTAGGTTTTTATCTTATTGTGTGTGCATGTGTGTGCGCCTGTGTCTATCCTACATATCATTTATTTATAGAGCCCCAGCAGTCTCTGGCTGTCTGTGAGGGATAGTGTATGTGCAAGGGCGTAGTGGCCATCAGTCACTGTTAAAGAAAGGAAGCCCTCGTGATGAGTCACCTTGATAAACACCAATAAATGTTGACCTTATTCCCGCGGTGGCCGATCTGAAGTGGGCAGAATGATCCGATCAACCTCCATGATGGGTTTTTAGTGACAAAACGGGTTAGTTAAGATGTTTTTCCTCATACTTTATGATGCAACGTTAAGGTTTTCATGCACTTAAGTGATGCGCAGTGACGGATATCTACCATAAAATGGAAGGAGAGGAATTAAGTTGGATGGAAAATCAGTGCAAATCAATAGAAAAGAGCCACCACAACACATTTCTATCCTAATACAAGTGTCCCGGCAGCTCGATGAGTGGTTTAACGAGGTTAATCTTAGTTATGGCAACAGGCTCTGTGCACACAGCAGTGGGGACGTGTTGTTTTTGTCAAGGTTAGTGGGAATGTCTCAGGAAAAAGTGGTTTAAATCAAATTTAACAACCAAGCACTTGGTTTTCATTCACCTCTCCCAGACGAAGAAGCTATTATTAGCTCGGTTTTGGGCACGCAGCTTTTATTCTGGAAATATCATATCAAACATCAACAGGAGCCTTTAGCCGTACAAAAGGAATCGGTATTGTTATGATAAGGAAACTTCTGCTGATGAATATGAAGCGAACTCTCCTGCACTGAACCTCCAGGATCGTTTCCCTTGTGTTTACACTGCGAGGCTTTTTGGCTTTTGGCTTTTCTTGTTTAATCTGCAGCATTAAGCCCTGATATTTATCCTCTCTGACATTAAATCCTTGTTTGGACAGTTGTGACACATGTTGACATGAGGAGCGCCATCACTGGCTAACGCTACTCGAAAAGCACTCACTTTCATAATTGTAAATATTACGACTGGTCAACGATTAAAATTTTTAATCTAATTAATCACATGATTTCCCCGACTAATGCGATTAGCATTTGTACGCAAAATCCAAAAATGAATCCAAAAGTAGCGTATAGCTTTTAGCATTTAGTTTTATTTTAAATATGCTGCCATATGAATGAAAGTGCCATAACATTTGTTGTGCAAACACACTTTTAACATCAGCATCTTTCTGTAGTTTTTATGTAGAAGCCTCGCTCCACTGTCTGTTTCCTTGAATGACTTGCTGCTATCAGTTGTGTGTTTTGCCTTTAAGTGATATTTTAGACTGGAACTACTACGCTGAGAAGACAATTCAACTTGGCAGTGTTTACAGATGACTTTGGTTCTGTCGACTCCGCCGTCTGGAAGAACTTTAAAATGAAAATGGCCGAGTAAAAGTTCCGTA
This sequence comes from Odontesthes bonariensis, assembly GCF_027942865.1. Taxonomy (NCBI): domain Eukaryota; kingdom Metazoa; phylum Chordata; class Actinopteri; order Atheriniformes; family Atherinopsidae; genus Odontesthes; species Odontesthes bonariensis. The sequence goes on along the minus strand of NC_134508.1, from coordinate 8,692,065 downwards.
CCCTTCTCCATGTTTGGTGGATCCACCGATTACTTTCTTTTCCTGTTTCCCTGAACTTTCCTATCCATTAAAGGCACAAAATTCCTCCAAAAATGTAGTTTTTAAAAAAAATTTCCATCCATCCATCCATTATCTTCCGCTGGTCCGGGGATCGGGTCGCAGGGGCAGCAGCTTAAGCAGAGAAGCCCAGGCGTTCCTGTCCCCGGCCACTTTCTCCAGCTCTTCTGGGGGGACCCCGAGGCGTTCCCAGGCCAGCCGAGAGACATAGTCTCTCCAACGTGTCCTGGGTCTTCCCCGGGGCCTCCTCCCAGTGGGACGGGCCCGGAACACCTCACCGGGGAGGCGTCCAGGAGGCATTCTCACTAGATGCCCGAGCCACCTCATCTGACTCCTCTGGATGCGGAGGAGCAGCGGTTCTACTCCGAGCCCCTCCCGGATGACCGAGCTTCTCACCCTATCTCTAAGGGAGAGCCCAGACACCCTGCGGAGGAAACTCATTTCGGCCGCTTGTATTCGCGATCTCGTTCTTTCGGTCCCTACCCACAGCTCGTGACCATAGGTGAGGATAGGAACATAGATTGACCGGTAAATCAAGAGCTTCGCCTTCTGGCTCAGCTCCTTCTTCACCACGACGGGCCGGTGCAGAAACCGCATCACTGCAGACGCCGCACCGATCCGCCTGCCAATCTCCGGTTCCATTCGTCCCTCACTCGTGAACAAGACCCCGAGATACTTGAACTCCTCCACTTGGGGAAGGATCTCATTCCCGACCCGGAGAGGGCATTCCACCCTTTTAAATCCCCCCCCCCCCCCCAAAAAAAAAACATGCGTTAATGCGCAATAAAATATTTATCGGCGTTAAATAATCAATGCGTTAACGCGATAATAACGAGTTAACTCGCCCAGTCCTAGTAAATATGAATTGAAAGTCTGAAACCCTCTTTTCCGTTTTCCTCAAGTCAGACAACAAAGATGATTCACGCTGAGTTTGGTTTAATCTTGAAGCTGCAGACGTCAGGTAGAACCAGGAGTGATTGAGCTGGCTGGCCTTAAAGGCAAGGCATCTTTATTTATACAGAGCATTTCATACCACAGGCAACTCAATGTGCTTTACATAAAGACTAGGCATTTAAAAGAACAGCATAAAGCAGCAATTTAAAGAGAATTAAAAAATAGAAAGAAAATTAAAACACAGTTAAAAGCAATCAAAGAAGAGGGGAAAAAAGAAAAATATAAAACAATTAAAAAATGATTTAAAGGAACTCAACCATAAGCACACGGAAAGAGAAATATTTTTAACATGGATTTAAAAGTGCTTACAGTTGGGGCTGATTTCAGTTCTGCTGGTAGTTTGTTCCAGTTGTGTGCAGCATAACAGCTAAAAGCTGCTTCACCGGGTCCAGTTTGAACTCTGGGCTCCACTATCTGACCTGAGTCAGTAGATCTCAGAGCTCTGCTGGGTTTATACTCTACTAGGCAAGGCAAGTTTATTTGTACAGAACAATTAAACTACAAGGCGAAACAAAGTCCTTTACAGATACATTAAAACAGTAGAAATAAAAAGCATGATTTAAAATTTAAATAAAAAAGAAAGAAATAAGAACAATAGATGAAATCAGAAGTTAAAATGTGATTAAGTTTTGAAACCCAAGCTTCAGATTTGGAGCTTTATTCAAATGCAGCTGAAAATAGGTGTGTCTTCAACCTGGACTTAAATACACTGAGTGTTTCAGCTGATCTGAGGCTTTCTGGGAGTTTGTTCCAGACATGTGGAGCATAGAAGCTGAATGCAGCTTCTCCATGTCTGGTTCTGACTCTGGGAACTGATAGAAGACCGGATCCAGATGAGCTGAGGGGGTCTGGAAGGTTCAGTAGTCGAGTCTGTTGGAGATGAAAGCACAAATCAGCTTCTCCTGATCTGTTTGGGACATGAAACCCTTAAAGACAGCGAGCGCATACAGGTTGGCCATCTGTGGCGAGTTTTCTGCCCACTGACGTGCTATCCTGCGCTCCGCCATCATCAAGCACTAATGAGGGGAATGTCCTTTGGAAAAATGCTCCGAGAGACGAGTGAAGTGTTAACAAGCCTCCTATGTCATCATTACCGCTGCCACCTGAGGACTTTGTCACCTGACCTTTGAACGTGCGCTGCTTGTCATTTCGGGTCACAAAACGACTCGCATCATTGACTTTCTCAGGTGGACCGGTATCCTTCTCGGCTTTGATCATTCAGAGATAGAATGACGCTGTTTTAGGGGCCTCCATTACTGCGGATACGGAGCGGTGAAGCTAAGCTATGCTAGCTGAATACAGGACGGGCGTGGGACTCCTTTTCAGCCCTGGAGTTTCGTGCCTCAGATCGGTCCACTTTAGATCACAACCTATTATTACAATCATGTAATTATAACTTTACATTTGATATGAAAAACACATTTCGACTTTACCAATTAAGATATTTTCAATGGCAAAACATGCAGTTTTATTTCATATATTTCACCCTTTCAACTGTGGGCTTGGTGTATTTACTATCTTACTTTTAAATATAAAAAATAAAACGGGTTTGGGCATAGAAATCTCACCTGTTCCTTCCATACTGACAGAAGCAGTCCCATTGCTGCTGGCTCTGCTTCTGACACTAAATCACATTTTAAAAATGGTCATAATTCTCAGCTCAAATCTCCCCTTTTTTTTACAAAGCCTCCTGATCAATTCAGGTCAGTTTCATTAATGTAGCAATGCTGGATCATCGAGCATCTCAGGGCACTTTTCATATAGAGCAGGTCTACACCATACTTTTCATTATATTCATTCTAATAGTATTCACTCAATGAGTAATCCACTCTGGATTTGTGGACACACAAATTGAGTTGATAATTAATTAACATGAACGGTGGTTTGCAGGCAGAGTTCAACATATTGCCTTTTCCATTTCATCGTCCTCATTTGACGTTACAAACCGCAAGCTCATTTTAGTGAAAAAGTTGCCAGTTTTTTATTTTTTGGTTATTTTTTTTATTTTTTGTTTTTTTATTTCTTTTATTTTTTTTATTCATTGTTATTTATTTATTTTATGTTATTTTTATTTATTTATTTATTTTTTTGGTTATTTGTACATGGGGTGTCTGCTGTACCCACTACGCCACCGACCACCCTAGTTTTTGCATATTTAGCTGCGTCCGTTTCCAGAGCTTTCCTCTTTTTAATTCTAGCCTTTTCCGCGCCACCCTTTGATCTTTCTACTTTCCATCCTTCAAACACCACTGACCGAGAGCGCTGACGGTTAACGTCAGGGTGCTGGTGTTGTTTCATCATTGGATTTCACTCTGCTTTGTGTGTTTTTGCCTTCACCTTCAGCGATTTTAATAAAAAAAAAACAAAAAAAAAAAAAAAACAGTTGAATGTATCAAACAAGTGAAATTTTAAGTGCATGTTCATTGGGCTATAACCGTTTATTTGTATTTCAGAATTCAATGTGGGTTGCATTGATGGTGCCATTAGTGTTTATTGGATTGTTCCCCGTGCTCCTGAATATTGATTTGCCTTTGTGTACGTTTTCATTGTGAATTGTGTCCTGTGGTGATCGAGTGTTGATTTCTACACGAGGTCATTAACTTAACCCTGACTCTTCCTCACTTGATTCGAGCTTTATTGGATGCCTCTGCTGTCCTATTCTTCATTTTGTTGTGTTTTTTTCTCCTTCTTTCCTAACCCCTTGTCCACCCTAAACTTCCCGTACCTCCTCTTTTTCTTTGTGTTCACATCCTCTCCCACTTTTATTTTTGTTTTTCATCCTTTTTACCCCAGCCTCCCCCTCCCCCTGCTCCTTCTCTGTGCAGGGAAGCAAGACTCTGCAGAGCAAATCCCTGCTGAATTCCTACTACTCAGGTACACACTTAAAAACACACCTGCACACACAGAGGAACCTTTTCTGAGACCCTTAAAGGGATAGTTCGCCTCTTTTGACATGAAGCTGTATGTATCCCATGTTAGCAACATCATTTATGAACATGACTTGTGACTTGACTTGACAAAAAAATAAAAGACTTGAGACTCGACTCGGACTTGGAAGTTAAAGACTCGGCACTTGACTTGAGACACGATGACTTGAATGATTCGAGAGTTATTCAGTTCATGTTTTCAGTTTGAAAATAAAATGAATAATTAGCTAATATTATCCTGTTAGCCTAGTCGCTAGTTAGCTAACGTTAGCTTGATATGATACGGGGTGGGGGACAGTTACTTATATCTTGTATTTTCACTTTATTAAGATCAGATTCTGCAAATTGCAATAATAAGGTGACTTGACTTAACTTTGACTTGACCTATTACAGGACTTGGCTTGACTTGTCCAAGAAAAAAATTACTTGGGACTTACTTGAGACTTGCACATGTGTGACTTGGTCCCATCTCTGGTGATTTTTGAGAAAAAAGGTGAAAATATTGAAGTCTTTTACGTGCGAATGCCGTCGTAGAGTCCTGAAGAGGCGGCATCAGTGCAGAACAGATGTTTTCCCACAACAAGAAGCAGAATTTCTTACTTAAAGCTGCGGTCGGCAACTTTTTTTTAGTCATATTAGCTTGAACTGTCATGGGATTCTGGAAGTAGAATATTAAATAGGCTGTTTAGGAAAAATAACGAAATCTGTAGCTCCCTCTGAAGCCTGTAATCATGCTTGCAAAAACCGAGCGCTCCCGGCTGTTTTTAACCAATCACGTTAGGGTGGAGGAATCCTACCTGTCAATCACAGCTTGTGCACACGCTGCTGAGCGTGAGTCTGCCCCAGCTTGTGTACGCTCACACTGGTGTGAACTCACGTGCACAACCTCGTCCACAGAGGGGGAGGGGTTGGGGGGGCGATTCGGAGCTTGTTAGAGGTTGGGGGAGGGACCTGAAAGTTGTATCAGTTCGAATTTTCCGACTTTAGAATCGCAATTTTGAAAACCTGCCGACGGCAGCTTTAAAGGACGATGAGGGCACATGCTAAAGTCGGTGAAATGAGGCTCCTCATGCAGGAGGATAATTGCTGTGAATGTTTCTCACTAATTGCTTGTTTTCCCACTTGTGTGTCCTGTTGGTTATTTGCCGCACGCAGTGTCCAAAGAGCCGGTTCCAGCTACAACGTCTATAGGTAAGTTTTTAAAGCTCAAATCCAGCTGTTTGCCTGTAATGTTTGTATTCCTGCATCCATCTTTGCATCGATGCCTCACTCGGCATCAGAAACGCAGCTGGAGGCACAGTAAGTGATGATCAGCGTAAAGTGAGTTTACAGATGGGGTCAAATGAAATGTCAGAAGCATTTTCTGGTAACTTCTCTCTCCGTCTCTTTCTCTTCATTTTCTCCATCTCTGCCCCTTCTGTTGGCCAGCTTGATCGATTCTTTGCCAAGAAGCTCTTGGCTCTGGCCTCCACCAAATGTGACTCGAGTGTGTTTGTGCAGCCACTCTTTGCACAAGCACATCACTTCTAAGACTTGTTCACACACTCAGGCAGGGGTATATGTACCGTGGTGTCATTGTCTGCTGGTCATTTGTCCTCCAGAGTTTCTTCTTTGTGTGACATTAGTCATCTTCCAGCTACGCCTCCTCTCGGTCCTATTCTTGGTTCTTCGCTTGCATCATTTCAGTTCTCCGTCTTCTCCTAAAAAACTAGGGCTGGGCAAGTTAACTCGTTAAATATTTAATGCCGATAAATATTTTATCGCGCATTAACACGTTTTATTTTTTAATTTTAGAAAGAAAATATTTTTTTAGTTTTAGAAATGTTTTATTTTTTTTTAATTTTAGAAAAAAAAAAAAAATTTTAATTTTAGAGGAAAAAAAAGTGGGCAAAAAAATTATTTTTAATTTTGGCTTTTGTGCCTTTTAATGGTTAGGAAAGTTAAGAGAGACAGGAAGCAGGGGGCAGAGAGAGGGGGAACAACATGCAGCGAGGACTATAGCCTCTTGTACATGGGGCGCCTGCTCAACCCACTACGCCACAAACCACCCCTGTTTTATTATTTATTTTATTTATGAATGCAGTTTGTTGCTTTCTGAATAAATTCAGTTCCAATACTCTTTGGGGCTTTAAACCCATCAGCAAAAACATCTCAGCTTGGATTAAGCTGGAAAGGAAACAAACGATTCTGTCAAGGAACGAACAAACGTTCCGAATATCACTTTCTAACTCTTATTCCCACATTTTACGTCTCACACTCTTTTTCTCGGGGCCTTTCGGTCATGACGGCGGTAATGGAAAAAAAAACGGGCTTTGGTAGTCGATTTGTAGATCCACCATCCACTAATTTACTGCTTCACTCAATAACATAATTGCAACGCTCAGCATGGAGGTGCAAACAGCGCCAAGGCTGGGTGATGAATATGGATGGATGGACTTAAGGGGTGACGATAAAGCTGCGGGATCGGTGGGATGATCCTCGGATAAAAAGGTAAAGAAAAGACACGACGTTATGAAAAAGAGAAATGCGCTTAACTGGAAAAAGTGGAAACAAAGAGATTCAAGATGGATTAACTAAAGATAGGAGGATCAATGCAGCAATGAGTGACAAATATTGCTCTGTGGCGTATATTTTTCTGCTCTGTCATGCATTAAGCTCCATTCCATAACTGTTGGCCAGTGGCTCACAGTTATGATCAAAGTTTTGTTTTACATCTCTTGATTTTCCGTGTAATTGCGGTAAGAACAGATGGCTCCATGAGATGCTAATGTAATCCCACGAAGATGTATGACAGGGACTTTCTGCCAAAGCATGAATCGCTGGAGCATTTTTTTGCATTCTGCTTCATCATGCCCTGATGTGCATCAGCAAACGGCACAGATTTCAGTAAATCAGGTGAAAATACCAGAAGCTGTTTCTACATCGTTTATTTTCCTCCCCTCTTTCGGCTACTTTTTCCCCCACTCGGCTCTGTTTTTTTTCCTCTTTTAGAGAAGACAAGATGAAGTAGTAGGTTTCTCTAACAGTGATCTATGACTATCAGTTTCGAGCTCTCTGCTGGCTTTGTGGTGAACATATGGACACAGCAGGGACAACGGTGATTCAGTTGGTTAACAACAGCGATTTTGACAGAAGATGCTCTTTGCCTTCTCGTTCCTGTAGAGAAGAGAAAGAATCACAGAAAAGAAGAGAAGCGAGATTGTTTAAGCTTAAACTACAATTGGGAGTTAAAATCTCAGGTCAGCAGCAGTAAACACAAAATAATGTGTAAATGTAGATGTGAAAGGGAAAAGTGGGAGCATTTGTAACCAGATATTTCAGCTTCTGATGTCTTTAAAGTTGTTTCATGAAACCAGAGCCCTTAGATTCAGGTGATTTTATTTTATTTATTTATTTATTTATTTATTTATTTTTTTATTTATTTTTTTTTTATTAGGGCTGGGCAACGATTAAAATTTTAATCTAATTAATCATTTGTACGCAAAATCCAAAAATGAATTCAGAAGTAGTGTATAGCTTTTAGCATTTAGTTTTATTTTAAATGTGCTGCCATATGAATGAAAGTGCCATAACATTTGTTGTGCAAACACACTTTTAACATCAGCATCTTTCTGTAGTTTTTATGTAGAAGCCTCGCTCCACTGTCTGTTTCCTTGAATGACTTGCTGCTATCAGTTGTGTGTTTTGCCTTTAAGTGATATTTTAGACTGGAACTACTACGCTGAGAAGACAATTCAACTTGGCAGAGTTTACAGATGAATTTGGTTCTGTCGACTCAGCCGTCTGGAAGAACTTTAAAATGAAAATGGCCGAGTAAAAGTTCCGTACCCTTCTCCATGTTTGGTGGATCCGCCGATTACTTTCTTTTCCGGTTCCGCAGCAGACAGCAACAGACTTTTACAAAATAAAAGCCTGTGAGCAACAGACTTTTACAAAATAAAAGCCTGCGAGCAACAGACTTTTACAAAATAAAACCCGGGTTCGAGTCCCGCATCGGACGGCCCTGTGCTGCATGTCGTTCCCCCTCTCTCTTCCCCCTGCTTCCTGTCTCTTTGAACTTTCCTATCCATTAAAGGGACAAAAGCCCCAAAAAATATTAAATTTTATTTTATTTTTTTAAATAAATAAAATAAAAACCTGCGTTAATGCGTGATAAAATATTTAACGAGTTAACCCGACAATAACGAGTTAACTCGCCCAGCCCTAGTTTAATTACTTTCAGTCCGTATTTTTATTACAAAGACATCAAATCGAGCATGTTTCCTGTAATAATAAAATCACCGTGTATATTTAAATAATACATCAAACAGCCTGATGATGTAACAAACAATGTGCACATCAGTGCACATCAGTTAATTTGTACTCTGTGTTTACGGCTAAAACGGCTTTAACGGTTCTTACTTTGGGATCTACTGAACCCACGAGGTTGATCATTTCCCAGGTTGGCCTCCGAAAAGCAGCCGAATTCATTTTTAAAAGTAAGAATCCAACATTTAGACACGTTCCGAAACTTTTCAGGCTTTTGGAAAAGTTTTTTTTTTTTTTACGACCAGCGTTTCGAATGGTGCCAGTGAGTTTTCAGTGGTTTAAAGGGATGCCGAGAGCTGAGGGAGAGCTGCATACATTCAGTGGGAAGAAAGTCGTAAGGGTGGCTTTGATGGAGACGTACACATCGAAGGATCAAAGGGAGGAAGAAGGCAGTGCAGACCCGGGTTCAGCCGTTTTTTTGTCTTCTTTTTGGGTCCGTTTCTCCTCAGCTCAGGTGTTTTCTAAGGCATTGAAATGGCATCATGTCGTCCAGAAACTACATGCATTATACAACATCCACCTTTAAGTATGCACATGCATATATATATATATATATATATATATATATATATATGCAAGAGATAAGGACACATATGTTCACAAATATCCATATGCAGCGTTAACACCGGTGTGACATAAATCCCGTGGATCAGTGCAAAGCTATCGCAGCATAGCACGCATTTCATGTGCAAACACGGTTTTCCTCCAAAAAAATCAATTTCCTCGACACCGACGTGCGTTAAAAGGTTACGCAACACCGTTCTCTGTTGGCTCACAAAGCAGGTGTCAGCATTTAGTGCCGTGCCAAGGACAGGCCTCCACCGCTGTTAACACAGAAGTCATGATTTACCATGGATCAGGAGCCTTTTGCGGTTAATTAGGTGCACTCGGTCGCACAAATACCATCACACACACACACACACACACATACACACATACATACAGGGGGGAAACACAAACTGTTTCTCTGGCATTTAAAAAGCAGTGAGATCCAGGAAATGCAAACAGAAAAAGGTCTGAAAATCTGTGTTTTTTTTTAGGTAGATTTTTGCAGAATGCTGGCAACTTCAACGTATTTTGTAAAGGAGAAAGGAAAAGGATTCTTTCTTTTCCAGTTTATTCTTTATTCTTTTTTACAATTCTGTTCACGCATGGAGAGCCGACCACCCAGCTGTTCATGGTCGGAGAGCGCCGTCCGTCGTGTTTGCAGGCTGGTTTTCATCGAGGTTTTTTCCCTATTTGGGGTGAGGTTACCTTTGTTTTTGACAATAGATTAATAAAAAAACGGATTTACTCTGATTAACCAACTTTTAAAACTCTTCTTAAAACGCACCTCTTTTCCTTGGCTTTTAATACTACGTAGGCTGTTGATTTTATGTTCACAGATATTTTATTTGGGGTGGGGTGGACAGTTTTATTGTATTTATTTTATCGTACAGAACTTTGGAAACCTTTGTGTTAATTTAAACTGTGCTTTATAAATAAAGTGGATTGGATTGTTGAGCAGACCGGCATCAAGAGAGGGAAAGATCTTTGATGATGTGTTTTTCTGTATTTGGCGGAGGTAAAAGGATGCAGTCCCACCTGGCGGCCCTCGGTGAGGTGATATTTTATGTCTTTTCGCTGATATTTGGAGAACCCACAGCGACTGGAACACTTTGCACTGAGCCTCTGCAGAGTGGAAGATGGTCCAGAGATACCACCTGTGCAGAAAGCACATCATTTCTGTCCGCACTCCCGCTTCTATTGGAAGCAGTTTCTTCCACAGCATTACTGAAAGGCAATTATTTTCCCAGTCCTGTTCAGCATAGCATTAGGCTGCATGTAAGGTGATTACGGCTAATGGTAGTCATTTTGTTTGGCCATAATGTGGCACTGCTGGGTAATTGAAGGTGAGTGCAGCTGAGAGATAGTAATTTTTAACCTTTATGGTCTCAGGCAAGATTGAGCCTCTGCAGCTTTGCTGCCGCATCTTGGCCGCCTGCTTACACAGACTCACATCGAGTGTTCTGCTTCGATCTGTTAGCCAGGTTGTCTCAGGCTGCCTCAAAGGCAGTGAAGACGTATTACAGAACAAACATACCAAAACGGCCCCTTAACGGAGAGGATGAAGCTTATTTTTTTACTGCAACCTGCTTTGTAATGAAGGTTTGGTCGTTAAGTCGAGGCATTGGTCATGATTTTAAAGCTCCAACATGCAGATATATAAGAATTTCTTACAAATTCCAACATATTTACAACATTTTTGGCTGTTTTTTTCATCGAGTTTAACAACAAGAAATCCGGATCCGCAAAGTTTAGATGGAGAGGAGATGGAAGGCGTGAATGAACAGAGGACAGATGAAGAAAAGACTAGTATCAGGAGAAATGTTGTGAGAGAAAATAAATCAAATCAAATTTATTTGTAGCACATTTCATGTACAAAACAATTCAAAGTGCTTCACATAAAATAAAAACATTGCAGCAGGGAGTGTGAGAAGCATTAAAAATACATAAAAGAATATAAAGAGAAACAAATAAAATAATTTAAATGAATTTAAGAACAAGCAACAGTCAAGATAAATTAAAATCAAGATAATTAAATAATTAATTAATAATAATGAATAATTATAAAATAATAAATAATAATTAAATATATCGTCCAGATTTCATTCATAGACATAGACACATTTTAACCTGGATTTAAAAATGTCTACATCTAAATAATCTCTGCTGAGTTAGCTCCAGTTTTTCACTGGATTGTAAAATGTTCACAAAAATAGAGATGGTTGTTTTGGTGGTGGGTCATGAGCCGTATAAAACCTAGGTTTCTCAATGCTGGAAATGAACGACAAAGTAATAGATGAGTTCTCTATCACTGTACACCATTTGGTTTCATACTCTGGCAGGCAGGCAGGCAGGCACCAAAGTTAACCTTTAGAGCAGGGGTGGGGAACCTCAGGCCTCCAGGCCGTATACGGCCCGCGAGACCATTTCTACCGGCCCCCAACCCATGCACCATGTGATTCAGCGGGCCGGAGTGATTGACACGGATGACAAGTGATGCTTCATGGCGACTGTCAAGAAAAGAAAGGTGGATGCAGAATGCCGCGTATTCCAGGAAAAATGGACAAATGATTTTTTCTTTGTTGAAGTGAAAGGGAAGCCAGTGTGCCTAGTTTGTGGCGAGGCGCTGGCAGTGATGAAAAAGGCAAATGTCGAGCGCCATTACAGCTCGAAACATGCTTAACTCAACGAGTTGAAAGGACAAATGCGTTTGGATAAAGTTAACGCTCTTCGTCGGAGTTTGGGTGCTCAACAAGCAGCTTTCACACGACCACATACTGACAGAGAGAATATTACACATGCAAGTTTTGTGGCGAGTGAATTAATAGCTAAAAAGCTGAAACCTCATGCCGAAGGAGAGTTTGTGAAGGAGTGCCTCGTAGCCACCGCAGAGCTGCTCGCGCCTGACAAAGTGAAATTGTTTCAAAGTATCAGTGTGTCTCGAAGAACCGTTGCAGACAGGATTACTAATATGGCACATAATATTGAAAAAACACTGAAGGACACTGCAAGAGACTTTGAGTATTTTTCTCTGGCCTGTGATGAGACAACAGACATCACAAACACAGCGCACTTTGCCATTTTTGTGCATGGGATTACGGCCGAGTTTGAAACAAGGGAGGAGTTGCTGTCTTTGCAAAGCCATGCATGGCACTACTAAAGGTGAGGATTTGTTCAATTAAGTTATTCTGGCCATGAACAAATTTGAACTGCCATTTGAGAAGTTGAGCGGCATCGCCACTAATGGAGCACCCGCAATGGTTGGCGCGCAAAAAGGATTGACTGCATTAGTCAAAAAAGAAATGAGCCGTCTGAGTCTGGATCCAAGTGATTTAGTTGTATGCCACTGCATTATACACCAAGGGAGTCTGTGTGCACATTCCCTGAAGCTTAACAATGTGATGAAAACTGTTGTGTCCACCATAAACTTCATCAAAAGCAAAGGGCTGAACACCCGCCAGTTCAAGGAGCTACTCAGCGAGCTTGAGTCAGAGTACGGTGATCTGGTTTATCACTGTGAAGTGCGGTGGCTGAGTCGTGCAAATATGCTCGCACGGTTTTATACACTGCGGGAAGAAGTCAGACACTTCATGGAGATGAAGGGGAAACCTGTCATGGAGCTCAGTGATGGTAAGTTCCTCAATGATCTGGCCTTCATGGTGGACATCACCAAGCACCTGTCAGAGCTAAACATTAAGCTGCAAGGTCCCAACCAGCTCGTCAGCTCTCTGATTTCAAATGTGAAATCATTTGAAGTGAAGTTAAGGCTGTGGCAAGGACAACTGGAAAGGGGAAACACTGTGCACTTTCCCACCTTGCAAGAACAAAAGTGTGATGTTACAACTGAATATGCTGGTGAGTGTGCAAAGCTAATTCAGGCATTTGATGAAAGGTTTCATGATGTGAAAAATATACAAAGGGAACTGGACCTGTTTGCTACGCCGTTTAATGTGCAAACATCTGATGTGCCAGACAACCTCCAAATGGAAATAATTGAGCTGCAAAACAACAATGAGCTCAAAGCTAAGTACGCCAACCTCTCTCTACTGGACTTTTACAAACTGTACGTTTGTGCTGAGGATTTTCCAAACCTGAGGAGACATGCCCTGAAGTTTGCATCTCTGTTTGGGACAACGTACCGCTGTGAACAGTTCTTTTCAAAACTGACACTTGCAAAGACTCGCTTCCGCTCAAGACTGACTGACCAAAACTTGGAAAACCAGCTTCGAGTAGCATCATCATCACTGCCAGCTGACATCAGATGCCTAGCCAAAGAGAAACAGTTCCAACCATCACATTAGGTGAGTCTGACATGCGTAGAAATGCAGCAATCATGAGGCTTAGTAAAACAGTAGTTATAGACTTTTTTCCCGTCTTTATTTTGCATCCCTAGGTATGTGTTCATAATAGTATGACCCTTGGAGGACTTTATAAAAATTGAAATGGCCCTTGATATAAAAAAGGTTCCCCACCCCTGCTTTAGAGCATCATAACCTTTAGTGTTTGTAGTCACCATCCATCCACTGTCACTTGATCAGTCACCAAAGAACACGACCACAATCAAACGTTACCGTGAGATGGAGCGCTGGCTGCACCCCCGCGTGGTGGTTAGCGCTGTCGCCTCACATCAACAAGGTTTCCTGGTTCCAATCCCAGCTGGGAATTTCTTTGAGTGGAGTTTGGGTAGTCTGACTTCCTCCCACCATCCAGAAACATGTGTGTTATCCTAACTGAGTGTGACCGGCGTGGGGTTGGTTGTCTCTGTGATGGACCGGCGACCTCTCCAGGGTGTTTCCTGCCTCTCGCACCCTCAAACAGCAGCTGGGATAGACTCCTAGGCTGTGTTCAAAACCGCATACTTCTCCTACTACTCATACTAACTTTAACTTTTTTTAAGTTCCCGGATGCATACTAGATTTGCCGAAATGTTGGGTATGCATCATGAGGTTACTACTCACTCAAACTACCCAAGATGCAACGTAACGTGACGTCGCCGATCGTTATTTCCTGTCAAAACGGCAGTTTCAAGCTAGCTACAACGAGGGTAGGTTCACTTCCTGTTTTCAAAACAAAAGCACCAATTGTATCGTAATGGCTTTCCCTATGATAAAAGGCAACGGGTATTTTATTTTGTGAAAATAACCGGAAGTGCGTTGCTCACTGCGGCTAGCTTTAGTAGCACCGAATTCGTCGGAAACAAAATTGTAAACAGACGGTATTTTGTCAGGTTTTCAACACGTTGAGGATCTAAACGACTACTTTCTCGCCTGAAAATGTTTCAAATGTTGCTAAAGTTTACAGAGTTTAGAGCTTAAGCGAAATCAGCTTCAGGCCGGCTGATTTCGGCTCAGGCAGGAGCGAAATGCATTGTGGGTAAACGCTCTGCATACGGTCTAATCGATGAGTATGCAGTATGGAAGTATGTAGTATGCGGTTTCGAACACAGCCCTAGAGTACAGAGAATGCATGTTTATGTAGTAAATACTCTGAATTAGTTGTAAAGTGCACTAAAATCTAATCAAATATTATTTTAATCCCTCACATTTCTGTAAGTTATCTTCTTGCATCGTTAAGAAAACACAGAAACTAAAATGCAGCGCAGCTGGAGTCGGTTTGTGCGTCTGTGCATGACTCAGATGTGAAGTTAATTGTATTTTCTCAGCAAGAGAAGTCCTTCTGTCTGCCAACCTGACCGTAATAATCTCATATAATCACATGATCGCAGTCCTTTTACCGCACAGAAACAGGTTTTTATGTATGAACGTGACACTCCAGGTGGTGCACTTTGATAGACGTTTATGGTATTTAGCTCACAGTACTTTTCTTTATTTAAAGGCCCAAGATGCTCACTGGGAGTAAATTACAATTAGCATTTTTAATCAGAATTATCTGTACGACAGCTGATCAACCAGACTTATTATTTAAAAAAAATGCTACCGGCGACGTGAAGCTTTCAGTTCAGGGAGAAACTCCGGGTGTGAGGCACATTTGTCTGTCTGCCGTTAAGCTCTGAAGGCAACTCGTGCAGAAACAACACTCGCCTACACAGGTATGGATGTCTCCGTTCAACCGGGGTGTCTTTAAGTCAGAAAAGGAGAGAGTTTCCATACACGCACACACATAAATACAGGCCGGGCTGGACTTTGTGAGTCAGTTATTTTTTACCTCGCGTGATAAAATGAGGTAAACCGCAGGGATTTTGTCTAGACCGGTTGATCTCTGTGACCTTCAGTGCAGATACATATCTGCTGGGGATGCGTCTCTTTCCCCTCCATCTTTCATTCACATTGTCCTCTCTTTAAAGGGATAGTTCGCCTCTTTTGACATGAAGCTGTATGACATCCCATATTAGCAATATCATTTATGAACATTACATTACGGTCATTCTGCAGACGCTTTTATCCAAAGCAACTTACAATAAGTGTGTTCCACATCGGTAGGCAAAAGAACTTCAGGTCACAAGAAATCATGAGTGCGTTTCCTTCCAAAACCAAACAGCTAAGAGCATAACTAGAGCAAGAGTAAGTGCGATAAGTTAGGTACCGAGACAAATGGGAAGACAATTTAGAAAACAAAGACAATTTAGGAAACAAATAAGTGCGTAAGGAGCTGGGACGAAACAGGTGATCTGGGTAGTGTTTCCTGAACATTTTCTTACCCCCTGCTGCGTCCTGTGAGCAGAGTTCCAGCCTCATTTTGGTGTTGACGAAGGTAGTCCGGCTAGTTGGCTGGGGTCACAAAAATAAAGCGTTTTGCTTCTCAAAACAATATGCGTTCAAAAGAGTAATACATTTGCATCACAAAATCGTTCTCCAGGAAAAAGTCAGACCTCACAATCGCTTGGCTCTATTTTCTCTCCCTTCGTATCACTGCCTGCTGTGATATGAGTGATGCAGGAGAACATGTCGTTCACATCTCAGAAGAAGCAGTTGCCATTAAAATAAAAGTAATTGCTTAAAGCTGAAGATCTCTGACAATGTAGTCAAGCCTGAGTGTGTTTACTCACTGGAAAAAATCTAAATCTTACCAAGTATATTTGTCTCATTGAGTATCTCATTACACTTAATATCAGACACAATTGCCTAAAAAATACCATTTCAGCAAGATACAGGGACTTGTTTTAATACAATACATCTTGAATATCTTGTTAAGTGAAAAAGTTCAAGTTTGAGAAAATTTCATATGAAACAAGGTTTTTTTTATTTAATTTGAAGAGGTTTTTAAGCTAATATCAAGATCACTTTTAACTCAAAAGTCCTAAATATCACATTTTATTTCAAGAAATCTTGACAAGACGATTTTCACTAGTTCCATTGGCAGATTTTTTGCTTATTTCAAGCAAAAACGTCTTGTAACGTCTGTACGAAGGGAGAGAAAATAGGGCCAAGCGATTGTTAGATCTGACTTTTTCCTGGAGAACGATTTTGTGATGCAAATGTATTACTCTTTTGAACGCATATTGTTTTGAGAAGCAAAACGCTTTTTTAAACCCCAGCCAACTAGCCGGACTACCTTCGTCAACACCAAAACGAGGCTGGAACTCGGCTCACAGGACGCACCACGGTGTAAGTCAAATTTAATAAATGATATTGCTAATATGGGATGTCATACAGCTTCTTGTCAAAAGAGGCGAACTATCCCTTTAAGCTCTTTCAGTTGGTATTCTGTGCCCAACGGTTTTTTTTTCCGTTCACTATGTTGAGGATAAAAGCAACTTGCGGTTAATCTACCGCACCATGCATTATAAAACCAGAACCTTTTAATGGCTCTGTGGACGATATTTCCCCCATTAGACACCAACAGTCCTGTATTATTATTATGTGCTCATAACAAGAGGAGCACAGATCAACAGACCTTCGATTACTTCAGACAAACGCGTCTAATTTGATATTTATCATTATGATTCATAATGTATTTTTCCCCTCTAGAGATGTTGTTGGGCTCAAAGATCTTTCATTTCTGTTTCCTTCCCCCCTCCCATCCCCTGGACAAACAACTGAGCTGCGTTCTCAATCTTTTATGTCTGTGTCTTACTGTTCAGCCATTTTAATGTCTTCCAATATATCAGAGATTTTTCATCCATACCAAAGAGAATTCACCGGCCTGGCTAAGCAGCAGTGAAATGAAGTTGGACTTGACCTTGTGCTCCACAGATGGAAAGAAAGAAAGGAAGAGGAGGAGGAGGAGGAAGGAGGGAGATGAACTTACCAGCCACAGCTTTATCACTTTGTTTTTAAATGCAGAGACTTCTCTCTCCAAGCAGCTCGAGTGCATCCAGCTTTTAACCTTTAAAGCTGAGAGGTTTTCAGAGTACGATATTTGCATTTTAGAGCGCCATCCATTCCCTCGTTTCGAATGTTTCGTTTGTGGTCGTGTTCACGTCTGAAATCGGTGCATTGCTGCTTATATTTGCACCGTGTGTGATAATTGTTATCCACCTACTACCCTACCCTACTCTACTTTCCAGTACATGAATGATGCATATGTTCTGTGTGTACGATGTTCATCATTTTAATTTCCGTACCAATTATTGTTCGACTCTTTAGGATCTTAATTACTCAGGGTGTGCGTGTGCCGGCTGATGCGTGCTGTAATTAATGAAAGCAGATTCAGATGTCGTCTTCCTCTCTAAGTACAGACATTCATTTGCTGCTATAATTAAGTCACTTCTTCTGTATGACTGGATATAACGGTAATTAGATATCACATTGATCTTATTTGTGGGTTTTTTTCGCTGGGAACTCTGAATTTCTGAAAACCATAGAAGAAGAAGTCGGACTCTTTAAGAGGTCTACACACGTGACAGTTTAGTGTTTAGAGTTTAGTGCAAGCTTGTGAGATGTTTTTTTGAATAATAAATCATCTGTTTTCATTGTAACAGCTGAAGGAAAAAACACATCATTGTGCAGATTTGACCTCCAACTGCTTCTCTTTGTTTTTTTCTTTATTATACGTTCATCGACACATCATTTCATGCTCCTCATGGTTGTGGCACAGATGTTTGCTGGAGTAGCAGTTTAAGAATCTGTGAACCTCGCGGCGTAATCGCACTAAACAAAAAAGAAAGGAATAAGAACAATAGATCAAATTTGAAGTTAAAATGTGATTAAGTTTTGAAACTCAAGCTTCAGATTTGGAGCTTTTTCTTTTTTTCTGGACCTGAATACTAATATCTGCGTGTCATCTGCATAGCTATGGTAGTTTATTTATTTATTTTTTTTTAATAATCTGTGCCAGTGGGAGCATGTAGATGTTAAACAGAAGAGGCCCCAGGATGGAATCTTGGGGAACTCCACATGTGATTCTTGTCTGCTCAGATGTAAAGTTACCTATTGACAAAAAGTACTTCCTGTTCTCTAAGTATGTTTTGAACCAGTTTAGTACAGTTCCGGAAAGAGCCGCCCAGTTCTCCAGTTGTTTGAGTAATATATTGTGGTCAACTGTATCAAATGCAGCACTAAGATTGACATTTTTCCACCGTCTGTATTCAGACATATGTCATTTTAAACACTGTGGTGCCGTCTAAAACCTGACTGGAAGGTGTCATAGCAGTTATTTTGTTTTAAAAAGTGGAAGTGCAGTGATCTGGGAGTTTGTTCCAGACATGTGGAGCATATAAGCTAAATACTAATACTACTAAATACTACTGCTGTTGGATGAATTGAGACAGGGATCGATTGCTTCTCCCTGTTTACCCGGATGTTGAGTCTGGTTCTTTTTCCACTGAATTTTTTCAAGTTGAATTTTTTTTCACTGAATTTTTAGATATTACATTTTTTTTACACTGTTGGTTTTTCAAATTCAAAGTCTGATTTTGATGCTGTAAAAATTCAATATTAAAAATTCGTATTCAAACTCTGATGGCACAGAAATTTTCCCACCGTCTGTATTCAGACTTATGTCATTAAACACTTTGGTCAGAGCAATCTCAGTGCTGTGGTGCCGTCTAAAACCTGACTGGAAGGTGTCATAGCAGTTATTTTGTTTTAAAAGGTGGAAGTGCAGGTCGGTGGTATGGAAGGAGTTAAGAGTGATACCAAGAACCGAAGTCATCCATAACTGAATCTTAATAAAGTCGCAGGGTAGGAAGATGGAACTTTATAGAACACTGCCAAGCATGAAGGACTGCATTAACATACACACTCACTGACAGCATAAACGGCCTTCGTGCGGCACACTCACGATTGTCTCTCTCTAAATCAGCGCCTTTCTCCTACATTGTCAACACACACAAGACTTGCAGACTCGACACCGTCACCCCGTCTGTTTTGCCACACACATACAGCCACACGTGCACACAGTCGCATGCACACCTTTGCGCCTGCGGGGTCAATAAATCTCCCCATTAGCATTGAGATGTCTTCATCTTAGTCAGTGTT
The DNA here is from genome assembly GCF_027942865.1 of Odontesthes bonariensis. Taxonomy (NCBI): domain Eukaryota; kingdom Metazoa; phylum Chordata; class Actinopteri; order Atheriniformes; family Atherinopsidae; genus Odontesthes; species Odontesthes bonariensis. The sequence continues at coordinate 8,672,894 of NC_134508.1, read as the reverse complement.
GTGGAGCTGCCGCTATGACTCCATTTCATGCCTGGCTTAATGCATATTTGACCTTGGTGAGTTTAGCATGCACTACGCACCGAGGGGGTCTGCGTACACATGCACGAGTGTGTATTGACGCAGGGAAAAACAAGTGCTATATGTCCATGTGCCGTGCGTGAACTGAACTATTTGCATTCAAACACCCCCTAACCTTGGGGGCAGCAGCTTGAAGCCTCAGGCAGTGTTTGTGTGTACATAATTGCATGAAAATTCCCCCCGGCTGACGATTTGTGATATCGGACGGCTGCGTTTGTTGTACCTTTGAACATTTATTCTCGTTGGCGCTTCGTGTCCTTATGTGAGCAAGGTACTAAATCCTAGATTGCTCCCACTGGCCGCCATCTTGTTATGGCAGCTCAATGCTGTCAGTGTGCGTTCGTGACTCAGAGAGAAAGCGTTTGTCCTGGATTTTTAGTGCTCTCTAATTCACAAATTTTTTGGTAGTAGTGGGAGTTTAAACACATTCATTATATCTGCAGAAAGGAAGAAGTGGGCAGACAATGTCTCCAAAAGAGAAGCAATTAAAAGAGGAACAGAAAAAGCAACAGGAAGAAGATAGAAAAGGAGGTGGGAAGAAGGTCTGGCATCCTGAAATTATCTTTAAATATCATTAAGTTTGAAAGGAAAAATGCTTTTGGGAGGTTAGGAAACAACGAACTCAGGAGTTGTTAAAACAAGAAAGAAGTGATTGAAACAAGACGATTGACAGATTTTCTGTTGTTATACAGCATGCTGGGGTCGTATGAGAAAAGAACCGTGGCAGGCTGGAAAGTCTCGGCAGCACCGATGGAGAGTCTAAAATTTACCAACTCGTACTTGATATTCGATTTGAGTCGAACGTTACACCAAGATATTTAAACTTGCCTTTTGGTTTGCTTATGTTAGGGTTAAGACTCTGTCATCCTTCTGAGCAGCAAGTTTAGCAGTTATTGCAAGTAAATTAGGGCCGGGCGATAAAACGGTAACGAGGAATAACTTTTCCTCGATAGAGATATGAAACCTGGTTGATATACTTTTCCATAGATTCCATTCGTCAATCTTTTTACAGACAATACGACCAGCCAATGACGAGAGTTGTGCCATGACGTGTTTGTTTGTGCTGCTGCAGCCGTATAAAAACAGAAAACGAGTGCTCCCTCTGAAGAAACGAGGGAAGACGCAGCCCAAGGCGTAAGGGATGACATTGATGATCACATCGTTGATAAGAAAGGCCCGAAAAGTTTGGTGGTGTGGAGGTATTTCGTTCTTTTGAAGTCCGACACCAAACAGAGTAGCGTGCACTGCGAATTATGTCGAGCACATGTTCCGACAAAGACGGGGAACACCGCGGATCTGTTTCATCACCTGAAGCAGCAACACCCGTTTGAGCTTGGAGAATGCAAACTGTTACCAACACAGCCCGGAACAAGTGCTAATCTTCCCCCGATAACAAAAGACATGCTGTCAGTAATGGGTTTGGCAGGACACAGATGCGGACTTTCAAAAACAAGGTTAACATAAATCGCGACTGAGTCGGAAGACGAGATCTAGACTGTGTAAAAAAAAAAAAAAACATGACTAAGGCAAAACAAAACAAGGAACATGACGTGGCATAACTTGAAAGTACTTATCTTGGCTGTGACTGTGGTGAAGGATGTATGGTGAAGGGGCAAGGATCTGACAAACTGCATGGGGAAATCTGGAAACTAAATACTGAATGGGTGATGGGTGAGTGAGTGCAGCTGAGAAGAAAACTACAGGTGAAGTGAATGAATGTGATGGATGAGCAACAAACTGTGGTGAAATCATGGCTAAACTAAATACTGGACTGAACTAAGAAACTTAAGGCATGGGAGAGAACTAAAAACATGGCAAAACTAAACATGAGCTAGAAAACTAAGACTATGAAATAAACTAAAACATGATAAAAATACAGAACTAAAAACATGACACATGGACATGACATATGCTGCCAATAACCACAGTGGAAAATAAGGGGTTCAAGTGGATGCTGAAAGTTATGGACCCGATATATGTCAATATCATGTTATTAAAAAAAATATATCATGATCTGACTTTTTCCCACATGGCCCAGCCCTAGTGTAAATACAACTGTTTCATCAGCATACATTTGCTGTATTTGTCTGTACCGGGACACACCTGCGGGAGACAACAGAGGGCCTAACGCAGAGCCCTGTGGAACACCTGTAGAACGCTTGATATTACCGACCCAAACACTGTTAACTTTAACACTGTGACCCCTCAGAGAGGTATGAAGGGATCCGCATCAGGGCTTTTGATTTAGAACTGTGTTTAACTGTAACCATCAGTCCATCAGTAAAGACGAGAGTGATGGTTCCTTGTTTCCAATCAGAAGTTTGAACTAAAGATTTAGTTCCTAATTTCTTCCCTTGCTCTTAGGATTTTTCTCTCTCCTGAACTCAAACGCCTCTTCTTCAGGCAGCTCTAATTCTCCATCACCTTCTTATTCTGTCATTTACTCTTTCATCACTTCTTCCACACAACAGCTAATTTGAATCACTCATTGTAAGCCCATTAAATATGCTTCCCTGTTGTTTCTCTCACACCAAAGTAGGAGCTGCTCAGTGACCCATGTGGCAGACTCATTCTTCATTTGTCAGGGGAAGCCGTGTGTTTTTTTTTTTTTTTTTTGGAGAAGCCACTTTGGGCCACTAATAAATCTGCAGCCATCATTAACATGCAAATAGCTCTATTAAGAAAACATGGAGTCATGCTTTTTCATATCACAGGTCTTTTTTTTCCCATCTGAAACACATGAACACACACATGCACACACTCTTTAATTCATTGAGTCTTTTTGGCTCGGCGAATTTTCAGAAGCCATTTTACCTCATCAGTGAACAGAATGACTTTTTATTTATTAAAGCCACAACTGAAATATGCACCATTTGAGAATTCCTGATGTCTGATATTAATTTAAAATAGGCTCCGTTGGACTTGAAGACTGATTGCCCTTTTTTTCCTCTTTCATTTCATGCCTTTTCCTTCTCTACTTTCTAATACTTTTCTGTTTCTTTTCACCCGTTTTGTAAGTTTCAGCCCAACTTAAGTCACGGACGCTGTTCTTTCTGTACGTAGAGGACAGAAATTACAGTTTGATTGTCTTAATATGGCGGCCTCCAATCAGGGGTTGTTCGGTTACTCATTCAGTTCATCATCTGTCTTTGTTAATCTTCTTTCCAGCGTGCACTTGTACAGTGTGCAAAAGAAAATGTGTAATGAATATGCATGCAGAGGTGGGTCGTAGAAGGGTGGTCGTAGAAGGGTGGTCGTTGTTATGGTAACGTCTCTCTTATGTCTTTATTTGCAGATGGTAGCCAGCCGTCGCTTGCTCAGCCCTCGCTGACCCTGCAGAGTTTTCCTTACGGAGGCTGCGAGTCCGTGGAGCTCTCCTACCAGAGTGGTACGTGCACGCAGCTCGGTGGTTTGTGGCGGTGTGAGTTGGTTAGTCAGCTGGTTAGTCAGCTGGTTAGTCAGGTAGGCACATGCTGCTTACTGTGGTTATGTGTTCGCTCTCTGGGTTTTTCCCACTAAATCAGTTCTTGTGCAGATTCTGAGCCAAACCTCCTATCTTAGAGCCAGTTCTTTTTGTACTGGAGTGCTGCCTCCAGCCCGGGAAAACCGATGCTACAACGGCACCGACTCTTGGCTGGTCCTCTCCCATCAGGGGTCGCGACTCCCAAATAAACCAACTAAATCTTTAAATCTAGAGAAAGTGTAGCATCCGGTCTACGTAATTCAAGACTTAACATTAAAGGGATAGTTCGCCTCTTTTTACATGAAGCTGTATGACATCCCATATTAGCAACATCATTTATGAACATTTTCTTACCCCCTGCTGCGTCCTGTGAGCAGAGTTCCAGCCTCGTTTTGGTGTTGACGAAGGTAGTCCGGCTAGTTGGCTGGGGCCACAAAAATAAAGCATTTTGCTTCTCAAAGCAATATGCGTTCAAAAGAGTAATACATTTGCATCACAAAATCGTTCTCCAGGAAAAAGTCAGACCTCACAATCGCTTGGCCCTATTTTCTCTCCCTTCGTATCACTGCCTGCTGTGTAGACCGCGCAGACCGAAGTGCAGACCGAGCAGCAAACACCGTAACAGGCGCGGATGTTGTAATGGGAAATTCAGTGTCTGCAAACCATTTGTCTCTTAATAAACACCCAGACAATAATTGTTTTAGACTATTTATCTTTTAATGATCAACGGGACCAAATCCAGAGTTGGGCTCAGAGGCAGGCTCCCGCATACCTGTAGCTCCCCCTTCCAATTGAGGCAGGAAAAGTAAAATGAGGAGAAAATAGATCAAATGTTGGTGCATACTTGAAATTAAAGTGTTACTGCAACCAAAGCCATTTGAACTATATGTAACTGGATGACTGTGATGGACTGGCAGCCTGTCCAGGGTGTAACCCGCCTCTCGCCCATTGACCGCTGGGATAGGCTCCAGCCCCCCCACGACCCAACCGACGGATTCAGCGGTATAGAAAATGGATGGATGGATGGTAACTGGATGAGAACCGATAAGGAACCAAATCGATAAGCGATATATCGATAATGGAACCGGAATTGCTAAATTCTTAACATTTCCCATCCCTAAAGACAAACACATCTTTTCTAGTTTTGCATGAAGAAATTTCCACATTTCCAAGATCTTCCTGTTTTGTGTTCCTGCAGGTCAGTTTCAGGCCGGCCAGTTTCAGCCAGCTATTCGAGTCGCAGACCTCCTGCAACACATCACGCAGATGAAATGTGGCCAGGGCTATGGTTTTAAGGAGGAATACGAGGTGAATACACACACACACCCAGGATCATAACGATAACAAAGGTAAACAGTAACGATGGAATCGGGTCTTTAAACCGACAACATTACACGATGTTCCCAGTAAGAAGGTCAGAGGTCTCCAGCTCCAGGACCCAGATAATAAAATGCTCCTGTAAAGCCAAGAATGTATGAATGTGAATTATGTTATGATATAATAAAATATATATATATAGGTTTCACAGAAGCCTCAGCCGGACGAACACCAGGTTGTGTGTTTGCCTCGTTATAAGGAGCTCTAAGAGGCTGAGACTAAACTAAGAGACGGACTGTTTTCACCAATAATTCAGCTGCTCGAGCTCAGATTAACAAACTGTTGGTTTTACTGTTTAGTTTCATCAGATTTCAGTTCTGGGTTCAGTAGAATATTTCACAATAGAATCAATAACTTTTGCCTGCTTGGTAATTGTATTCCTTTACCGTGTAAATGTGGTTTCAGTGAGAGTAAAAGGTTGTGGGATTGAATCTGGTTTTATGAGAAAGGTTGTTCATTCCTTCCCTTCCCCTTCTTTGATTGGATCTCCTCTTTTCTGTTTTTCTTTTGGTTTTCTTTTCTGTTTCCATCACACGAAACCCTTGATATTTCTCTCTCTTGACTGTTAGTTAATCACTTAACATTTACATAATTATTCTTTGTTTATGACCCTCTTTTTACTCCCAAATCCTCCTCATTCTGTCACCCGTTTATTCTCTTAATCTCTTCCTTCTGTCTCTAAAAATAACCCTCTGAAGGGGCACGAGGAGGACTGTTTCTGACTGTTTCAACCTTCCGTTCTCCTGAGAGTGAATATTTTCCATCCCTGACTGCATGTGTGTGTGTGTGTGTGTGTGTGTGTGTGTGTGTGTGTGTGTGTGTGTGTGTGTGTGTGTGTGTGTGTGTGTGTGTGTGTGTGTGTGTGTGAGAAATTGTCCCCCGTAGATACTGTAAGTTATATTTTCATTTGCTTCCTGTCATTTGGGTTTAAACGCACCGATACGTTTCGGGGGAGAGAAAATGTGATTTATTCTCCAGTGTGTGTGAGTGGGGGGGCTTTAAATTCCACCACCTGTCACTAACGGCAACTGACGAGGCCTTCGCTGTATAGTAATGAGGACCGAGTTCATGACGTCACGTTTTTAACGATTTATGTTCCATATTGTGAGACAAATTATCATCCGCTGCAACAGCTGCTGTTAGAAACTCAAAAGCTAATGACATATATAAAACTATGTGATATCAGTATGCAGATTACTACAGAACAGAAGTGCTTATTTTTTACTTTATTCAGGCTCAGAACTTCCTTTCAGATTCAGACCTTATTTACAGTAAACTGTGTTTCTTTAATCCAAACGTTTAACTCGTTCTCACATGCTTTGAACCTGGAATTTAAACAACTAAAGGGGTGTTTTTCAAGCAGCTAAAAGGTTATTTGAACCCAGTCTTTCACATTTCCGTTGATTTCGAGGTAAAAAGGTTAGATGAGGTTACTTAGGTCAGGTGATAAGAGGTTCTTTATTTGTGCTTTCAGTGACTCTCTGGCCACTGCACATCTTTTCTTTTTTTTTTTTTTTAAACATATATTTATTTATTTATTTATTTAGTTAGTTTTTTTCATGTTAATATAACAACATCCAACAATTTAAACATCCAAAACATATGGCAGTGAAGAAAATAATAATTAAATGATTAAAAAAGATACAATAAACCGCAGTAATTAGACAGCAAATTACCGTGCAATGAATATGAAATAATGAAAATAATAAAAATAAATAAGTAAATAAACACATATATAAATAATAATAATAATAATAATAATAATAATAATAATAAATACATTTAAAAAAGTATTCAAAATTTAGGTTACAGCTTGGACTCCCAACAACAAATTAAATATTTTTCATTATTCTCCCTCCCTCAACAGTTCCAGAAATATCCTCCAAATATCATAAAATTCAGCCCTCTTTCTAACAATATAGGTCAGATGTTAAGTTATTTAACCAGTGGGGTAAAAAGAGGGGCAACCAACATTCTTCCAGCATAATGCAATACAGAGTTTGGCCTGCAATAAACAAAGGTTGACCATTTTTCTTTCCTTACAAGATAAAGAACAGTCATCTGGATAAATGCCTAAAATACATACGTCGGGGCTTAAAGGTACATCTGAGAGATGTACTTTATCACTGAGCTCCAAAATGTTTGAATCTCTTCACATTTCCATAAACAGTGAAAAAAGCAGCTAGAAAAACACATAACCACCCTTATGAACAAATCAGGCACGAAGAAGAAAGAAAGACCTTGCATGGATGCACCTGTTGTAAAGGTCAGAATACAAGTGTAACGAGACCCTCGGGGAGGGAAAAAAAGGGAGTTTTGTTAATGAATTATGATAAAAGGCCTTTTTTTTCCCTCTCCTGTCTGCACCGAGTTTGTCTCCTTTGATGTAGAAGCTAACACGACTGCATTCAGCTCAGTGAGTGGCAGACGGGACAATGAACAGCGAGGCAGCTGACACTGGCGTGAATGGAGACGTTGTCTGAATACATGTAATACCACGGCTACATACGAACCGCTGCGTGTTGGTGTGTGCGGGCGCACCACATATGGCGTCCTCTCGTCCCCGTCTCTGCGTGTGACGTGACCTCCGGTGTTGAAACCCATTAACCTCACTAACATTGACAGCAGCCACATTGTCAACATTTTGCTCCCCAGTGGGAAGAAGCACCTTTTCCAACATGTTGCTGTAAACCTGGCCAGTTGGACGAGTTAACCCGCGTCCCTTTTAAAGGTAAAGATCCAGCATTTCTGGGTTTCTGAGCAGGTTAAACCTTCTTTAGACTGAACTTGAAATGGCTTATTTGGTTTAATGCTTTCCAGCATCTGTAAGTATCAGAGATGGGACCAAGTCTCACATGTGCAAGTCTCAAGTAAGTCCCAAGTAATTTTTCTTGGGCAAGTCAAGTCAAGTCAAGTCACCTTATTTTTGCAATTTTACCCGCTGAATCTGATCTTAACCCTCATCCCTGATAGGGGACATTTTCTTAATAAAGATCTTAATAAAGAAAAAGACAGTAACTGTCAGGAAACATCATTGGCCAATGTGTCCAACCTGTCCACCCCGTAGCATATCAAGCTAACTTTTGCTAACTACCGACTAGACTAACAGGATAATATTAGCTTATTTTTTTGGCTTTTTTTGGCTTTTTATGCCTTTTAATGATAGGACAGTGTGAGAGAGACAGGAAGCAGGGGGCAGAGAGATGGGGAAGACACGCAGCAAAGGGCCGTTCGGTGCGGGAGTCGAACCTGGGGCGGCTGCTTAACCCACTGCGCCACCGACCGCCCCAATATTAGCTAATTTGACAAGCACTTACTGGTCAGAATGGATCTTCAAATGACGAACAAAGTTTAACGTTGTCGTCTGGCTGTCTGAGATGTTGATGCTGCATGTCTTGCACTGTGCTGTTCGTCTTTTGCCGTCAAAATGGTGATTACGAAAGCCGAAGTCTCTCCAATAAACACTTAAGGTATGTAGAGAGGGCATGACTGATTGACAGGGTAGTGATCCAATCATGACGCCATTCTCAGCCTGCGCTCCAACCGGATAATCGATATTATTTTTTAAATTAATTTATTAATTTTATATTCAAACTAAAAACATGAACTGAATAACACTCGAGTCATTCAAGTCATCGTGCTCGTTTCTGAGCAGGTTAAACCTTTAGACTGAACTTGAAATTACTTATTTGTTTTAATGCTTTCCAGCATCTGTAAGTATGAGACCAAACGTTGTTTTTTTCCACAGTTTGACGTTGGGGAGGATCGATTTCTTTATTTCTTTGTATGAAATGTATCCATAACTAAGCAGAAGCACCCACTCATTGGTCCTTTGTGTTTGTGGTCCACCCACTCCGCTCTGGGATTTTTTTATTATTATTATTTTTTTTTTTTTTATGAAGGGTATTAATAATCAGGGAATCATTTGAATAAGAAGTTTTTAAATGTTCTCGAGGTTGGAGGAGGGCAGCTCGCCACTTACTTAATGTGAATATGCACACGCCTCCTACAGCTGCCTCCCACCTGATATCCTCTGCCTGTTTTCTGTAAATAAAAGTACATGATGCAGCAGAGGACTTATAACTATTAAGCATACTGTAAATGAACGCGCACTCGGGGCCCATATGCCACTTTAAAAGAATCAATTTTCTGCTTGACAGAGCGATAAGTTTAGTTGTCTGTTTTGCTGTCACTGTGCATTTGTGTGTGTGTGCATGTAGGTCATATCACTGTCTGAAAGTGAAAGCTGTTGTCTGGCCCTCTTAAGCTCTTAATGGACTCAAAGCGGAGTGTTCACTTGTCTCTATGGGGAGAATTGTGTGTGTGTGTGTGTGTGTGAGAGTGACCCGAGTGTGTTACAGGGGTTGTTCTAAAATAGTTCGGCGTCCATATGGCGACCTTTGAGATTTGGGGTTTGGTTGCACGAGCTTGTGTGGGACCTTATTCTCACATTTACACATTATCGTGTTCACAACCTGGAGCTGGAGCTTTTCTAATGATAATAAAGTAACGTTGAATACCTCGTTGATGGAAAACGATGCGCGCTCTCACACGTGAACATTTATGTCCTTGACGGGCTTGTGACAGCAGGGAGGGAGAAACAATCTGCCTTCCCTCCTGCAACAAAGCACCGACTGAATATTCTCCTTTTAGAGAAAAGCAGCAGAACAATGGCCACTTCATACTTTGTGTCTTTCCTCCTTTTCCCCATTTCAAACATTAAAATGCCCTAGCCGAAATCAGCCGGCCTGAAGCGGATTTCACTTAACTCTTTCGGTGCCATTGACGTCTATAGACGTCAATTTAACAAAAAACGTCGACTGCCAAAGACGTCTATAGACGTCAATTGCGTTTGTTAACGGAGCGGGCTGGGGGACAATCTAGCGGAGTTTGTCACTAAATCTTAGGCTTGTAAACACTGAACAGAGAATATACTGGCAAAATTACCCGCAAGGTGGCAGCAGTGCCACTTCGCACAAAAAAAAGAAGCTTGTTTTCTCCGTTTTTTTTGGTCAAACAGCTGTTTTTGGTGAAACCAACCTATGTCTATTACTAAAAGACTGAAAACTTTTTTTTCCTGATGAAAGAAGAGAGTCTACTCTTTCGTTTGGTAATTTCGGTGTGCACATAGTCATAAGACACACTTTTCTTTGGGTCTTGGAAAATCAGTCAAAATACTGTAAAACACTTGGCAGTATGGGTCTCTGAACTCAAAATGGCTGGCAGCCAATGAGTTGAGCTCTAAACTCTGTAAACTTTAGCAACATTTGAAACATTTTCAGGCGAGAAAGTAGTCGTTTAGATCCCCAACGTGTTGCAAACCTGACAAAATACCGACTCTTTACGATTTTGTTTTCCAACAAATTCGGCGCTACTAAAGCTAGCCGCAGTGAGCAACGCAAAGGCCGTTGCCTTTTATCATAGGGAAAGCCATTACGATACAATTGGTGCTTTGAAAACAGGAAGTGAACCTACCCTCGTTGTAGCTAGCTTGAAACTGCCATTTTGACAGGAAATGACGATTGGCGACGTCACGTTACGTTGCATCTTGGGTAGTTTGAGTATGAGTAGTAACCTCATGATGCATACCCAACATTTCGGCGAATCTAGTATGCATCCGGGAACTTCTCGCTTACTCAAACTGGCATTCTAACTCAAAAAGTTAGTATGAGTAGTAGGAGAAGTAGGAGAAGTATGCGGTTTCGAACACAGCCTTAGTCTGTTGTTGGTTGTGCATTAGATGAAACAACAGTGATTTATGCCGCTGTTTGGACATGATTTTACGATGTTTGGACGATGTTCCTCGCTTTAAACAAAGATGGGCACATTTCCTCCCACAGTTGAATCACTCCAGTGCTGAAATAAAAAGGATCTAGACAAAAAATTTAAATCTTCACTGAGGATTTTCATGACCTGACCCGTCGGCAGCAAGTAATATAAGATTTAAGATTTAAGATTAAGACTTAATTATCATGTAGACGCATGAAATATATATGAAATTTCTCCTCCGTATTCAACCCATCCAGGTTGGCACCTGTTGGACACTCATAGAGACAGATGCCATGTACACTGGAGCGGTTGGCGGTACCATGCCTTGTTCAAAGGCCGTGGCAAGGAGGTGGACTGCCACCCCTCCAGCTGTCAGTTTCACCAATCTTTGAGCAGTGAGAGTGGGAATCAAACCGGCAACCTTCTGGTTGTTGGACGACACACTCGGGGTAACGGGGTAATGGATTAGTGGCGTCTCGCAGTCATGAGGCGACGTTCCACTTTCTTCTGGTGAATTTCTCTTTTCTGTATCAGCTAGCAAAAAGGAAACGTTGCTTTTACAACAAAGTCTGACTGGACTGTCAGTTTATTAAGGCTTTGGTGACGACCAAAGGCTTCAGCCTCTGTAGAGACCCGGCTGCGGTGGCCATCTTGGTGGCGTTTCCCCGCTGTTGGTTTTTATCCACTTTTACAGCCGTTTTCTCCCGTTTTTTAAAAAGAAGCTGTTAGCGACACAAGAAGGAGACGTTTTTTGGACAAATGCTCAAAGGCAAAAGACAAACACACCATCTTTAGGCTTTTATTAACAACGTCACACTTTGCACAACCCAATTTTTGATGAAGGTATTCAAAGGAGTGCTTTTGCCGTTTTATTTTCCCTGGGACATGTTGAAGCCCCGATTATAGCTGGTCTTCCCCGAGTCAGTTTATCGAATTGTGAGCATAAAGGTCAAGACTCAGTCCAAGGTTAAGTTGGTTTATTGCAGAAGCTTCTGGAGATCACACAGTTACATGATATGCATTCTGTCCTGCTGCTAAGTGGGATCTGGGGATTTTTTTCCTTCTCCCTTCTGATTATATGTTTCAGTATTTGCGTTATCTCCGTCCTAGTGGCAGTTGTTCAAGGTCTTGTGGCACAACCAGCAGCATAACAGAAAATGAGCCTTATATGGTAATTAACAGGAAACGGTTCTTATATGGTAATTAACAGGAAACGGGCCATATATGGTAATTAACAGGAAACGGGCCTTATATGGTTATTAACAGGAAACGGGCCATATATGGTAATTAACAGGAAACGGGCCTTATATGGTTATTAACAGGAAACGGGCCTTATATGGTTATTAACAGGAAACGGGCCATATATGGTTATTAACAGGAAACGGGTCTTATATGGTTATTAACAGGAAACGGGCCTTATATGGTTATTAACAGGAAACGCGCCTTATTTGGTTATTAACAGGAAACGGGCCTTATATGGTTATTAACAGGAAACGGGCCTTATATGGTTATTAACAGGAAACGGGCCTTATATGGTTGTTAACAGGAAACGGGCCTTATATGGTTATTAACAGGAAACGGGCCTTATATGGTTATTAACAGGAAACCGTCCTTATATGGTTGTTAACAGGAAACGCGCCTTATATGGTTATTAACAGGAAACGAGCCTTATATGGTTATTAACAGGAAACGCGCCTTAAATGGTTATTAACAGGAAACGGGCCTTATATGGTTATTAACAGGAAACGTGCCTTATATGGTTGTTAACAGGAAACGTGCCTTATATGGTTATTAACAGGAAACGGGCCTTATATGGTTATTAACAGGAAACCGTCCTTATATGGTTGTTAACAGGAAACGCGCCTTATATGGTTATTAACAGGAAACGAGCCTTATATGGTTATTAACAGGAAACGCGCCTTAAATGGTTATTAACAGGAAACGGGCCTTATATGGTTATTAACAGGAAACGGGCCTTATATGGTTGTTAACAGGAAACGTGCCTTATATGGTTATTAACAGGAAACGGGCCTTATATGGTAGCAACATCCGTCTAAGCTTGTAATCACACTGCCACACACACATCGTAAAATGAATAGTATTGATATAATCTCACAGACACAATATTACCAATCCCGCCTGAAAGTACCAACATTTAAACTGAAAATCATAACTTTTCGGGACCAAAATGCAGCGCTGCCTTTATACTTTATACCGTTATAATGAGACTTGAAGCAAGACCGTGTGTTAGGGGGGGAAATAGAAATTTATATTCATGTTGTATTCGTGTTACAGTTTCAGCTTATGTCAGCCCATGTGTCGCTGTACCAGATCTGGGAATCAGACCATATGTCCATGCATATTTCTGTTTATTCGTGCCTCAATGTGTAACTATTTCTGTTTGTGTGTGTGTGTGTGTGTGTGCACATGCATGTGTGCATACGTATGTTTAGGCCCTGGCGGAGGGACAGACGGCACCTTGGGAAACGGCCAAGAAGGACGAGAACCGCAACAAGAACCGATATGGGAACATCATCGCATGTGAGTACCGCGCTGGCTTTGAGTGTTCCTGTGTCAATTTGTGCTGAATATTACTACCGTCTCGGTAAGGTTTGGTTTATTTCAGTTAATTGGTTTGAACTCTGGTTGGTTTGATTGATTGGAGAGATTCATCTGATATGGGGAACATTGGTTTTTGATTTGGTGAAATGTGGTCTCAAGATTGGAATATATCTATATATATGTTTGGGCTGTCAGTTGACTGGAATATTGAATCGCGGTTAATTGCACGATTGTCCACAGTTAACTCGTGATTAATAAAGATATAATTACACTTGTTGTATATCTTCTAAATGGACCTTAAAGGGAAAATAATACTGCCTTCAAGCTTTAGCATCAGCCAAGTGTTTATGTTTGTGCTAGGGCTGGGCTGAGTTAACTCGTTATTATCGCGTTAACTCGTTAATTATTTAACGCCAACAAATATTTGATCGCGCGTTAGCGCAGGTTTTATTATTCATTTTATTATTGTGAAAGTCTGTTGCTCACAGGCTTTTATTTTGTAAAAGTCTGTTGCTGTCTGCTGCGGAACCGGAAAAGAAAGTAATCGGCGGATCCACCAAACATGGAGAAGGGTACGGAACTTTTACTCGGCCATTTTCATTTTAAAGTTCTTCCAGACGACGGAGTCGACAGAACCAAAGTCATCTGTAAACACTGCCAAGTTGAATTGCCTTCTCAGCGTAGTAGTTCCAGTCTAAAATATCACTTAAAGGCAAAACACACAACTGATAGCAGCAAGTCATTCAAGGAAACAGACAGTGGAGCGAGGCTTCTACATAAAAACTACAGAAAGATGCTGATGTTAAAAGTGTGTTTGCACAACAAATGTTATGGCACTTTCATTCATATGGCAGCACATTTAAAATAAAACTAAATGCTAAAAGCTATACACTACTTTTGAATTCATTGTTGGATTTTGCGTACAAATACGATTAATCGTGATTAATCAAGGAAATCATGTGATTAATTAGATTACATTTTTTTTATCATTGCCCAGCCCTAGTTTATGCATTTAGCAGACGCTTTTATCCAAAGCGACTTAGAAATGCTAAGATCAAAGCTAACGATAAGCTACGTAGAAGGAAACCACCAGAGCTGGGTCTTCAAGAGTTCTGGTAGCGCTCGACAGGTCATTCCACCATCGTGGAACGACACATGAACAGAGTCTGGATTGTCTTCAGCGTGGTGTAGGCACCGCTAGACGACAATCCTGTGACGACCGGAGTGACCGAGTTGTGACATAAGCCTTTTTCAAGAGCATTCAAGTAGATGGGAGCCGTTCCATTAAGGACTCTGTAGGCTAACATCATGACTTGAATTTGATGCGGGCGGCTAAGGGAAGCCAGTGGAGCTCAATGAACAGAGGGGTGACGTGTGCTCTGTGAGGCTGACCGAAGACCAGACACGCCGCTGCGTTCTGGACCATCTGCAGAGATTGTGAGGTTTTGCTAGCTAGTGATGTTATAAGACGCAGTTCACATCAACAGAAACTTTTGCCTTGTCAAGAAAACTATCTGGGAAGGTTTGGAAGATGAACTTTCCGTTCAAAAGACCCTTTTCTTTATAGATTTTAGCTTGCCATCCACAAGATTAGGTCCCTGATTTCCCAAGCTGTAGGGCGACCCAAGAGTCACATTCATTTATTTATATATATATATATATATCTATATATATATATATATATATATATATATAAGTACAACCTTTTGAGATTTAACATTGAATGATCTGTTAAAAGCAAAAACTATGGTATTTTATACACATCAGTGTCAAACGTCACACAAAAATGAGGCCACGCCTGCAGTGATTGAACCATCAGGTCACCAGAGTCTTTCCTCTACCTGCAGGACACGGATTTAAAGCTGTTTGGTGAACATCTGCTCTTTTAAAATGTTCCTCAGCAAACCACTGACTGTGTTTCAGTGCGTTAGAAGAATGTTTTCCACTAAAACAGAAAGCAGAGAAAACAGTTCCTTCACAGAAAACAGCTCAGCTTTTTTCAGTTTGCAGATAAGAATCACACACTTGATCCGTGACTAAGACTCTTAATAATCCTCGATTTCTGGACAGACACGGCGCGAACAGACTGAAACACGCCTGCTAGCTTAGCAACACTATGGCTTCAAACCACCCATAATGCATCTGTAATTGTCCCTCCGTCTTATAAGGGGAAACATTGTGTAATATGGTGTTTTATTCTCTCCTGTTTTCAGAGAAATACAATCACATCCACCTCAAACGTGGCTGTTTTTTTATATAACTGCAGTAACAAAAAGTCAGTATATGTCATTTATGATGGAATAAAAGATTTTATTCGTGCAAAGACGAGATCCGGACTCTCAGATGCCCACATCATTATAAGACAGTATTAAAGTCCACATCTTAAATTTCTGTAAGTCTAACAGAGAAAAGCTTTTAAGAAAAATTCCTTTCGTTTGCAGAGTGATTTTATTTCAATCCCTCCTGATGATCAAAGCCTGCTGCCTCTATTTTATTCAGAGAGACTTTTTTCAAAATGAAGCTTCATTTTGGTGCAAAGACGGACGGCAGTAATGATATTCAGAGTGAGGGACTGCATGTAGGATTAGGAGTGTGTGTGTGTGTGTGTCACCATTAGTGTGAATTAGCATGTGAATATGACGGTGTGTAATATGTCTAACATTTTGTATGCACCAATGATGTGTGTGCTTGTTATCTTGCATGAGGCAACCTCAGCCCTCTATTAGGCTGGAAGAAGAGAAGCAGATTGTTTGGTTTATCAGGTGACTTCAGGTGTGTGTGTGTGTGTGTGTGTGTGTGTGTGTACCTGTTTGCTTAAGTCGCTGCCCACTTTGATGCAACGCCACCTAGGTTAAAGAGCCTAGGACTCTTAAAAACCAGGGTTGAGCAGAGCCAGAAACCAGGAGTCTACCTATAGTGTACACGAGATTTATTACCATAACAGTAATCCCAGCCCAAAGTCTCCCCGAGGGTCCCACAATCTCTGGATAGTCAGTGAGGTGGTGGAACACCAGAGGAGGATCCTCCGGGTCTGAGATCCCGTTAAAATCCACTTCGGTTAAAAATAGATTAAAAAGAAAGGGTACTTAGCCATAACTAAAGCCTCGTTTCCACTATGCAGTCCGGTACGGGTCGGTTTAGAACGGTTCGCTTATTTCAGTGTTTTCACTACCATGAAAGCGTACCGGTCCCATGGAACCCGTTCCCATGTCTGTAGCCCTTCTGCTTGGGGTAGCGAGCACACAGGACCGGCTCCAGGCTCTGCTCTCCGTTGTTGGTGAGCAGGCTGTGCAGCGGGAGCTCAATGTGCCAAACCAAAAAGTTTTCCAGCTGATTGCCGCAAAAATGGCAGAGAGTGGTTTCAACCGGACCACGAGCCGGTGTGGCATTAAGCTGAAGAAGCTTGGAGGTGGTTCCAAGTTATGGATGTTATTTGTTATTTGCTGTTATTTGCTATTTACGCTTCGGCACGCACTCCGCCCACCCCTGAGGGTCCCCTTTGTACAGTGGGAACGCAAGGTGACCCCAAAGCGGCCTGACCCGTACCATACCAATACAAAGGGACCCGAACTGTACTGACAGTGGAAACGAGGCTTTAGCGTCCCAACCACACCCATCTACGAGCCCACGGCGCTTCCCCTAAACTCCGGCCAGTGCTGGAAGCCGCCCTCCTTTCTCTGGGTCCTCGATCCGACGCTTGATCGGCGTTTTTCCTGCTGGAGTCGTCCCGAACAACACGGCTGCCGTTTTTCAGGTGTTTCTTTCGACGGTGAGGTCTCCTGCCTGCTTGTGGCTCGTATTGTCTATCGTTGGCGTCCCTTGCGTTCCCCGGGCCTCCTTCCTATTCTCTTCCGTTTTTCTCTCGATCTCCGATCCTTCAACCTCTCGCTTCACTGCGGCCTCCTGAAGAAAAAATTGTGTAAAATCCAGTTGCCACCACCTGTGGCTCATCGCCAATTAAGTTCATTGCTTGCAAGTCTGTGTACAGTTCAAGGTCGGAAAATCCCTGCAAAATAAGCATAAACTGACCTCGTCTCATACACACATGACCGGTATGATCCAGATTATTAGAGTTGTATGCTTACACTTTGTGTGTGTGTGTGTTGGCGTGCACAGGTCTGGCCGTGCGTACATATTTCATTACGAGGGTTTAGATGTCAGAGAAGAGACGCTGCACAAACCTGAAGGCTTTAAAATGAAACATAGCTCTGGAATGAAATAGCCTGTCAAAGACTTGATAGCCAACAGGAATTATGATAAATTTGCTATTAGTGCAAATCCTTTAATTACAAGGGCCGAGTAATGGAAACTGTCCATCTTGCTTGCAGTGATTGTACAAAGGCTCATTTTCTTGAGCAAATGTTTTAAAAGGCCCTGAGGGAAACGGCTTTGTGCGGCGTCTTTATGAGAACACACAGTGACTGGCTGAAGCTAAAACTTCAGAATATGAGGGAAAAGGTTCTTCTGTCTTTTCTCTTTTTTTTTAAGGTTGAACTTTATTTCACCTCTCGAAACAGAGAAATAGTCATTTCAACAGATTATAACAGCTTGAAAATTGCTTCAGAGTTTCTCTTTTTGTTGGGTTAATGGCATCTATTCGAGGTGAAACGGAAAGGTGATGCACAAAGTGCTCCGATTAATATCTTTGTGCTCAAATTACAACCTCTGTTTCATGTGTAGAAGCCAAATCAGTCCATTTCAGTTAAGGTTTAGCTCTTGGCTAAACAGAAGGAGATCTGCTTTGCTCCAATTCATCCCCCCCAACAGAGGCCTCTTTGCAGGCTGATGTGATGATCATATTTTCTTCCACTGTTTGTCATCCGGGTTAATTGTGCATCGTGTGAAATAAAGCGCAGTAGAAACAGTTATAAATGGTATAATTCCCGAGTTTATTGAGATAATTATTTAAAGTCGAGGATGCGTCCTTGGTAGGATGGACATGCTGACTCACTTCCTTCTTGTGCTCAGAAAGAGTCCCAACAAGAGGCCATAGATCACCACGGCGGTCAAATGTGGCCCAAATCTGATTTTTTTTATTTATTTATTTTTATTTATTTTTTTTCCATGACAGTGTGAACAGATCGCTCTTGATCAACGTTCGTCACAATTGTGCGCAGACAGAAGTCAGGACGTAGGCGTTTAGGCTCTAGCATGGTAGCCGCGTCTGCTCGTGCGAGCGGTGTTGATGACGTCACAATTTCGTGCCCGCAATATATAGTGGCGCAAGTCGATGCGCCAGTAGTTGCAATTTTCTCCGTCACAGAGGTGGCGCTGGTACGTGAAGGTTACCACTATTATACAACCACGAAAGTGGAGAAGAAAACAATGCCGCTGTCAAGAGCAAGAATACTGTAATTAATGATACTGCTGCAGTATTTATATAATTTTTTAATTCAGTTAAAAGAGGTGATGGTCTGAAGCCCCCGGCATCACCACTCTGAGTCTCTGCCCTCTTCTTTGCCTTCACGTATCCGTCCCGTAGCTTCTTCCACACATTCTTACAGAACTCTCCCTCTTTCCCCAAAGTTCTGCCAATCTCTGTCCACCAGTTTTGGGAGTTTACGTGCTCCCTGTGCTGTTTCACTGCAGTTTCGTACAGCTGCCTGTACAAACGCACCTCCTCACTGAGCCTGTTCTGGTCTCGCATCGGTCCATCCGGTCTGTCGTTGTTGGCGCCGCCAAGTTACAAAAATCAACTGGTGCACGACACCGCGCTGCGCCGTCTTTTCAAGGGAAGCGCCAGGCCTGAAACGCCATTTTGACGTCACGGTCCGCCACCGCCGTGACAGAAGCGTCAACTGTAGCTCCAGCTTTAGCCAGTGGAAGACCAGCGGGGTGCTGGAGTCTTAAGATTAAGAATTAAGGGTCTTTGTTGTTTTTTGCTCATGCATGTCGGCTTATTATGAAACATTCACACTGAAATCTGATATTGGCCACATTAAAAAGAGTAAGATGTGAAAAGACACGCAGTCTGTACGCAGCCTAATGCGTTGATGTCCCTTGATGGAACACAAAGCTAACAACTATGCTAGCTATGCTAACAACAGAAGAGGTGAAAACAAACGCGCATAAAGTGGTGATCTCAATCCATCCTTCGTCTGCACAGTGTTCAACGTGCAGAACTCTGAGGGTCTTGACATTGGAAGAGTTCTTTGGTGAGATTTGATGGAGTATCCTAGGAACACAGCTTTTAAGGATCCTTCTTTGACTTTGAGAATTATCTTTAGTACTGGTTCATGCGCAATTGACATGAACCATTCTGGTTCCTTCCATTATTCCCCAGGGTTCATAACTGAATCCATCTTCCCTACTAAAGTAACTGATTTGTATGGCATCGTGACATGAAACTGTGAAACCTCTAGTGTTTGCTGCCGGAGAATCAATGGAGGGTAACCCTTACCCTTTAGAAATCAGTGAGAGTGAAGGGAATATCAGGCTAAAGCTGCAGAGTGCAGCAGGTTGACAATTAAATGTGATATCAGGAAACTTCACAGCTGAACGTATCAGAATTTAAAGCAGCAGAATCTTGTTATTACCACTTGATGCCAACAGCCGTTTGCTGTTTCCTCTCTCTAAAAAAACAATATATTCCCTCTTTAAAGTTACTGTAAGTAACTATCTCTCATCTAGTTTTTAATCTCTTTGATAAATTATGTTATATTCCCTCAGGATGAACCATTTACCTTCATCAATGGAACGTTTACGTGAGAAAACGTCCAAATTTGTGCATTGGAGAGAGGGATCGGTGGTTTTAGGGTATATATTTGAGAAATGGAGGGTCATGCTTATGACGTAATGCCAGGACAGGCGGCAGCAGATGAATCGAACTCGTCAATAAAATGAAAACGTGAAAAGGACAAAGAATAAACATTGGTGTGGCTCGTTTTACCAGGTGGAAATCATAGATTAAGAGCAAAGATCTCCAAGTGAATTGTTGGGATTTCCCTCTACAGGTAGTTTAGCCTACAGATGGCGAGGGCGAGTGGCTTTAACTCCGACCTTTACGCAATCTAAGGCATAAATCTGGATAAGATAAAACGACACAGTATGAAATATATTGTCTGGATTCTGGAGAGAAACTGAGATGGGCAACTTCAAAAAGTCACCGCAAGTCGGTTTAACGCGTAAGTCTCACAGAAGAAGAGGTTCGAAGAAATCCGTGTTTGTTGGTTAAAGTCTTATCTCTTCACATCCAAAAGTGAATCTGGACTGCTTCTTGTTACAGAACCTCCAACCCGAGCAAATGCTCACTGAGCCTCAGCCGATCACCATGAAGGGACCTGACTGTGTGGCCGGGCTTTGTGAGATTTAAACAAACACAAGTTCCAAACCTATAAATCCCCCTCAGAAGCAGCCATGATGGCTGCTCTATCCACGTGAGGGCTTTCAGTGTTTATGATTTTTCCAGTGACTCTCAACAACCCCCCCCCATCCGTCTCTCTCTGGAACAGTTTGCAAAGGGCTGATTCGAGTTGAAGTGTGAACACACTCTTCCTCCGGCCATCTGCCAAATGCAAACGCTTGATGCCATGTTTGAAATCCCCTCAGCTCACTGAATAAATGTTAATCTACGAGCCTCCTGTCCTCAACGCTTCCCCTCCTCTCCCAGCTTTCTCTTCTTCCCACTCACTTTTTGTGTTTTCTTTCATCTGTTGTCTACAACCTTTACTTTTACTTTAAATTTATTTTGTCTCCAACATTTAACCTCCACGACTCTTCTCATCTTTTCTCACATTTCTTTTCTTCCTCTTCCTCCTTTCTCTCCATCTGTTCATCCTCTCAGATTGCCTCTGACAGTTTATGGGCTGAGGCAAAGCGCAGTGGTGTTTCCTCATTACAGGCATCTGTCTGCTTCGTTTTCCTGCTTTGTGTTTTTCCTTTTTTCTTTTCCCTTCTCGGTCCCTCCTTTCAGTTCAGAGAACAACCTTCCCATATGGTCATTTATAATTCAACAGAGGCGTTCCTTCAGAATTAAATAGATTCATTGCAAAGATTTTACATATCTGCTTCAGCGTTGCTGTTTGTGTTTTGTGCAGCTATCATACTGAGTCCAATTTGAGTTTTAGTCCTTGAGAGCAAGAACATTTCTGGGGGGCATTTTGTCCAGTATTCACTCTCAGGAAAGGCAGTTCAATCAGATTGAAGTCTGGATAAAGACGGGGTGAGACATCGATCAATATGAATATCATATCGATTAAAACAGATGAAAGATTGCATTTCACTTTATGCATATTTCGGGGTATCAGTAATCTCATGAACTGTGGCTGTGTTAGAAACAGCATACTACATATTACATACTGCATACTACATACTACATATGACATACTGCATACTACATACTGCATACTCATCGATCAGACAGTATGCAGAGTGTTTACCCACAATGCATTTTGCTCCTGCCCGAGCCAAAATCAGCCGGCCTGAAGCGGATTTCCCTTAAACTCTAAACTCTGTAAACTTTAGCAACATTTGAAACATTTTCAGGCGAGAAAGTAGTCGTTTAGATCCCCAACGTGTTGAAAACCTGACAAAATACCGGCTATTTACAATTTTGTTCCCACAAATTCGGCGCTACTAAAGCTAGCCGCAGTGAGCAACGCACTTCCGGTTATTTTCACAAAATAAAATACCCGTTGCCTTTTATCATGGGGAAAGCCATTACGATACAATTGGTGCTTTTGTTTTGAAAACAGGAAGTGAACCTACCCTCGTTGTAGCTAGCTTGAAACTGCCGTTTTGACAGGAAATAACGATCGGCGACGTCACGTTACGTTGCATCTTGGGTAGTTTGAGTATGAGTAGTAACCTCATGATGCATACCCAACATTTCGGCGAAGGAAGCTGAGGCTTGGGCTGGGCGGTGGAGACACTTTTTCGTTTCTCTCTCGTATTTCTTCCAAAAAGCAACTTGTTTTTAATCTAATTTTCTGTTGAAATGTCACCAGAACTGCCCCAATCAGAGCAGCTTCAGTCTGTTAACTGTTATTCTGAGTCACTGTGTTGTCTGATAACAGGAAATAAAACAGAAAATAAGAGGTTTTATTAGGATTTAAGTTGCATTAAAATACAGTTTATGAAAGCAGAGACGGGAGGAGAGAAGCTAACAGATGTTAACACAGCTGGATGTTAGCTAGAAAGCTACTACCTGCTGTTCTGTAGTTCTGTTATCAATAACAGGAGGAGGAATGTTTTCATCATCCATCCCTGATTGTGACTATTTGAAGAAGCTAGTTTAAAAAATGTAACTTATTATTTCATGGAATAATCGATGATCGTTTGCTTTAGCCCTAATCTTCAGCGTTAACCACCGCAGATGAAATAAAAGATCCGGTTAAAACTTGTCAAGATAGAGTTTATTCTGAATTCTTCATTTCACTTTTGAACATTCAAAGTTTCCCCATTCAACTCAGTGTAGGAATGAGTTTTAAGCAAAATAAGACGAACACTGTTGCCCTTACTCGACTCTTCTTCTTTTATAATTATTTGGTTTAATCTCATATTTTCGGTGGTTTTTACGTGGTCTTCTCTGATTTCATCCAATAAATAAGTTTAACTCTCGTGTTTATTTGATTTAACATTCAGAAACAGTCCCTCTCACCTGCTGCTTTGTAATGATCATTGATTTGCTTATTGATCCCTCATACGGCCTCAGAAACAATCAAACAGTTCCGTTATTGAATGGATTGTGTTTCCCACATTCAGGCAGTCTGTTGTCTTAATGTCCTTTAACTCTGGTGAGTTTAGCTTTTCTGCCAAGAACAATGTGCCCTCCCAGATATAAATAAACCCACATTTCTATTCCACACCTGTGCTGTACTTTTGCCTCTGAGACAAAATCTCACAGACTTCAGGAAATTACTTGGATGGAACTTATTATTAGTGCTATTTAGTGTTTGAAAAGCAGGTATATATCCTTTAGTCAGGTCTGCCGCCTCCTCAATCTTTTCCTCTTTTTTTCATCATCCGCCTCTCGATACGTTTCTTCTCTGATGTTTACAGATTCACCTTAGATTTGGCTACTAAAGAAAACTGAAAATTATTTAATTTGATATGGAAATTCTTGGGTTTTCAGAAGCTTTATGACCCTACCTTCGTAGTAGCTAGCTTGAAACTGCCGTTTTGACAGGAAATGATGATCGGCGCCGTCACGTTATGTTGCATCTTGGGTAGTTTGAGTATGAGTAGTAACCTCATGATGCATACCCAACATTTCAGAGAATCTAGTATGCATCCGGGAACTTCTCGCTTACTCAAACTCGCTTACTAACTCAAAAAGTGAGTAGGAGTAGTGAGAGAAGTATGCGGTTTCGAACACAGCCCTGGTGTTTCACCTCTAAATGTTTCTGCCCCTAATCAGATTCTGCCCTCACTTCCTGTTGCTTCTCATTGCAGCAGAGGTTATGTGAACGAGTGTGTGCAAAGAGGCATCTCGTGTTTGAGAGTGTGTGTGAAACTCTGTTCATTTTACATGCAGCTGTACACAGTGTGCCTCCTCTCATCCACTCCGACTCTGATTCGCAACACGTCTGCTGAGCTGCTCTGAAGTCAGAACGTCAACAAACTCCTCTGAAGTGTTTGACCAAAGAACCACAACAAATATTAGCATCCCCCAAGCTGTCACACACTCACGCACACACCGATGGATAAACACACTCCGTACGAGCATGAGGGCACATACAGAGCCGGGGAATTAGAAAGTCCAACCTGCAGACTCCGCACACACAGCCTGTCGTCCACTTTGAGCCTGATTACAAGCAGCTTTTTTCCATGTTTTTTTTATGGAAATATTGTGATTTCAAAATAATCTGTTATTAATTAATTGAACGAGGCCTTGTGAGAGCAAGAGACGTAACCAGATTTAAGTAAATCTAGTGTGCTCTTGAACAAAGTGGCGTTTTTTTTTTTAGCCAGAAGTAACCACGGGTATTAAAATGCTGCTTAAAGGGATAGTTCGCCTCTTTTGACATGAAGCTGTATGACATCCCATATTAGCAACATCATTTATGAACATCTTCTTACCCCCTGCTGCGTCCTGTGAGCAGAGTTGCAGCCTCGTTTTGGTGTTGATGAAAGTAGTCCGGCTAGTTGGCCGGGGTTTAAAAAATAAAGCGTTTTGCTTCTCAAAACAATATGTGTTCAACAGAGTAATACATTTGCATCACAAAATCGTTCATCCAGAAAAAGTCAGACCTCACAATCGCTTGGCGCTATTTTCTCTCCCTTCGTATCTATCCCTTTAAGGTATCTTAAAGGCGAACTGTCCCTTTAATAATAACTTCCGCTCACCACAAAGGATTTTGCACCAGATTTTGTAACCCAGCTCCGGGGAAACTGTTCCCGTTCGGCTTTCAGTCGGCGTTACAGTTTATCCCAAAGCTGTTGCTCTGGGATAAAAAGAAATATCTGTGTTAGCCAGTTTTCGAGTTCATACCACTCCAGAAAAGCCAATTTTTATCACTTTACGGACGCATTACGAGCACGAAAAAGAAAGGACAAGGACCCTTCCAAACTGCTGGCACAGTTGGAAGTGCATTATAAGTGTGTTTTATAACATGCAGTTCTCTGTCGGTAAGTGTTTGGTGCTGTGAAAATGCATCAAACACACAGCCAAAGTCACACAGCCCATCTGCTATCTGCAGAAGTGTAGCTGCCAGTGATGGTGCTGTTATTCAACTGTATATTCAATTATATGAGAACACAACATTGTGCATAAAATCAGTTGTTGCTATTGTTAGCAGAGAGGGGAAAAGTATGGGACATTTTAACTAAATCTAGTCAGTCTTTTTACATAAAGAGAGATGAAGCAACAGGTTGAAAACCTGCACAAATGCTCCGAGGCCAAAGTCTGAGAATTTACATACTGTATGAAGGGCGATCGCACCAGTTATTCATGCCCGAAACATTCAGCAAACTTTGGACGGCTCAAAAGCACTCAAAAGTCTGTCGTCTGGGACTTAATCAATTTAAGAAAATGTGTCGCTGCTTCCCACCACTTCTCAGTGCTGCTTCTTCCATATTGATTTGTCTCCTTTTAGATAAAATTAACAGCAGAAACCAAACTCCTCCCGTTATCTGGTCTGCTGGCCTCTGATTTCAGCTCCCAGCAGGAGGGATGCTCGCAGATAACGGTGATAATGAGGCTGATTTTTAACGTCAGTGGCGGTATTATTGATACCGTTGATGATGATTGCTGTTAATCATTGTTCCTCTTAGAAGCGTTTGGGGGGGGGGGGGGGGGTTCATAAAAAGGGAAAAAAACAGGATTGTGTGGTGGAGGGAGATGATGGAGTAACGACTTTAAACATTATTCTGCTCTGATTAGAAGGTGGTGGGGGGGCGTCGGTGGTTAAGTTTCATTGTTGTAAAACCTCGGGGGGTTCACAGTTTGAAGTTGGCTCATAAGTAGTAATGATGAGCAGTGATCGCTGGCAGAGGGTGATAATCGATTGTTGATGAATCTATCAGAATTAATAAGCTGTACTGCCGTCAAGGCAATTATAGGATACCCACTGGAGTGAGTTTTTCTCTCTTTTAAGCCACACATCCAGTTCAATGGCGGTCCTGGAAAGATCCGTCTTATGGATACCTGCGGTTAAATCAGAGTTTAGTTCATCTTATTCACTGCATTTTTCTCTGTAGATGAACAAGGCAGCTGGTTTTGTTTTCAGTGAATATTTGCGAATATATAATATTTTGAATATTTGCGCGATGACGTCATTTTAGTAGAGTACTTATGACATGACATGTTACGGCATGTTGTGTCTTGTTATGGTAGCTGCTGTACGGTGTCCTGTCCTAAGAATTTCAGTGCCCAGTCCGACTCTGTTGTTCTGTGTATCTGACAATAAAAGACGAGTTGACTTGATGTGCACATTTGGTATTTTGGCTCAGAATGTTTCCAACATGGCGTCGAGGCAGAAGCGCTCCAAAGTTTGGTTATATTTCACCAAAAAGGACAAAACTAGGGCCAGCTTTGATCACATCAAAGGGGGAAATACCTCCAACATGCTGAAACATGTGACCACACAGCATGCAGTTACTTTGCACGAATGTAAAGTCTTTGACACGCTGCTAAGCAATGGCGGCGACTCTCGCAGGGGAGCTTGTGGCGCAGCGTCTTCTGTCTGAAAAGTCCCAGGTAACGAAAAACTTCCAGGTCCTGTTGGTTGTAATAATTTTAGCGACATATTGTATGAATAATTTCCATACTTGAAATTAAAGTGTAACTGCAACCAAAGATATGTGTACTATATTTATATATTTGTAACAGGATAAGAATCGAAAAGCACCTTTATTGGGAATTCATCTCACTGTTTTTATAAGAAGATGCAAAGCTATGGGCTATTTGAGGTGTTCCAAGACCCATTTAAGGTTTTTTTTATATATATGCAGGAGTGATTCAAACACAAACAGCTGTATCTGTTTGTGTTCCCCAGGAGCTCAGTCCTTAAAGGTCTCGTATCTTTCTGAAAAGGCAAACATGCAAATTTTTCTGCACAAAAACTGTTAATGTGCAAAAGTTGTTCATTGCGATTGTACTTTATGTCACAATGTTCATTTGCAAAAGTTCCTGTTTATCAGCTTAAAGGGATAGTTCGCCTCTTTTGACATGAAGCTGTATGACATCCCATATTAGCAACATCATTTATGAACATTTTCTTACCCCCTGCTGCGTCCTGTGAGCAGAGCTCCAGCCTCGTTTTGGTGTTGATGAAAGTAGTCCGGCTAGTTGGCTGGGGCTTGAAAAATAAAGCGTTTTGCTTCTCAAAAAAATATGCGTTCAAAAGAGTAATACATTTGCATCACAAAAATCGTTCTCGGTGAAAAAGTCAGACCTCACTTCGCTTGGCACTATTTTTACCTCCCTTGATATCAATGCGTCCAATGTAAAACTGTGCAGACCGAAGTGCAGACCGAGCACTCCCCTGCTTCCGAGCAGCAGACACCGTAACAGGTGCAGCTATCGCTAGGTAGCTAGGGAGTGCTCGGTCTGCTCTTCGGTCTGCAGCAGGGAGTAAGAAAATGTTCATAAATGATATTGCTAATATGGGATGTCATACAGCTTCATGTCAAAAGAGGCGAACTATCCTTTTAAGCTTTGATTTAGTTGAAGTTGAGTGCAAAATGTTGGTGCATACTTGGAATTAAAGTGTAACAGCAACCAAAGCCATCCATTCTTACCAATTTCCATCCCTAGCGTCACACTTAGTGTTGTCACGTATCAAACGCATTTATAAAGTCGAGGAGAGTTTGATCATTGAGATCGAGAAGCCTTACGACCCGTTATAATTCAGCTAACAGACGTCGTATCACTGATCAAAACATCAACTTTTCAGCTTATCGTTGAAGAACCGACAGCAGCGTGTGTTCATTAGTCGTGTTGAAACATTCATACAGGCTTGTGTGTGTTTTCTTCATTGACTTGTTTTAAAAACACAAGAAATCATTGAAGTTGCGTCTCCGTTGCTGCGTTGACTCAAAGTCATTCGACACGACTGTTTGGTAAATTTCCAGTGGTACCAAAGACACTATTGTGTGCTTTAAAGTTAAGTTAAATGAGAGTTGAGTTGTGGCTACACTGACGAGGTAAAGGTAAAAAGTCACGCTGTGAGGTGTTGTTTTAATGACGTTTGATGGACTTTTTTCATTTTGGTCCCTTTATGTGGACCAACACATTCTTTCAATCGTAGAAGCTGCCGTTCTTTCCTCCTTCACCCTCTTTCATCCGCCTCTCACTCCCTTTTTCCCTCCCGACAGCCTTCAAACAGCTGGAAACGGCTTCTTTAGTTGTCAACAGCAGTCTGTGTTGTTTGACACATCAGCTGCAGGGAGCTCTGGTCCTAATAGGCTATTACACACCATAACACCCTCCAACACACTCCGTGTTACCAGCACTGAAACGTATCATTTCTACAAAAAACAACTGGAGTGAAATAAGAAAAGATCTTCTTTAACGTATAAACTAAAGATTTAAACACGCATGCACTGCACTCGGTCTCGATCACACATGCTATTAAATTTTCTAATGCCTCGAGCGGGCCTGACAGCGGAGTGTATGCCATGAGTGAGCTGAGCTCCACGGGGAGTTAACTGATTTAGGATATCTGTGACAGACACAATCCCTGCTTAGTGGCCACTAAAAGGGAGGTGGAGATGAAATGAGGGCTAAGACTAAAACATCTTGTTCAGCAGTTTCATCACGACTGTGAGAGCATCCTTTTATTCGTCTGTTGGAGAATATGAGGACATTTAAAGCTGATATAAAGATGCAGTGAAAATGTGTTCACAAAAACCTCCAATGATGGAAGAAAGTTTGTGTAAAATGAGCCGTAGCAATCAGGCTAACGCGGTTTGGCGTTAAACGTAGCGTTGGTGGCATCAGAAGCCGTTTTCACCCATAAACTGGAGTCCTGAAATGTTCTGGAGGGCAGGGAAACATTTTCCACTCGGGCCCGAGGCGGACTCAGACCGTCTTTTAGGCACAATCTTGTCCCGAGTTCATGTGTTGAACTTTCCCAGGTTGTTAAAACACAGCATCACAGATATGCAGGAGTTGATCGTGCATCTAAGTTCAGCTGAATTCGCATCACAGATGTTATCTTTATGTCACTCGATTGGTGATTTTTAAAGCATTTAGACATCTGACCAATGAAACGTACAACAATTTGGACGTAAAAAAGCAGCTTCATTGGGAATTCATCTCACTGTTTTTATTGGAAGATGCAAAGCTAGGGGCTATTTGAGGAGTTCAAAGACCCATTTAAGGTTTAATTTAGCATATATATGCAGGAGTGGTTCAAACCTAAACAGCTTTATCTGTTTGTGTTAGCCAGGAGCTCATTTCACTACAATGGGACGGATGTATTTACATGTATTTTAAAATCAGCCTCGCGCACCATCAGAACCGAGAGGAATGAAAACCTCAGGGGACATTATCCGTTGTACACACAAAGGGTTTTAAAGTAAAATCTTGCGGTTGCCTTCGTGCAGCTAATGTGTATAAATATCAGATTATTTCTTATCCGCTGTAAAACTTGACCCAACGGGCACACTCATGCATTAAAACCATCTATTATGCTTCCTCGCCCTTCTCAGGCAGCTGCTAAGACAATGGATTACAAAACAGCCAGTAAGTAGAGGTCTTAACTGCCCCGTAGTTGAATGAACACAACATCTGCAGGAGGCTGATAAGGTTTTTGTTCGGTGTCAATAACACAGCAATGACTTTGTACCACAGTCTTGAAAACAGAAGCAAGTCCATCAGAGTTGTAGTCGCATCACGCCGAAGCTGCCAAGTCCTTTTCCCCCAAAACCGTAGAGCGATTGCCGTTAAATGTAAATGTACTTTATTTATACAGCCCTTTACAGACAATCCTTACGATGTACCAAAGTGCTTTACAGCAGGTAATAAATAAAGAGAAGAATAAGGAAAAACAAATAAAAACGATAAAAGAACAGTGAAAGCAATAAAATACAACAAAATCGAATAAGATAAAATAAGATAAAAGCGTCATCATACTACTGGGTATTTAAAGCCATCCTAAATAAGTAGGTTTTTAGCCTAGATTTGAAGAGGCCCAGGTCAGAAATAGTTTAGCGTTGTGTCGTGTTTGATTTTCACTCGACATTTCGTCATACAGCTTTTAAGCCTGATCTTAAAGGTCTGGTTCCACAGAGAGGGGCCTGATAACTGAAGGCTCTGCCTCCCAAACTGGCAGCTGGTTCCACAGAGAGGGGCCTGATAACTGAAGGCTCTGCCTCCCAGACTGGCAGCTGGTTCCACAGAGAGGGGCCTAATAACTGAAGGCTCTGCCTCCCAAACTGGCAGCTGGTTCCACAGAGAGGGGCCTAATAACTGAAGGCTCTGCCTCCCAAACTGGCAGCTGGTTCCACAGAGAGGGGCCTAATAACTGAAGGCTCTGCCTCCCAAACTGGCAGCTGGTTCCACAGAGAGGGGCCTGATAACTGAAGGCTCTGCCTCCCAGACTGGCAGCTGGTTCCACAGAGAGGGGCCTAATAACTGAAGGCTCTGCCTCCCAAACTGGCAGCTGGTTCCACAGAGAGGGGCCTAATAACTGAAGGCTCTGCCTCCCATTCTGCTTTTAGAAACTCTGGGAACCACAAGCTAACCTGCAGTCTGTTGGGGAAAAGTACAACTATATGATGGAGCTCGGTCATTAAGAGCTTTATATGTGCGGAGAAGAATCTTAAATTCTATTCTGAATCTAACAGGGAGCCAATAAAGAGAAGCTAAAACTGGAGAAATATGATCCTTCTTGCTAGTTCTCATCAGAACTGCAGTTTATAAGCTGAGAGAACGGATTACCACCATACTCTTCTGCAGCCGATGCTGGAAACGCAGAAGACCGTAACTCTAAGAGGACTCGCTGCAGCTTCTTATCTCACACACTGGACATGGCCGTCCTCATGCTTTTTCTAAAGCTGCTGAAAATGAAAGTATGAGCATAACACTGACTGTTCAGCACGCTTAAACTGAAATTGGGAGTTAAAATCTCAGGTCAGCAGCAGTAAACACAAAATAATGTGTAAATGTAGATGTGAAAGGGAAAAGTGGGAGCATTTGTAACCAGATATTTCAGCTTCTGATGTCTTTAAAGTTGTTTTATGAAACCAGAGCCCTTAGATTCAGGTGATTTTATTTTAGGGCTGGGCAACGATTAAAATTTTGAATCTAATTAATCACATGATTTCCCTGATTAATCGCATTTGTATGCAAAATCCAAAAATGAATTCAAAAGTAGTGTATAGCTTTTAGCATTTAGTTTTATTTTAAATGTGCTGCCATATGAATGAAAGTGCCATAACATTTGTTGTGCAAACACACTTTTAACATCAGCATCTTTCTGTAGTTTTTATGTAGAAGCCTCGCTCCACTGTCTGTTTCCTTGAATGACTTGCTGCTATCAGTTGTGTGTTTTGCCTTTAAGTGATATTTTAGACTGGAACTACTACGCTGAGAAGACAATTCAACTTGGCAGTGTTTACAGATGACTTTGGTTCTGTCGACTCCGCCGTCTGGAAGAATTTAAAAATGAAAATGGCCGAGTAAAAGTTCCGTACCCTTCTCCATGTTTGGTGGATCCGCCGATTACTTTCTTTTCCTGTTCCACAGCAGACAGAAACAGACTTTTACTAAATAAAAGCCAAAATAAAACCCGGGTTCGAGTCCCGTATTGGACGGCCCTGTGCTGCATGTTGTTCCCCCTCTCTCTGCCCCCTGCTTCCTGTCTCTCTGAACTTTCCTATCCATGAAAGGCACAAAAGCCCCCCCAAAAAATGCTTTTTTTAAAAATGTATTATTATTATTATTTTTTTTTAAGTAAAAAATAAAACCTATAAACCGATTAAATATTTATCGACTTTAAATAATTAACGAGTTAACTCGCCCAGCCCTATTTTATTTATTTATTCGGTGCCGTCTGTCCTAATTCAGCTCGGACATCCGGGTTAGATTACAGGAGTAGTTTGCTGTGTCGAAGACAATAAGTTCCAGTACTTTTTTTAGAAGGATTCAGGTCTGCAGACGGGTTGGGAACAGACCACATTTTATGGCGACATGACATGAATTTCACAAGCGTGTCTGAGTGAAACTGAAAGTCATCATTACCGAGGCCCTAAATATCTTCTCTAAGCATCGCATGTCTGAAAAAGGCTTATTATGTGGGCCTGTATATGTAATATAGAGCCACATGGTGACTTTTGATCTGTAAGAGAAAATAAAAACAGCCGTTTCCTTTCTCTTGTGGACACAAACAGTCATTAGTCACCGGTGGCTCCTGCACATTTCATTTGTTTGCAGTCCCTCAGTGCGTCCAATCTGATCTGATGTCTCCAAATTGCAGCTTTCTGCTGCATTCGGCTGCGCCTGTGAATCTGTCCAAGATAAAAACAATTTTGTTTGGCCTTTTTCTGGACCCCTCAAGTTAACAAGTTCTCCCCGACAAAACTTTTTCGCGGTGGCTGCCAGGGTAATGACAAGATTTTCAAAGAAGCTGTTAGTGGTGGTGGTGGTGGGGGTGGGGGGGTAAAAAAGAACAAAAGGACAGAGAGAGAGAGAGAGAGAGAGAAAATGCAGCCAAACTAAAAGCTGAGGGTGAAAAGGAGAGAAGAAGACAGGAAAGCAGAGGGAGGAGTTGCGAGGTTATGAAGAGGGGGAGACTCAGCCGAGGAGTGGAGCTCATTAATGAGTAATGCGTTTGTGACTCTTTGCCCTTGGACACCACGGCTTCTGGTGACTTTGTTGTTACTCCAGTTCGGTGCCACAGATGCCACCACCATGAAGCCGTGAGCTCTCTGTGTCCAGATCTGAGCGACGAGGTTGGACAAATTAAAGTTTAAAGGATGTATAAAATCTACACGGGGAAAAAAACAAGCCTCGCTGCTGGACGTAGAGTTCAACTTTGGGGAGTATCGTAGTTCAGACTCAGAATATAATCACTGAAGTGTTTATTTGAGCTATATTCTTCCTACATGCAAATATATTGCACTAATTAAAAGAAATATTCAGTTTTTTTTGTCTCTCACACACACACACACACAGTCGGCCTCTTCAAACCTGTGGCCTGTGTCCAGATCTGCAGTGTTTGCAAGCCAGTACCTCCTGCCATTTCAGCCCAATTAGAAGCTCCTCTCCCTGGGTAGAGACCAGTGGAAAGGGGGCCCCTCCCTCCCTCCTTCCAGCCTCATATCAGTGGCGCTCATGTTATGACAGCCTCTGACACTAGCGCCGCGTAATTACCGCCATCTGAAGCGGTGAGGCAGTATGCGGTAAGAAAGAGGGAGGGGAGGGGAGGAAGACAACGGAGAGGGAAAGAGCCGAGAAGAAAAGGTTGAAGTCGAAAGAAAAGACGGTAAAGGAGGCGGGAGAGGAAACGAGCAGACGGCTGGCAGACGACCCCCTGTTGGGTTTGTTTTTGCATGCAGCGTGTGAGAGAGTGAGCGAGCTGATAGCTGGTGACAGTATCTCGTAGCAGCAGAGTGGAGTCATGCTGCCATCACCGTGGACGACAACATCTCTGAGCAAATAATTCCCAAGGTGATCCCAGAGACGAGCATGGAGAAATCCTGCTCGATGCCAGACTCTCTGCACTACAGTCAGGTCCCCGGTATCTGGTAGCGCTGCCTTGAAGCTGTTGGACTTGGTTCCAAATGTTTTGGGTTTCCTTCCACATGTTTTAGGAAATTTGTAGGAAATTTGAGTCAGGTTTGTAGGAGCACGTCTTCCAGATGTGCCCACAAATTTTCTGTTGTCCTTAAGCCCCTTTGTAACTAATTTAGAGGTATGCTTGGGGTCATTGTCCATTTGGAAGAGAGAGTTATAAAACCTAATGCCGTGAGTGGAAAAGGGGCTTCGGTGGGTAAAAAAAAAGAATAACGTCAGTTTATACCGGGCTGCTCACCTTCATGTGCGCATTTCAAGGCCAGCATCGGACTTTTCTTAGATCATTCAAACTCACCGTTCAAAGGTCTATTCCTTTCAGGACTGCTCCTTTATGGAGCTTTTAACACCATTTTCAAGGCCAAGTTTGCTCACGTGGTGTTGAAACAGTTCAAATAAAAAAAATATATATAAAAAAACAAATGAAAAAATATACAGTATATATGAAAAAAAAAGAAATGGTTCAAATTAAAAAAGATATATATATATATATATATATATATAAATAAAACAAGGAAAAAAGAAACGGTTCAAATAAATGAGAATCCTTTTGTTTTCTATTATTTAAATTACATTACAGCTCAGTTTTGGTACACGTTTTTCCTTCCCAGTCCACAGTTTGGCCCTCTCTACAGCAGAAGAATTCAAAATCAGGTTTATTATTTTATCACTGCAATTTTCTATAGCAAACCTCAGCCATGAATAGAAAATTCACAAATCTATTCTAGGATGTTTTCCAACACCACCCCCCCCCCCCCCCCCCCCCAAAAAAAAATAAAAAATGTTCAATGCCTAGTTGACAAAATAATTGCTCCTGTTGCACCACCATAACTACAGAGGAAATGGTCCAAATTGGAGGTCTGAGTCATCGGCCACACAATAGATTTTCTCACATAAAAGCTGTTTTTGAAGCAGACTTCACTGAGCCGTAGAAACTATGGTCAAAGTTAAGATGATTTTACCAAATGATTTGTCAGCGTTTAATTTTCTGGTCCAAACAGCGACTTTGCTGCATAAAAACACTTTAAGCTTTTGAAATGCCACCCTGTGAATGTTAGGAAGCTGAATTATTTAAAAGAACTCCCAAGTTCACAAGATGTCACATTCGCAGGGAAAGAGAAGAATTAAAGCTGGATTCCAAACCACTGTAGCTTTATGTCGGCCATTTTAATTAAGGCTACGCTCTCCAACCAAAGCAACATGGAATGGGACATAACCTGCTGCTCGTTCAACTATACAACAATCCCTCTGACACTCATTCATTTACATGTGCAAGAGCAGCAATTTACTCCACATAATACAGAGTAATTATTACTTACTTCAAACATTTTCCTACATATTGTCTATAAAACAAGCTTTAAAAACTGGATATATTTCTCATGGCGCACCGAAGGAACATTTTCAATCAGAATCTGATTTAAGCGACAACCACGATCTCTATTCCTTCCTGTCGACATGCCTTCCAGGGTTATTTCTTGGGCCATTTTCTCAGTCCGTGCTTGGCAAGTTCAGGTCGAAAGTATGAACTCCTGAGGACGCTGTTCGGTTATTCTAGATTTGAGACGGCGGCAGAATACTTGATGATGTCACTGCTAAACTCGGCTATCACGCACACCTTAATCTCATTGTATATCGTCAATAAGATCGTCAGGTTTTATCTTCATTTTAAACACATTACTGTTGATAATTATTAATAATATCTATATTCCCTGTGGCAATATGAGTGCTTGTAAAGCAACCATTGGTGGGAAGAT
Source organism: Odontesthes bonariensis (assembly GCF_027942865.1). Lineage (NCBI taxonomy): Eukaryota > Metazoa > Chordata > Actinopteri > Atheriniformes > Atherinopsidae > Odontesthes > Odontesthes bonariensis. The sequence continues at coordinate 8,637,712 of NC_134508.1, read as the reverse complement.
GACGCGGAAGGTAGCGGTGGCTGTGTTCGTAGTTTGTTTGGTAAATGGTCAAATGGACCGGGCGGTAGGCGCTGTTGTCGGTATGCTTTACAATGAAGCTGAAAATGGACTTTAACTTAAAGAATCACCATCGTATTTAAAGTTTGAACAAATACAGACTAAAATCCTTCATGTGCACGCTGCCATACATAAAGAAAGTGAATGAAAACAGGCTTGACGTATGTCAGGCTGCCTTCTACTGACCCGTCCTCTGCTCTCATCTTCTTGTTTTTGTAAGGGAGTGGGAACAAACCAGAAATAATCAGACTAAATCATGCCCTCCTCATTTGCAATTACCTGCTGTTACTATGACATGACTTTAAAAAAAAAATTTAAAAAATCCCCCATTAGGTGTAATAGATGTAATCGCCCTCATGTCCATCCGAACATTATGGATGACTATTACAGCGCCTGGAACAAAATAATTGAGATTCAGAATGGAAACTGGGGAAAAATAATCTCACCTCACTTTTGTGACATGTACTTTGATGAGGGCTGAGAGCGTGAGAGGTTGTGAAAACAAAGGCTGCGGTAATATTACAGGGCAAAGTGCAACTCCTGGCTTTTTGTTTGAATTGGTCATGTTCGATGTCGTCTAGTTTTAGGGACCATTTCAGGTCCACAGTTTTGAACTGTGGACCTGAAACATCAGTATTTAATTAAATTACGCTGGGAGACTCGTTTCACTGTTTTTAAGTGATGCTGTTAATTCATTTGAAACATTTGCATGTTAAAAACACACACGTATGGGGTGGTCGTGGTGTAGTGGGTTGAGCAGGCGCCCCATGTACAGAGGCTACAGTCCTCGCTGCAGCTGGCCCCGGTTCAAGTCCTGCATCGGACGGCCCTTTGCTGCATGGCTCTCTGCTCCCTGCTTCCTGTCTCTCTTCAACTGTCCTGTCCATTAAAGGCATAAAAGCCCAAAAAAAAATCATTAAAAAAAAAAACAACACGTATATTATTTGACTTACCTAAACCCAACTCAGAGAATCAGCACCTCCAAATCCGATACCATGGTCCTCAGCCGGAAAAGGGTGGAATGCTCTCTCCGGGTTGGGAAGGAGGTCCTCCCCCAAGTGGAGGAGTTCAAGTATCTCAGGTTCTTGTTCATGATGGAGCGGGAGATTGACAGACGGATCGGTGCGGCGTCTGCAGTGATGCGGGCTCTGCACCGGCCCGTCGTGGTGAAGAAGGAGCTGAGCCAGAAGGCAAAGCTCTCGATCTACCGGTCAATCTATGTTCCTACCCTCACCTATGGTCACGAGCTGTGGGTAGTGACCGCAAGAAGGAGATCGCGAATACAAGCGGCCGAAATGAGTTTCCTCCGCAGGGTGTCTGGGCTCTCCCTTAGAGATAGGGTGAGAAGCTCGGTCATCCTGGAGGGGCTCGGAGTAGAACCGCTGCTCCTCCGCATCGAGAGGAGTCAGATGAGGTGGCTCGGGCATCTGGTTAGGATGCCTCCTGGACGCCTCCCTGGTGAGGTGTTCCGGGCCCGTCCCACTGGGAGGAGACCCCGGGGAAGACCCAGGACACGTTGGAGAGACTATGTTTCTCGGCTGGCCTGGGAACGCCTCGGGGTCCCCCCAGAAGAGCTGGAGGAAGTGGCCGGGGACAGGGACAGCTGGGCTTCCCGACCCCCGGAGAAGCAGCAGATGATGGATGGATGGATGGACCCAACTCGAAACAGATGCTTACAGGCAGGAAGTTCAGTTGAGCTACTTGTAAAGAGACTTTTTAGGCAAATTAAATTATAAATGAATTTAGCTCTCTGTGTTCTTCCTGACATTTTAAATCATGATTACTTGACTCAGACTTGAGGGACTGAAACTGTGTGAATGAATTCAAGGCAGAGTTCATTTTGCAGTTTTGAACAACCTCTCTTTATAGAAAACAGGTCTGACTGTGAATAAAGAGCAACCCTGAGTGGAAATGAAAGTGTTTCGTGTTGCTGGTGATTTTGGAATAAATAAAATAGTGTTTGCTGATAGTGGCAGCTCATAATGGAAACCGTGTTTATACAATCATCCCGACACTTCAGAGTAATGTTTGTTTTGAATCCGCACCGGGGAGTTCTGTTCTGTTTGTGCTGCTGTCGTATCTGTTCGGTTCATCTGAAAGGACCAAAGCAAGTGAAGCAACAGAACCATTCCAAGCTGATAGTTTGGAATAAAACCAAACCATGCGGACTCCTCTTTCTGGAGTTTTTTTTTGTTTGTTTCATTGTTTGTTTGTTTATAATTTTACACACAATCCAAGTTTGTAACCCAACAGTGTTGAAGATGCACTCACCGGCCACTTTTTCAGCTACACCTTGCTGATAAAAGGTTGGACCCCCTTTTGCCTTCAGAACTGCTTTAATTCTTCGTGGCATACTTTCAACGAGGTGTTGGAAACATTCCTCAGAGGTTTTGCTCCATATTGACATGGTAGCATCAGGCAGTTGCTGCAGATCTGTTGGCTGCACATCTATGATGCCAATCTGCCGTTCCACCACATCCCAAAGCTGCTCTGTTGGACTGAGATCTGGTGACTCTGGAGGCCGTTGGAGTCCAGGGAACTCATTGTGATGTTCAAGAAACCAGTTTGAGATGATATGAGCTCTGTGACATGGTGCATTATCCTGCTGGAAGTAGCCACCAGAAGATGGTGCACTGTACTCATAAAGGGATGGACGTGGTCAGCAGCAATACTCAGGTAGGCTGCGGCATTTAAACGATGCTCAGTTGGTACTAAGGGGCCCAAAGTGTGCCGAGAACATATCCCCCACACCATTACACCACCGGGCCGTTAGTTAGTTCCCCTTCCAGTTAGCTTCTCCGATCTGTGGGTAAATGTAACTTTAGGCCTGTTGTATTTTTCTGCTATCTGATCCCACAGACGATCACACCAGAGTCCGACTGCAGCTGCTGGATGGAGACCCCCACTCTGACTACATCAACGCCAATTACATTGACGTGAGTAATTGAACACGTGTGTGTAGATTAGAAATGTGGGAGTTTCCTGCTTGTGAGCTGAGCATTAAACACCCCCATTCCGCAGATCTTTACTCTACAACTACAACCCTCATCCTAACTTGTCAGAATCAATCAGAAAATTCACCTGTTGGTTTGAGGGACACGGATCTAAAAGGGCACGTAAAGAAAACACCCCCCCACCGAGGCCAGTGCTTCACATTGATTTTTAATAACAAGTATTGACTTCTTCCTCTGTGCCGGTTTAATGGCATTTAGCTGGAGAGTTGTTTGGATAGACGGAGAGAAAGACTAAAGTATTTTAAAATATGTTACCTTCAAATTTACCAAAACGATTACACATTAAACAAAGCTGCTCTGTAGGATTTAACAAAATTCTCTGGTTAGAATTATAAGAGATCTACAGAGACTCTCCCACTTAGAGGGAATGCGGACCGTGGATCAAACCATTGTAAGCAAAGAAAAGGGGTCCTGTGCCTCTGTTTCAACTTGTGTTGAAAGTGCAGACTTCAAACTATTAAACCAGTTTTTAAATCGTGTTGATAGGCCTAGTAAAACCAGACCTATGATAGAGCATTCGCGCCATGCTTTATCCTGAATGTTGCCACGTTTGGTGAAAACAGGCCATTCTAAGGAAAGTGCTCGCTGTGGTTTCTACAGTAAAGCATTTTCCTGCTCTGATTTTATGTTTTCAGTGTGACTTCAGGTCCAATCTCTTGATAAAGTGTGTCAAAATGAAATAAAAATACATGTAAAAGCACACATGGGAGGTTGCGCTGGAAAGAAATGACACACCAAACAAGACAAGGTCGACGCTTTTTAAGGTGAAATATAAAGGTTAAAATCGAAAGTAGTCAAAAACGCACAGAAGAACTTAAACCTTAAAACTATGTGCTTTTGTACGGTGGCCAACACGTGCAAGAGAGAAACGCTGCATGTTCACTCAAAACACAACGGAAGTTCGCCAGGCCACTAGGGGGTCTCGACCTTTGGGATAGGGGATCGACTATGGGAGATCGACCATAGTAACAAAGGAGAAAAATGTATAAAGGCTGGTTGTCCTTTATGTCTTTTAAAAAAGACATAAAGGACATCGGGATATTGCGTCGTTGATTGATTGTTCACCTTCCGGCTCCGTTCCACTCCTCACAGTGAACGATGGCGACCGAGAGAGAAAGACTGTTGTTGGAGTTGGAGCTTGTTGATGTTGAAATACGATCAAGATTTTACCAGGCAATAGATGACGTATTCTTCTGATTATTCCAATATTCTTTGCAATCTTGTTTGAAATGGACAGAATATGATTTTTCCAAGTGGGATTTTCATCAGTTAAAATACCCAAGAATTTTGTTACCGTGATCCTCTCCAGGATTTTATTGTCAATATAAACATTAGGAAGAGAGATTGTTGATTGTTGACTTCTCGGAGTAAATAACATATACCAGCTTTTTTTCATATTAAGTGACAATTTGTTTGCCTTAAACCATAAGTCAACTTTACACAATTCTGTGTTAATTTCTGATATTAAGTTACCAGATAAAAATAATATTGGAGTTATCTGCAAACAAAATAAAATATGCTTCAGTTGACGACTTGTACAGGTAATTTACATAAATAAGAAACGGTAAATAAACTTTCTTCTCCTTCGTTACTATGGTCGATCTCCTATAGTCCATCCCCTATCGGATAGGGTCTATCCCACACAGGTCGAGAGCCCCTAGTGGCCTGGCAAATTCCGTTGTGTTTTTCTCTCTTGCAGCGTTTTACTGTTGGATTCGTTTTGCCGTTTGAACGTTTACATGCCGTCTGCATGTGCAGGGCTCACACGATATTTGTTTTTATGACGTTTGCATCCCACAACGTCCGCAGCCAAAGAGCAAAACAGATGCTAAAATGTGCTCTGGTGTTACTTTTAAAGACTTTCATTAATGATCAACACTTTTTTTAAAGAGTTTTATGTTATTTCCAGTGATGTAGATATGTTAGGAAGGTATTTATTTCTTCTTACAAACTGTAAGTGTCTTTAACTCTCAGGAGCTGCTTGTACTCACGGACTTACTGTTATTAAAGTTCTTCCTCAGTCTGCATTCCCTAAACGTCCATAAACGTGCGCTTTATCGAGAGGTTAAACCCTAACCCAAGGAAGACATAATAACACATTTGTGCACACAAACACCAACAGAAGCAGCTAATTCTTCCCCCATTCCCTCCTCAAATGTATCATTGACTCAGTCACTGTCTGCACCTCTTATTAACCTCTGTTTATCAATCTGTTCTCCGGTTTTCTCCTCTGCTCTGCAGGCATTGTGCTTCACTTATTCGTGTAATCTCCTGCTTACAGCTTATGGTTGTAATGACAGTCTTAATGAATTTGGTAGGAAACGCTTCCTTTCAATCAGTCTCCACAGACGACGTTTATTTTTCTTAAGGCGTAAAGAAAGGGGGAATTGGAACATTTAAATTGTATCAACACATCACCCCAGTGCAAATAGCGCTGTGCTTACAGAGAGATATTAATGGTAATATGAAATTGATGAATGCATTTGTCTCAGCAAGGTTATCTGTCTTACAGGGGGATTGTGGGGTGACAAAAGAGGGATAATTGTTGTTTGGAGACTCGTCGCTCTTCATCTGTCCCAAAGAGGGAAAATTAAAATCCTACTTTTTTTTTTCCATTTGATTTTATGTTTATTTGGAAAACGACCTTGAGTTTTTCTCCTGGGAGTCGTGCCGGGGTTTGGAGAACAAGGCAGGACAAATTAAAAAAAAGAAGAATGGAAACTGAAAGGAATGATAAAGACAGAAGGCAGTGGACCAAGGAGGAACCAGGTGGAGGGGGGCTGAAACCTATCTCTAAAAATAGAGGAGGAGACATCATCCGAGAGAGGAGGAGCAGTGTCTCAAACAAAGAACTATTGATTTTAAAGGGCCCATATGATGGGAAAAAATCCCTTTTTTCTGTTCCTGGGAGCATATATTAGTTCCCCTTTGTTTGAAAGTTCCTCAGTTAACTCCGGTTCAAAACGATGTATTTCCACAGTGCTGTCAAGAGTCACTTTCTGCTGGAAAACTCACCAAAAAGGGCGGAGTTGAGCAGTTACCTGAGTCTCCACCCTGAAAAACAAAGAGGCTGAGACGGAGACGCACTGTTCTTCAACCAACAGGCTTTTCTGCCCAATAAAACCTCTGAAAACTGTGTCGAAATGTTAAAAAAAAGGGCATAAAAAGGCAAATTATGTCAACTTTACAGGAGCAAAGGAGAGAGTGTTGAGATAAACTGAAATGAAGGTGTATTAAGGTTGGAATGAGGTAGTCAAAGAGGTTGGAAATGATGGATGTTACATTCGGTTTGAGGAAGTTATCCATGTTTTGCATCTTTAACGTCTTTCGCTGGGCCAGAAAGAATAAAGAAGGGAAAAGAGGGTAACGAAATGGGAAAAATTAGGATTTTTACAACTGAAAACCAAAGAAGATGGAGATGAGCCGTGTGGAGCTATTCTTTAATAATTCGATTTTTTTTTTTCTGACTCACAGGGGTACCACAGACCCAGACATTACATCGCCACACAAGGTAATTCAACTGACGTAATAAGTATGTGTGTGTAGTAGTAGCCACCTGGAAAATATCGTCCTTTCCGACTGGAAGGCTATTACCACAGCCTCCTAAATCTAAACTGCTGTATAAAATCCCCCTGACAAATTTAAGACCCCATTACCTCAAACCCCCCAAACCACTATCTGGGATTGATGCGGTGTGTAAATACCTGTGTGTGAGTGTGTGTGTGTGTGTGTGTGTGTGTGTGTGTGTGCGTGAGACCGTCGGCGTTATCACTGCTGATTTTTCTGGGCGCCACTGTGACCTTATGCTCTGTTAGTGTGTATCTGACACACAAGTCTTAATGTCTCTCAGGGCCCATGCAGGAGACGGTTCGGGATTTCTGGAGGATGGTTTGGCAGGAGAACTCGGCCTCTATCGTCATGGTTACGAATTTGGTGGAAGTCGGAAGGGTGAGTTCATCAATCCAAGCTATTGGAGGGTGTGTGTACGACAGGCCCTGATACCTGTGAAGATACCCCGTCAAAACCTACAGTCCTGGTTTGGGCTGAAACGGTTCCTTAGATTTCCCCTTCCCCCAACTTTTGTGGTAGTTTTAGCAAGTTGGACAAAACAAAGCAGCAAACGGGCTAACAAACTGCTAGTTGGACTATCAAACGGAGTTTTTTTGCTCTGTGGCTCCCCCTACAGGTGTGGGATGAAACACCACTGTCATGGTGGGCCCTGCACATTTATTTCTTGTCACGTCGAAGAGGCCACAAAGATGTTGAGTGACTATTAAAGCAAACCTGCTGTTGCATCTCAGCCTCTGGCCACCCAAGAACTGTTTCAGGCCTGAGAATGTGCATAACAAAGGTCGGAATACTTCAAAAAGAGTCGGAAGTCACGTACTTTAATGGTTCACGAAGTTCTCTAGTGTTGCTTTAATGTTGTGTTTAGCCGACTGGTATTGAAATAATAGGGAGCTGTGTCACAAAGCCGACCGCTTACCAGACAGAACAGCCTCCAAAGCATCTTCGTTTGTGTCATTAGTCTCATTTTTACAATGTAAAATCATGTGCAAACTCCATAAAATGACATGGGAAAATACGCTAAAATTAGCCATTCCCGTTGCTGCAGTAGAGTTTTCATTCATTCAGACAGATTTGTATTTACATACATTAAACACCAGGGGACGCAGTCTATGTGAGCTAACAGAATTAAAGGAAAAGTTAGTTTTTTTGCTGCTGCAACAGCCATGTTGCACAATACTAGCAGTAGCAAACTCCGTGTAAAGATGGCCGACCGTCACAGAGCACGGAGTAAATAAGCTGTGCTGCAGTGGCGCGCGTTGATGACCTCATCCCAGTAGACGCGTGTGTAGAAAGCTTCCTATAAGCCCCAGGTAACAACAACACGGCATCTCTGAGCTAACAGTGCAATAATACGCGTTCATTCATTCAGAAATTTCATTCTTAAAGTATTGGTGAAATAAAGACAGATAATGCCTTATTTAGAGGCTGTTTTGTCACCAACTTTCACCAGTTATCGGTGAGTAGATGAACGTATTTTATGCCAGAAATAAGGTCCAGGTTTAAAAAAAAACCTTGCCCTTTAAGCATCCCATCGAAATCTAAATGGACATAAACCTTGTGTTCTTGGCGGCCTGGTAAATATCGTCCTTTCGGACTGGAAGGCTAACACCGCAGCCTCTGAATCTAATCTGCTGTGAAAGATGTGCCTGTAGACCAACAGAACAGACTGAGCCCAGTGGTTCAGAATGAATCAAATGAAACTAGAACAAAATGTAAAAAAAACAGAGTTTATTTCATTACTCAGTATGATGTTGATCAATCAGGCGCTCCATGTTAACTGTACTATACTGTAGTATAACTAATTCTGATCTTTTGTCTTTAATTAAACTGATCTGAATAACATTAAAAATCTTCAGATCTCTTATTCAGATGTGAAATCTCAGCCTGGTCTCATTAAGAGGCGTAATTATGTCTTTTTGCCCATAAAGGGATAGTTCGCCTCTTTTGACATGAAGCTGTATGACATCCCATATTAGCAACATCATTTATGAACATCTTCTTACCTCCTGCTGCGTCCTGTGAGCCGAGTTCCAGCTGAGTTTTGGCGTTGATGAAGGTAGTCCGGCTAGTTGGCTGGGGTTTAAAAAATAAAGCGTTTTGCTTCTCAAAACAATATGAGTTCAAAAGAGTAATACATTTGCATCACAAAATCATTCATCCAGAAAAAGTCAGACCTCACAATCGCTTGGTGCTATTTTCTCTCCCTTCGTATCACTGCCTGCTGTGCAGACCGAGCAGTAAACAGTAGATAGAGCCAAGCGATTGTGAGGTCTGACTTTTTCCTGGAGAACGATTTTGTGATCCAAATGTATTACTCTTTAGAACGCATATTGTTTTGAGAAGCAAAACGCTTTATTTTTCAAACCCCAGCCAACTAGCCGGACTACCTTCGTCAACACCAAAACTCAGCTGGAACTCTGCTCACAGGACGCAGCAGGGGGTAAGAAAATGTTCATAAATGATATTGCTAATATCGGATGTCATACAGCTTCATGTCAAAAGAGGCGAACTATCCCTTTAAATGTCCATCTTACTGTTCCCTAACACTAACCATTTGATATGTAATGTCAGCGGGGTGAAAAGAGGCCAAAAGCTTGAAATCCATATAAATGATGTGTAAAAAGTGCAGAGCGAGGCGAGATCAGGTGGTTTTTATCTGGCACCGCAGCTCTGGATCCTACATCCAGCCGTTCCAGATATTCCAGATACGTCATTTAATGAATGATTGTCAAGCAGCCGTTTATAATTCAAGAGCAGCAAACATTCACAGAAGTCATCTGTTAATGCTATTCCTGCTTTGACCTCTGCTTCATCAGGGGTCTCTTTGTGCTCCTTGGCCGACTCATATTTAAATAACCGGCGTGCGTGTGACTCATCTTTTCCAGGTGAAGTGCGTTCGTTACTGGCCCGACGAAACGGAGGTGTACGGAGACATCAAGGTGACCCTGATAGAGACCGAGCCACTGGCGGAGTACGTCATCCGGACTTTCACCGTCCAAAAGGTAAAACGCTTTAACAGATGTGTTGTTTTCCCGTTCAGGAGCCTTTCAAGTGTTGGTTTGAATGGAGATTACGAAGCCTTGTGTCATAGACTGACGCATCCAGGGCTTTAACATGATTTCACGTCTGTACGCTGCGACTGTGGCGGACAGATTATTCCCCACGAGGCTTCAGATGGGATTTAGATTCGGACCAACGAGCGCCGCTGCTTTGTTTCTCGCTGCTGAAAGTGAGACTTTAAAGCGTAATCTTGGTCCTTGTAATCAGGCGGGAGGGAAAGTGGAAGAATCTCATGTCGTTGTTGTGATGTGCTTTTCAAAGGCTTTGCACAGTGAATGGAAAAACAACAGCAAAACACACACAATAAGGCTCTGATCCACATCCTTGATCCTCAAAAACTGCTCAATTTCAGTTTTGTACCGGTTTTCCAACACATTTAATCGCTTTGTTTCGCGTAGTTTTTTTCTTTATGCAGTTATTACGGCGATCAAATCTCATCTGAATAGATATTTTACTCTGACATTAGAAGAAAACACGTAATAAAAATCTTCCAATCTCTTATTCAGATGTGAAATCTCAGCCTGGTCTCATTAAGAGGCGTAATTATGTTTTTTTCACCACGTATTTAGAAGAAAATGATGTCCCCTCCTGCACTTTTCGCCCTTAAATCTCCATCATACTGTTCCCTAACACTAACCATTTGATGTGTAATGTCAGCGGGGTGAAAAAAGGCTAAAAAGTGCAGATCAGGTGGTTTTTATCCCATCTGGCACCGCAGTCCCACAGCTCTGGATCCTAAATCCTGCAGCAAAACACGCACAAAAACACTCTGATCCAGATCCTTGATCCTCAAAAACTGCTCAATTTCAGTTTTGTACCGGTTTTCCAACACATTTAATCGCTTTGTTTCACATAGTTTTTTTCTTTATGCAGCAATTACGGCGATCAAATCTCGCCCGAATAGATATTTTACTGAGATGAAAACACGTAATAAACCAGAGTTTGTTATCAGTTAAGTGTCAGAAGAGCTGCTTCACCTCACAATCTATTAAATTCTCCTAGAAAAACATCAAAATGTAGCACATTTTTGACTGTTACCACATTTTTCTCTGGCTTTCCTTGCTTCGTTTTCCCTTCACTCGTGTGAAAGCAGCTTATGAAGACAAGTCCTCGAGTCCTCGCTGTCAGCACGTTTAGCGAGCTATTAATCCACTGCACCTCCTCTGCGTGCGTACGTGCACGAGTACTCAGAGTGAAATTCAAAGGCCTGTCATATATTCCAGTCTGCATTAATACATACAAATGCACAGCAGACCCTGGCACTCAGTGATTCAGCACCAGCCTTCTGTGTGGGGAAAACAAAGAAGAACGCAGGGCTGCAGGGCGCTGGAAAAGGCTTCGGTTTGCAGTGAATAATGCGAACAGGATCCTAATGAAAACATTTATTAACAGCACATCCAGAGAGATTAAGTGAGCTTTGAGTAAGAGAGGCTAAAGAACGCGTTCCCGTTCCACAGCGTACAAATTATTCATTCAAAGGTGTTCGTTTTAACTGTGAAAGGGTTCGTTTTGCAGGAAAAAAAACAAATGCATCTCAATATTAGTATCTCTTTTTGACACAACTTGTCTTGTAGTCACATCTGGAGCTGGAAAGAATTTAGAATATCAGAATATCTGTGACTCGTCTTTGTCATCCAGTGAACCAAATCCAAAATAACAGGAGAGTAATCTGCAGAGAGCAGGACTCGGTAACAGTGTTAATTTCGTCAACCAGGACGATGACGAAAATATTTCGTTAACGCCCCTTTTTCCAGTGACGATGACGAGACGATGACGCACAAAATTGCTTCCAGAAAATAAAAATATGACGAGAATAAAAAATGATTTTCGTTAACGAGACTAAGAAAAGACGAAATTTACAAGCCATGGACGAATGGACATTAAAAAATGTAATTGTTTATAATTAATTTGTAATTTGTAAGTGTTAATATAAGTGTTTCTTGATGTAGAAAAGGCTCCAAAGTTGTGTTGGTCAGTTCAGAGCGGAGCGGCCCCCTGCTGGTCATGTAGCGTAACTGTCGGTGCTCGGTTAGAACAGGTGTGTGCTCTGATGAGTCGACAGAGGGAAGCTCAAGCTGTTAATTAATGTCACGGCAAGTGGTGTTTGTGTAAATGAAACGTGAGTATGACTGTATATATTGTTTATGTAATGTATTCAGGTTGCTGCAGCCGTAGCTTCTGTTGCTTTGATGTGTAACTCGCCATGTGTATGCTAGTTGTAGCATTTAGCTCACCTGCCTCTGAGTGTACGTCACGTCACGTGTTATGTCTGTTGTTACCACTCCGACTCATTAGTGTGATGTTTACAGTGAGTGTTACGTAATGTTACCATGTGATGTTGTTTATGTGTTTAATAAAAATAAGTCAGGTGAAGTGTGTTTAGGACTGTGATAGTGGGAATTAGAGGCAAATGGAGATGTAGTAATTTCAGTACTCCTTTATTAGAGAGAAATAGCTTATTCTTTATTCATTTGGGTATTTGTTATTGTTCTTTTGATAGGAAACCACACACATGACCTTATTGCCTGCAACAAAAGGGAAATAAATCACCTGAACCATCATTAACCTGCCTCTTCCTTTGGACCCTCTGGAAGTCTGATTGGCCTTAAGTTGGTGTTCTGGCCGGCACCCCAGTGTGAACTTTGTGTTACCCCCTGAACTAATGCCTGATATAATTTAGCCCAGTGTCTTCACTACACTTGAACTTCACAGAAGATTACGCGCTGTTGCCCTGTTAGTCCCTGCACGGCGCCTGTCCCACAGTGCCTCGCGCGGCTCAATCAGTAGTACTTCAGTTGAGTTTAGGCCCTTCCCATGTCAAGTAACGTAGCCGGTAGCTAGCTATAACTTAACCATAGCTAATTCAACTTTGCAGTCCAGTCATGGCGTCGGGCTCGGATACCGGTATACGGTTTGTTGGAGCTGGGCGAAAACAACGCCTGGATGTATGGAGCCATTTCATTTACAACGCGAAGGACAACAAAACAACCTGCATGATAATGATTGATCATGCCGCCGTGTGTGGAGAAGTTCTATTATGTACAGTGTTGACTAAAATGAGACTAAGACTAAAATTGATTTTCAACATTGTGACTAAGACTAAGACTAAATTAAAAAAAGCTGACGAAATTAACTCCTTTACCAGCTATTAACACCCCCCCCCCCGATAAAAGATGCATCATGGACCCCCAGTCTGTGTTCGAAACCGCATACTTCTCCCACTACTCCTACTAACTTTTTGAGTTAGTAAGCGAGTTTGAGAAAGCGAGACGTTCCCGGATGCATACTAGATTCTCTGAAATGTTGGGTATGCATCATGAGGTTACTACTCATACTCAAACTACCCAAGATGCAACGTAATGTGACGTCGCCGATCGTCATTTCCTGTCAAAACGGCAGTTTCAAGCTAGCTACAACGAGGGTAGGTTCACTTCCTGTTTTCAAAACAAAAGCACCAATTGTATGGTAATGGCTTTCCCTATGATAAAAGGCAACGGGTATTTTATTTTGTGAAAATAACCGGAAGTGCGTTGCTCACTGCGGCTAGCTTTAGTAGCGCCAAATTCGTGGGACCAAAATTGTAAATATCCGGTATTTTGTCAGGTTTTCAACACGTTGGGGATCTAAACGACTACTTTCTCACCTGAAAATGTTTCAAATGTTGCTAAAGTTTACAGAGCTTAAAGTAATACTATGTAACATTTCTACCTTAAAATAACAGCTTGAAAAAAATAATGCGGCTAGAATGAGTTTTAATATTACGATTGGCCTGTCTCCTATGCCCTTCGGGGGTCTGAGTTGGAAAAACTGTGCTATGTAACTTTGCTGGAGCGGCGCGGGAGCTGAGCGGAAGTACTTTGACTTGCTTTCTGGCACACCTACCGCAAAAACAAATAGACCCCTCTCACGCTCCCAGGTACATTTGATTACTCTTACCTTCTCGGTCGACATAGCTTGCACCTTCTGACTCCTCGCCGGTTCGTCAACAAATGTGAAACGTGAAAGCGAAAGGGTGTTGCATTTACGACAGTGTAACCGTACATTACCTCCAAGCCTGTAGGGGGAGCTGCATAGTGGGCTTTTTGAGGAGTTACATAGTATTGCTTTAAGTGAAATCAGCTTCAGGCTGGCTGATTTCGGCTCGGGCAGGAGCGAAATGCATTGTGGGTAAACACTCTGCATACCATCTGATCGATGAGTATGCGGTTTCGAACACAGCCCTAGACTTGCAGGAGCTTGCTTGCATCTATCGCATGTAGGGTCCAGAAGCCGTTCTTAACTCTTTCGGTGCCATTGACGTCTATAGACGTCAATTAAAAAAAAAAAAAAAACGTTGACTGCCAAAGACGTCTATAGACGTCAATTGCGTTTGTTCACGGAGCGGGCTGGGGGACAATCTAGTGGAGTTTGTCACTAAATCTTAGGCTTGTAAACACTAAACAGAGAATATACTGGCAAAATTACCCGCAAGGTGGCAGCAGTGCCACTATGCACAAAAAAAAAGCTTGTTTTCTCCTTTGTTTTGGTCAAACAGCTGTTTTTGGTGAAACCAACCTATGTTCTACTGTCTATTACTAAAGGACTGAAAATGGTAGAAACAAACTTTCTCTTCCTGATGAAAGAAGAGAGTCTACTCTTTCGTTTGGTAATTTCGTTGTGTACATAGTCATAAGACACACTTTTCTGTGGGTCTTGGAAAATCAGTCAAAATACTGTAAAACACTTGGCAGTATGGCTCTCTCTTCACTGAAAATGGCTGGCAGCCAATGAGTTAAGGAAGGGAAATAGGGAGAAAAGGCTGAGCTGTGCCAAATGACACAAGAAGTGGACTGATAATCAGTGGCAGCAGGTCTGATGGAGGGATGAATCCTCCCCAGAGCCCGGAGCTCAACATTACTGAACGGAACAAAAGGCAGCCCACATCCAAAGAAGAGCTTTGGGGTGTCCTTCAAGAAACCTGGAGAACTATTCCTGAAGACTCCTTAAAGAAAGGACTGAAAGCTTGTTCAGTTCAGGCTGTTTTTTCAGAGCAGATATTCCCTTTAAAGCTGCTCAGAACTGAACAAACTCTGTTTTTACCTTTTGAATCATGTTTAGGAGAACATAACAGACATCACATGAGGAATGTTGGTTGTTGTTTCCACTACAATGAACGGTGTCAGGGTTGAACCGGCGCCCACGTCTGTAGCTCCGAGTTGAAAAGGAAGCATGTTGACCCTGAAGAAGATGCTCTGCAGTCTTCACAGAGAATAAAGAACAGATTCTGATCTGGAAAGTAAACATTTCAAATGATAGTTTCAGAGCTTTGTGGCTGGATTTCTCACAGATTGAACATATTCCGATTGTCCTAACCTTCTGAGACGTGTTAATGAGTGATAAATCATATATTCTCAGCTGGTTTCAGGATAATTCTCCCACCTTTACGCGTCTCATCCCCATTTAAATGTTTTCACTGTTTGCTTTTTCAAAAAAAAAAAATACTTATCGTGACTTTCAGGCCTCGTCTGTGTCAGTCGGCTGTATCGATCCAGAGAAGTAATTTCAACATCACAGGAGAGCAAATCAATAGGAAGTCGAGTTATCAAATCACTTTGTGGTTTTCTGAGTTTTATTTCCCCCTCTCCTGTCTTTATCTCTCCTTCAGTCCTCCCTGCCCACTCTTTTTCCTGCTTTTTTTTCCCTCACTCTGCCTCGTTTTTTCCTGACCTCTGCCGCTCCTCCTCCTCCGAGTCAAAACAAATAACCCGCTACAACCTCTGGAACCGAAAATGAGGAGATGCAATAACAGCGGTTTCACCTCGTTTCTATTTTCACTCAGTAAACTGAACCGAGGAGGACGGCGCTCGCTCCATTTAAGCCCGATTCAGTTTAGCACAGCATCGGGAAATCAATCGTTGTGAATTATTAAAGCACAAAGTGTGTAGTTATTGGGAGGAAAGTCTCAAGGAGAGGAAACGGGTTTGAATTTAAAGTGTCAAACCGGAGGTAAGATCCTCTATGCTTCAGGTTCCCAAACAAACAAAGTGTCCACTTTTAGGATTATTGTGAAAACGGGGCATTATCTTTGGTTTATCGAGCAGTTTCTGGGTGTTTATCAGCACATTGTGTCTGTGAGACCTCGGCTGTGTTCGAAACCGCCTACTACATACTGCGTACTCATCAATCAGACAGTATGCAGAGCATTTACCCACAATGCATTGCACTCCTGCCCGAGCCGAAATCAGCCGGCCTGAAGCTGATTTCGCTTAAGCTCTAAACTCTGTAAACTTTAGCAACATTTGAAACATTTTCAGGAGAGAAAGTAGTCGTTTAGATCCCCAACGTGTTGAAAACCTGACAAAATACCGGCTATTTACAATTTTGTTCCCACGAATTCGGCGCTACTAAAGCTAGCCGTAGTGAGCAACGCACTTCCGGTTATTTTCACAAAAATAACATACCCGTTGCCTTTTATCATAGGGAAAGCCATTACGATACAATTGGTGCTTTTGTTTTGAAAACAGGAAGTGAACCTACCCTCGTTGTAGCTAGCTTGAAACTGCCGTTTTGACAGGAAATGACGATCAGCGACGTCACGTTACGTTGCATCTTGGGTAGTTTGAGTATGAGTAGTAACCTCATGATGCATACCCAACATTTCAGAGAATCTATTATGCATCCAGGAAAAAAGTCAGTAAGGCAAGGCATCTTTATTTATATAGAGCATTTCATACCACAGGCAACTCAATGTGCTTTACATAAAGAAGGCATTTAAAAGAACAGCATAAAGCAGCATAAAAACAAGCAATTTAAAGAGAATAAAAATATAATGAAAATTAAAACACAGTTAAAAGCAATCAAAGAAGAGGGAAAAAGAAAATATAAACTCAACCATAAGCACACCGAAAGAGAAACGTTTTTAACCTGGATTTAAGTAGGAGAAGTGTGCGGTTTCGAACACAGGGCTCGTCTTTGTCTCCACTTTTGGGCCGGACCATCATTAAAGATGATGCTGCATCCTTTAATCTCGGATGCGTCTCTGTCAGAGGTAATCGTCGCTCTCCTGTATTTATTCCAGGTCTCGTACTCTTTGTCCTGCAGTGACCTCCTCCTTTGAATTATATTTTGGATGCTTTCTTTTCATTTGAAGGAGGAGTTTGTAAATGGGGCAGCTGAGCTGGACCGTGGCTTTTTTCCTTCCTGTAAGTCTCTCCCAAAAGGGCCATTGTGAGATTTGTGAAATCAATTAATCTTTTTTTTTTTATGGAGCTTGAGTGGCCTCCAGTTTCCTCACATCTCCCCTGTAAATTAGGCAAATGAGCCACGATAAGTCTTCCTGCCTCTCACTCCCAGAAGTGGCCCAAAGCGCCATCTTGACATCCCCAAGATTGATTTATTTTCCATCCGAAGCCAAAGAGGCATCGAGGCCCCTTTTTATGCCTGAAGTCCCTGCTGGAAGTTCGGCTCCTGAACCGAAAAGGAAAAGCTTTGTGGCGTTCATTTGTCATCGTCAAGTGAGAATCTTTTTCCTGGAAACATTCAACTTACCTTGACGTGTGTCCTGGTGTTTTTCAGAAGGGCCATCACGAGATCCGCGAGCTCCGTCAGTTCCACTTCACCAGCTGGCCCGACCACGGCGTCCCCTGCTACGCCACGGGGCTGCTGGGCTTCATACGGCAGGTCAAGTTCCTCAACCCGCCGGACGCCGGGCCCATAGTGGCGCACTGCAGGTAAGAGGTGTTGCCTTCAGGGTTCTGGGTTTTCAGGGCTTCGGATGCAGGGTTTGGAAAAGTCAGTGAGATAAACAAGTGTTTGCATGACAAAGGCACTGCAATCTGAAAGATTTAAATTCTTTTTTAAGATGAATTTATCGTGTTGTGCTGCGATCTCGTCTGTCAGACTGTTGGTGATCATAAATCTGATGCAGATTTTACAGTCCCTGTAAAATCCTCTGGGGTTTGTAGAGATGAACTGACATGAATTAGAATAGAAACAGAAAAAACTTTATTCATCCCCCAATGGGGGAAATTTAAATGCGTCAAGTAGCTCAAAAAAATAAAATAGAATAAAATAGAATAAAAAAATGTATTTCATAAAAAAAAAAGAAAAAAAATTATAAATATTTACATTGATTGTATATTAGCAACAACAATAATAATACCAATTCTAATAAACAGTGAACAGTTTTACAGGCATCTCTTTTACTACTGCGGTCTATGAGGAAAAATGCTTTTTGGGCCACAGGGGATTTTTTTTGTTGCAATACCACGAGTGGCCACTGGGAAAACAAATCGGTGTGCCGACTGAGAGACGGAGAGAAATGACCCGGCAGCATCTGAGTAGCAGTGGATACACAGGAGCCTTCTTAATCAAAGAAATCGGATAATTGTTTCCCACAATTCCTTGCAGGCGCAACTTTTAAACCAAAACCTGATTATATTTATCCAATCGTACTAACCAGGGTTTATGTGGATGAAAGGTCTGAGTAGCCTGTGACAGAGATACCTTCCACTTTGTTTCGGTTTTTTAATTCCCAGCCTCGAAAATGTCTTGATAAAACTCCCTTTGATGGTGCGACACGTGTGATTGCATCGGAGGATGACTTTAAAGCCCGTTCATCACAGCTCGGCGTCTTTAAAAGCTTCTCCTTAACCCCGTTACGCTTCCCAACGAGGTCGAGGAAAAGGTAATAAGAGGCCATTCTTCTTCTACTATCCCGTGGATGTTGAAGCCATCTTCCAACCACAACTTAGGCACAACCGAGCGAGGTTAAAGATAATCTTTGCTAAAGATTTACAGATTCTCACTGTGGCTCAAACCTTTCCCTTCTCCTCTTTTCCTCACACACAGACAAACACTTTTATCTCATGTCCGTAACTTAGATTGATGGCGTTAACCTTTTAAAACTAGGACAAAAATATAGATATAAAACAAGTCCTCCCGTCACTTTAAGGCCACCACCAGGAATAGAAAAAGAGTGGTGTTAAGAATCCCCATGGCAACAGTACATTCAACCTCCGTGTTCTCTTATTTATGGGACTTAAACGCCTCGACGCTGTCGCCACGTTGTCGGCGTGCACAAGCTTCAAAAGGTCGTTACTCTGATACCAAAGAAAAGGTTTGGAGAAGGTTGAGCCGCCTCAAAACTCACCAAATATCCCTTTAATGTCAGCACAAGTTAAAGCTTTATTTTCATTATCCAAACGTAAAAAAAGTAGCTTTAAAAAACTCTTACTGTGAATCTACGGGGGGGGTTGCACTTTATTTTCATAGAAAGAAACAACATACAATATACAGAAAACAGACATTATGCTGATGATACAAGTCGGTTCATACAGTAATGGCTCAGTGAGCATCTCTCCTGGCCACGAACACAATCCATTTTTCCCAGTATTGCGAATACTTATCGATCGTAGACTTGGCGAAAAGGTCATCCTTTCCATATTTTGAATATTTGCCACAACATCTATCCGGTCTGTCTCTGTTGGGGGTGAAGCCTGCAGCCATTTCCGGGTTACAGCTTTCTTGCTGGCTGCTAATAATATTTTTAAAAGATATTTGTCTCACACCAGTAAATGGGGTGCAATATTGCCGAGATAGATTGTGGGAAAAAGAGCAGTGAATTTCATCACCAAATATATTTTGGATTTATCCGTATGATCTCTTGCCAGTATGGCTGAATAGCTCGTCAGCTCCAGAATATATGAAAACGGTCTGCTGGCTGTTCTCCACAGTTCCTCCAGCATAAACCTCTGACTGTCTCCCTCTGTCTGCACACATTTGAACTCAGGAGTTATGAAATATTTGATCAGATTCCGCCAGCAGAAATCTCTCCACAGACCAGAACTGGTGGAAGTTAACTGCACAGAGCAGATATTCAACCATTCTTCTTCTGTGGTGACGGTTCCAGATTCTTTTTCCCACCTTAATCTAACCTTATCTGTTGAGTGTTTCTCATTGGATCGAATACGGGAAAAAGTACAGTGTTTAAATAAGTTTCTTCTTGTCCTTTTTTTTGTACATGTCAATGAATATGTTAATTAAGTTGGGCTTGGATTACTCTGTTGGTTTTATCTCATCATTAAAATAAGGCCCGATTTGAAGATACATAAAGAAATCCGATTTTTCCAGTCCATATGTATTTGAAATTTTCTGAAAACTATCTAGTTCTCCCTTCGATGAAATTGAACAATGAGAAGTGATTTCCCTTCTATACCAATGTTTAAACCTCCCGTCAGTCGTTCGGGGGGATTTTTTTAACAGCATTTTACTCAGAAACAAGCAAACTTGTTGCTGCTCCCTGATTATTGTCTCATTAGCCTAAAGGAACTTGAAAGACTGTTAAGCTGACTGCTTAATGCTCCTCGTAGAACTGATAAGAACTGCTTCTAATTGCTTTTCACACTCGATTGAGCAAAAGAACCTCCTTGAATAAATTTGCAAATGGGTAAATATGCAAAAAAGACGACAAGAAAACACGATTTAATTTGGCATTTTGAATCATTAGACGCCTGATTTTCTCAAACGATGGAAAAAATGCATAAAATGCACACGGTCGTGGCCTCCGAATCCACCTCTAGATTGAATGACAGCGGTGGTGACCACAGCTGGAAGAACACAGAGAACAGACAGCTCGGCGGTGGAAGTATGCGCACAGACAGCCAGGAAGTTATGGCAGTCACTTCCAATTTCCGGGGGCACTCGGACGCCGTTGGCCTGTGTCGTGAGGCTCTCAGACACACACTCAGCAGAGGCCTGGCAGTATTCTGGTCTCAACATTAATCACAGACGTTGACAGGTAATCTGCTGAGGCGCTCCCTCCTTTTTTTTCTTTCTATCTCTCCTTCTTTCTCTTATCAGTTTTCTCTCCCTCCGTTTGTGTCGAGCTGTCTGAGGGGCTGCAGAATGAAAGATGGGCTCCCATCCCTCCCCCTACGATGACCGCTGTTATCACTCCGTCGCTAACCCGCCTCGCTCTGTCCATCCTAACATCTGTCGGCGCGCCGCTCCATCGGGATGCGACGCTTTAACGCGCAGCGACACGGGAATTTACGTCCACACGTCTGTGTGTGAGAGTAAAACGAGGGGACAGAGGACAGCAATGCTCAGGAAAACAGGAAACAAAATCTAAAATCTAATCCAAAGGATGTAAACTAAGAATGATACCATTGGATTTGGGTAAAGTAAAATTCTGTTTGACCAACTTTCCCTTGATGATTTTCATAAATATTTTTGCAATCAGACGACACAAACGTCTGGAACCACCTCTGACGTCTTTGCAGTGTTGTATTAAAACATGTGCAAACATAAATGTAAATACAGTATTTAAAGGGAAAGCAGAGTGCTCCAAATATTTCCTGCAGACATGAGTGTTAACATCTATTTCTATCATAGCCACAACTTTAGGGTGTTCCAGTTTGTACAGTTCTAGCTAGTTTGAAAGTTAGTTTTTGGTCTGAGCACCTTTCTCCTCCAGCACAGCCTGAAGCCTCTCAGACAGCTTTCTGTCCTTTCTTTAAGGAGTCTTCAGGAATAGTTCTCCAGGCTTCTTGAAGGACATCCCAAAGCTCTTCTTTGGATGTGGGCTGCCTTTTGTTGCGTTCTCTGCCAACATGATCCCACACTGCTTCAGTAATGTTGAGCTCCGGGCTCTGGGGAGGATTCATCCCTCCATCAGACCTGCTGCCACTGATTTTCAGCCCACTTCTTGTGTCCTTTGGCACAGCTCAGCCTTTTCTCCCTGTTTCCCTTCCTTAAGAACGGCTTCCTGACAGCCACCCTTCCATGGAGCCCATTTCTGATGAGGCTTGGGCCAACAGCAGATGGATCAGCTGAAGGTCCAGATGCATCTCTCAGCTCCTGTGTCAGGTCTTTGCTGGATGTTTTCCTCTTTCTTAAGGACATCACTTTCAGATCCTGTTCATCTGCTGTAGATAGTTCTTTAGGCCTGACACTTCTTCTTCTGTCCTCCACTTGTCCAGTTTCCTCAAATGTTTTAAGGACACACTGCACACCATGCTGAGATATGCCAAGTTTTCAGCTAACAGCTCTTTGGGAATCACCTTGTTGCTGCAGAAATCCTGTTTTCTGTCTGTCACACTGTGTTATCTTTGCTGTTTTTCATAGATGCAGCTAAAGAAATGGGAACAAATCTTAAGTCCAGTCTAAAACCCACAAAGAGCTTCTAGATTATTCATTTCTGGTGGCATAAAACAGTTTAATCATTTTTCCATAATTAGTCATTAGGTTATATCTTATATTCCTTTTTTAAACTTTAAATTGAATCTTATTTACTTTTTCTTGATGTTGAATAAAATATCATTCTTATTATTGTCTGTTTTTTTCCTACTTTTAGACGTGATAACGTTCATTTTTTTGGGATTAGGATTTTTTAAAAACTGAATTTCATGTATTAATTTGACTCTTTTGCTAACTGAACACAGATTTTTTTCACAGATGCAGCTAAAGAAATGGGAACAAAGTGCCTAAAGATCCAGTTTAAAATGGCTTCTTTGCTAAGTTGTCTGTTCTGTGTGGACACAACACTGGTTCATCCCTTGAGTTAGGAGCCTTTAGGTCAGAGTTAAGTGTCTTAACATAACAGATTCCTCTGAAAATGAGAGAAAAAGCAGCCAGAGAAAAACTCTGTTGCTAAAGACCGTTCAAACGATGATAAGAAAGAGCCGGATGAACTTACTACAACAGTCGATGTTACTCACATTTCGGGCTTTTCTCAAACCCCAAGCTGTTTGTGTTTGTGCAGCGCCGGCGCCGGGAGGACGGGATGCTTCATCGCTGTGGACATCATGCTGGACATGGCGGAGAACGAAGGAGTCGTGGACATTTTCAACTGCATCCGAGAGCTGAGGTCCCAGCGGGTCAACATGGTTCAGACGGAGGTAAGATGTGTTGGGAGTCGACCTGGTGCAGAAAGGCGCGAGCATGCGTGGACCCAGAGATAAACGGGTTTAATTCAGTAATTAACTTGCTGTTTCCTACAGAAGCCCAGAGCGGACGTGGTACGTATAAACTTCTTTTTGATCGTTTTCTCGAGATAACGAGTTAATTTACTGATGGTTTTCGAGGCAGTGAGTGACAGGTGTTCAGCCAATGACACGATACGGTTTACTTACGCTATGCAGCCAATCAGAGCATTGATAGTGCTTGCATATGTGCCCTGCCCATACGCTCCGTGCAGGTCAGCTAGCTAACAACAGTGCGGTGGAAGTTGGACTACCTCAAGCATCACATTCAGCAGAAAAGTCATTTGAAAGCTGTTGGAATTGTACGAAGACACAAGATGGGACAGGGGATTGGTACATTATTGCAGGAGAGCGCAAAAGACTGAGAGAAAAGGAACGAGCTGTCACACAAAACAAAATCTGACCCCGTGCAAGTTAAAGTTCTCATTGACAATATTTTACTGCTTTTAATGCTAGTCATATATATTAAATACAGGGAGGAAAATGATGTTAACTATAAAACTGTGTTTGGTGGCATCCTCCAGCTGACAGCATGCACTGCTCACATATAACAGATAACATACTACACATCTCATGAACAACAAGAATTTTGTCTTCTTCATTTTAATCGGGCCAAATCGCTTATATTAAAAGTGAACGAATGGAAATTGCTGCTGTGATTTGATTCTTTTAATAAGCCGTGTAACTGGCTATGATCCTAAGGTGTTGAACAGGTGTGATACTGGTGTTAGGCCACAGCGTGCACATCTGATGTTGCTCACAGCGGTGCTCAGGGAGCTTGTGTGTATGCCCATATACATGAAAAATTAGAGGGAACATTGCACGAGAGGTGCCCTTATCGTTTTTAAAAAAAACTAAATGCTCGTCACACCAGCGGGATTTGCTTTGTGCATTTTCACAGCAGAATTGTTACACAAACGCTCCACATTCCATGTTTGATTCATAGGCTACTTCATTCAGTTTTCAATGAAAGGGGGGTAAAAATGGGTTAAAACCTTTGCCAGAAATACATATAAACAGGGGCGGACTGGGGAGAAAAAGTGGCCTCAAACCATCGGTAAATTATCTCGTTACCTCGAGAAAACCATCAGAAAAAAGTTTATACGTACCACGTCCGCTCTGGGCTTTCGTAGTTTCCTTAGAGGATGATGTATATGAACTCACTCGATGCATAAAAGGGCCTTTTTCTTTGAAAGCCTTGTGTTTTTCGTCGCCATCTTTCATGCAGATTACTAATTTTGTTCTTATCAATCATTTCTAAAGAGCTGCGCCTCCAAATGTTGGCGATTTTCATTTGCGGAACAGAAGTGTTCATTTCTCCTCTAAGCTACCTTAAGCCGACCTAATCCATCCCGCCTACTGCTTTCCATTTGTGCGCTCGCGTACCCAAAGAGTCAACTTTTCCAGCAATAAAAAACAGATTCATTTTCAGACCCGACGGCTCGCGCTCGGAGCCTGAAATTGACTTCTGAATGGGTTTTAGAAGTGCTGGGTTCAGAGAAGTTAGAGGGCATCGCGTTGAGTGTTTCCACGGGACAGCACTGGTATAAAGGCTGGTGTTGTGTGTCCTATGTGTACGTGCACGCTCCTGTGTTTTTATGCCTCCTGAAACCAAGCTAAATGCATCCAGCCCTGCCTTTTGAATATGTGTGGGAGCAATTTGTGTCAGTGTTGAAGCGGCTTGCCGCTATTATAATCCTGCTCCACACAACATAAAGCAATTAATCTTTTAAAAGGCACAGGGGAAGAAGTGTGTGTGTGGTGTCACCGGGTGCTTGTCTCTCCGCGTGGGTTTGTGAGTCGTTTCGAATACGTAACGGCCAGGAGGTCGCTTCAGTGATGCTTTTAAACTCTCCTCTTCGCTCGAAGGGCAACTTTCAACAGAAAGAGACAAATTGAAAAAGCTTGAGGCGGGTGGACGGACACATAAAACTGAACTGATGCTGGATAAAACAGGATGGATAGACGGTGATGAATTAGCTGGTGGTATTTTGAGGGTTTGGGCACGAAGAGCAGACGCGAACTTACACAGAGAAGCACCGTCAGGCGGCCACGAGAGGACGAATGCACGGAAACAATGGATGCAGGCTTCATAAAAGCTGCTCTGAGACGCTACAGGAACGTACTTCTGTTCACAACCGACCGGCCGGACGTGTATGAGCTTCCTGTGTTCGAAACCGCATAGTGCATACTTCCATACTGCATACTCATCGATCAGACAGTATGCAGAGCGTTTACCCACAATGCATTTCGCTCCTGCCCGAGCCAAAATCAGCCGGCCTGAAGCTGATTTCCCTTAAGCTCTAAACTCTGTAAACTTTAGCAACATTTGAAACATTTTCAGGCGAGAAAGTAGTCGTTTAGATCCCCAACGTGTTGAAAACCTGACAAAATACTGGCTATTTACAATTTTGTTCCCACGAATTCGGCGCTACTAAAGCTAGCCGCAGTGAGCAACGCACTTCCGGTTATTTTCACAAAATAAAATACCCGTTGCCTTTTATCATAGGGAAAGCCATTACGATACAATTGGTGCTTTTGTTTTGAAAACAGGAAGTGAACCTACCCTCGTTGTAGCTACCTTGAAACTGCCGTTTTGACAGGAAATGACAATCGGCGACGTCACGTTACATTGCATCTTGGGTAGTTTGAGTATGAGTAGTAACCTCATGATGCATAACCAACATTTCGGAGAATCTAGTATGCACCTGGGAACTTCTCGCATTCTCAAACTCGCATACTAACTCAAAAAGTTAGTATGAGTAGTAGGAGAAGTATGCAGTTTCGAACACAGCCTAAGAGAAACCGTTGCGTAGCTGTCGACGCTGGTTTGGACGGAGAATTCGTGAAACACGGTTTGATGCTAACTTTGGATGATCATCAGGCACTCAAGAACCCATAAATACACACATAGAAATGGTACTACTTCATAGTGACAGGAAACTGTTTGACTGTGTGAGTAAGAGAAAAAGAACCGAGAGGAAACTACCATTGTTGTTTATCGTTCGCTATTTGGCTTATCGTGTCAAAGGGCTGTCGATCATAGTTAGGGATGGGAATCGAGAACCGCCTCACAGTAGTTCGATTCCCTGGAATCGTTTATCCGCCTGCTTAAAGATCCCGTTTATAGTAGCAGTAGGATAAGTATGCGGTTTCGAACACAGCCAGTGTCTGTCTGCCACCAGGAAGCAGACGATAATCATCAACCTCATGAAAACAGTGAAAACTAAACGTGTGTTCTTCATTTAGGAGCCAGTGATCCATCTTAAAAAGAGACCTAAAACTAGTATAACGGAATTTATTGTGGGTGTTGCAGGAGCAGTACGTGTTTGTTCATGACGCCATCTTGGAGGCGTGTCTATGTGGGAACACAGCCATACCCGTGTGTGACTTCAGAGCCATTTACTACAACATCAGCAGACTGGACCCGCAGACCAACTCCAGCCAGATCAAAGACGAGTTCCAGGTGAGCACGAACACAACTTTAACCTTTAACCTGTAACACAAAGTGGAATAAGTGCTCCACCCTTTTAGTCTCATAGGAAGGAGGGGTCCCAATGTCCCCTTAAGGTGTCTACTTAAGATTTTTTCTTGTTGCCTGGGTCAACTAATGTCCCATGTTTTTTTTTTTTTGGCAGCCATTTTGAGTTTACGTCCACCCTAAACCAGACATGATACAAAGACAAATGAACACACTTTTTCTGATAATTGTGACACCAGGAATCAAATGTAAAGGTCACTGAGATGGTAGAACCACTCTTTATCAGAGAAAAATTAACTCTGAGTAGAGCCTCCCAAACTGGCAGTTGGTTCCACAGAGAGGGGCCTGATAACTGAAGGCTCCGCCTCCATAGATAAAGTGTCTCGTGCAGCTTGTAGGTTTCGTCCAGAGGAGTGAAGTCAAACTGGGTTTAACAGGATGTTTGTTTTTTATCCACCAGACTCTGAACATAGTGACCCCCAGAGTCCGTCCGGAGGACTGCAGCGTGGGTCTGCTGCCCCGGAACCACGATAAAAACCGCAGCATGGACGTTCTACCAGCAGACCGATGCCTGCCTTTCCTCATATCTGTGGACGGAGAAAGCTCCAACTACATCAACGCTGCGTTAATGGACGTACGTTTACCGGAAAGCTGATTTTTCTTTGTCCTCCTGTGCTGTGTTCATAAACTCTCTTTTATCAGACAGCGTTTGTTAATTCAGATTTCTCATCTTCACCCTCCAGAGCCACAAACAGCCGGCGGCCTTCATCGTTACCCAGCATCCTTTGCCAAACACCATGGGCGACTTCTGGAGGCTGGTGTTCGACTACAACTGCTCCTCCATCGTAATGGTCAACGAGATGGATGCAGCGCAGGTACGAGCACGCACAGCACGCTCCCCGTTATCCTCGATTTTATTCAAATCGGGGAAGTGGAATATATCACCAGGCCTGATCGGGACGGTCGTGGTCGACTGGCAGAGCTTCAGACCTGAAGAGAGGAAGATCTGAGTTTTATATTTTAACAGTTGAGTTATTCAACAGTTTATGAGTTGAGTTGACAGACCGAGCCAGCGTCTGCCACGTTTGGTTAACATTTCAACTCGATCGTTCTTTGAGCGCCTCATTAAACAGCCCACGACGTAATCAGAGAGTTTAGGGCTGCGGTGCAACAGCGCAGCTCGTCTGGGCTTTAAGGCTTTTGTTTGAATGTGGAGACGAGAGAAGCTTTCAGAGAGTGGGTCTGCAAAAAGAATCAAAACCTGGATTAAACTATGCGGTGGGCCGACGCTCTGAACGAGCAGGATTCATCGGGCTCTAACTGTACATTTTTTAGATCTTTGGGATGGGCCAAACAAAGAGTTAGTAACTCATTTATTGCCGCCACCTCCGCCCGTCCTCCATCTCTGTTCCCTGCAGAGGTGGGTAGAGCAGCCAAAAATGTACTCAAGTAAAAGTACTGTTACTTTAGAATAATATGACTCAAGTAAAAAGTAGTCATCCAAATAATTACTTGAGTAAGAGTAAAAAAGTGCTTGGTGAAAAACTACTGAAGTACTGAGTAACTGTTGAGTAACGTCTGATTTATTTGTTAACACAAGCATTCAATCAGACAGACAAAAATACTAAATAATCATCTTTAGGCAAATTAGAGTTCATCCAATTGATAAAATATCTTAAATTAAAATAATCCAGGTAAATTCCAAGTACTTCAATAAAAAATAAAACATATGTAACCTAAAAAACAAACATTCACCTATCCATGGGGGGAAAAAACGAGTTTAGGAAACTTACCGCTACATGTTTCCTCAAGTTAGATGTTGAGTTTCTGCTGAAATGTGCGTTTGTTTTGGTTGACACAGAAGACACATAATGTAGCTGCTGTTTCTCACTCTTTGTAAGGTAAACATGCTTTCAGTATGAGGCCTCGTCTGTGTCTTCATTTCCCACCGTTGATTCTGACATTTTTCATCTGTTTCTTTGTTTGTTTGCTACGACTGTAAACTGTAAAGCTAACCGTCCCGCCGCTGAGATTGAGTATGGTCACGTGACCAGACTGCACGGCTACGTCTGATTGGTGAAACACAGTCAGGTGGTAGAGCCTTTGTTGGAAGTCTCTCTCTCTGTCAGAATAAAACATTAAAATGAGGCGTACGCGGGGGGATAAAAATAATGAGGCGTAGAATACCAAAGAGGTAAGAAGAAGAGTAACCAGCTCATTGTAGCCTAATGTAGCGGAGTAAGAGGACAGTTTCTGCTGCACAAATCTACTCCTAGAAGTATAATTTTAAAGTGTAAATGTAACTCGTTACTACCCACCTCTGGTTCCCTGCAGCTATGTATGCAGTACTGGCCGGAGAAAAACTCGTGCTGCTACGGCCCGATCCAGGTGGAGTTCATATCGGCAGACATCGATGAAGACATCATCAACCGGATCTTCAGGATCTGCAACATGGCCAGGGTACGCTCAAGTTTCCGTCTTAACCTTCAACGTTTTGTCTGACTGTTTAAAGAAAGGAGGCCTCTCCCCTCCCTTCCTTCCCTCTTGTTACTCGCTTCTCATCTCATTTTCTCACCCATCCATGACGGTACTCCTCCAGCGCTTAGTGAGCCCCCCCCACCACACCACACCACCTCTCTATATTCTCAAACACATCATCAGTGTAGTGTGAAATGGCTCATATGATTGCCATAACAGCACATCTCACTCTGTGAGAGCAGCTAGGCTAAGCCTTCAGATCAGGAGGGAAGCGGTGACAGAGTGGGGAAGACAAAACAAAAGCATGATGTGTGGTTTTGTTGTGGCGAACACAGCAGTAAATCAGTCTGACAGCGGCGGCGGGTTTTTGGTATTTAATTTTTTTTTGTGATGGGTTGTGCCAAAATGCCGGCGGGGCCAGACTGAAAACATTCGGCGTCTGCCGTGAAATTGAATTAAACATCATGAGCTGTGAGTTAAATCCAATCCTGTTTCTTTTGAGGAGACATTTGTTCAAAAACAAAAACTAATTAGAGTTCAGGAGCCTTACTGACACTGAAAAATCAGCACCACCTAACTGTAATCTTTGCCTCCTCAGCCACAGGACGGTTACCGTCTGGTGCAGCACTTCCAGTTCATTGGCTGGCCAGCCTACAGGGACACGCCCCTTTCCAAGCGCTCCATCCTCCAGCTGGTCAGGAGGTTGGCGAAGTGGCAGGAGCAGTACGACGGAGGAGACGGGAGGACTGTGGTGCACTGCCTGTAAGCTTTCTGCATCGTTCACCGGCACAGCTGACGGACCGCTTTTTATTTTATGTAAACGTCAGGTGAAGAAAATGTGCCGTAACCTGCAGGACACGCACGGATTATTTAAAAATGCAACCAAACCCCTTTGGGTCTGATTGGTGGATAAACATCCACCTGAGCTCCAACCATGTGGGGTCCTAAAAACGCCCAGATTTTCATCCAAAGGCTGTGTTTGAAACTGCATACTTCTCCTACTACTCATACTAACTTTTTGAGTTAGTATGCGAGAAGTTCCCGGATGCATACTAGAGTCTCCGAAATGTTGGGTATGCATCATGAGGTTACTACTCATACTCAAACGTAACGTGACGTCGCCGATCGTCATTTCCTGTCAAAACGGCAGTTTCAAGCTAGCTACAGCAAGGGTAGGTTCACTTCCTGTTTTCAAAACAAAAGCACCAATTGTATCGTAATGGCTTTCCCTATAATAAAAGGCAACGGGTATTTTATTTTGTGAAAATAACCGGAAGTGCGTTGCTCACTGCGGCTAGCTTTAGTAGCGCCGAATTCGTCGGAACAAAATTGTAAACAGCCGGTATTTTGTCAGGTTTTCAACACGTTGGGGATCTAAACGACTACTTTCTCGCCTAAAAATGTTTCAAATGTTGCTAAAGTTTACAGAGTTTAGAGCTTAAGTGAAATCAGCTTCAGGCCGGCTGATTTCGGCTCGGGCAGGAGCGAAATGCATTGTGGGTAAACGCTCTGCATACTGTCTGATCGATGAGTATGCAGTTTCGAACACAGCCAAGGTCTTGAATCTAATTTAGTTCCCGAGAAGCGTTGGCCACATAAAATACACCGAGTAAAACGCCGTTACTCTGGCTGCTTGTCGTAGAAAACATGGGAAAGTGTGTTTTCAACTTGATGTCAGCAGTCCGCAGCAATCGATACAAAGCTCGCTGTAAACTTTGTAAGAGGAAAACATCCGGTTAGGGACCTTCGGTGTGAAAGCGCTCGAGTCTCATTCCAAGGCGGAGAAACGGAAACGTGACCCCAATACTCCGTCTTATTGATTTAAATTAAATGGTTAAAAAATAAACTTTAATTTCTGGGATCATTTGAATGAGTTGTGTTGGTCTTAAATTTAACTTCCTGAAACCTTCACCTTAATGTATAGATTCCTCCATTCTGCTCTGCTGGAACGAAGTTTAGTTCCATACTTAGAACCGTGTCTTAAGGTGGTCGAAAAGCTTCGTCATGCTGCCGTCCGACGTGCAAATAGGTGATGTTTGGGGAAAAGAAACCCCCGTCGGTGTGCGTAGGACCAGCGGATGGTGGTCTTGGCGTTTGTACCGTTTGATATTTTAAAGAAGCTGATTACACCGACGCTGCTCAGCAGAGCTAATGAGGCCGATAATAAGGGAGGGAAACGGAGGCTGTAAAAATCTATAGAACAGAGCTTACAGGCAACTCCCGACCAATAACACATGCTCACACTCTCTAAACACCACTGGTGCTCATCCAATCACACGGCATTGATTTTATCCTGTGTAGCTACTTTAGGAGAGAATGTTTAAAGTAATCTGAGTACTTTACCACTGTCAGAATGTAGGCTTCATCCACAATGGAAATGGATTTTTTCTCCTGCTCTGCACGTGTCCTGGAGCTTCAGTTTGATGCTCTTTAAATGTTCTGCACATGTTTCCATCTGAGCAAACAGAGCAAGAACGGGTATCAGAAACAGTTTACATCAGGGGTCTCAAACTGATCCGTCAAAGGGCCGGTGCTGCTGCAGGTTTTTGTTCCAACCCTGCAGCAGCACCGGCCCTTTGACGGATCAGTTTGAGACCGCTGCTTTACATGAAGGAGAACATAAACAGCCAAAATGTGGCTTCAACTTAGCCACAAACACATCTTTTCCTCCATTTAAAGCTCAAAGCACGTCATGAGCTCTGTGGGAGACGTCCAGCTTATTATTTTTTAGATGTTTCTGAAGCTCTGCGCAAACAGGTAACAGCTGGAGGATCTAATCTGCTTAAATTTGGACTGAAAACATGAAACTGTGGCATTAGTTCCTCATTTCTTCTCCCTGTAACCCAACTTAAAATATAAATATGGTCCGTTGATGAAGTTCTTTGTAGCTGCTTGTTCTTAAGTAATTATGCTCATAGTGTGAATGTATTTTAGTGCATACGGAATACCTTTAAATCTCAAGTTTAGTGTTGTGGCCCCATGTCACATGAATCCGGCCAGGAATGATTTATTAACAAATCCCTCTGTATATATCTTCAGAAGCTGAGATATTTAAATAGGGGAATAAATGCTCAGGCCCTTTGTAATAATAATGTAGAATAAAAGATCGCGTATCAATTCATTGAGACGAGCGACATGTATGATCAAACAGTTGGTCAAAATGTAATAAAATAAACATTTTAATGTATGTTTTCTTTATAGCAGGTTGAAAGAATACATTGAAGGAGTAGACTTGACCACTGCATGAAAAATCACTCTTTTTGCCTGCTGTGACTCGACTTAAAGGAGAAGTTCTTTTTCTTTTTTACACCTGGACCTTATTTCTGGCATAAAATACGTTCATCTACTCAACAATAACAGTTCGTTGAAGATCTGCGTATATCCATATAACGGGAGAGAACAGGGCAGAGACAATACAGCCTCTGAATAAGGCATTATCTGTCTTTATTTCACCAATACTTTAAGACCAATGAATGAATGAACGCGTACTGTTAGCTCAGAGCTGCCGTGTTGTTGTTATCGGGGGCTTTCTACACATGCATCTAGTGCGATGACATCATCGCTGCAGCTCAGCTCATTCACTCCGTGCTCTGTGACGGTCGGCTATCTTCCCACGGAGTTGCTACTGCTGGTTTTGTGCAACATGGCAGGATATTTATCAGATTTCGATGACATCGTCCCAGTAGACGCGTGTGTACAAAGCCCCGGATAACAACAACACGGCAGCTCTGAGCTAACAATGCAATAGTACGCCTTCATTGGTCTTAAAGTATTGGTGAAATAAAGACAGATAATGCCTTATTTAGAGGCTGTATTGTCTCTGCCCTGTTCTCTCCCGTTATATGGATATACGCCGATCTCCAGTGATCTAAATATCTTCAGAAGGACGCCGACTTTCACCAAACTGTTATCGGTGAGTAGATGAACGTATTTTATGCCAGAAATAAGGTCCAGGTTTAAAAACACTGAACTTCTCCTTTAAGATGTGAAACGATCGATTATGGAAATCAGATGTTATAGTTCACTGTATCAGTCTATAATTACTCAAATCTAATTCTGTAAGCTGGAACCGATGCTTTGAGTTGGTGGGAGTAAAGTGCCGATAAGCCGCAACAGTTATAGGTAAAAGGTTAAAGAAGAACTAAAGGATAGATTGGCCGTGCAGCTCACTCACTCCGTTCTCCAGACGTTAACGAAGCTCCTCTGTCCTCTGCAGTACCGGCGGAGGGCGTTCGGGAACGTTCTGCGCCATCTGCAGCATCAACGAGATGATCCAGCAGCAGAACATCGTGGATGTTTTCCACACCGTGAAAACGCTGAGGAACAACAAGACCAACATGGTGGAGACTATGGTGAGGACCCCCAAAACATCTAACACATTAAAGGGATAGTTCGCCTCTTTTGGCATGAAGCTGTATGACATCCCATATTAGCGACATCATTTATGAACATTTTCTTACCCCCTGCTGCGTCCTGTGAGCCGAGTTTTGGTGTTGATGAAGGTAGTCCGGCTAGTTGGCTGGGGTCACAAAAATAAAGCGTTTTGCTTCTCAAAACAATATGCGTTCAAAAGAGTAATACATTTGCATCACAAAATCGTTCTCCAGGAAAAAGTCAGACCTCACAATCGCTTGGCCCTATTTTCTCTCCCTTCGTATCACTGCCTGCTGTGATATGAGTGATGCAGCAGAACGTGTTGTTCTCGTCTCAGAAGAAGCAGTTGGCATTAAAATAAAAGTAATTGCTTAAAGCTGAAGATCTCTGACAATGTAGTCAAGCCTGAGTGTGTTTACTCACTGGAAAAAATCTAAATCTTACCAAGTATATTTGTCTCATTGAGTATCTCATTACACTTAATATGAGACACAATTGCCTAATAAATACCATTTCAGCAAGATACAGGCACTTGTTTTAATACAATACATCTTGTTAAATGAAAGTCTTGTTTTGAGTCATTTCACATGAAACAAACTTTTTTTTTCATTTGAAGAGGTTTTTAAGCTAATTTCAAGATCACTTTTAACTCAAAAGTCCTAAATATCACATTTTATTTCAAGAAATCTTGACAAGCCGATTTTCACTAGTTCCATTGGCAGATTTTTTGCTTATTTCAAACAAAAAGTGTCTTGTAACGTCTGTACGAAGGGAGAGAAAATAGCACCAAGCGATTGCGAGGTCTGACTTTTTCCTGGAGAACGATTTTGTGATGCAAATGTATTACTCTTTTGAACGCATATTGTTTTGAGAAGCAAAACACTTTATTTTTTAAACCCCAGCCAACTAGCCGGACTACCTTCGTCAACGCCAAAACGAGGCTGGAACTCGGCTCACAGGACGCAGCAGGGGGTAAGAAGATGTTCATAAATGATGTTGCTAGTATGGGATGTCATACAGCTTCATGTCAAAAGAGGCGAACTATCCCTTTAAATGAAGCATGAATGTTTGTGACAGCTGCCCTTCTCATCGTGGCTGTTGCTCCCTCACAGGAACAGTACAAGTTCTGCTACGAAGTGGCTCTGGAGGCGCTCAACTCCTTCTGATCGGACTGCGACCCCGACGCCGACCGCCATCCTCGACGCGACACTCGGACACACAAACTGCTTCGTGTCGACCCGAATCCGACCTTTGAGCATCTATACGTGTGCCTGTGATGACGCACGACCTGTACAGAAGAGAAAAAAACAAAGCGACAAACACGCACTCCAGTGTTTTTGGCGTGTTTTGCTTCAGCAGACGGAGAACTTTACTCGCTTGTACAGAGAAAAAAATGATATGTTGAAAAAAAAAAGTAAATCAGATGTTTAAAAGAAGCGCCAGTTTTCCCTTCGTTCGTCTGTCCTCTCTGCCGGGCCGTGATGTGACTACTGTACAGTATTTTCCTTTTTAGATCTATTCTATGCCTTGAATGTCGTCTCCCTCTCGCGGCTGGATGCACGCTGAAGGTTTTATTTGGGGGGTAAAAAAAAGGCGTCGGTTTGACTTCTCTTTCCCACATTTCCAACAGAATAAGGAGCAGAAGAAGATGCCTTTTAAAAGCCAAATGTTATCTCTTTTTAACTGAATCCTGCAGCGTGCATCCTCCCCCTTCTGTAAATAAGATGAAACAACCACGGTCAAACAAACAAACAACGAGACTCACGACTGAAGTTATTTGGAAAACACTTACGGCTCTGAAAAGCCGCGTTAACGCCATTTTTTTCACGCTTTACATTTGCACGTTTAGCCGCCGCCCAACATCCAGAGTAACTTGGAAAGAAAAGACTAAAAGTTTTCTTACCTTTGGGCTACGCTGAGATCATGTTTATTTATTCCCCCCTTAAAACAAACAACACGCAGGTGGGATTTCTCACCTTTTCTTTGATGGTCACGTATGACCACGAGCTGAGCAGCATTTGCATGTGGAAGTCTGTAAATATGGAAGCATCCAACTTCTTTTTTTCTACCGTTTCTGCACTCAAAGATGATCAGAAATGGATCCTCAGTCAAGTGTCCTTGATTCCCATCAAATCCGTGAGCCGTGCAGAGTTTTAATGACAGTTTCATCTCCTCGTGTGCCGTCCATCTTTACTTTCAGTCTGCAAACAAACGAAGCATCAGATTTGCTCTCAGCCAAGATGAAACACGTTTGGGGGGGAGGGGCTTAGACTTTATCTTCTTGTTCCATTTAAAAGCAACAAAAAGACTAAACTAGAAGCATGTGCTTTTTTAAAATTTTGGCAAACTGTACGTACCTTCACGCTCAGAGATTCTGGAACGATTTATTTAAAGCTTCAACTGGAAGAAAATGTTGTGGCAAACTGTTCAGTCTGCGTTTTCCGCTTTGTTTTTGGAGTCCCGTCCGGCGCGTTTATGGACCTACTGAGACGGCTACAGTGCTGAAGACGACGTGAATGCCAGAGATCTTTATCCCCGTTTATTTTCACTGAGGATTTCATTTCATTTGCTGGGTTTCACCTGTATTGTATTTTGATTTGGTTTTCTTTTCGTCCTGAATTTGTACACTTCTTTTGGATAATTAATATTCTGATGATTTGTTGTCTAGCAAAGTGCTGTTTAGATCTGGTGATGCCATTACCATTGGTTGTTTAGTTGTTTGAAATGTGGTTAACATGAAATAAAGGGACCAAAATGTTGAACGCGATCTCGTCTTTCTCTTAAACAACCTGATGAGCTCCAGCTGTGAGTTTTTCTTGGGGCCTTTCACTTCCACAACCTCCTACTTTATGGTTCAATATAAATACTCCAATGGAGTTAACACTTTCAAGCAGTAACTCTTTTAAATTAGTCACAAAGATTCTGCCTGGGAAACGCAAACAAACTGCAGCAAATACAGAAAAACTGCTCCGCGTTCGGCTGTGTGACGCCTACCGAGCTGGATTTGTTTTCATTGCACGGGAACATAAACGGCTGCAGATTTACGAATTATGAACAGACATTTTGGATTGAATTAAAGCGGAAAACTGGCTGCAGAAACATCTTAATTAGGGACGTTCCAGACATTCATCCAGACATCAGAGGTCGGGCCGGAGGGAAGCCCAGGCTGTGTTCGAAACCGCATACTGCATACTCATCGATCAGACAGTATGCAGAGCGTTTACCCACAATGCATTTCACTCCTGCCCAAGCCGAAATCAGCCGGCCTGTAGCTGATTTCACTTAAGCTCTAAACTCTGTAAACTTTAGCAACATTTGAACTTTTTCAGGCGAGAAAGTAGTCGTTTAGATCCCCAACGTGTTGAAAACCTGACAAAATACCGGCTATTTACAATTTTGTTTCACGTTGCGTTGCATCTTGGGTAGTTTGAGTATGAGTAGTAATCTCATGATGCATACTCAATATTTTGGCGAATCTAGTATGCATACTCAAACTCGCTTACTAACTCAAAAAGTTAGTAGGAGAAGTATGCGATTTCGAACACAGCCCCAGACATCCCGAGGCCTTCCCAGACCAGATGGGATATATAATCCCTCCCAGTTGGACGTGCCCGAAAAAAAACACCAAAGGAAGGCCGCCAGGAGGCATCGAACCAGGTGAACCACCTCAGCCGACTCCTTTCTATGTGCAGGAGCAGCGGCTCTACTAGGAGCTCCTCCCCCTTATCTCTAAGGCTGAGCCCAACCACCTTCTGAATGCCACTTTGGGTCACTACCCAGATCTGAGGGTTGGAACAAAGATGGAGCAGTAAACCTGAAAGCTTCTACTTCCGGCTCAGGACCGGAGCAGCGCCCTCATTACTGCTGACGGAGCCCCGATCCCTCCATCCATCTCCGACTCCAACTCACCATCACTGAGAACTAGATCCAGAGACGCGTCCCCAACCCAGAGGTGAGCACTCCACCTTTTTCCCAGGTGAGAACCACATTTCATCCTGGCTGCTTCACACTCAGCTTTGAACAGCTCCAGTGCAGCTGAAGGTCATGGCTGGAGGAAGCCAAGAGAACCAGGTTACTCCCACAGAATCCCTCAGGCAACACGGCCGTAAACCTTCTCAAAGTCCACAAAACATAAAACTGTGGTTGCAGTCTCGTCTCCGACCGTTCCCAGAGAGTCTGAGCAGTGGAACAAACTCTCCTGTCCAGTAATCAGTAACATTCAATGTGTTAAACTCACCTTTAATAACTTCAGAATCCATATATTGAAGAACTGGAGTCAAATAATATTTAAAACTAGAAAATTTCTGAGGAAATTTTGATGGGTGCCAATCTACCGCCCTATCAACAAACCCTTTAGTTCAGTTGAAGTTGAGAGTCTAAAGCGGATAATTAAAACAGCACCGAAGCGCCTTTCGCTCACATTCAGACCATGAAATCCAATAGATTTATTACAACTAGGGCTGTGCGAGTTAACTCGTTATTATCGCGTTAACTCACCAATTATTTAACGCCGATAAATATTTTATCGCGCATTAACGCATTTTTTTAAATTATTTTTTTGTTTGTTTGTTGTTTTTTTTTGTGCCTTTAATGGATAGGAAAGTTCAGAGAGACAGGAAGCAGGGGGAACAACATCCAGCACAGGGACGTCCGATGCGGGACTCGAACCGGGGCCAGCTGCAGTGAGGACTATAGCCTCTGTACATGGGGCGGCTGCTCAACCCACTACGCCACAGACCACCCCTGTTTTATTATTTATTTTATTATTGTAAAAGTCTGTTGCTCACAGGCTTTTATTTTGTAAAAGTCTGTTGCTGTCTGCTGCGGAACCGGAAAAGAAAGTAATCGGCGGATCCACCAAACATGGAGAAGGGTACGGAACTTTTACTCGGCCATTTTCATTTTAAAGTTCTTCCAGACGGCGGAGTCGACAGAACCAAAATCATCTGTAAACACTGCCAAGTTGAATTGTCTTCTCAGCGTAGTAGATCCAGTCTAAAATATCACTTAAAGGCAAAACACACAACTGATAGCAGCAAGTCATTCAAGGAAACAGACAGTGGAGCGAGGCTTCTACATAAAAACTACAGAAAGATGCTGATGTTAAAAGTGTGTTTGCACAACAAATGTTATGGCACTTTCATTCATATGGCAGCACATTTAAAATAAAACTAAATGCTAAAAGCTATACACTACTTTTGGATTCATTTTTGGATTTTGCGTACAAATGCGATTAATCGTGATTAATCAGGGAAATCATGTGATTAATTAGATTAAAAATTGTAATCATTGCCCAGCCCGAGTATTTACAAAGGTTATTAAGAAACACTGCTCAGTGTAACACTGGAGGTGAATATTTGTTGTGTCAGAATTGCTGACTCATCTCATTGTAGAATTTGAGCCGCACACAAAGCTTTCCATGATCTCTGTTTCATGAAACGTGACTCAGTTACTGACTTTACTGCAGGGCTTCAGACTAACTTTTTTCGCTAGGAGCGCTGTAGCCCCCAACTGAAAATTTTAGGGGCGCACACCGTAAATCAATATAATACATTTTCTCACACCTCACAGCTGAATCATTATGGTGATATCATTATAAGTGATTATTTAAACTACAAAAATATTCAAATAAGACGGCAAAAGAAGTTAGGGATGGGTCTAAACAGAATTTGAATTAAAACATACCGTGAGCATGTGCATGCTTCACTTCGATGTGGCCAATCAAAATATTTCTTTGTTTAGGATCCTTGCATATATGATTTCGCATTCCTTTGTAGAAACGTCCGTGTCCCCGTCGATCATAATTGATATGTACGTAGCATCCTTTATCTTCCCCCTTCAGAGTATCCGCAATTATTCCGATAAATTGTGCGCATGCTGTATCGTTGTTGTATGTTTCGTTAAGTTTTAAGCCATTCTTCCTTTGAAGATCGAGCTGGCTTTTGAATTTGGTGAAGGGTTAGGGTTAGGTTAGCGTTCCTCCTTAGCAACGAAGTAGGCCGTGTTAAATTTCAGTATCATTTCTGCCTCATCTGCGCTATGATTTACAGCCTCTTGTCTTCTAGCTAGAAAGACGAGCAGTTCAGTTTTAGAGAGGTTCAATTGGAGGTGATGGGCTTTCATCCATTTCGATACGTCAGAGAGACGGTTTGAGATTGGTGCTGAGACCGTGTGGTCGTCAGTTGGGGATGACAGATAGAGCTGGTTATCGTCAGCATAGCGGTGGTGTGAAACTATACCATTTGGCTCACGTCCAAGTCAGCGCATGCACGAAAAAAAATGGCATTGCAAGTAGCTGTAGATGAATGTAAGTAGCTATCTAACTAGTTTATTACACTTAAGTCGCGAAAAACAGTCCAATGGTTTAATTTGTTTTAATGAATCCAACAGGATGTGAAAGGGAAAGCAGGGGGGCCTCGTTGGTTTATTCTGTTATATGGTTTAGTTTTACGTTTTCGGCTCAGATTTTAGTTGAACGAGGATCACCGGACTTTGTATGTTAGCAGGAACGTAGCACAACATGGATGAAAGCTGGGTTACATTTATATGAAAGTGGAAAAAGAACGTTTCATTCTCACTAAAAAAAAAAAAATAAAAAAAATAAAAAAAATAAAAAAAATCAGTGAATAATCGTGATTTCAGAATCAGACTAATCCTGATTATTATTTTGGTCATAATTTTGCAGCTCTAGCTGGTTTTGAATCATAAACCAATTTTGAAACCTGTTGGTGCAGCATCTCCATAGCCTATTGTTCCATTTACAGGGTATTAAATCGCCCTTATTAAGCACTGCAGATGCTGGAAAGACTAACAAATAATGCACCTGTTCATGCTCCATAAAGGCCTCCTGTCTCTCCAAGGTGCAGAGTGTTATTTAAGGAACATTTAGGACTCAAGATGTCCTTCAAGAGATTGATTTTCAGGTCGCAGTAAGGGAAGAAAGACCTCAGAAGAGCCGAGACCAGACCGAGCTGTTAAGTTTCGTTAATTTAACTAATTTCAACACAGCTTAGAAGTTACAATTCTTTCTTCTTGTAAAAGCAGAGTTCATGTTTGGTGAGGAAATCAAAAGTTTTCGATGTTTGTCAAGCGACTGCAGCGTTTAACTCGAGCAGAGAAGCCTCAGAGACCTCGCCGTAACCATCAGTGGATACAGAAAAAAACGATGGAGGGCCACATTAAAGAGGAATTACATCCTCTGAATCATCATCGATACAACAGATGGAGATGCATGGGATGTGCCGAAGACTCCAAATAACCTCGTTACAAGTTTTCTGAAAAAAAAAAAAAAAAAAAAAGCCCTGTTGGAGTGGAACAAATATATTAGTCTGCCACCATGGACCCCTCCCTCCTCCACCAGATAATGACATTTCAGTGAGGGCAAATGAAATGGGCCAATTTTCATACTCATTACGAAGTCGTCTCCGACAAGGGAGGAAGAAAGAGGAATCAGAGTGAAGAATATGAGGGAAATTATGGTGTTTTCGCTACATAACATGAAGCTAATGCGTGCGGCTTGTTTGTGTGTAATGGCGGCTTTTTTTTTTCTTTTTTTACACACTTATGTGTGTGTTATGTATGCTTTGAGCGTTTTTTTGATGTGTGTGTGCATGCATCAACTCAGGCCAAAGCCAAGCTGACAGACAGCTTGCCTCTGTGGAGCCCCTTAGAGTTCCTGATTGATCGTCATAATGCCAAGGTACAGGCGCTGTCCTTGGTGCTTATGCTAATCGCAGAGTCATGCATATTTATGAGCTCCTTGGGAATCAACCAGCTAAATAAAGGATGAGGCCGTTGGCTGGGAGCTGCGTTCATCACTGACTCTGATTGATTGGAAAGAGGAGAAAAATCAGCCAGTAAAGACCTGTGGTTTTAGTTTTTCTTCAGCTCGGGGATCATGATGGCGGCTTGTGATTGTAGGATACCGAACAAAAGGTCGTGATCTCCACATTAATGTTAGTCAAAGAGGAAAGTTTTACATTTACTCCCTATTTTTGTTAGTTGTAATTAGGGCTGGGCAACGATTAAAAAGCGACTACTACGGTGATGAGACAATTCAACTTGGCTGTAAATGCAGGAGTTTCTTTTAAATTTATTTTGAAATACGTGCTTTTATGTTGAAACAAGTAAAACAGGAAGTAGCACCGGTTAGAGTAAAATGATGTTTCTGCCTAAGAAAAACAAGTAGACTTTACTTAATTTGTTTAAATAAATATAACTTAAAACTTAAATGTAATTAAGTAAATGTTACTTATTATCTTCAAAACTGTTATGTTTTATGTTAAGTAAAATTTACTTGATACTGGCAAGTGAGTGTTACTTGATATTGCAGCATTAAATATTACTTAAATCATTTGAGTGCAAATACTTACAAAGGGTTTTTTAAGTAAATCTTATGAGTTGTTTTTTTCAGTGTACCCACCTGACCTGATATATCCGAGATAATCCAAACATCAGATAGTTTTAACTTCAACAAGTGTGATTTGGAGCCCTTTTGCTTCGGATGCAGCACATCTGAAGACACAAAGAGAAAAAGCTGGGAGCTCATTCACCTTTTTGTGCCCGAGTCAAACCGGCGAAGGGAAGCTAACAAGATGCTAAGTCATGCATGACCCCGGGGTGCAATCCATCAGCTGCGCT
Source organism: Odontesthes bonariensis (assembly GCF_027942865.1). Taxonomy (NCBI): domain Eukaryota; kingdom Metazoa; phylum Chordata; class Actinopteri; order Atheriniformes; family Atherinopsidae; genus Odontesthes; species Odontesthes bonariensis. The sequence continues at coordinate 8,596,076 of NC_134508.1, read as the reverse complement.
CTCATTCACTTCGGCTGGAACTGAAGACAAAATGAAGACGTATGGGAAATCTCACCTGTACTGCAAAACAAAAAGCAGCGCCTTTACAGAAGGAAGACCCCGGAGATTAAAGTATCAGTGTTAAATTCTATGTAATATGAATATTAAGCAAGTAAAAACCGATGGTATGATCTGTGGGCTGTTAATCAACAAACTAATATTTCACATTAAAGATAAAATCAGCCATCAATGCTATCGAGGAGGATTTCTGCTTTGAATCTGCAGGATTTTAGTCGCCTTCAGCTGAGGAAAGTCGAGGACAGGCGGCCCTGATGTTCTACATGGAATATTGGAGGAACCGATCCCGACATCTTTGCTGGGTGGGACTCTTGGCGTGCTCTCAGGAACTAATAAGATCAGAATAAGGGCAACGAGAGGAGAAGTTACAGCAAAAGGAAGACCGCACCCCCCGGGTTTGTCTATCTCAGGGATCGGCAGCCCAACACCCCGTCCTGACATACAGCGAGCGAGCTGTATGATTCTATTGGTTCAGAATCCAAACCAATCAAATTATCGAGGGACGTAAACTAACTTCTGGCGCTCTCTTTTTAAAAAATGTGTTTATAAATTTTCCTTTTTCAACATAAACAAACACAAAACTCCAACACAACACTCAAGCAACACACAATGACTCAGTTACACACAATCAGTATCCATATCGATAAAGACGATGAAAAAGACGTACATAAATGGGTAAATAAAAGAAAAGAACAACAATGTGTCCCGTTATTAAGACCTTCCAGAGAATCCCTGTAAAAGAATGGAAGATACATTGGGATCCAAGTAAGTCAAATAAGGTTTCCAAACCTCATAAAATTGGTTGGAGTTTGAATGTGATACGCAAGTCAAGTAGGCACCAACTCAACAGCACTTTATGCCGTCCCTTAACATTTGGTTCCTTATTGCTAATCCACTGCAATAAAATATTCTTCTTCGCTGCAAATGTAAGAATACAAAACAGTCTTTGATTTGTTAACCTTGCACCTTTAGCAGGAAGGCCGAACATAAGAGACAGTGGGTCCATCCCCAGCTTTTGGCGCTCTTTTTTTAGATTTCTGACATCTGTTTGTTGTCGTAAACCATGGGGTGCTGTTCCACAGTAAAGCTTCTCCTCGTCCATTATTCCCTGAGTGATGCTGACCTGTTGCTAACTAGCTTGTCAACAGGAAGCAGCGTGTTCATTTCAACCAATAAGAAGTGTTTAGTGGCGGGACGCCGCGGCGAAGTGTCGTCCAGATAGACACAGCGCGGGCGACAGGGGTCGGCATCATCGCTGGCGGCCTATCAGGACGGCGTGTTATGCTGCGGCTCCGCGTGGCTTGTTAAAATAAATAAAAAAAAGTATCCGATTGAAGTGTATATTATTTGTGTTCGTAAATTTGTTTATTGTAGTTCTAAATTGGAAGATTATTGTGATCTTGGAATATTAAAATAAAATCATATTTTATTATTTTTGTTATTTTTCGTGGCTCATAATATGAGTCACACTCGCCGAAAGCCGGTATATTCCCGCCAAACCGCTGTGCATTTATCGAGACTTTCAACCCCAGGTTGGCCGAGTATGGAGAAATGTAAGAAAGGAAAAAATATCTGAAGAAAATAGAACATTTAATGATGCCTGGGCAGATTCATTTTGCATTTACCTCTGACGAGAGTGGCTTACCGGCATGACTAATATGTGGTGAGATGGAGACCTTCAACTCGGCGTGTTTTTATAATTATTACTATTTTTTAAGAGTTCAAAATGTGTTCATTACATAAATAAAATCTAATTTTCTCTGTAGCAACACACTATATTTCCCAGTGTTTCTTTTTCTTTTCCGTGGAAACCGGGTCCAAGTGGCTCTTTGAGTGTTAAAGGCTGCCGACCCCTAAACTGTCTGCTGGGAGCTGACTTTCAAAGACTCAAAGACTTTCCATTCACTGAATGAGTCAAGTCCCATCGAGCCTCATGTTGTGAAACTGAAACTAAATCATCACTTAATAAGAAGAGCATAGGACCAGAAGGCCGCCGAGGGACTGCAATGAAAGGATCGTCACCGCATTCCCCGACTGTTTCAGCGCTCCGGGTTCATGGAGCTGAACGGGTTCCTCGTTAAAAGCGCATTTGTGAATCACAATTCCCCGTCGGTAAACTTTGTTCCGGTCATGTACTAAACACTGATGTCAGAAGGAGTACAAGGTGTCCAATTATGGGCAGAAATTATATCATGTGACTCGATTGTGCTGTTTGTGGAGAAATTAAGCTGCTAAAAAGTTTAAGCTCCATCTATCAGAGTGTGTAAATAGAACAGAGAATAATTCTGACTCTATTTAAGGAAAGACTTTCACTCCTATCGACACGGGATTAAAACCTCTTATGGAGCATTCGGAAGCCGACACTGTAGCAGGTTATAAGGAACATTTCCCCCCAACATCAGTGGCTGTAAACATCCAGGATAGCAATTATTTTGGTAAAGTCCTACCAGTCGCACTGCTGAACCAGTTATTATCGAAGAACCATGCAGCATCGACAGCTGATGTGGAGATAGCGCCGAGGTAAATGAGTGTTGACCAAGATTTTTATCTAAAGACTTATAGTGGATTACGATTAAATGTAATCCTGAAAAAATTTCCTCCACCGAAGCGGTGTCACGGGGTGCGGGCATCAAGGCAAAGGACGCCAACAGAGTCTGTTGTTGGCTCTAAGCTTGTCGCCCTGGAGGACAGGATGCTGGCAAACATAGACAATCCCTCCCACCACATCCACAAGAACACTGGACAAACTAAAGAGCAGCTTCAGCAACAGACTCCTTCAACCCGCTGCTCCAAGGGACGATACAGGAAGTCGTTCCTCCCAACCGCAATCAGACTTTATAACTCATCTACCTCTGTCAGAGCTGCTATTACAGATCTAGCCGTCACCTTCTGCACTCTGTACCTCAAACACAGCAACATCTACTTCATATCATATATCATATTTATACAATATTCTAATCTTTTGCACATTCTAGTTACATATTCATAGTATATTATTTGTCCCATTCTGTGTTTTATTTTGATTTTTTTCTACCTTAGTTTTTTATTGTATACCGGATCGGGCTGGGCGAAAAAAATCGATTCATGTACATATCGCAATTTTTTTTGTGGGATAATATTAAAAATCGATTTTTCCTCCCTTGAATCGATTATATTACATCATATATGTGTCCAGAAAAACTTAATCAATTCATCACATTAAGTTGTGTTAAAACTAGCCCACATTTGTGCTATGTGGACATTTTAATTAATTTTGTAACTGTGAACTTTAAAAAATGTTGAAATAAATGTCAGCTGCTGGACTGACTAACAGACTGATGTGCGTTGTTTATGGGAACGACATTCATTCTAGAAGTGTATGATTCAACTTGTTTGTTTTTTAAGGAGGAAGAAAATTGCAATTACTGATATATCGAATCGCAATTATCAAGAATCGTGATACAAATCGAATCTGCACCTTAGAATCGTAATACAATCGATTCGTGACCAAAGCATATCGTCCCACCCCTAATACCGGACTGCTATGACAACTTAATTTCCCTTCTGGGATGAATAAAGTCATCTATCTATCTATTTATAAAAATGACCAGTCCAAATTTCATATAAGTTAGTGGAGAGTTCAAGCATGAAAAAACAAGATTTTGGTGCAACTCATCATCTAGCAAAGTAAACGTGCTCTAAGGGCTCTTGTTTAGTATGTTATACTATTAATAAGAAGGATTCATTTAAGTTTTAATCTAATAATCCAATACAACAGGATGCGGGGTCATAATAAAGTAGCACATTAGACTGTAGCATCACAAGTAAAGAAGCCAGTAAAAGGAGCCAGATTTCAGATTTTTACCGTCAATTCAAGCTGAAAACGGTTCAAAACGCGTTCACCACTCTTTACTCAACTGAGGGAATTAGATTAAAGTGGACGTTCTTTCTGCTGACCTCTAAAGAAAAGAAAAGGGGGAGGCTTCAGAGAGCAGGACAGCCGATGGATTTAAAGACGGTGCTAAAGATGGCTGTGCAGATGTCTCAGAATTCAGAGCAGAAACATCCTGAAGTGATAAATATAATGTGATGATCTGTTTGGTTGTAATAAAGTTAAATCCATCTGCAGCCTTTTATCCTCCAGATGTCCTGTTTTGGTGTGGCCCATCAAACCGCTGCAGCAGTTAAAGGACACAAGAATAAACTGCTAATAAGAAATAAGGACACAACAGCTGGAACAAAAAAACTTTTATTATTAGTTTTACATTTTCATATGAAAACTCAACATCTGAGGAAAAATATCTTGAATGAATGTGAATCAATAGACTTTCACTTTGTTTTCATGCTGCCTTCAGGCATCAAACAATGCAGCGAGCTTGTTAACAGAACCACAGTAATTAAACGGTAGACGCAGCGTCTGATGTTTTGACTACACGCCCTCGTATTATTGGATACGGGAACAACATGGCGGGCTGCTCCGGTCAAATGAAGTCCTGTTTTTTTTCTCCACTTCGGGAAGGTAATTAATTACAACAGAAACTCAGCTGAAATTAACAGCAGGAAGTAATTGCCAAACAGTTTGTGTGAAAACAGCAGAAATCCCCGTTTTTCTTTTCTCAAATATTTATTCCAGCTACAAACTTAAACTACCACAACATCGGAAAATTTAAGAAAGTGTCACTAACATATGCATTCACGTCCAGGGGCGCAGATGGCATTTTTGAACTGGGGGGGACCAAGCTGTCAACAAATGATTTCACCTCAATAAGTTATTTTCGAGTAATTTGGGCATTAACTGGCGCCCAAGTCGTTACTTTTGTAATCCCTTATGGACCAATAGTTTGCACTACAAAGCCGTTGTAGAATTATTTGAAATCATGGATAAACAACAATGAACATTGTTAAACAAAGCCCGACCCGATTAACAGCAGCCATACATTATGAAACTTTGTTCCTTCGTTTTTCTTTCTCTTTTTCTTGAATTGAAATATCCGCTCCATCATTGACACATGTGCAGCAACCCGTTCCTCTTCAGGACCCTGGGGAGGGACAGTCGTCCCCTTTGGTGCGTTCATTTACAATGAAACTCGGAACTTGGGGGGGGGGGGGGGGGGGGGGGGGGGGAAATCGGGGTCACTATGAATCCGGGGGTTCATGCCCCCTCCGTCCCCAGTGCCATCTGCGCCAATGGTCATGTCGAAGATTAAGGCATTTTGGAAGAGGGTCAGTGAAAGTATTGCAGAGGTTAAAGAGCGTCTTCACGTATTAGGGGACCGTAAACCCATGGACCATACTGTAAAACCCCTAACCACCTAGATCCAGGCCGGTATAATGAAGGTCCAGTATTCCAAGATTGGCTTACCAGTCTAAGCAAAGACTGGAAAGCACAATGAGAAGTGGGGCAGATTCCTCAGATTATATTCTCTACAGGGTAACTAAAATGTATGTGTGGTCTCTGAGCTTTCCAGTCTGTTTCTGAGGGACTGACATAAGGATGAGGACAGAGGTGGTTTTAGTTTAACTGGAAAACTGTAGACAGGGAATCTTACATCGACCAATGAATGGACACCAGGCAGTGATGTGGTAGTATATTGGAGAGGTTTCTAAACATGTTTTACTTGTCATGGACTGGTATTTTGTGATATTCGCTTTGAAATCTTTCTCGTAATTCTGCCTTATTTGGAGTCGGTTGCCAGATTTTTCTTTTTGTTGTCGTTTAAGTTTGTGTTGTTAAGAAGTTCAAAACTCAATAAAGCTTAATTCATAAAAAAATAATTATAAAGCGTCACTTTTTTTAAGTCAAAGTAAGTAGAACTGAGTTTGTCACATTACAAACAAATATGTTGATTTTGTGCACAGTTACAATGATAGGAGTCGAGGATCATCGCCAACACCCACCTAATTTTTTACCTGATATACTAAAGACACCAAGGAGCCCTTATTATCACAGTAATAATATTGGCAATACTAATAGTCTGTGATTATAGTAATAATATAATTAAGATGGAAGAGTAACTGCAATCAGTGGACACTCAATTGATTGATTTAGTTGCCTAGCAACAGAGTTTGAGTTGAGGATCATTGCCAATATTGAGGGCTTTTTCCAGCCACAACTTAGGACTAGCACTCCAAGGTCAAAGGTAGTTAAACTATTCACTGCCTAATTTATTGCTAATTATTTAACGACATTACAGTGTGGTTGATAGCTGGCTTTAATGAAACGAAACAATCATTAGAGAAGAGGAACGAGATCCCAAGCAGACAGTATTTCCCCAAATGTATCCCAGAGTTGTTGATCAAAGTAAAGAAATTAAACAAGAACTATCAAATGCAGAGTGGGTGGTGATACCCGATGTGTCAATCAACACTAAGAGTTTAAGAACCCTCAGCTTAAAAATGGTGATATAGAATTTATCTCTCACAGCATGAAAACTTAGCCGCTTTATTAAAAGAAGCATGAGTTGACGGAACATTGCTGATAAGGAGCCAAATCTGGAAGCTGATAATTCCAGAAACATGACTGTAGCTGGAGTAGAAGCAGGAAAGACCCATCAGATCAGATGTTTTGCCCAGAAATCAAATATCGCCTCACAGAACGTCTCAGAACGAAATAGTTGGGTTTTTTTTGCATCTCAACAACAGGGGGACTGAAATCCTTTGTGAGAAACAGCAAAAGTTTCCTTCCAACAAGCTTTCAACTCATTGGAACAGCTGCTATGAAACCTCCTACAACAGCAATCTATGAGGAGCATTACTGGGGCCATTTAATAAAAAGATAATGTGATTAAATACAACATTTTGGAGCTTGTTAGACGTATCAATGTGGTGAGTAATTAATTAATTTTATTTATATTTTACAAGTGATCCTGCAGATCACAAACTGCACTGAACCTAAAGGAATTCAAGCCAATATCGGTGAGTGTAAATTACTCTGAGGCTGTGGAACCGAGAGTTTAAGAAAGTAAATATAAGAATGAACTATGTGAGTTATAGTGAGAGTGCTGATGTGCTGAATGGAAGTTAGACAACTTGTACTACTAAAACCAGCCCAATTGTCTACATCTGCGGTTATCTGCATTGTTAGAGGCTGACAGGAGTGATGATCATTATTCAGGCAAACTGAAAGTGAAGCTGCATGACGGGGCTTTAGGCAGAGTTCACAGACTCCTATTAAGCAGCTCGGTATCACAGAGCAAATGCAGCCAGACATATTCAGTGGCAGAGAGCTGACAGTGAAGCCTTTGTGTGGTGTAGATGTGTGCGTCTGACTCAAGCACTAATTTCAGAGCGCTTACTAAGGCGTGCAGAGCTTAACGGAGCGTATTAGCCTATGGAGGAACCTTTCTATGGTAACTGTTGGCCAGAGAGACATTCTGTGAGTGTGTGTGTGTCTCAGAGGATGGAAGTTTGTCAGTGAGTGGTCGGGGTTTAAGAGACTGAATGGACTTTTAGTAAAATAATAACTAAAAATGATGAAGGGCATCATAAATACAGCAGTGGTATACAAGTGGAATAAAAGCCTGGTTGAAAATGTGGCATCTAAACCCAAAATATTGACCTCATTGACCATTTTATGCCCCAGACCAGACAAGAAGTCCAGTTTTACCACAACGTTATAATCTGATTTAATGTAACTAAATGCTAGAGCAGTGTTTCCCAACCGGGAGTTGGTGGTACGCGGTGGTACTGCAGGGGGTACGCGGCGCACAGGGAGTTTTTATTTTTATTTTTATTTATTAAGGCGTCACACTTTCATGGAGGACTGTTTATGAAGGAGACTCCAGTTTTGTGATGAATGTTACATGAGTTAGGCCTGTTAATGTATTCTTAAAAAGAGAGAGAAATTAGTTATGTTCATGTATTCTTAAAAAAAAGAGAAATGTTACTTGTTTAAGTTAGATAACAAAGGAAGATTATTTTGATTTAGTATTTATACTATTTTGGTTAATTATTTATATTTCAAGAAAATGTTTTTTATTCTTATGTTGAAGCCTGAGAATTTTATGTTCAGGTTAAGGATATTAAATAAAATGATTTTCATGTAATAACCACTTTGCTGCTTTACTTTTGGAGAATCATCGCACGCGTTGTATGTGTGAGGGGGTACTCGTGGTGTGACAAGAAGGCTCAGGGGGTACTCAGGCCAAAAAAGGTTGGGAAACACTGTGCTAGAGAACAAAAAGGGGGGTTGACTGATTCGACTTTGTGGTTTAGGACAAATTCTTTTGAAAGGAAAGCAGTTTTCTCTTTAACTTCCACCACTTCCGCTCCCTCTGAGCTTCCATAGTTTACGCCAGGGGTCTCAAACTGATTCGTGAAAGGGCCGGTGTGGCTGCAAGATTGGAACAAAAACCTGCAGCCACACCAGCCCTTTCACGGATCAGTTTGAGACCACTGTTTTAAGGCCTCGGTATCCTTCTCCGCCACTATCCGTCAATCCGACTCTGTGGTCAAAAAAACCTTCCGAAAATTCTCCGCCGGGATGTCGGATACGCAAGGCAGTTCACCTCCCGATCAGTAGGTGTCGCTACGTTAGACGACCTAATCTCTCCACGTCTATCGTGAAAGTCGTTGATTGATTGTTCACCTTTCGGCTCCGTTCCACTCCTCACAGTGAACGATGGCGAGCGAGAGAGAAAGACTGTTGTTGGAGTCGGAGCTTGTTGAAATTGAAATGCAAATAATTTTGACCAAATGTTGACCGGCACATAGTAAACTCTTTCAGAAATGGCGGTGTTGTTGTTCTGAGAGGAAGGAGCTGAACCGGAAAAATTATTCCAGAAATTATGTTGTTAGCCGACCAATCACAAGCCTTGCGATCTCCGCGAGTCTCCGTCGCCTGTTGTTGTTGTTGATGTTGGCCGATGCTCTCCGTAGACGACCATAAATCAAGACTTTAGGCGTTGCCCTCCCCTCTGCGTTTACCTCCCACATGGGCACAAACAGCATGGTTGGCAGGGGTCCTGTTCTACGGTAAAGATCAGCTTCTCCTCGTCCATTATTCCCTGAGTGATGCTGACCTGTTGCTAACTAGCTTGTCAACAGGAAGCAGCGTGTTCATTTCAACCAATAAGAAGTGTTTTGGGGCGGGACGCCGCCGCGGCCTGTCAGGACGGGGTATCAGCTGCGGCTCGGGGGAAATAACTTAAAAAGTATTTTGTTATTTTTCGTGGCTCAAAATATGCGTCACACTTGCAGAAAGCCGGTATATTCCCACCAAACCGCTGTGCATTTATCGATAGTTTCAACCCCAGGTAGGACAAGTATGGAGAAAAAATATCTGAAGAAAATAGAACATTTAATGATGCCTGGGCAGATTAATTTGCATTTACCTCTGATGAGAGTGGCTTACCGGCATGACTAATATGTGGTGAGGAGACCTTCAACTCGGCGTGTTTTTATTATTATTATTACTATTTTTAAGAGTTCAAAATGTGTTCATTACACATTTCCCCCTCCATGCCCAGCATGAAAGGAGGAAAAGTTTGTACCCTTAAATGGGGTCCAGCCTCTTCTCTTTTCTCTGGAACTGGTTTGGTTTCACACAATCCGACCTGGAACAAACCACGGTCCATTGCAGAGTTTGTTCAAAGGTTGTTGCAATTTATTTCAGCATCTCAGAAAGTGGCTTTCGGCCGAGGGGGGAAAAATGCCGCTCACTTCGAGATGCAAAAAGAACGCCTCCGCACACAAACACCGGCTACACAGCAGGTAACATTAGTGGAATCATTTTCAATGAGAGTACGGATGCAGTCTCCATGCATGCTGCTAAAGATATGTTGGCCAGGAAAAACTTTGTTGTACCCCAGGTATGAACCAAGTCGTAAGTATTTTATTTTCATTTATTTAAGGCCATATTAATCAGCACGATGTGAAAAGATCACTAACAAGCTGTAAAAGCTGTCATTTTGCCTCAAAAAACAAATTATCGCCATATCGTCCAGCTCTACATGTAACCAAGCACATGCTAATCACTGCTAACTGAAGATTATTTTTGGTTAAGAAAAACACCACACTGCCTGTTACACGCATCAATCCCAGCTCCGAAAGCTCAGCCTTAAACCTTATCCCATCAGCAGAGATAACTGTTAAACCAGATGAATCCTCTGGCCAAGCAATAAACATCAAAAGGCCTTAGCCAGGAAAGATAAAATGCTCTTTTGAAATGTGGAATGTGGCAACAGCATTCAGAATAGAAACGATGAACAAAACATCATGTGATGTGACAATCGTCTGACCAACAAAGTGTTCTTCCTCCCTGCAGCATTACAGTGTCAGGAAGCAGCAAAGAAAAGCAGCGAGGAGTCAGAGGTAGTAAAAACCAATTATACTTATAGTACAGCTAAAGAAGATTTTACTAAATCTAAGTCACAAAAAACCTAACCAACTTCATTCGGCTCGTACAGACAAGCCAGGACACCAGAAAGGAAATTTTGCCTCATTAGAACCATTTTCTGGTCTCAAACAAGATTTATATTGACGTTTATATTGCAAATAGGTTCCAATAAAGGTGACAAAAATTAGTTTATACACATTAACACAAAAGTTAAAGGGCACAAAGTCAAAAAAATTTAAGTTAACATATCAAATGACTTGAAGAACACAAGACAAGAAGATTCTGACAATTCTCCAAAAAGCAGCCAGAGAAAAGAGATTCAGCCAACACTAAAGAAGGAATTTTATATCACACAAAGCTCATCTGAAGCTCTGCTCTGGTTTCAAAACTTCTAACCAGACAGCAACTCATACCGATGAGGGAATAAAGTTTGCTGTTCCCTGTGCCTCCTTCCATATTTAGTGTGGATCTGTGTGAACGACAGCGATACTTCGGGATTTACTCGTCTGTTTTTGACTCAGAGGTTTAACTGTGTCCCGAGGTGATGAAATGAAAATAAGTTCCAAGAACTTTCAAACAAATGACACGGACAATAGGGCTGGGTATCACCGGGTACCTCACGTCACGATTTTATCACGGTATTTTGCTCACGATAACATCACGATATTTTGCTCACGATACTATATTGTCACGATATTTTGCTCACGATACGATATTATCACGATATTTTTGATCTACTACTGTAGACAACAAAGTATATGCTATATTCTACATGATTTTTTATGAATTTTTATGTTGTAGAGTTTTGAATTTATTTTATCAATGGAGAAATTGAGCAGCCTTGCTTTGTTGTCTACAGTAGTAGATCAACCCTCATCTTACTTTGAAGCTCCCAGCTCCCAGAAGTGACGTCGACGCAGCTTTAGCAGCAGAGAAGCTATTAGGCTTGTGTTGAGAATAATAAACTCCTGGACTATGTACAAACTTCCAAATGCATCGTTTTCTGAGTACAGACCATATTTGTACTACTGTAGATGTTTGGTGTCATGGCATGTGATTTTAGTGTGGTAATTTTGGAGATACTGCCAGGGTCCATTAGCGCTTGTACGAAGCTATTCGGATAACTCAGTAACTCAGCTGATGTTCAGCCAATATCGAAAAAACTGCGGGTGGGCTACTTGGCTGGATGTCACGGTTCAAATGACCCCAGGGTGAATCTACTCCGAACTATCACTTTAAAGCTCTTCATTGGCTGCCAGTTTCCTCTAGGATCGATTTAAAAATTTTGGTTTTAACTTTCAGAGCATTGCATGGTCAGGCTCCACCTTACATCAGTGATCTGATCCAGTCTTACACCCCAGCTCGGGATCTGAGGTCTGTGGATCAGAATCTTCTGATGGTGCCACGCACTCGTTTCCGGACCAGAAGAGACCGATCCTTACCAGGCTGTTGCTCCCAGGCTTTGGAACGATCTTCCGCTCTCTCTGCGTTCGATGGAGTCTGTTGACGCCTTCAAAAGGCAACTTAAGACCAATTTATTTGTTCAGGTTTTTGCTTAATTGTCTTGGGGCAGCTATGATTGTCACCAAGTTGCCTTTTAAACTTATAGTTGTATGTACTTCCTAACTGTGCGTTTCTATTGTAACTGTAAGACGCTTTGTGACCCTGGTCTGTGAAAATAGCTTACTTACTTAATGTATGTTTATTGTTTAAATATCGATATTTGGCGCCAGTGTATCGATAACGTCCTGCAAGACGAAATATCACGATATATCTTTGTATCAATATTTTGGCACACCCCTAACGGACAATGAGGCAGTGAGGTTGTTTTGATTTTAGTCGGAACATGCTGTAAATCAGCAGCAGCGTAAAGAAGGTGAGGGGGCTGGTCAACGTATCGACTTAATCGATTTGAGATTGGTTCAAACGTTTCATTTGCAGTTTAATTTAATGAAAAATATTCACGACTGAGCCACATCACTCGATAGGACTGTGTCCTCGCCTCTCCATCAACATTTCAGATTTTTCCTCCCAAACCTTTTTCCCCACATATTTGTCCCTCTTCACAGGATTCTTGGTCTCACTTTTCATATTTCTCACATTTTGTCATGCAGCGGCGTTTGCTGAGCAGATGCCATAAATCAACTTATCCTGCCTTCAAACACACACGCACCAAAAACAAGGTAAAACTTCTGGATCGAGGGTTATGCAAATCAATAAATATGATAATAGTTTTACACTGTTCGGATCAATATAGCTGCTTAAAACAAGGTTAACCAGTGTTGACATATCTGTGTGTGTGTGAGTGAATTCGTGTTTAAATTCATGGCAGCCTGAAAGAAGATACTACGTGTATGCTCATCTGTGCATGACGGACCTTATCTGGCATATTTTGTTTTGTCGTATAAAGAAATAATATTAATCTTAATACTTTTCCCACAACAATCAACAACAACATTTAAACTTAAAGAATTTAAATAGGACATTATTACTTTTTCTGTTTTTCTGAAGCATTTTGAAAGTTAAAGGTCACAGTTTCACCACCTGCTTGTGTGATTTAAATTTCATCATCAGCATGCAGCTGGAACATTTTTTTCAAACATGTGGATTATCCCCACCGTAAACACCTCGACTATGTATGAGACAGGATCAAACTCTCTTTGAACAGCTGGTGAGAATAACACAGCTAACAGAAGAGATGAAAAGACGCTTGTTTAAAACAGAGCTGATGCCTCGTTATTCACAAGTTAAAGTTAACATATAACAATAAACTAGGGCTGGGCGAATTAACTCTTTATAATCGCGTTAACTTGTTAATTATTTAACGACGATAAACATTTTTTTATCGCGCCTTAACGCAGGTTTTATTATTTGTTTTATTATTGTAAAAGTCTGTTGCTCACAGGCTTTTATTTTGTAAAAGTCTGTTGCTGTCCGCTGCGGAACCGGAAAAGAAAGTAATCGGCGGATCCACCAAACATGGAGAAGGGTACGGAACTTTTACTCGGCCATTTTCATTTTAAAGTTCTTCCAGACGGCGGAGTCGACAGAACCAAAGTCATCTGTAAACTCTGCCAATTTGCCGCCCATTGATTGGATGCGAGACTCCGGTTCTTTTCACAGATGTTTATTAACGCCACATCAACACTGTAGAACTAAATGTTCAAGTAAACAAAGTAAAAGACATCATTAGTTGTTGTAAATCAGTAAAAAAATAGCATTCTTAGCATTGTCGCTGGTACCAATAAATAATCAAAGTAATACTGGCCACTTTAGCCTTTAGCTTCTCAACCAACGGCAGAGTCATTCCCCAGAGGCAATTTTCAGGGTCAGAACTAGGATTCTTTAACTTCCACTTCTCCTCTGCATCACATTCACACAGTTAAAGCAAACACCACGAAGCATGGGGGAATAAAATAAAGATAAACTAGCAGGTATCATCACCGTTACAGGTGCTCCTCAGTCTCTGTGTGAAGCTCACGGAGCTAACCGGCGCTACTTCCTGTTTTACTTGTTTCAACATAAAAGCACGTATTTCAAAATAAATTTAAAAAAAAACTCCTGCATTTACAGCCAAGTTGAATTGTCTTCTCAGCGTAGTAGTTCCAGTCTAAAATATCACTTAAAGGCAAAACACACAACTGATAGCAGCAAGTCATTCAAGGAAACAGACAGTGGAGCGAGGCTTCTACATAAAAACTACAGAAAGATGCTGATGTTAAAAGTGTGTTTGCACAACAAATGCTATGTCATTCCTATTTCATTTACTAAAAAAAAAAGCTTTCCTTTGACACTTAATATTTGCAAATAGCTAAGCAAGCTCCTACTACATCCCTAGCTGTTGGAAATGAGGAGAATCCCAACATGGATATAAAATGTTGGGGTCAGGACGCAGCTGTTTACACATCAAATCCCCATTCATGAATTATTGTGTTTTGGCATTTGAACTTGGTTTAATGTCAGGGTACATCCTCTACATCAGTGGAAACATGGCTGTAACAGTGCACCTGTGCATGTCTGGACACCCTGACTTCAATGTTTTAGTTTGACACACTGATGACCTGCAGAGGATGATTGCCAGCAATCATATCTCCCTCCATGTTTCACACGCACACACGTGTGCTTTCACACACGCTGTTCTGTCTCAGTGTGCTCATCATCCTCACTCATCTCTCTAACCTCTGAGGACCGTCATCCTCTCTTTCTCGTCCGTCTCTTTCTCTTGTTCACATTCACACACACACAAACACACATAACAAGGTTCATTTCACAGCACATTGCCACCATTATTTGCCATTTCTACGGACGATCATAATCATGGAAACTGAGATGAGTATAGGGTGAAATCATTCCCTTTCTAGTCAGATCAGCCTGCCCTCACTCTGTCTCTGCGTGTGCCTGTAATATACTGTATTTATCTAAGTTTTTCAGGGTTTATTGTGGAAATTCAAGATAGTTTTATTTGTTTATTTATCATACACAGTACAATGTGCAGTGAAATTCTTTCTTGTCCTGCTACCAATAAAAAGAGAATTAAATATGAAATATGAATAAAAATGAATAAAAAATATAAAATAAGAATAAAGAAAAAAATGTATAAGGTATCTGAAATGTACAGTATTAACAGTTCAATGTGCTTATATCTATAATATCTATGAATATTATATATATTTCTCCATTTCTAGTCAGTGTTTTATGACTGAATTTTTCTGTTTATGATTAAAAGATAAGTGCTGTGTCTAAATCTGATTTTGTTCTTATTTGCTGATAATGATAATTAACATGGTGCTGCAGTGTGATTGGTTAATGGATAATTGCCTCAGTTCAAGAGCTCCTCCACCAAACAGAAATCAACTGCTCTGTGCTTTGAATACCAATTATTATATTTCAACTGCCCCTTTCTCTGCTGGTCTTTTTAAAATGTTTTTGTCCAATTTTAGTTCAATTGTTTTCATTTTTAACATTCAAGTAAACGCATCATGAGCACTGTGACCCAGAAGTAACACAAACACACACACAGCTAACCCCCTTTTTCCCCAGAAACAACCATTTACTTACCCAAAACTTGTGGATAAGGAGAGAGGATTAGAATAATTCTATCCCGATTTGAGCAGTGTAACTATTGTAGTTTCCATACAGGACCTAGTTTAGGGAGATCAAAATGCAAAAAAATGCAGTGAAATGGCCCTTTATGCCCATTCATTTAATTTGCAAATCGGATGCCAACTTCAGCGTTGTGTCTATGGACTTGATGTGGTGCTCATTGTGCCACCCCTGGAACACCCCCGCATTTAAAATCACGGCTCCACCCCTGCCCAGCCCTACGTATTGGTTCATATTGGTTTTGAATATTAAATGAGAAATTGTTATGTCATCGTCTACTGGCCTGATCGGGAAAAACAGCAACTCCTTGAATGTGGGAAGGCAAGACGAGGTGTGTTCGAAACCGCATACTACATACTCATCGATCAGACAGTATGCAGAGCGTTTACCCACAATGCATTTCGCTCCTGCCCGAGCCGAAATCAGCCGGCCTGAAGCTGATTTCGCTTAAGCTCTAAACTCTGTAAACTTTAGCAACATTTGAAACATTTTCAGGCGCGAAAGTAGTCGTTTAGATCCCCAACGTGTTGAAAATCTGACAAAATACCGGCTATTTACAATTTTGTTCCCACGAATTCGGCACTACTAAAGCTAGCTGTAGTGAGCACCGGTTATTTTCACAAAATAAAATACCCGTTGCCTTTTATCATAGGGAAAGCCATTACGATACAATTGGTGCTTTTGTTTTGAAAACAGGAAGTGAACCTACCCTCGTTGTAGCTAGCTTGAAACTGCCGTTTTGACAGGAAATGACGATCGGCGACGTTACGTTACGTTGCATCTTGGGTCGTCATTTCCTGTCAAAACGGCAGTTTCAAGCTAGCTACAATGAGGGTAGGTTCACTTCCTGTTTTCAAAACAAAAGCACCAATTGTATCATAATGGCTTTCGCTATGATAAAAGGCAACGGGTATTTTATTTTGTGAAAATAACCGGAAGTGCGTTGCTCACTGCGGCTAGCTTTAGTAGTGACGAATTCGTGGGAACAAAATTGTAAATAGCCGGTATTTTGTCAGGTTTTCACCACGTTGGGGATCTAAACGACTACTTTCTCGCCTGAAAATGTTTCAAATGTTGCTAAAGTTTACAGAGTTTAGAGCTTAAGCAAAATCAGCTTCAGGCCGGCTGATTTCGGCCTGGGCAGGAGCGAAATGCATTGTGGGTAAACGCTCCGCATACTGTCTGATCGATGAGTATGCAGTATGGAAGTATGCAGTTTGAAGTATGCGGTTTCGAACACAGCCCTTGAAACTGCCGTTTTGACAGAAAATGATGATCGGCGACGTCACGTCACGCTGCATCTTGGGTAGTTTGAGTGTGAGTAATAACCTCATGATGCATACTCAACATTTCGGCGAATCTAGTATGCATCCGGGAACTTCTCGCTTACTCAAACTAGCAAACTAACTCAAAAAGTTAGTATGAGTAGTAGGAGAAGTATGCGGTTTCGAACACAGTCCCAGTCAAGAAATTAGCAGCAAAATATGGAGGGAAGATGGTGGAAAAGATGATGAAGAAGAAGAAACTGAACTCCCACAAGGATGGAGGTACAGGCAGAGAACGTTTTATACAAAATCAAGACCAAAAGAGGGAAAAAAAAGAGGATGATGATAATGATCCGGGAACAGAGATGTACAATAGGACATCGAAAAAGGCTCCTTTTTTTTTTTTTTTTTATAGGTCTACGGTATGCTTAGGTGGAATAGAAGGATTTTTACCTCAGGCTTCCTTACAGTGTTATTGCAGGACTAAATAGAGATACAATTTTTCTTTCAAACAGAGACAATTTTCTCTACAGTGCTCAATGTGATGGTTGCTGTAATTTAGCTCTTTGCCTCGGGAGGAACACGGTGCCACAGCTGGGTCATCAGAAAGCAGTGGTTCACCAAAATGCCAAGAAGATTATTCCTCAATTCAGGCTCATGAAAAGCTGACCGGGAGGAATGAGAGAGAAGCTGGCAGGACGGAAAAAAAAAAAAACAGTGAAATGAGACGAACTTCACATACTGATGGTCGTTTCGTCACTAATGGTTTCATAATTTAATGCACTGTGATGTCATTTTCAACCTGTGAGTTAGTGTTATTTTTTTGGGGGGGTTTAAGTCTGGAGACACGATTAGGACTTCAACTGGTGTCACGGTTTGGTCACGCGTCCTTAAAGGAGAGGAAAGCTTTAAACCAAGTAGTTAAATGGTTCTCTCGATTGATTGGAGAGCAGCTGCTTTTACCAGCTTCCCTGTATATCAGATGTTTTTGACTCCCACCCCTCTCAGATTCGTGATAGCGGATTGGCTAGTTCTAATTAGTAATAATTAGGGCTGGGCGAGTTAACTCGTTATTATCGCGCATTAACGCATTTTTTTAAATTATTATTTTATTATTGTAAAAGTCTGTTGCTCACAGGCTTTTATTTTGTAAAAGTGTGTTGCTGTCTGCTGTGGAACCGGAAAAGAAAGTAATCGGCGGATCCACCAAACATGGAGAAGGGTACGGAACTTTTACTCGGCCATTTTCATTTTAAAGTTCTTCCAGACGGCGGAGTCGACAGAACCAAAGTCATCTGTAAACACTGCCAAGTTGAATTGTCTTCTCAGCGTAGTAGTTCCAGTCTGAAATATCACTTAAAGGCAAAACACACAACTGATAGCAGCAAGTCATTCAAGGAAACAGACAGTGGAGCGAGGCTTCTACATAAAAACTACAGAAAGATGCTGATGTTAAAAGTTATGGCACTTTCACTCATATGGCAGCACATTTAAAATAAAACTAAATGCTAAAAGCTATACACTACTTTTGGATTCATTTTGCGTACAAATGCGATTAATCGCGATTAATCAGGGAAAATCATGTGATTAATTAGATAAAAAATTGTAATCGTTGTCCAGCCCTAGTAATAATCTAATAGTAATAATCTTGATATTAATTTACCCC
Source organism: Odontesthes bonariensis (assembly GCF_027942865.1). NCBI lineage: Eukaryota > Metazoa > Chordata > Actinopteri > Atheriniformes > Atherinopsidae > Odontesthes > Odontesthes bonariensis. The sequence goes on along the minus strand of NC_134508.1, from coordinate 8,577,670 downwards.
AAACAGTCAGGTTCAAAGCATATTTTTGTGTACAACTTGATGTTTTTATAATATTTTCTCTTATAATTTATAAGAGTTCATCGGAGAAGAGACAAGACGCTATGAGAGGATGAAATAAATGCCAAGATCATATGTGGAAAGAAAGAGATAGAAGAGAAAATGGTAGGTAGGACATAGAAAGAGACAGTTAGTCCTAAACTGCCATAATCTGAATGCAAGGCTTTACTCTGATGTTAATGAAATCTCCCCTTTGTGGTCAGCCCGTCCATATCAATGCACCTTAGTTTTATATACATTTTAAAGGGGCACTCCAGCAACTTTAACTGCACTTCTCTTTATTGTATCCCAACTTCCATAAAGTTTGGGGACAGCTCCAATAAATGCATCCGCTTCTATAAAGTTGAAGGATCGCAGGTGTTAAGATTGATCCTGACTGCTTCAGCAGAGTCAGAGATGTCCTGACTTTTTTGGTTGGTTAAAGATCTGAAAAATGCTGGATCAAACAATTCTCAACTCAGCAAGTTCTGTCTTGAATTTCTTTCAAACTCCACACCTTCATCCCAGGTTGCAGAATCAGGCTTTTGGAAACACCTTTAAAGGATATACAAGCACTTACAGGCTCAGCAACCCGTTTTAATTCCAGGCAGTTTGGGCATCTTGAAGATAAGCAGAAGGTCCCCTGATGCGGTTTAAATAATGACAAATGCAGCAAACATCCTACTACTTATGAACATGTAACATAAAGTAGATGGAAAGCTTTAAGAAAATAGTGTGCATATCATATAATTGAAGACAGGACACACTGGGCTCAGTAGAATAATCCTTACAGGTAAACTGATTACTAAGTATAAAATTGCTCAAATCAGCAGGTCTAAAAGTTTTGAAAATCCCCGTATCGTATTCAATTTGGTTTGAATTATTTCAAGTTACGGTTGAAAGTGTGCACTTTTAGCTTAAATTCCACTTGATGATATTGGAAAATCATTCAGGTGTTATCAGTGAATTCTTTCTATATGAATGTGGGCCAGTTTGTATCTACTCTGACCAGCAGTTAACCAGCAGTTCTCATTAACAAACTCTTTCAGACTCACCTGCCTCCTATGCATCATTGCTACTTGGTTAAAGTTAGAAAATACAATTTCCTGGTTACGTTTAGGCACTAAAACTTGGATAATGGATAGGCAACACAATTTTCTTGTAAAGATTAGAATCAGAATCAGTTTAACTGCCAAGTAGTTTGTCAAGTTTGTCCACTAAAATTACTCTGGTTAAGGCTCGACAACTCACTTAACTTCTATAAGTTTAGGCACCAAAAAACTTTTTGGTTAGGGTTAGGCAACAAACTTTCCTGGGTACTAAAACAACATGGTAAGGGTTAGGCAACACAATTCTCTGGGTACTAAAACAACATGGTAAGGGTTAGGCAACACAATTCTCTGGGTACTAAAACAACATGGTAAGGGTTAAGCAACTAAATTTCCGGGTCAACTTTAGAACTACTTGATTAAGAGGTTAGGCAACTCAAATCCTGCTTACATAAAATACTTTGAGGGCCAAGAAAAGATCCTTGTTTGGGTTAAAATGAACGCCTTCACAGCTCTATCACTATATTACACAATAGCACACAATTTTATTGGTTGCTTAGGTGACGTGTCAACATGATAATGAAAAAAAAAAAACCTATGTTGAGGAAATCTTGCATTTAAAACCATCTTCACACATAATATTTTGTTTATATTTTGAAATGGAACTTGTAAAATAAAGAAAATTTAACTGGATTGTTGAGGAGACATGCTGGATAGTTTTACTGTGTTTAGTTAATCTTTGTGTGGTGTTTGGGTCTGTGGGATTATTCTGTTTATAGTCAGTTCAAACACATACTTCTTTGGCTTTGGCTCTTCAAAACTGAAGAGGATGAATTGGGCCTTGAGCCAGCTCCAAAACAAGCCTGTCAGCAGTAATAAAATAACCATATATGGGTTAACCTTGAGCTTACGTTGGATGTTTCCATTGATTTTTTTCAACATCTTCCAATCATTGTGCAATTTGTCTGTCCAACAACAATAAAGTTAAACCTTTTTTTTTCCCCCCGTTACATTTCCACTGGAGAAACGAGCAGGAACATTTCACCAAAGCTACTGTAGCTGAAAGTTCTACAGGTTTGTTGGGTTCGTGGGTGTGTATTCAGGTGGTGTGTTGTATAGTACAGATGCTGCTTGTAGAGGGATGAAAGGTGTCCAGCAGGGAGCAAGAGCAGGGCAGGATCATTATAATTCTAAGTGGGAGGCTGACTTATCACCTTCTGGTCCCCTGCCATGCGCTTTGTGGCCCATACTAATGTGCACCAGCACACCCCCCTACCACACAAATATGCCCGCAGCATCATCAACCCAGGTAGATACATGACCCCTTGTCCTTCTGCGTGAATCACAGCAAACACGCGGTACACAAATATGCTAATATATGCATAACGCTTCACATATGCACAGATGTCGCTACACAGACGATAAGTTAATCCTACAAAGGTGAACACGCACACACACGTGACCTGGGAATGACTTTTGACCCGTGTTGCTGCAGTGATGATTGTAGGAAAGCAGAAACCTACCAGTGTTGTTTTCTTTTCCCCTTCACAAACAGCCCCACCGGTTAAGCCACAACATTTCTCATCCTGTTTCATGCAGCCACACACATTCAGTCTTTTTCATGTCCAGATGTGAGTACTCACACAACGAGTGTATCCTGGGAGTGGCACCACGGTGACCCCTCTGCTCTCCTTGTTGAGACTCCCCGAAGCTCCTGGTAATAGAAGGAATAAAAAAACAGAAGGAGAAAAGACCATTTAGCTTCCCTGCAGCATCAGCAGGCCGTGTACCTGACAGGTATGGCAAAAGTTTGGAGGGATAACTCCAGCTGGCACTCTGCTCCGTTGACTTTCTCTCACATTTCCGATTTCACTGCTGTTGCAAAATCTTGTGGGAGAACACAGTAAACAAGACAATGGAAGCAAGCACATGGGTTCTTAAAAAAGGAGAAAAATAGGTAAAAAATACATAAATGCATAAGGTAGAGCGACATATTTAAAGGAGCAATGTGTAGGAGTTCGAAACATCTGGAGGCAAAGCTGCAGACTGAAACTAAGTGAATATAGTGGTTTGTCTATTCTGGGCTACTGTAGAAATGTGGCAGCACAAGATGGAGGACCTCGTGGAAGAGGTCCCACCATCTGTGCATATATACACGGGTCCCTCTGCTATATTACTGGATTATAAAGATTTATTGGTTTGTATGTTCTGCTGGGTGGCATAAACTAGTGGCCCAACACACATATTTGTGCCCAACCAGTCTTCAGTGCTGTTTTATACCCCTCGAGTTCGACTTACAACTATACAACTGTGTCACATATTAAAAGCACTTGGTTGAGGTTAGGCGGTAAAAGTGGTTGGTTAGGGTTGATCAAACACGTTTAGAAGTTAAAATACACAATAAAATGTATTGTATTTGCAGATAGCTTCGCCAGCATCCTCCACGTTGCTATGGCACCACATCCTCCACGTTACCAGCTCAGGAGACCCTGAATGTCTAAAAATGACAATCTGGGGATTTCCTCTGCTCCTGATCAAGCACTTCGATGTAACAAAAGGTTGAATACACAAACATGGCTGAGATAGAGGAGCAACAACAAGGGAGCAACTACACTGTAGAAGGAAAAAAAGAAAAGCTCAGGCTAAAATCCAATATTTAAAATAAAAAACGGGAGTGTAGCTGCTGATTTGTTCCAAGTTAGAAACAACCAAACACTGCACACCCCTGATATGTGTCTGCAGCAGGTACATTTACACACATATATACCTGTCCTCATATCGGTTTCCATTATTTCTTTTTTTTTTTTTATGCCTTTAATCATAGGACAGTTGGAGAGAGACAGGAAGCAGGGGGCAGAGAGAGGGGGAAGACATGTAGCAAAGGGACGCTCGGTGCGGGACTTGAACCGGGGCCAGCTGCAGCGAGGACTGTAGCCTCTGTACATGGGGCGCCTGCTTAACCCACTACGCCACCGACCGCCCTGGTTTCCATTATTTCTAATCATCAGGACTGCATGAAAATAACCAAAGGTCACTTTGAATGTTGTGGCTGGTAGCACATCTTCTTTCTTTCCTTATCATTTTCAACCAGCTCATATCATGGCTGCCACTCAGATACTTCTTGGATCATTTCACTGTTTGGAATGAACAAAAATCAATAAAATTAAATAATAAAGAAATAAAGAAAAGAAAAGAAAAGACTTCTCCACTGGAGCCACAGCCTGAACTATTCATGTTTGTAAGCAACTTTACAGAAATCAAGCTCAAAGTTGCCAGTAACACGCAGACAATGCCAACTCAGAGTTAAGTTTTAGAATCTGTTAACTTGTTTTTTTGGAAGCTAAAATGTTTATTATCTTTAAGTTCATACACCAGAGGTGGGTAGTAAAGAGTTACATTTACTTGAGTAAGTTTTTGAAAACATTATACTTCTGGGAGTAGTTTTAAATCTCTACACTTTTTACTTTTAGTTGAGTAGAATTGTGCAGAAGAAACTGTCCTCTTAGGCTTCATTTACACTGCAAGTCTTGATGCCCAGATCTGATTTTTTGCCTAAATCCGATTTTTTTTTAACGTGTGGTTACACGTACTTTAATAATGTGAATCATATCTGATTCACGCGATTACACTTGCCTATCACCTGAAACATCGCGCATGCCTACTTAAGTGTTTACCAAACTCTACTGCTGAGGCAAATGGACGACGTTGACATACCTGTAGGTGTGATGCTAGTGTTGCGGTACATGAGAAGGATTTTAAAGGTGCTAGAGAATGGTTGAATGGGGCATTAATCCTTGTTCTGTGATGTGATATGTAGCCCAAAAGAAATTGGTTGGGTCTGTAATGGCTCAGAACCTCCCTAAAAGGCTCTCTGAAACAGCTATGTTACTATGCTGGGTTTAGAATGCGTCGTTTTCCCTTATTGGCGTCGTTTCAGAGCTCATCTGGCAACCTCATTATGAAATGCAGGTAGGTGTTGGCACTATTCGGTTGCCGTTGCTTGATTGGCTGCCCTTGCTCTCACTGAAAACAGAGCTATAGAGTAATACACTGACTGAAAAGAAAGCTCATCAGAATCAGAATTCGTTTTATTGCCATTGTTAGTGAACAGTGTTCACTAACTAGGAATTTGCTGCGGCGTAAGGTGCAAACATGTAACATAGGATATAATAATAAAAATGATTGCTGAAAAAGATGATTGCTGAAAAAGTGACATCACTTTTTCACAAAAACGGATTGGCACTTTTTCTGGGGGATATTCAAAAAAGGGGAGTACTTGAAACAGAGGTTCTGACACTTGCTGGCACTTCGTGTGTACTCCCCACAGCGGGGAGACTCAGAACTAACACCAAAAACGTGAAAAAGATGATTTTGATTCTCTATCCCCTTTAAGGCAGAGAAGGAGGAAAAGGGCCATTATTGCATCCTGTGCACACGCTGCATTTATTGCCTCCTCAGCTGTTCAGAGGAGTGTCTGGGTGCGAGACCGATTGGTTTTGACCTCCTCCGACATGTTCCTTGTATGTTTATGCGTCTCGCATTCACTAGCTTACCACGTGCGACAAAAAATCTAAATCGTCGCATATTTAATGACGTGTGGAACGCAATGTGTAAGAATATCCGATCTGCCTGTTTACACAGCGGTCGCATTGTCACATATTCGATTCGTATCTGATAAATTTCCACATATGAAGGACGCCTGTATCCGATCTCAAAATATCCGAATGCATGCGTCCTTGTCCCATTTACATGGTCAAAAAACATATCCGATCTGTGTCACATGAGAGCAAAAAATCGGAATTGGGTAACATTTAACTGACAGTGTAAATGTAGCCTTACTCCGCTACATTAGGCTACAATGAGCTGGTTACTTCTCTTCTTACCTCTTTGGTATTCTACGCCTCATTATTTTTATCCCCCCGCGTACGCCTCATTTTAATGTTTTATTCTGACAGAGAGAGAGACTTCCGCCAAAGGCTCTACCACCTGACTGTGTTCCACCAATCAGACGCAGCCGTGCAGTCTGGTCACGTGACCATACTCAATCTCAGCGGCGGGACGGGTTAGCTTTACAGTTTACAGTTGTAGCAAACAAACAAAGAAACGGATGAAAAATGTTAGAATCAACGGTGGCAAATGAAGACGCAGACGAGGCCTCATACTGAAAGCATGTTTACCTTACAAAGAGTGAGAAACAGCAGCTACATTATGTGTCTTCTGTGTCAACCAAAACAAACGCACATTTCAGCAGAAACTCAACATCTAACTTGAGGAAACATGTAGCGCTAAGTTTCCTAAACTCGTTTTTTCCCCCATGGATAGGTGAATGTTTGTTTTTTAGGTTGCATATGGGTTACATATGTTTTAAACATTTCCTAAGTCTCTTTTATTTTTTATTGAAGTTCTTGAATTTACCTGGATTATTTTAATTTAAGCTATTTTGTAATTTATTAATTAATTAATTTTAATTTATTTGATCAATTGGATGAACTCTAATTTGCCTAAAGATGATTATTTAGTATTTTTGTCTGTCTGATTGAATGCTTGTGTTAACAAATAAATCAGACGTTACTCAACATTACTCAGTACTTGAGTAGTTTTTTCACCAAGCACTTTTTTTACTCTTACTCAAGTAATTATTTGGATGACTACTTTTTACTTTTACTTTTACTTGAGTCATATTATTCTGAAGTAACAGTACTTTTACTTGAGTACAATTTTTGGCTGCTCTACCCACCTCTGACTGTGACACATACATACGTTTATATAAATAGTGAAAGCACAAGAAAGTGCTAAAACCAGGAACGAGTTTTTCTATTTTCCTTAAAATAAGTTTAAAATGTCCTAATGGGATCAAACGAGACGGTTTCAGACCTTGTTGAAGGAAGTCGAAGGGGCAGAGTAAGAAAATGCCTTTTTACCAAACTCTGTTCACCCTGCAGGAAGATAAACATGTTGGCAGCAGAGCGATGGTGGATTTGTAAATGAAAATCTATCAACGTAAATGTCTGCGTATGAATAATGACGACCAGAGAGTACAAAGTGCAACGCTGAGTGAGGAGTTTACACCTTTAATCAACTAGGGTTTTACCTGCATACAGCCAAATATATCAAAATGGAAAACATGGATTTTGTTAGATGTGTTAAACTGCTTAAGCTTTGCCCTGTACAGGAAACACGCAGCCATGTTCAATCGCAGCCTTCAGGACCGTTCAATCTTTTGATTTTTAGCCCCTTAAACACTACTGCCAGTCAATAACCTGGACCTGCTCCGCTAAAGTGGTTCATGTCAAGCAGATGTGGGGCCCTGATTGTGTTCTAATGGCAGATAAATGCACCATGATGAAGGTGTTCAGCAGCTGTCCTATCTATATGGTAACTAGCTGTGTTGCAAAACTATTGTTATTCTGTGCACTGCCCACTTTGAGAACACTGATTGCACAGATCTATCATTGAGAGAGGCGTTTCCAATTGTTCTTTCTTTTTTCTTTTACATCCCACTGCAATCAGACGCTCAGAAACACTTCATATAAACACACCCGAACTGCAAAGTGAGCTGCAAAAAGTAGAAATAACATCACAAATAAGAAGTATACTGAGAAACGGCACTGTGTTTTCTACCGATTGTTGCTTCAAAGAACATTCGGACACTGTGGAAAACATACATGAAAATAATTTCATTGTTTAAAGACAACACATCAAAAAGTTCAACTTTAAACACCAATACGGACCAACAGCGTTGCACCTTTTTTTAACCCAGAGAAGGGTTGAGTTAGTGGTTGCTCTTTCTAAATTTTTGAGATCCAACATTAGCCCTGAAATCCTCATATCTGCGCAGCTATAGGCAAAAAGTGGAGCATATATAGAGAGTAAATACATAATAAGAAGTGCTGTATGATTGCATGGGTCAATGAGAAAAAAAACCTTAAAAAGCTTCAGCAACTGGGGATCAAACTGGACCTCAGACCTCCACCTAATCCACAGCGGATCAGGAAAGAGTCTGCTGGTTTAAGCACAAAAGAAACTCTACACCAATGTCTCCAACATGAGAAATGATTACGTTAGAACACAGAGTGATAGATTTGGTGGAGGTGAGAAAAAAACATTTGAATAAATGTCTTTTAACTAGGGCTGGGCAACGATTAAAATTGTTAATATAATTAATCACATGATTTCCCTGATTAATCTCATTTGTACGCAAAATCCAAAAATGAATCCAAAAGTAGTGTATAGCTTTTAGCATTTAGTTTTATTTTAAATGTGCTGCCATATGAATGAAAGTGCCATAACATTTGTTGTGCAAACACACTTTTAACATCAGCATCTTTCTGTAGTTTTTATGTAGAAGCCTCGCTCCACTGTCTGTTTCCTTGAATGACTTGCTGCTATCAGTTGTGTGTTTTGCCTTTAAGTGATATTTTAGACAGGAACTACTACTCTGAGAAGACAATTCAACTTGGCAGTGTTTACAGATGACTTTGGTTCTGTCGACTCCGCCGTCTGGAAGAACTTTAAAATGAAAATGGCCGAGTAAAAGTTCCGTACCCTTCTCCATGTTTGGTGGATCCGCCGATTACTTTCTTTTCCTGTTCCGCAGCAGAAAGCAACAGACTTTTACAAAATAAAAGCCTGTGTGCAACAGACTTTTACAAAATAAAAGCCTGTGAGCAACAGACTTGTACAAAATAAAAGCCTGCGCTAATGCGCGATAAAATATTTATCTGCGTTAAATAATTGACGAGTTAACGCGATAATAACAAGTTAACTCGCCCAGCCCTACTTTTAACATTAACCATTATCTCTTTCTAGCCCGAATCTGGAAGTTTAATGGCCTAAACACAGCCAGGAAGTGACCAAGGTATTGTCAAATGACAACCATTAACATGATAGTGGTGTAAAATTCATGCATTTTAGCTCTAACCATGATAATTTTCAAACCCTAACCAAGTAATGTTGCTTTCTAAACTCAATCAGGAAGCGGCAAAAGTGGTCACATGTTCTCGTTTGAATGCAGGTTCCGTCATACAGTGGCTGTGTTCGAAACCGCATACTACATACTTCCATACTACATACTCATCGATCAGACAGTATGCAGAGCGTTTACCCACAATGCATTTCGCTCCTGCCCGAGCCGAAATCAGCCGGCCTGAAGCTGATTTCGCTTAAGCTCTAAACTCTGTAAACTTTAGCAACATTTGAAACATTTTCAGGCGAGAAAGTAGTCGTTTAGATCCCCAACGTGTTGAAAATCTGACAACATACCGGCTATTTACAATTTTGTTCCCACGAATTCGGCGCTACTAAAGCTAGCCGTAGTGAGCAACGCACTTCCGGTAATTTTCACAAAATAAAATAACCGTTGCCTTTTATCATAGGGAAAGCCATTACGATACAATTGGTGCATTTGTTTTGAAAACAGGAAGTGAACCTACCCTCGTTGTAGCTAGCTTGAAACTGCCGTTTTGACAGGAAATGACGATCGGCGACGTCACGTTACATTGCATCTTGGGTAGTTTGAGTATAAGTAGTAACCTCATGATGCATACCCAACATTTCGGTGAATCTAGTATGCATCTGGGAACTTCTCGCTTACTAAAACTCGCATACTAACTCAAAAAGTTAGTATGAGTAGTAGGAGAAGTATGCGATTTCGAACACAGCCAGTATCTTGGTCTCAAACTGGCAACCCTTGGCTGAGGTGCTGCTCTTGATGGCACCACCCACCTTCCTTCTGAAGAGGACTTCAAGATTAGTTTGAGTAAATACTTGAGTGATGACCTAATTAGTTGTACTTGAGGGAGTAATGAGCATCAAATACCATCTAGTTGATAGATTTGTAATCATGAAAGAAAAGAAATCATGAAGTTATACTATGAGAAAAAGCTGTACTATGTGATGGGGGGGGGCTTCCTCCTATCTTTTCGTTCTCATAACATTGTGTTGCGAGTGAGAAACATTTATAGCGATGGTATCATTCGTTCTAAGTCAGACAACTCTGGGCCAGCTTCCTGATATGTTGTGCCGACTTGTCTCCTTGCTGCAAGAATAAATGTTTTGTGTTAATTGTCTCCAGCGACTCTGGGCCTCATTTTGAGAGAATTTACTTCACAACTTGGTCCTTCGAGCCGGATCTCAACTTTCTTTCCGCCGTCCAGGGTCGGAGCTGAAACCGTGCAGCAAGTCGATTATAAAACAAAAAGATTAAATAATAAATAATAAATAATTAAATACATTTTTAAAAATTAAATTAAAAGTTAAATTAAAAAAATAAAATGAATACATTAAAAAAATTATATTAAAACATTTTTAATTTTTAATTAAATCAAAAGTTAAAAAAAAATAAAATAAATGGATTCAGATGCCAGCTTCAATTGGAAGGGGAAAAGGTGACAAGATCTTATTTTTTAATCAGTGGCCAGACTCGCTGGCTTATAAACTGTGTTAGGTGGTAGTTAATCAGTCTCAGTGAAACACAGTCGGAAGGTTGCAAAAATGAACCTCATACCTGAAAATATCGAGCAAATCAAAGGATACCAACTATGAACGGAAAGAACAGTTCACACACAGCACACTTCAAAAGGAGGTACAAACAACCAGTGACTCATCAGGGCTGATTAATCCAGAGCCGTTTTCATGGGCAGCTGTAACATAAAACTTCATTATCTGGAGGAAGTTATTTGAATTCATATGAGAGTGATTATATTTCCATTTGTTGCGACAGGCCTTTTATAACCGCTGCCGTCGTTACAGCTTGTTGCTCCACAAATGTGACTCGAGACTAAGTGACGGCCTTTTCAAAAGGACAAAGATTTGTTTGTCATCCATTAGGTACGAAGACTTTAATTACTTAGTGACAAAAAAGTGTGTTTTGAAAGCTTCTGAGCTTGTCGACAGCTCGTAGTGATGTTTTTTACGCCAGTTTAGAGCGAAGATGAAATCTGCACACTCTCAGAAATAGGAGTACAGTACGAGTCCTTTTTTGTCCCCTGAGGTACAATCTATACTAATGTACCCCCTAGGGTTAATTATTGGACTTAAAGGTACCTATATGGACCTTTTTGAGGGTCCAAAAGGTACATATATCCACTCAAGTGGTAAAAGGTACCTATATGTACTTTTTCGAGGGTCCAAATGGTACTCAATTGGTAAAAGGTACATATATGTACCTTTTTTTCTACATGTTGGGGTACAATAGACAGTCTGTGTTAGGCTACTTCGGTATAAGGGTACAAAATTGCCACCAGAGGTACAAGATTGGTCTCTGTAAGATACAAAACACAAGGGTACAAAACTATACCTTCTGAGGGTACTGCCCCAGTGACAAGCCATCGTACCCCTAAAGGTACAGTTCTGTACTTTATTTTCTGAGAGTGTATGAGCTTACTCGCAGCATATGTAGCGTTCATATGTGTTGTGTGTGTGTGTGTGAAATAACCTTTTCTCTGGGTGTTAGTTATTGACTCAGAATTCACTTTGACTGACGGAGTAAAAGTGCAGCCGTCTCAGCAGCAGAAAGGCAATGCTTGATGACCAATATTTTTTCTTTAAAAGTTGAGCTCTCTCGGCGAAGACTCAAAATTGCCACATGAGAAATTTAATCCATAGTCATTTTACAGGGTGATTGCTGAGAAAATGATGGAGCAGTCTGGCGGATGTGACTTTGGGAAAACAGATCAGGAGTATAAATATTTACGCCACTGAAAATCGATCGAAGAGAAGGAAGGAAGGACCCCTCTCGTCTCTCAGTAAATTAGGATCCATGTTTTTTTTTTAAATCGCATCAAACACTCAAGGTCCAGACAAATTATTGCTCTGACCTGATAAATATTAATACCCGTGTTGGATGGTCCTCTTTTGCTGTTCTTTATCTGGCTTCTTCTATTTTATTTTCCATGCAACAGCTTAAAGATACGGAAGCCCAGAGAGGACGTGATACGTATAAACGTTTTTTTTTAATTTCTCAAGATAACGAGTTAATTCACTGATGGTTTTCGAGGCCACTTTTTCTCCCCAGTCCGCCCCTGTTTATATGTGTTTATATGTATTTCTGGCAAAGGTGTACCCATCTTTACCCCCCTTTCATTGAAAACTGAATAAAGTAGCCTATGAATCAAACATGGAATGTGGAGCGTTTGTGCAACAATTCTGCTGTGAAAATGCACAAAGCATTTCGTTTTCTCGAGATAACGAGTTATTTATCAGAAGTATGCTAGCAGAGAGCAGAAGTATGCTAGCAGAGAGCAGAAGGATGCTAGCAGAGAGCAGAATAATGCTAGCAGAGAACAGAAGGAAGCTAGCAGAGAACAGAGGGAAGCTAGCAGAGAACAAAAGGAAGCTAGCAGAGAACAGAAGGATGCTAGCAGAGAACAGAGGGAAGCTAGCAGAGAACAAAAGGAAGCTAGCAGAGAACAGAAGGAAGCTAGCAGAGAACAGAGGGAAGCTAGCAGAGAACAGAAGTATGCTAGCAGAGAACAGAAGTATGCTAGCAGAGAACAGAAGGATGCTAGCAGAGAACAGAAGGATGCTAGCAGAGAGAAGAAGGATGCTAGCAGAGAACAGAAGGATGCTAGCAGAGAACAGAAGGATGCTAGCAGAGAACAGAAGGATGCTAGCAGAGAGCAGAAGGATGCTAGCAGAGAGCAGAAGGATGCTAGCAGAGAGAAGAAGGATGCTAGCAGAGAACAGAAGGATGCTAGCAGAGAACAGAAGGATGCTAGCAGAGAACAGAAGTTTCATGTTGTATCTGTAAAATCAGAGACCGCTAGTTAAGGTGTCTTGGTAACTTGTTATTCTGAGTCTAATAACAGACAATAAAACAGGAAATAAGAGGCTTCTGGTTCATAATTTCCTTTAATCATTGCAAAAGTATTTCTCATCCAGTTTTTTGATCAATTGTTGGAATAATCGATAGAATACTCGACTACCTAAATAATCTTCAGCTGCAGTTGAAACAAGCTCATTTACTTGTCAGCAGGGTTGCCAACTCTCACGCATCTGCTGTGACACTCACTCTTTCAGACTTAGTGTCACGCTCTCACACTTAACAAAGAAATTTCACGCTAGATAATTTTTTCTTTCTGTGTTGATTTTTTTTTCACTCTCGTTCTATAATTTCCGAATGCTTAAACTCATGATTGGACCACAGCAGAATGTCTAATCCCTCTCTGATTGTTGATTCGCTGGAAACGGCTTGTCATTACGTCAGTCGGTACGTCAGTCCGCCAAGGCGAAATCTGATTGGTAACGCAGCGCTGTCTCACTACAGCAATGTAGTGTTATTCGATTCAATTGAGCGCGGCCAGTTCAGTCTGAGGGGAAGGACAGAATTTGCCCCCGGCTCAGATAGTGAAAGACGCAAAGTCTGCCACAACCCTATACAGTGTTGTGCGTGAACGAGTTCAAAAGAACGCGTTCATTGAACACGCTCATTTTTTCGTGAACGTTGAACTGAACGCAACACATTTTTTAATAAAGAACTTGAACGTGAATTAGTTCACATTATGTGTCATGAACGGCAGACATCACTGTAAATGAACGTTGGAATTTGTTTTCCATTGAAAACTGAGTGACATCTGTTTTCTCTTTTGAAACGCAACGAGAGAAAGTTCCTCCCTCATGTATTCTCGCTAGCGCCGCTTAAATCATGTATCACCAGACAGAAATGGTTTTGATATTGTGTGCGCAATGCATTGCGGGGAACGTAGTGTCCGGCTGAGAATAGTTGAATAACATACTGGCTTCCGCACGACTTTACCCGTGATGAATTGCAGAAGAGCGGGGTAGGCATAACAACGCCGCGTAGCAGGCAACGACGAGAGCGCGAAGGGCTGGAGGAGCGAGCGAGAGAGAGAGAGAGCTGTAATTTAAAAAAAAAAGGCTATAGTGATGGCTATATATGTACTGTGGAACAACTTCTGAGATGCGTGTCGCAAACCGACCCGCTGAAATCTCACTCCAAGGTTTTTGGAAAAGTTAGCAACCCTGCTTGTCAGCATGAGGGTAAGTTTCTTAATTTGCCGCTAGCAAAACACACAGACTTAAAATAATTAATCTGCTTTCAAGCAACCCAGCCAGAGAAAACCGATGTTTGGACACGAGTCTTCAGCAAGTATTTGTAAAACCTGACCCTGCTACCATCTGCAAACAGGCCATTTTTATTCAGCAGACAGTTTAACACACAACACCTAATATGTTGCACTTCAAATCCTTCTTACTAAACATTATTGATTTTATCTCGGATAAAGCGCGTGTGTTTACCAACCTTTACCGTGCAGGGAGAGGCCTAAACTTCAGCTGTAAGTGGCTGTGAGGGTCTTAAAATGGCAAAGGATGTCTTTCCTGCCACCTCGTCTGCTGATGGCAGCGGACAGATCAAACAGATCATCTGTGTGATGGACTTTCCTTTGAAAAACTGCAGCTGAAAGAATATTAAAAGACCAATGGGAGAGAGATCGGGCACCAGACGGATATACCTGCCGGTGGATGTGTGTGTGTGAGGAGCTCTTTTAAAAAATACATGAAAAGTGCTGACATCGGCAGTCACTCCTGTGCACACACACTGAAATATGCAATTCTGATCCACATTCATACAGTCGCACAATCCCCATCTCATTCCTGCTCGTCGGAGGCTCAGCAGAGCAAGGTCGTATCAGCCTCTCTCATTCTGTCCACATTATAACCGTCTCTATGAGTCCACTCTGTCTAAGCCTTTTCTTTTTTTTTTTTCTTCACAAGGTGATAAAAAAAAAAAAAAAAAATCATGCTTATCCTGGAGTTTAAATGTTTTCTCTCTTTCAAACATCAGAATGTGACCAGAGTCCTTTTAACTCAGTCCAAACAGCCCGAATGTTTCCTCCCTCTGGTGAACTGATTGAATCCTGAGCAGGTTCAGACATGCAGTAGGGATGGGAATTGTTAAGAATTAAGCTTTCTAAATCAAATCAAATTTATTTATATAGCACATTTCATGTGCAAACAATTCAAAGTGCTTTACATAAAATAAAAGCATTGCAGCAGGGAGTGTAAGAAGCATTAAAAATACATAAAAGAAGATAAAGAGAAACAAATAAAATAATTTAAATGAATTTAAAAACAAGCAACAGTCAAGATAAGTTCTAAATGATTTCGGTTCCATTGTCGATATCGCTTATCGATTCGGTTCCTTATCGATTCCCTTATCGATTCTCATCCAGTTTTATATATAGTACAAATGGCTTTGTTTGCTGTTACACTTTAATTTCAAGTGTGCTACAACATTCTGCACTCAAGTTTAACTAAATCGAACCTTAAGTTGAGATGTTAATATCAGATGGAAATTATTCATACAGTATGTCGCTAACATTATAACAATCAACAGGACCTGGAAGTTTTACGTTACCTGGGACTTTAGAGACTGAAGACGCTGCGCCACAAGCTCCCCCGCGAGAGTCTCCGCCATCGCTTAGCAGCGTGTCAAAGACTTTACATTCGTGCAAAGTAACTGCATGCTGTGTGGTCACATGTTTCAGCATGTTGGAGGTATTTCCCCCTTTGATGTGATCACAGCTCTGCAGGTGTTGCAACTGGCCCTAGTTTTGTCCTTTTTGGTGAAATATAACCAAACTTTGGAGCGCTTCTGCCTCGACGCCATGTTGGAAACATTCTGAGCCAAAACACCAAGCGTGCACATGACGTCATCGCGCAGAAGTGTCAGACGTTAGCAGCAGAACCTATAAACGGGATCGTTAGGCAGCCGGATTAACGATTAACCATTGAGAGAATTTTTATTGATTTTTTTTTTTTTTTTACGTTAAAAGTAGGGTTGGGCTTAACTTGTTAATTATTTAACGCGATAAATATTTTATCGTGGATTAACGCAGATTTTTTCTTTTTTTACAATTTTTTGGGGGGCTTTTGTGCCTTTAATGGATAGGAAAGTTCAGAGAGACAGCAAGCAGGGGGCAGAGAGAGGGGGAACGACACGTAGCACAGGGCTGTCCGATACGGGAGTCCAACCGGGGCCAGCTGCAGCGAGGACTATAGCCTCTGTACATGGGGCACCTGCTCAACCCACTACGTCACAGACTACCCCTGTTTTATTATTTATTTTATTATTGTAAAAGTCTGTTGCTCACAGGCTTTTTTTTGTAAAAGTCTGTCGCTGTCTGCTGCGGAACCGGAAAAGTAAGTAATCGGCGGATCCACCAAACATGGAGAAGGATATGGAACTTTTACTCGGCCATTTTCATTTTAAAGTTCTTCCAGACGGCGGAGTCGACAGAACCAAAATCATCTGTAAACACTGCCAAGTTGAATTGTCTTCTCAGCGTAGTAGTTCCAGTCTAAAATATCACTTAAAGGCAAAACACACAACTGATAGCAGCAAGTCATTCAAGGAAACAGACAGTGGAGCGAGGCTTCTACATAAAAACTACAGAAAGATGCTGATGTTAAAAGTGTGTTTGCACAACAAATGTTATGGCACTTTCATTCATATGGCAGCACATTTAAATTAAAACTAAATGCTAAAAGCTTTACACTACTTTTGGATTCATTTTTGGATTTTGCGTACAAATGCGATTAATCGTGATTAATCAGGGAAATCATGTGATTAATTAGATTAAACATTTTAATTGTTTAATAAGCCCTAGTTAAAAGTGAAGCCGTTTCACGCAGAACGCCTGCTCGGATGCTCGGTATCATAAAGTTTGGACACCTTCCTCTTGCTGAGTAACCAAACACTAATAATTCATTCTTGACATTTTGACCGCTGCAGTGTTCAGAGTTATTAACCTGGCAGCTACACAGGTATCATAACAAACCAAGAGAATGGTGGTGGTGGTGGGGGGGACGGGGGACGAAACAGCCAGAAGACACATGACCTCTGACTTCTATAACATCTGGTGGGATGATAACGGTGCCTCTCCATCTGACACTCTTGACCTCTCTCTTATAAAACCTACCTGCACCTCTGCAGCCTCCTCATTGTTTCCCCGTTTAATTATTTTTTCCTCATTTCTCAATGATCCTTTTCCTGTTTTTTTTTTTTTTTATCTTTTATTTCTTCTCCTCACAGCAGCTTTGCTAAGATTTAATCAATTCCATACTTGCTGTGATTTCCATTGTGACACCCAGGCCAGCTAATTTAAATGTGAAGCATTTAAAATGTCAATTACAAGCTAATTAAATTAATGGCACAATGTGATTTAGCCATTTCGCTCCTCTCGCCCTGAGCGATGGATAAATTGTCTTGGCTCAGGAGAGGAAAGAGGCTAAGTGTTTAATACAGCTGCCGCTTTATTCGCATAAACACATGCACGCACTGAGACCCTTTTTGACCTACGGGGAAATTGGTTTTAGGGAGAAGTGGAAAGTAGGAGGAGTGCATGGAAAGATGGATGATGAGTGTTTGGGAAAGGTGAAGAGGGAGAAGGGATGAAAGGAGGCCAAAACAATGAAGAAGACAGATGTAAACAAAGATTTGTTGACATAATGAAAAAAAACAAAAAGAGGAGAAAATGAAAGATGTGAAGAGGAATCACAGGGAGGGAAATTAGATTAGGAAGCAAAGGAAAATGAAAAGAGAAAAAGGAGTTGGAGTTAAAAGAATAGGAGATGAAGTGGAGAAAAGCAGCAAAAAAGTACAACAAAACAGGAGCCGGAAAATTATGTAAAAATGATGATAAAAAGGATGAAGAAATGACAGATGCATTTAACAGGAAATGGGCTAATCATGAAAATAAGAGGATGGAACAGCAGCAAGAAAGGGCCAGAGTTAGGGCCAGAGTTTAAGCAGATAATATGATAAGAAAGGGCCAGAGTTTAAGCAGATAACATGATAAGAAAGGGCCAGAGTTTAAGCAGATAACATGATAAGAAAGGGTCAGAGTTTAAGCAGATAACATGATAAGAAAGGGCCAGAGTTTAAGCAGATAACATGATAAGAAAGGGCCAGAGTTTAAGCAGATAACATGATAAGAAAGGGCCAGAGTTTAAGGAGATAATATGATAAGAAAGGGCCAGAGTTTAAGCAGATAACATGATAAGAAAGGGCCAGAGTTTAAGGAGATAATATGATAAGAAAGGGCCAGAGTTTAAGGAGATAATATGATAAGAAAGGGCCAGAGTTTAAGCAGATAATATGATAAGAAAGGGCCAGAGTTTAAGCAGATAATATGATTAGAAAGGGCCAGAGTTTAAGTAGATAACATGATAAGAAAGGGCCAGAGTTTAAGCAGATAACATGGTAAGAAAGGGTCAGAGTTTAAGTAGATAACATGATAAGAAAGGGCCAGAGTTTAAGCAGATAACATGATAAGAAAGGGTCAGAGTTTAAGTAGATAACATGATAAGAAAGGGCCAGAGTTTAAGGAGATAACATGGTAAGAAAGGGTCAGAGTTTAAGCAGATAACATGGTAAGAAAGGGCCAGAGTTTAAGTAGATAACATGATAAGAAAGGGCCAGAGTTTAAGGAGATAACATGATAAGAAAGAGCCAGAGTTTAAGTAGATAACATGATAAGAAAGAGCCAGAGTTTAAGTAGATAACATGATAAGAAAGGGCCAGAGTTTAAGTAGATAACATGATAAGAAAGAGCCAGAGTTTAAGTAGATAACATGATAAGAAAGGGCCAGAGTTTAAGTAGATAACATGATAAGAAAGGGCCAGAGTTTAAGCAGATAACATGATAAGAAAGGGCCAGAGTTTAAGTAGATAACATGATAAGAAAGGGCCAGAGTTTAAGCAGCTAACATGATAAGAAAGGGCCAGAGTTTAAGGAGATAACATGATAAGAAAGGGCCAGAGTTTAAGCAGATAACATGATAAGAAAGGGCCAGAGTTTAAGTAGATAACATGATAAGAAAGGGCCAGAGTTTAAGCAGATAACATGATAAGAAAGGGTCAGAGTTTAAGCAGATAACATGATAAGAAAGGGTCAGAGTTTAAGCAGCTAACATGATAAGAAAGGGCCAGAGTTTAAGCAGATAACATGATAAGAAAGGGCCAGAGTTTAAGTAGATAACATGATAAGAAAGGGCCAGAGTTTAAGCAGATAACATGATAAGAAAGGGTCAGAGTTTAAGTAGATAACATGATAAGAAAGGGCCAGAGTTTAAGTAGATAACATGATAAGAAAGGGTCAGAGTTTAAGCAGATAACATGATAAGAAAGGGCCAGAGTTTAAGTAGATAACATGATAAGAAAGGGTCAGAGTTTAAGGAGATTACATGATAAGAAAGGGTCAGAGTTTAAGGAGATAACATGATAAGAAAGGGCCAGAGTTTAAGCAGATAACATGATAAGAAAGGGCCAGAGTTTAAGTAGATAACATGATAAGAAAGGGTCAGAGTTTAAGCAGATAACATGATAAGAAAGGGCCAGAGTTTAAGTAGATAACATGATAAGAAAGGGTCAGAGTTTAAGGAGATTACATGATAAGAAAGGGCCAGAGTTTATGCAGATAACATGATAAGAAAGGGTCAGAGTTTAAGTAGATAACATGATAAGAAAGGGTCAGAGTTTAAGGAGATTACATGATAAGAAAGGGCCAGAATTTAAGCAGATAACATGATGAGAAAGGGCCAGAGAGGGAAGGGAGCCCCATAAAGAGCTGAAATGGGGGGGGGGGGGGGGGGGGGGGGGGGGCAACAGTACAGACACAGCAACCCTTACTCAGCCTGAGTATTGTGAGTATTGATTCAGAGGAAATGAGATTTTTCAGAGTAAACACGTAAGTAAACAGAGCTCTGATGTAGGCAGAGAACACAACATCACTATCAGTGCTCTGATATGAGGCCGCTCCACTTCGTCTCCATCGTCCTGTTCTTTACTCTGAAGCTTCAACTGGACCCTTTTATGGTCAAAGCTGTGACCAGCTTAAACCATCAATCAGGGCTTCACTTCTTCCAAAGATCAGGTTCCAACTAATTAGAAGTGACACTGCCCAAAACCATGCATGTCAGCTTAACTGATGACTCCACACTGAACCCACGGAGAGAGTGTGAGCACGGATGGTTGTCCCTATGTGGCCCTGCCCCTCGTCCAATGACAGCTATAACATTTTTTAAAAAACCTGGACATTTATGATAAAAACAGGCACAAAAATTTGGAACTTCAAGGCCAAGTCTTACAATGTTTTTCTACATATTTGAAATAGTTCACAGTTGAAATTGTTCATGTGATTTCAGAGCTCTTATCCAGTTATAAACTTAAAAAATCCAGATCCGCTTTAGGCTTTTTTCCCCCCTTTAAACTGTTATTGCACAGACAAAAAACACAGTAATTCTGAGTAACTGCCAGATATTGAAAGTTGAAGTCATCTTGGAAAAAGTGGGCAGAAGCACTCACTCATTGCACCGTTTTTTTTTGACAATTCAGCCTGAACATATTTACGGTACTCAGAGGGATAACTTAACCTCCTCTCCAGATTGTTGTGTTACTTTTTAAACCAAAAATCCTTTTTCGGTCACTCACTTCATTTCCTGGACATGAGTTTAGCCACGAACAATAATAAACACAGGAAAAAGGTTTCAGCCTGATGAGTTTGGGTAGATTTTACCCAACATTGCATGTCTTGCAATTCAATTTTAGCACAATGGTCCAGAGTGATGTTACAGCTAAACCGTGTTACAGTCAGTGGGGTTACATGACACTGAAAGGATCGGATTATTGGCTAAATTACAATGAGACTGAGTTGCTCCTTATTGAGCAAGGGTAATTCTCCTTGGATATACGGCAGTGAATTAATCGAATCATAGGCACAAAGCATGTCATACCCCGGTATGATAGGTGGCGCTGTACCCATTTCAACTGTTGCTAATAGAATGCTAATCTTCACCACCAACAACAACAACAAACTCAGGCATTGGAGAAAGATGGAGAACGCAGAGCAAGATGAAGCTACGTCCCTCTACATTTGGTTTGTGATGAGCTGCTTGTTGCACAAACTCGATGCACAACAGAGCATTCTCCATCGCGTTGTTTGTTTCTTTCTGACGGCGACAACAACAGGAATATCGTCTCCTTTGACTTCCGGTTCACGACCCCGGGGAAAAATCTGGAGCATGCGCAGAACGCAAAGTCCAATTCACCACGTGCTTCAGTGTCTACAAACAGGTTTAGTGTGACTTTCAACTGAGTTATCTCGGGGTCTTAATCCGATCCGATCCAATTTCTTGTCAGATTAAGATGTCTACATGAACTTAGTAACTCAGGCTGTGTTCAAAACCGCATACTTCTCCTACTACTCATACTAACTTTTTGAGTTAGTATGCGAGTTTGAGTAAGCGAGAAGTTCCAGGATGCATACTAGATTCTCCGAAACGTTGGGTATGCATCGAGAGGTTACTACTTATACTCAAACTACCCAAGATGCAACGTAACGTGACGTCGCCGATCGTCATTTCCTGTCAAAACAGCAGTTTCAAGCTAGCTACAACGAGGGTAGGTTCACTTCCTATTTTCAAAACAAAAGCACCAATTGTATCGTAATGGCTTTCCCTATGATAAAAGGCAACGGGTATTTTATTTTGTGAAAATAACCGGAAGTTCGTTGCTCACTACGGCTAGCTTTAGTAGTGCCGAATTCGTAGGAACAAAATTGTAAACAGCCGGTATTTTGTCAGATTTTCAACACGCTGGGGATCTAAACGACTAATTTCTCGCCTGAAAATGTTTCAAATGTTGCTAAAGTTTACAGAGTTTAGAGCTTAAGTGAAATCAGCTTCAGGCCGGCTGATTTCGTCTCGGGCAGGAGCGAAATGCATTTTGGGTAAACGCTCTGTATAATGTCTGATTGATGAGTATGCAGAACGGTAGTATGTAGTATGCGGTTTCGAACACAGCCTCAGTCTTAGGCTTCATTTACAATGCAAGTCTTGATGCCCAGATCCGATTTTTTTTAACGTGTGGTTACACGTACTTTAATAATGTGACTCATATGATTCACGCAATTACACTTGCCTATCACCGGAAACATCGCGCATGCCTACTTAATACCTCCGCCATTAAGTTAGAAATGTCTTGAAAGACTGATTTATTACGATAGGTGCCTTTAATTTTGGTTTGTATCTCTCCCCAAGGACCGAGAAGACAGGTCACTTCCTAAACTGTCCACTGCGCCTCGTTGGTTTTGACCTCCTCCAACATGTTCCTTGTATGTTTATGCGTCTCGCATTCACTAGCTTACCACGTGCGACAAAAAATCTAAATCGTCGCATATTTAATGACGTGTGGAACGCAATGTGTAAGAATATCCGATCTGCCTGTTTACACAGCGGTCGCATTGTCACATATCCGATTCGTATCTGATAAACTTCCACATATGAAGGAGGCCTGTATCCGATCTCAAAATATCCGAATGCATGGGTCCTTGTCCTATTTACATGGTCAAAAAACATATCCGATCTGTGTCACATGAGAGCAAAAAAATCGGAATTGGGTAACATTTAACTGACAGTGTAAATGTTAGCCTGATTAACATAGACTTTCAAATCTCTTCGAGATTCTGGTCTGACCAAGACCATAACGAATACGATTCGAAATGGCTTGGTCAACCCGCCTCCCTCGGGTTGCTACTGGTTGTGGCCAGAAAAGGCTGTGCCTAAGCTTAAGCCAATCACACCAATCTTTCCTCTGACGTATGATTTAGCTACCAGCGGGGCTAACTGGTAGATTAAACTCTTACCAAAGCCAGTAGGGAGCAAGGCGAAAACGTCTTTCCTGTCAAGAAATGATTCAAGGGCTGTTCTTTGCTCGATTTTTAACGAGAATCTCCCGTCGAACACTTTCATTACAGCATCTACAGCAGTGTCAAAAGCTTGACGCTGCTCCATGTTGATATTGAATGAAGCGCTTCCGTGTACAATCCATGGGTTGAGTGGCAGTTCAACTACGTCACTATCTTGAACACGCCTCTACCCTGGGCCGTTGGCGCTGCTCAAAGTTGATTGCTTCCCGACAAAGTGGGTGGAGTTCCCATTTTTTCGGGAACTCGAATCCACCTGAATGAGCAGTTTGCCTGAGTAAGTGTAGCAGAGCCGAAGGTTTTGCGTCACTGCGAGGGCGTAGCCTGGGTATGTAAATGTAGCCTTATTGTAATTTAGCCAATAATCCGATCCTTTCAGTGCCATGTGACCCCATTGACTGATGCAAGAATGAATAAATTCAGCTTTCTGTCCAAAGCCAACGATTATTACTTTAAAAACAGTTACATTTCTTTTGTGATGGGTCAGTGATAAATAAATAAAGTAGCAGCTGAGAGGTTAAGCTCACGATTGTCTGAAATATTGTTGTGATACACAGCATTTGGACTTCAAGAAAGACTCAGAGGCCTGATTTAATTCATGACTGAAGCCCTAAAGTGTGAATCTGAAGCATAGATTAGTTATATTGTACTTTCACACAATACATTTTATACATGTTTATCTTCAACTATGTGCTAAATGTTTGTGTTTCTTTTTAAAAACAAAGGAAAAGATCATTTTCCTGTTTTCACACCAAATAAACCACTGCTGTGTTCTAATAGGGCTATTCTATATACACCCCCCACCACCACAACACTGTCTAATTTCCTGTTGAGGTTTGCACACAACACGTAATTAGCTGGGGAACAGATTTCTGTCAAGTGAACATTAACTTTCTCTCCTGCTGCTGCAGTGATCAATGCAAACAGATCAAAAAGTGAAACGGCGGTTATGACAGAGTGAGGTACAGCCTCAGGCAGCGGCTAATTACGTGGAGCTGCACTGGCTGGTGAGAACACCGCTTAACTAATGTTTCTACATAAAAGTTTTCCATAAAAAAAATAAATTAAAAAAAAAAAAAGAAAAAAAGAAATCAATAAATGACTGCAGGAGTGCTTTCATCAACTAACATGAAGGGGTGAACACATTAAACTTACATTTTGTCTGTAATAGTGAGGCTTTTTGCTAGGGATGCAACGACACCACATTGTTTTTAAAAGTACTTTTTAGTACTTGCCAATACCGAATACCAATATGAGTACTAATCAAGGCCATTACAGTTCTTACAGTTAAAAAAACATTTTATTTTTTTAGGCATATTGAACCCAAATACAACTGCACTTTAGCATTTTAGTAATATAAAGCTACTCTTAGTGCAACATATTGTTTTAACATTTTAACTTTCACAAACACATTAAAGGAAAATTAAGCTCCTGTCACACTGGTATCGGGACGCTTTAATGAATACCGAGCACACGCACATGGTATTGGTGCATACTTACCTTTTACTGATAATGTTACCATACAATAACACTAAATCCTATTCTTTCTATCACCAACAGCGGATTTAATTCAGAGTTAAAGGCTTAAGCAACATCCTGACCTCTTTACGACACAAGCTGAAGAAAAAGTGAGAGTGAATATTTACTGAAAACAGATGACATCACACAAGTTCAACCACACAAGTTCCATAAATTCTGCTAATATTTAAAATCGCTTGAATGAACCGAACCAAATTAAGGCCATTTTCTAAATTCACTAGAAAAACGTCTCTTGTGAGATCAAGCGTACATCCGATCTGTTTAAGATGAAACCACAGAATGTGTCATAAATATTCAAATCGTTGCTTTTGCAACACTAAGGCTGTGTTCGAAACCGCATACTATATACTTCCATACTCATCGATCAGACATTATACAGAGCGTTTACCCACAATGCATTTCGCTCCTGCCCGAGACGAAATCAGCCGGCCTGAAGCTGATTTCGCTTAAGCTCTAAACTCTGTAAACTTTAGCAACATTTGAAACATTTTCAGGCGAGAAAGTAGTCGTTTAGATCCCCAACGTGTGGAAAATCTGACAAAACACCGGCTATTTACAATTTTGTTCCCACGAATTCAGCGCTACTAAAGCTAGCCGTAGTGAGCAACGCACTTCCGGTTATTTTCACAAAATAAAATCCCCGTTGCCTTTTATCATGGGGAAAGCCATAACGATACAATTGGTGCTTTTGTTTTGAAAACAGGAAGTGAACCTACCCTCGTTGTAGCTAGCTTGAAACTGCCGTTTTGACAAGAAATGACGATCGGCGACGTTCCGTTACGTTGCATCTTGGGTAGTTTGAGTACGAGTAGTAACCTCATGATGCATAACCAACATTTCAGAGAATCTAGTATGCATCCGGGAACTTCTCTCTTACTCAAACTGGCATACTAACTCAAAAAGTTAGTAGGAGTAGTAGGAGAAGTAGGCGGTTTCGAACACAGCCTAAGTCCCCCATGAGGAGGCAGTGACATCAGCATCGTCTCCGACTCTATTGGCCAAGTACAACAACAACAACCCGACAGCAAGCAGAGAAAAGCTGCGAGGATAAAAATCCACAAAAGCAGAAAGGCTCGAACGGGGTGGTCCGTGGTGTAGTGGGGCGAGCAGGCGCCCCATGTACAAGAGGCTCTAGTCCTCGCTGCAGCTGGCCCTGGTTCAAGTCCCGCATCGGACGGCCTTGTGCTGAGTGTTGTTCCCCCTCTCTCTGCTCCCTGCTTCCTGTCTCTCTTCAACTGTCCTGTCCATGAAAGGCATAAAAAGCCAAAAAAAATACTTAAAAAAAAAAAGAAAAAAAAGAAAGGCTCAAACGTGTAGGGATAGAGTTTTAAGGGCGAGCAGAACAATATCTGGGCGTGAATACAATGAATCTCACTCCGAATCTAAAAACCTATATTAAAGATAAAGATACACTCCCATATTACTGCAGTTACAGCCTTCACGCATCATCCATCCATTATCTTTAGCTCATCCAAGGTCAGGTCACAAAGGCAACAGGATCCACGAGGGAAGCCCAGAGCTCCTGGGGGATTCCGAGGCGTTTCCCAATTTAGATACGGTACCTAATCCCTGCAGCGAGTTCTGGGTCTACTCCGGGGCCTCCTCCCAGTTGGACGTATCCGAAAAAAGAAGGCGAACATGAGGCCTCCTAACCAGATGCTCAAACCACCCTTTGATGCACCTCACCCGGTCTCCAAGGCTGAGCCCAGCCGCCATCTGAGGGCAACTCATTCTGCGACCTCATTCTTTCCGTCACCACCCAGATCTGTGGAACTCAGCTTCTCCTTCACCTCATTACAGCTGACGAAGCTCCAACCGCTACGTCCATCTCAGTTCTTCACGCAGCATTCAAAGCAAAACACAAGCGTAATATGTGGACCGGGAAAGTTAGCAGCTTTCTGTTGTTTTATTTGTTTCTCTTTATATTCTTTTATGTATTTTTAATGCTTCTTACACTCCCTGGTGCAATGTGCTATATAAATAAATTTGAGTTGATTTGATTTGTGGAACATCTTTCAGCTTAAAACAAAAGGTATTTCCACGAGTTTATGGAAACCAACGCAGTGGCACAAGGTGCACTTCACTAATATTCATCACATAGATGTGGAGAGACTTTGTGCATCTGCTCTATGGTTTGATTATTCTTTATAGCTTTAACTTATTCAGGAAAGGACTGTTCTGTATGGCTGTACATTCATAGAAGACAAATGTCTCAGCCTTTGAAAGTCTTACAGCAGTATTACATGGTCAAACCCTATCGTGTTCTTATTTCTCATCTTTATTTCATTGTAAACATGATTTGAATTCTTTAATCAAACCGAAAACAAACTTTCCCCCATCAGTTAAGTGCATTTTGATTAAATTTTGATCCATTTAGTTTTACTGCCTCCCCGAGGCAGAAAAAAAAACTTTCGACTGCTGCAACTGGGCACATCTCGGCTCACGAGTTAATTTAAACCTCGGCACGCGGTGGCGAGCTGCGTCTTAATGTGAAAACAAATTAGTTTGTGTCTGCGTGCGTTTGTGAGACAAAGACAGAGATAAATAAATCAAGAGACCAAGGGATCCAACAAAATCAGTAAGACGCACAAAAGGTGGCGAAGACAAATCTGCAGCCCCACGTCTTTACGTCGTTCTTTACACACAAAGAAAAACACACCTTTTAAATCAAGCAGATACACAAAAACGTGTACGGTGGTGTATTTCCGTCTGGACAGATGAATCTTTCCACGGCGAGGACACCGATTACAACCGTCTTCAATCAGCCTGTTCGTATTCAGCCGTTGGTGTTTGCTTATCACACTGGAACACTGATTCGTTACAACAGCAGCAGCCTGAGCAGCTGCACGATGAGGCCCAAATAATCCGTGCACACTCAAAACAAACACCGTGCACATCACATCAGAGACACGTTATTTTGCTGTTAATTACTCAGGCTGAGCTTTGGGCACGGTTTTACGGGACTAACAGTGACGAACACGCAGCTGAAATGGTTTTAATGAGAGGAAACACTCTTGAAGGTATTCTGAGTAGGGCTGGGCGATATGGGAAAAAGTCATATCACGATATTTTTTTTTAATATCATGATATCGATATATATCGTATATTTCTGATGGTTTTCTCGAGATAACGAGATAATTTACCGATGGTTTTCGAGATCACGAGATGACTATCTTTTCTTGAATGCTCATGATCAGTTTCTCAGTGTTCTTAAAGCCTTTCCAAGAACTTTGACAGGAAATGGCGATCTGCGACGTCACGTTACGTATGCGGTTTCGAACACAGCCTTAGTCTTATTGTAATTTAGCCAATAATCCGATCCTTTCAGTGCCATTTCACCCCACTGAGTGTATAAAGAGCTGTGGAGTCATAGTTTCCTAATAACACCTGATAGAAGCACACTGCATTGCAACTGTTCTTTCTCGTCATTGTGCTTAGATACTTAAAAAAATAAAATAAAAAAAACACTGTACTGCGGCTTGATATCACAGATAAAAGCGTGGAGGAGGAAAGTTCAGACAGCTCAGCTATTAAGATACTTAATACTTAAGATCTGACTGCAGCAGGTCAGACTTTGTGTTGAAAATGATAAATAGACGATATTTGGGTGGTTCTTAATTATTAACCAGACTGCAGTCCAACAATATTACAGAGAAGCACCAGGGGAACACATTCTGTTGTCGTCATATTAACGTACCGCAGTGCACAAGTTAAATCGATGGTTATGGGTGGATGCAGGTGCAGATTCTCAGATCTCTTCACATACCTGCTGAAAGCATCTGAAGGCTTGCTGCTCTGTGATTGTCAGAAGCTTTCAATAAAGAAAACGGTGCTAGCATGCCGTTATAAATCATGTTTATTAGGAACCGAGCAGTGAAACTGCAAGGACCCTATTGTATCTGTAGGAGTTATTCTTTCTTTCTTTTTCTTTGCAAAAGGTGCTCAAAAACTCTTGAGATTTTAGAAACCCAACCTGCCAGTCGACGACATGAAAAAAAATGGACTTTATATTTTTGGGAGTTGACTCGCTCATTGACTCTGTAGCGCCCCCTACGATATTTAAAAATGGTCCACGCATTGGGGTTAGTTTTGCGTGGGACGACGAAATTTGGTACACTGATTCATCATGCCCAGACGCACAAAAAAGTCTCCTGCCGCCATGGTCCCACGTACACAAGAAGGCGGCCATTTTGGATGGAAAGTGCGTTTTCGTGCCATTTTTGACCGATTCCACGCCTTGCATATGATCGAACTCGTCCTACAGATTTAATGCTACAAGCTTCAAACTTGGCCAGGTTACTCTTAAGACATGGGGGGAAAAAATGTTGAGAAACTTTTCCAAACTCTGAACATGTGGGCGTGGCCAGGCGGTGAAAATCGTATGATGGTGTTTGTGATTTGAAAGGCTTATCATCATCACAAGGTCATGAAACTTGGAACACACGTCCACCCTGTCGACTACCGACTACGGTGTCCAGCGCGTGCTCCGACCTGCGCACATCTCGGTCCCGCTCAAGGAGCTTGCAGCTTTAATTAATATTTAGTTTGTATAAGTTCATCCTGATCTAATCCGAAGGGTTCTTCTGTCCTACTTGCCTATGATCGTCTTGATTGCCCTAACCAATATCTAGTTTCTCAGTCAGAACTTGTGGGTATGTGTAGTCTCGTTTTTCCATCTTTTCTTTTGTCAGTTCCTCCGTTTTCATCAGTTTTTCCCGCTATTTGTCCAACGATGACATTCCTCCATCAAAACAAACCCAAGATAGAGTGATGTGATTGTTGCAAAAGGCTACAAAAGCAGTAATCTGCATTAAAGTCCAGTTTAGCGTGCACAAAAGCTTCATACATCTGATTAAAAAAATCACATTCCAGAGAACAACACATTTATTCCTACAATATGGCTCAGAAGACATTTCTCTGAGGCTTTTCTTTACCCCAGTTTCAATTATAGGTCACCATATTATCAATTAAGATAATTATTTGTGGATTTACTCCCTGAGTTATGAAATTAGGATGCATCGTGCTGTCTGCTGGTCGCTAAACGCGCCTAATCCCAGTTCATAAATAAGAGGAAACTAATCAAGTGTATTATTTTGATGAAGCAAATAAGATAAAATTAGAATAATTATGTTTCCAGTGGTAAACTACTATTTTTTATACAGTCCACCCCCTCACAGATATACAGCTTTATCTCTCCTGATTTCAGACCTTTTGTTTGCCAGTACAAAACCCTCGCTGCTTCATTAGTTAAATAAACGCTGATAACGATCAGTAATTGTTGTTTCTCTGCACCCAAGAGTCAAATGCTAATCAGCCAGGCGCAGGCTTAATGAGGTTAAGACGGTCCCACCAGTAAACAATTAGTTCATCTGCGTTAACACAGAAAGTAAAGTACAAGTTCAACTCCAGTGTTTATTCCACGTAAGGTTAAAAAGTTGAAAAGGTCACTGGTGGAAAATAATCTAATTTAAAAGTACGTCCCTCCTTAAGTTGACTCCACCTCCTCTGCTAAGCCGGGGCCGAAAAGGGGCAAATCAGTGGATTGGGTTCTAGCTCAAGATTAAGAATAAGGGACGAGGTGGAAAACATCTCTTCAGCATCTTTCCAGGCTTGGACAAGTCCAAAACATGTGAATAAGCAAGGCCTCACCTCTCTTCCATTTATCACTTAAAGGATCAATGTCTGAGTACATGTGAGATAATTTGACTTTAGATATATGAGCCCTGTGCACCACCTTAAAGGGATAGTTCGCCTTTTTTGACATGAAGCTGTATGACATCCCATATCAGCAACATCATTTATGAACATTTTCTTCCCCCCTGCTGCGTCCTGTGAGCCGAGTTCCAGCCTTGTTTTGGCGTTGATGAAGGTAGTCCGGCTGGTTGGCTGGGGCCACAAAAATAAAGCGTTTTGCTTCTCAAAACAATATGCGTTCAACAGACTAATACATTTGCATCACAAAATCGTTTTCCAGGAAAAAGTCAGACCTCACAATCGCTTGGCCCTATTTTCTCTCCCTTCATATCACTACCTGCTGCCACCTGCCGACAGAAAGGGTAACTTCTTCCGTCTCATAATTAAAGTAAGGAAACTTATTATTATTACTTATTATGGAGATAAATCCCTATGAACACACACTTTGCACGACTGAAAATGTGTTAAACAAGCCAAACATCAAGCAACGTTGAAGGTTGTTACGGTTACAAGATTTCTGTGCGACACACTTGAGCAGCTCTGACATTTACTTAACTTGAAATCAGATTTATGTCTTTAAGTGTCGAGTTCAGCTGCCACTGTTCAAATTGTTTCCATCACTTAACATCTAAAAGCCACAGCAAAGGCCGCCACCTGTGCTCTTTTGGTACTCGTGCATACGGGTTCAGGTACAAGAATCTGAATGTGCGTTCAAATGTGTGTGTGGGGGTGCGTTGTGGTGATTTATTTCCTGTTTAATCAGGTTTGGCAGAGTGGACTGAGCTCAAGCTCAGCGTCAAGGTGTATTTATGGCGTGTGTGCGCTTGCATGTGTGTCTCAGAGTATTTATAGGTCTGGTCCAATCTGAGCTCCATCCAGCTGCAGTGAGGAGATAGTGGTTTCAAACACACCACAGAGCACATATACCACAATTCTCTGTCACACACACAAACATAAATGCCTCTAAATAAATAATCAAATGTACAGCACATGCTCCTATAAAATCTAATTTAGTGAAGTAGACCTTTAAGAGATGTTTTCACATGAGTACACATGTTTATTGTAAAATGTTAAAAGTCTGTCCAGTCAATCTGAACCACGAGAAAGAGGACGTTTTTAATTATTTCTTCAGTTTAATACCATTTTCGTGCCTTAAACAAATTAATTTAGTTTATTCTAACAGACCGGGACAATCGGCAATAAAACGCCGGGGTCGGCGAGGCTAAATAAACGGTTTATCCTCGGGATGTATCGCTGAAAGAAAGCACATGGAGTATGTCGGTCAAAATGCCAAAGGTTTAATGAAGAGTTGCTGTGGAACTTAACCCATGTTTACAGACTGGTCTAATCTTTGAAGCACATTTATAGTTTAGAGCAGCGGTTCCCAACCGTTTTAGCGCCACGGACCGGTTTAATGTCAGACAATATTTTCACAGACCGCCCCTTTAAGGTGTGCCGGATAAATACAACAAAGTAAAATGATACGACCAACACAAAAACTGTGGTATTTTGTAAATATTAGGGCTGGACAACGATTAAAATTTTTAATCTAATTAATCACATGATTTTCCTGATTAATCACGATTAATCGTATTTGTACGCAAAATCCAAAAATGAATTCAAAAGTAGTGTATAGCTTTTAGCATTTAGTTTTATTTTAAATGTGCTGCCATATGAATGAAAGTGCCATAACATTTGTTGTGCAAACACACTTTTAACATCAGCATTTTTCTGTAGTTTTTATGTAGAAGCCTCGCTCCACTGTCTGTTTCCTTGAATGACTTGCTGCT
The DNA here is from genome assembly GCF_027942865.1 of Odontesthes bonariensis. Lineage (NCBI taxonomy): Eukaryota > Metazoa > Chordata > Actinopteri > Atheriniformes > Atherinopsidae > Odontesthes > Odontesthes bonariensis. The sequence goes on along the minus strand of NC_134508.1, from coordinate 8,545,837 downwards.
ATCAGTTGTGTGTTTTGCCTTTAAGTGATATTTTAGACTGGAACTACTACGCTGAGAAGACAATTCAACTTGGCAGAGTTTACAGATGACTTTGGTTCTGTCGACTCCGCCGTCTGGAAGAACTTTAAAATGAAAATGGCCGAGTAAAAGTTCCGTACCTTTCTCCATGTTTGGTGGATCCGCTGATTACTTTCTTTTCCGGTTCCGCAGCAGACAGCAACAGACTTTTACAAAATAAAAGCCTGTGCGCAACAGACTTTTACAATAATAAAATAAATAATAAAACAGGGGTGGTCCGTGGTGTAGTGAGTTGAGCAGGCGCCCCATGTACAGAGGCTATAGTCCTCGCTGCAGCTGGCCCCAGTTCAAGTCCCGCATCGGACGGCCCTGTGCTGTGTGTTGTTCCCCCTCTCTCTGCCCCCTGCTTCCTGTCTTTCTGAACTATCCTATCCATTAAAGGCACAAAAACCTCAAAAAATAATAATAATAAAAACCTGCGTTAATGCGCGATAAAATATTTATCGGCGTTAAATAATTAGTGCTTTAACGCGATAATAACGAGTTAACTCGCCCAGCCCTTGTAAATATAATAATAAACGTGAATGCACTGTGTATTTCTATGTAACTTTTAGTTTTGAAGGCTTCGTTGCCTCATTGGAGAGCCGGTCGCCGCATATTATGCAGAGCGGGCTTGGTGCGTGGGAATCACCTGTCGCGATAAATCCATATTTTAAGTAGGTCTCCTGGTATTGTCTGTTAAATGCAGCTTTCTTTTTCTTAGTGGTCATAGGCTCTTCTTCTGTCTCCTCACTGGGCCTTTTCTCCTTTGCAAAGAAACTTCCAAAGCATCTGTTTTTTTACTCATTTTGTTAACTTGTGGGTTTAAAGGTACACTATGTAATAAATTAAGTCATTTATTAGCTCAAATCAACATATTCATTCATAAGTTAGTCCTCATTGGTGTAAAACGATCTCTGTCAAAAATCTCACTTATCCTCCTGAGTGAAGAATCACTTGTCTGTATCTGCATAGAGCAGGTAAGCTCTATGGAGGCTGCCATGTCCTTCCGGTCTATGAAAAACGACGAAGTGCCGAGAGGGACATAAAGCATAGGCAAGCACTTCGAATCGCGATTTCCCTGCCAGGCCTGCAAGCGGAAATGACGTCATTGTGACGTCATTTCCGCCGAATGGCTTATTACAGCCGCTAATGCTAAATAGATTTTATCTCGTAAATTATCCCACTAATAATGCATTGAATGTTACCAAACTTCAGCCGTAGTACACATAGGCTCTTAACTCACAAAACGAGGCATTAGAAAGTTTGTAAGTTTACCGGGATTTTATTTACCGCCCCTAATGCTCCTATTGCTAACGCTGCTAATGCTAATGCTGCTAATGCTAATGCTAACGCTGTGTCGACGTCACTTCCGGTAACTCCCGGAATATGACTAATTGCATTGCTTGCACACCAAAGGCTATGTCAACTTATGTTATCTGACATGTTATCTGTCATCTGTATTTATAGTGTTGTTGTGTGTGTATTGTGTAATCCTTTGTTACTGTGTGTCTTGATTTCTTTTTGTTTGTATGGACCTTGAGTCTGAAGCTATAGCTTCTTGAATCTTGACACATTCCGCTTGCCGTAGTTCAAGAAGTTGCAACGCACATTTGAAAACGTGAGGCGCTAGAGAGCAAATTCATTCAACTTTGCAAAATAAAATTGCACCACTAGATGGAGGAAGAAATTACATAATGTCCCTTTAATATTAGCGTTAGCATATCAGGTGACCGAGACAAGCACCTTGACACGTGTCAAGAGTGAGTCATAGACGGATGTAACGGAGAGAATTCGGTTATTTTTCAAAATAAAATGTTGTTCAGAGTCGGATAATAAATAAAACGGAAATAATGTAAGTTATATATATTCTTTCTGTGCGGCCTGGTACCAAACGACCGGTCCGTGGCCCAGGGGTTGGGGACCGCTGGTTTAGACCAATCTTATTTCTCCCTGTTCATTCTCTATAGCGACTCCTAACAGGTGTACGTCATTCCTTGTTTGGCCACTGGCAGGTTTTGACGCTGTTGTGCATCCTTTTTCAGAGTACTGCACAATTCTAAAGGGAAATAATACTTTTATGTCTTCAGATGGCTTCTTTTTAATTAAAACATACTTTGCAATACTTTGAATGCATAGTGTTGTTAAATAAGCTGAGTAATAGTAAATTAGACTTTATTTTAGACATTATTTGCAAAATATGTTTTGCAATATGTAGCCCTATTGATTTATTGATTAACAATGTGAAAGAAGCCGTGGTTTTATATGGCATTAAAATGTTCTTAATTGTTCTTCACTCTTCAAAGTTTTTTATGCCAAATAGAATTGTGTGAGTTGAAAAATGTTGGAATAAAATATGATTTTTAAAAATGCTTAAACAGGCTTTTATCTAACATTATTAATGTTATTATTCTTATTTTGTGACTTCAGCTATTTCCATTTAAGACTATGCTGTATCATTTTAACATGATAGCAGCCTCAAATAAATAATAACAATAGCCTACATTGAATGGGCTAAAATTCAGCTAAGATGGATCTGCTGTATACAGCAGGCATATTTACTGTAATTTACTGTAATTTACATGGAAAAATCTCCATGTAAAGCCATGCAGAGTGAGCCGGCCCTTAGAAAAAGTTTGGGGACCACTGGTGATTTTTAGTTCTTCGAGTAGCCTCCTAAAAAAAAATATGATTTTGATACAACCACCAGACGCCATTCATCGATTCGAGCATCTCTGACTCAAATAGCCTCGTGTGTGACCAGCGTCTCTTGTATCTTTTCTTTCTTTCTTTCCCACTGACTCCATCACTCCTAATCTTATTGAGCGATGCCCCGCGTGGCTTTTTCAATGACTATCACAAATCAAAAGAATTCCTAATAAAGCCCAACCTGTGTGAGTGTGTGTGTGTTCGTAGCTTTCGCTCTCGATTAGCAGACGTCATTAAACTACAGTGCTTTGCTCCTTGTTAGCTTCTGATGCATATCCCTCGTTAGCTGGCTCCTCGTCAACATGTGTCTGTGTTCATGTGTGTGGTTAACCGGCTAATTCAGCGTGAAGCCTGCAAGGCCTTTGGAATCTGCATGCCGTCATTACGAGAGTCCTCACGGATTAGAGCGACCGCAGTGAAGACGAGAGGAGTAAATAAAGAAGATGTGGACAAATAAAGAAGGAAGTGAAAGGGAGGAGAGGGGTGAGGGACGGGTGGGAGAAAGGGAGAAGATGAAAAAAGAATGAGGAAGGTTAATGTAAAAAGCAAAAAGGGTGCGGGGGGAAAGGAGGAGGGAGGGAGGGAATAAAGGTACAAAGGGATGGCAAAGAAGATCAAAAGGATGATGCTGGAAAAGGGAAAAGAAACGAGACAGAGGGGGGTGGGAGGAGGAAGAGACGAGTGCAGAGAGATCAACAGTGGAAAGGGAGAGGTGAGGGTGATGAAGGGAGAAAATAAAGTATCCACATGAGGTGGGAGAAGAAGAAAGAAACTATGATAATGAGAGGAGGAGATTTGCTTTCCTCCTCCTTTCTCCCCTCTTTGTTTCTGGTCCAGTAAAAGGTCAAAGATTGTTTAATACTCCCCAAAATATCTGGAATTTAATGATAAACCACCTCATGCAGATCCCTCCTGCTCTTAATTATCTTGCAGGCCTCTCCTTCTGAACAGCAGGAAGGAAAATCTTTAAACTTTGTTCCACTCTCTCATCATCTCTACAGCTGCTCAGCTGGATTCTTTTTCTCTTTTAATATTCTCACTTTTCTCCCGGTTTAAGCTTAGCATCTCATTTCTGCCTTTCTTTCATGCCTCTCTTCCTTTCTGCCAGAGCTTTTTTATCATTATGACTTTCCTGTAATTGGCCCTAAACACCCTTTCTGCATTCTATCAGGTGGGGAAGGAGCCCCGTTTCCTTCGGGGGATCAAGCTGTAATGATCGACTAGCCATCCGAATGGCTTCCAACACCCTGGTTTACAGGATAAAGGGCCACTTCAACTCGATAACCAAGAGAAAAGGGGAACGTTAGCCTTGCAAAACTAAGAACTTTAGGCAGGATTGTGCCAGAATATAACCAAGTACTTTTGTTAAATTAGAAAAATAAATAAACAGTTAATACAAGAATACTGGAAGACAGATTCTGATTCAGTCATCTGTCGCCCACAGATTTCAGGCTTACATCACACATGTATAGTTGAAATTGTTGAGAATTTAGCAATTCCAGTTCCATTATCGATATATCGCTTATCGATTCTCATCCCGTCATATATGGTACAAATGGCTTTGGTTGCAGTAACACTTTAATTTCAAGTATTCACCAACATTTTATCTATTTTAGCCTCATTTTACTTTTCCTGCCTCGATGAAAGGGGGAGCTACAGGTATGCAGGAGTCTGCCTCTGAGCCTAACTGAGCCTAACTCTGAGCCCGCCTCTGAACCCGCCTCTGAGCCTGCCTCTGAGCCTGCCTCTGAGCCTAACTCTGAACCCGCCTCTGAGCCTGCCTCTGAGCCTAACTCTGAACCCGCCTCTGAGTCTGCCTCTGAGCCTAACTGAGCCCGCCTCTGAGCCCGCCTCTGAGCCTAACTCTGAACCCGCCTCTGAGCCCGCCTCTGAGCCCGCCTCTGAGCCCGCCTCTGAACCCGCCTCTGAGCCCGCCTCTGAGCCTAACTCTGAACCCGCCTCTGAGCCCGCCTCTGAGCCCGCCTCTGAGCCCGCCTCTGAACCCGCCTCTGAGCCTAACTCTGAACCCGCCTCTGAGCCCGCCTCACTCTTGCAGTCCTCCTCAACTAAATGTTAACATCAGATGGAAATTATTCATACAGTATGTCGCTAACATTATAACAAACAACAGGACCTGGAAGTTTTACGTTACCTGGGACTTTAGAGACTGAAGACGCTGCGCCACAAGCTCCCCCGCGAGAGTCGCCGCCATCTCTTAGCAGCGTGTCAAAGACTTTACATTCGTGCAAAGTAACTGCATGCTGTGTGGTCACATGTTTCAGCATGTTGGAGGTATTTCCCCCTTTGATGTGATCACAGATCTGCACGTGTTGCAACTGGCCCTAGTTTTGTCCTTTTTGGTGAAATATAACCAAACTTTGGAGCGCTTCTGCCTTGACGCCATGTTGGAAACATTCTGAGCCAAAATACGGAGCGTGCACATGACGTCATGTAGGACTAACCAGTCCTAAGAAGTGTAGGAAATGTCCAAACTTTTGATTTGTAATATATATTCTAAACTGTATAAAATACACACAATACAACAGGATAACTGGGCTCCCATCTAAAAAACATTGCTAGAATCAAAGTAATAGTGTCTAAACCAGACTTAGAGAGACTGATCCATGCGTTTGTCTCCAGCAGGTTAGACTGCTGTAACGGCCTGCTCACTGGGCTCTCTAAACGGGCTGTAAGACAGCTGCAGTACATCCAGAACGCTGCTGCTTGAGTCCTGACTAGAACCAGGAAATACCACCATGTTTGTCCAGTGCTCAGGTCTCTGCACTGGCTTCCTGTCGCTCAGAGTATAGACTTTAAAACAGCTCTGCTCGTGTACAAGTCTCTTCATGGTCGAGCACCAAAGTACATCTCTGACATGTTAGAGCCACATGAACCAACTCGGGCTCTGAGAACCTCAGGGAGGGGTCTCCAGCTGGTGCCCAGAGTCAGGACTAAACAAGGTGAGGCTGCGTTTCAGTTTGATGCTCCTAAAGTCTGGAACAGCCTTCCAGAAGATGTTAGACAGGCCTCAACTCTGACAATGTTTAAATCCAGGCTGAAAACAGTTCTATTTAGCAGTGCATATGACACCTGAAAGTGTTTTATCTGCACTCAATTGCACTTAATTTAATTAATTAATGATTCTTTTTTTAATGTTTTTTTAAATGATTTTATTGCCTTCTTGTGACTTTATGTAGCTGTAAAGCACTTTGAATTGTGCTCTACAAATAAACCTGCCTAAACTGTCTCAAGATAAAGTCTGCAAAGACTTTTTATTTTATCTGATCTATTTTTTTTTTACCCTTATTTTACCAGGTAAAATCAATTGAGAACAGCTTCTTATGTACAACGATGACCTGGAAACATGCCCCAGCAGACGAAAACAAAGACGAAACAAAAGAAAAACAGTACAGTACAGAAGAATCCAAGACACGCAACCAATGACGACTGAAGGGGAGTCAACACGTACAACAGTCAACGAGGGAATGTTGTACGTGTTTGGAGTGATGGTAAAGCTGAAAGTTTAAGGGAATTTTGAAGGGAGTTCCAATCATTTGCTGCAGCAAAATGAAAGGAGTTCTGGCCGAAGGCAGTGCGGGCTTTAGGAATAGATGTAGTGATGACATCACTGGACCTCAGGTGGAGGGTATTATGGGAAAGGGAGAGGTTGGAGAGGTGTTGAGGGGTTTTCCCCAAGGAGAGTCTTGTAGATGAATAGAAACCAATGATGAAGTCGCCTGGTGTGGAGGGAGGGCCAGCCTATCAGTTTAAACAGATCACAATGATGAGGAGCAAGAGGGGCATTAAACGTCAGGTTTTCAACAATCTCACAATAATGTTCCGACATATCAAACGAGCGCCATGTGCGTGCAGATCTGTTGTTCAGCGGTTACGCAGCAACACTTCTTGTCCCAGTAAATCTGACATGTAAACAAAACTGTTTTATGTTTCGTAAACCAGGCGAAACAAAAGAGCCAACGAAACTCTTTAAGCAGCAGGATTTTGTCTTCCCTGAGGGGGGCACTTTGAAAACAGCTCAGATGAATTGGGCGAGCTTATGTTCTCATTAAAATAATTGGTAGAACAGCCCAACTCCGCTCGCTCGCTCGCTCGCAGCTCCCGACGAGTGATCTATCTAAAGGCTGTCAGCCCGACTGAAGAGGAGGTCTGCAGGGATGCTCGAGTGTGTTCCAGGAGACGCGTCTGTGTGTGGAAGCATGTAGCAGCAGTTCTTCATGCACTGCTATGTTTATTGTTGATTAGGCGCATATACACATGTCCTCGTAAAGAAATGTTCAACCCGTTTGTGTGAGTTTGCACTCCTAATAAAGCCTTCAGGAGCTTAATTTTTCCCCTTTATCGTCTCAGAATTTTTTCTATTTTCCTTTCCTGTGGAATCGTTTGTCATTAACAATGATAATGATTTTTTTTTTTTTTCTTTATAATTTATGGTACTGGTCACAGCCAGAAATCAGAAATAGACCTGCAGGGTCCATCAAAGCGGGGTTTTTTGTGTTTTCTACCTGCGATAAATTTAAATCGGCTGATTAACGAGCCGCTCTCTGGTGGAAAAGGGAGATTGTTGTGTCCTTGTCAGGGAGCGTCTGTTTACTGATACATGGAGACAGAGAGTAGATGCGACTTTAAAGACGACACCACCCGATGTCGTCTTAACTAGATTGGAAGTTAAAAATAAAAACTTAAACGACTGATGCATTAACACACAAGTGGTATTAAAAAAGCAAACTGAGCATCCAAGCTTACAGGCGCTTACACAGAGAGCAAAGTTACCATCCCAAACATCCCAAAACTAAATAAGAAACAAAGGGGGGCGTATCCTGCGTTAGAGGACAGGACTGAGAAGGATTAGCATCAGTGTTAGTACTTAGTTATAGTTACAAGTTACTTCTCCCAAAAAGTAACTTACTTACTCTACAATTAAAGCGACTAGTTACCAGGTAAAGTAACTATTACTCTGTTTTGTCGAAGAACTTGGGTTTTCTTTTCTAAGGAACCAATGAGGGCTCTGAAGGAGTCTGACTCGACTGTTGATAACGGGAGCAATCTTTTATTGTATTGAGCTTGTATTCTTTATTAATACGATTCTTTGATTCAATATTAGTATTACTAAGGGCCTGAGAATTTATTCTGTTTTTGAGCAATTGTTTTCAATACAAATGTATTAAATTCCCCTATTTAAATCTTTAAATGCCGTTTTTTCAAAATCAGTTTTTTGTATTTTTCCAGTATCAATATCTCAGCCTATGGAGCACCTACTAACACCAAACTTTCCAGTTATACACTTAGCAGTATGCTGAAGATATTTACGGAAGGATTTGTTGATAAATCATTCCTGGCCTGATTTATGTGACATTATAATTAAAAAAATATGGCGAAAATCAATGGTTTTTTTAGGCTATGGACAGTATATTTTGATTTCCTAGGAAATGAAAGCAGATATCCTGAAATGCCTCTGTAATTTTCTTTTTATTTTGTGTGTAAACAAAATGAAAAAAAGAATTTCGCACCTGGCTTTATCATATGTTCAAATCTATCTTCAGGAAATATATGCAAATGTGCACATATTTAATTAGATAATGCCTAATTTGCAAAATTAAACATACCAATTTCTCAAACTTGTAATACATTTTTTTTTCATACTTGTACAAGTAATCAACTGAGGAAGTTTCATGGCGATATCTATCATTTTAAAATATTACCCTACTCACCTGTAGTGTCTCGCGTTAAGAGATAGTAAAATACCAACTAAACGTATGTGGATTATATTTTAGGCCACTTTAAATTCCTTGTCCGACTGTATTTACCGTCTAATTTGTTTTGTATAATTTTATTTTCATCCATCCGGCAGTTCTTCCGACACCTGGCAACATCCCCGCATTCATCTCAATTCATTTCTGATTACAGCGATGCAGCGAGCTGATCCTCAGCTGTGTCCTCAGGGCCGACATCACACGCATACACTATCAGAAACCAATCAGCTCTGCCGTGACTGAACGGTGCCACGGCAGAGACAGAAATATGTCATAAAGCTTCTCTGTACATATCAACATCTCCTTCAATGATGACACAAACAGCCCTCGTCAATAAACTGGCTGTGCTCGAAACCGCATACTTCTCCTACTACTCCTACTAACTTTTTGAGTTAGTATGCAAGTTTGAGTAAGCGAGAAGTTCCCGGATGCACACTAGATCTAGATTGGCCGAAATGTTGGGTATGCATCATGAGGTACTCAAACTACCCAAGATGCAATGTAACGTGACGTCGTCGATCGTCATTTCCTGTCAAAACGGCAGTTTCAAGCTAGCTACAACGAGGGTAGGTTCACTTCCTGTTTTCAAAACAAAAGCACCAATTGTATCGTAATGGCTTTCCCTATGATAAAAGGCAACGGATATGTTATTTTGTGAAAATAACCGGAAGTGCGTTGCTCACTGCGGCTAGCTTTAGTAGCGCCGAATTCGTCGGAACAAAATTGTAAATAGCCGGTATTTTGTCAGATTTTCAACACGTTGGGGATCTAAAGGACTACTTTCTCGCCTGAAAATGTTTCAAATGTTGCTAAAGTTTACAGAGTTTAGAGCTTAAGCGAAATCAGATTCAGGCCGGCTGATTTCGGCTCAGGCAGGAGCAAAATGCATTGTGGGTAAACACTCTGCATACTGTCTGATCGATGAGTATGTAGTATGCGGTTTCGAACACAGCCACTGTTCCTGCTGTAAAGAGTCGGCATAAAATGGGCTGAAAGTTGCAGGTAAAAGTTCACACGTGCACACAAACATTCCTTTACAGTGAGCAAAGACCGAAATGCCAATGCTGGCATTTTTAAACAGAAGCAGATCGCTGTCAGGTTGCAGGCGAGACGAGAATAGAACAGAAAGCAGCAATTAAGCGGAGTAAATTCACTCCGAACGCAGCGTTTAACGCAGACACGCCAAAGTATCTGCTTAAAAAGCTTTCAGCCAAAGTCATATTCTATACAAACCATCTCTCCCAAGACCGTTAGGAGCCTGTCGGTACACTTCACTCCTCGTGGAGAAAGTGAAATCTTCACATATTCAAACTGGTGTTAATCTCTGTAAAACCTTCTTTGGTTTCAGCCCATCTGGCTGTTATCACACCTCACAGCACTATCATGTTCGTGCATGAAAGTATACATTCAGAAGAATCCCGAGTCAGTTATAGTTGGGGTCAGGGTAGACTAAACTTAGTTGGTGACAGGAAAAGTTTACGATTTCATGGTTGAGCAGAGGCGGTCCTGGCTAGATTTACGCCCTGGGCGAACCATCCCTTGCCGCCCAGACTTACCCCGCCACCAACACAACAACATATTATATTATTTGTATTATTTTATTATATATAATCTTAAATACAAAAAGGTAGAAAAAGATGCCACACGTAGCTTACAAAATGCCATGTCACTGTATATCAGAAGTTATTTAAGTTATTTAATTTAGCATATAGCTCATAACAGTCAGTACTTCTGTGTGAATTTCCACTTGTTGTGTTGCAAACACAAACTAGACCAGGTTGCCTTTGGGTGAAATTAGTTGCATGACATGATGCCTCAATTCTAATTCTAGTTCAGCAAAACTAAAAATCAAATACAGTCGTGGCTAATAGCAACATATTAGCAAGAGGCTAACAGATAGCCTATAGCCTACGTCACTCATAGAAATCTGCATCCCTTTATCTTTTACCCGTTTCTCCTCTTCTTCTTCTCTTTTTGAACTGGGCACCTGATGGCTTCTTTGGTCTTTCACCATGATGATGATCCATGATGACTCCACATTATTACCTTTGCTTTTCCCATTAAAACCGTCCGTTTACCCGTCAATCAACTGGAGTCACGTGACGTAAACAAATTCACGTAGATGACTGCACAGATTTTTCATTTATTTATTTACATTTTTCACATAACCCAGTTAATTACATGAAGGTATATGGGTCTATGTTCATTTTAGGAATGAAATACAGTTTATTTGGATTGGAAGCGGTTTGTGTTGTGTGGCCTGGGATCAGTCTGACACCTACAACCTGTATGACTCTCAGCAGCAAGTTGACGTGACAATGAGGATCTAATAAACTACATGCACGACCCGTGCAACTTCAGACGACTCCAGGCAGTAATCTTTCTTTGATGTGCAACACGACAGGACAGTGTGCTGGAGAAGAGAAAAGGGAAGTGGGTTGCTCTAAAGCAGAGTCGGCAGGTTGAACCTGGAGTACGATCCAAACCGGGTGAAATTAATTGAGCAACTGTGCTGCAGACAGATGGAATGAACTTCCTGCTGGTATTAAATGTTCCCCCACTACAGCCGCTTTAACAGTTAAAACTGAAAACCCTCTTATTCTGTGCCTTTGATTCATCAGATTTTACATTTACTTACTGTTATTAACTATGTCTGTACCCTTTTCCTGTAATAAACCGGTTGTTTTCACCCAATTTGACTTAAATCCAAACAGGATCCAGATCTAATCTCTGGACTACCGGTGACCTACAGTGGCTGACCGGTAACCGGGCTCTTTACAACTTCACCGACTCCCAAAATGAAGTGGATGAGCTGCCTGGAGGTGCTGAGCAGCCAGCTGGAGTTCACCTGAACATCACCTCCTCATCTCAGTGATCTCTTTAAGTATGAGCCAACGCTGGAACACACAACCAACACACTCTTTATAGACCAGCAGAAATCATGTCGCTGTTTTATGTAAAAGCCTTTGAAAGGTCAAGCCACTAATGGCATAATTCCCCTCTCTTTAATACAATAATTCCTTCCTGTGTTCACATGAGATATTATGCTCTTGTCCTGCTGGTGCACGCGTCTTTAATCCCTAATGATGGTTGTTTAAAAGCGTCTGTGCTAATACCCTCCTACAAGTAAACTGTGTCACTCAGTGGCGCATTCTGCGTTTCCAAACAGGAAGTAGGGAGGGCTGTGGCTGAGAGTAACCATGGCGATGAGGCAAAAAAAATGACTGATGAACGAAATGAGGAGCAGCTAACTGCATCATAGCAGCAGGAATGTGAGTTTCCACCAGGTGCATGATGGGAAATAATCTCAGAAAACAATAGCTGTGGGCTTGCAAATAGTGACCCCGCAAGAAAGGAGTCTTTGAAAACAATCTTTATTGCATAATGGGTGGCCTGTAATACCAGCCTTTTACTTCCTTTTACTTTTTTACATCGTAACTTCATCTTTAGACTTTTTTTTTTGGTAAAAATGTTCAGTATAGATATTTGTCTATACTGAAGAATAACGTCTTTTATATTCTATTGTGTTTTATCTTCAGTCTGTGACTTAAAGGGATAGTTCGCCTCCATTGACATGAAGCTGTATGACATCCCATATTAGCAATATCATTTATGAACATTTTCTTACCCCCTCCTGCGCTAATATGGGATGTCAAAAGAGGCGAACTATCCCTTTAAATTAGCATCACATTCCTTCATATCCCCATTTTATTCGTGAATGTTTTAGTTACCATGATGGATGGATGGACGGACGCAAACATAATCCTGCAAAGATAACAAGGCAGTAAGCAGCACGTACATCCTGAAGCTCACAAATACTTGAAATATACTCCAGCATGTAGACGGCAAAAATCACACACAAACAAACAAAAAACCATTACATGCAAATGAACCCCTGGGACTCACACACATAAATGCAGACCAGCTAATAGCAGCGATGGGACCAAGTCACACAAGTCTCAAGTAATTTTTTCTTGGGCAAGTCAAGTCAAGTCACCTTTTTATTACAATTTTACCTGCAGAATCTGATCTTAATAAAGTGAAAAGACAAGATAAAAGTAACTGTCAGTAAACATCATTGGCCAATGTGTCCAACCTGTCCACCCCGTATCATATCAAGCTAACGTTAGCCAACTACCGACTAGGCTAACAGGACAATATTAGCTAATTTGACAAGCACTTACTGGTCAGAATGGATCTTCAAATGACGAACAAAGTTCGAAGTTATGCTAGATGCTTAAAGGGGAACTCCGGGGCATTTGAAGCGCATTTCCATTGCTAGAGGTTGTCAAATAGTGATAGTAGGACACAGAGAGGTGCGTATCTGCGCTCCCTGTGTGAAGATCGCTCTGTCCGCACAGCATGTCATGCGAGGCTAATACGTGGTGGCTAAGGGGCAAGCGCTAACCCTTCCACGTAAAACAACAACTTGCACACTGCAGAAACGTCACACCACTTTATAACCCATCCGACAATAAAGTCACAAGCCTTACCATCAAAACCATATGCATGGTTCTCACATTACTGGCATGGGGACGTTACAAAACAACTTTATAAACAGCATGTAACTCACCGGCTGGTTGTAGGCTCGCGCATGTGAAAGCCCAAAAGAGTCGATGGACGATAATCCCATATACAAAACAATTATATTCTCTAGAAAAACTGCGTTCAAGTATTTAAAACTTTACAAGAATATTACTGGGCATGTATTGTTGTAATGTTTTAAATACTTGAACCATGCATATGGTTTTGATGGTAAGGCTTGTGACTTTATTGTCGGATGGTTTATAAAGTGGTGTGACGTTTCTGCAGTGTGCAAGTTGTTGTTTTACGTGGAAGGGTTAGCGCTTGCCCCTTAGCCACCACGTATTAGCCTCGCATGACATGCTGTGCGGACAGAGCGATCTTCACACAGGGAGCGCAGATACGCACCTCTCTGTGTCCTACTATCATTATTTGACAACCTCTAGCAATGGAAACACGCTTCAAATGCCCCGGAGTTCCCCTTTAACACTCAAGTCATTCAAGTCATCGTGTCTCAAGTCAAGTCAAGTTCAGAGTCTTTAACTTCCAAGTCCGAGTCGAGTCTCAAGTCTTTTGTTCTTTCGTCAAGTCAAGTCACAAGTCATCAAAACAGCAACTTGAGTCCGAGTCACAGTGACTTGAGTCCCCATCTCTGGCTAATATACTCTCCAGGCTTGCACGCATAAATGATGTATTCTAACCCCCACCTCAAAACAAAAGGAAACAGTCATTGGTACGCATGAACCTCTGAGGACCTCTGCACCTTTGAGGATAGCTTAAAGGCAGCCGCACACTCCTACACGAGCGTGCACACACACACACACACGTAAAAACACAAGAGAACCCCCCCCCCCCGCCCCAGTGGGTTAAACACAGCTTAACACAGTGGGTGTGTTTGGGGGTCAGCCGTCCCTCAGCGTGCTGGACGGACGCTTCACTGACACACTGTCCCTTTTGACCACAGCATATAATGGAAGCTGCAGGCACACTTTAAGGCTTAGAGCGGCCTTTTTTAACCGCTCAGACTAAGCTCCTTTGTGGTAATCAAAAAAAAAAAGAGCAGCATCTGGCAAAACGGGGGGGGGGGGGGGGGGGGGAGAATTACGCCATCCTGTTTAGAAGATAGCCAGACAGTAGCCGCACGCTTAAAAGATTACAGTCATGATGCCCTGTAAACAAGTCTTAAGTGGAAGATTCTTTTTGTCTCCCATCTCCACTTTTTCCTGTAATCATCCACTTTGTGATTTACTTTATCTGGATTCTCAGACGATCTCACGCTCGGGTTCTGCAGTGAGATCCCAGCGAAATGAGCTAAATGTCACCGTTCTCCCCAATGGTTCTCTGCCCTTCTTTTAGAAAAGGGAAAAGTCCTGCTGTTGCTGCCCCGTGTCCTGATGAGCCTTAAACAAACTGTGGCCGAGCAGGGATGAAAGTGGAGACGGAAGTGATGACTCATGATGTTTATAAGATGCTTATTATTTGTCTGAAAGCCCGCTTTGCTCTTGTTTGAGCGCAGTTAACCCGCTGATGAGTGGAATCCGATCTTCTTTTGTCTGCTCCGTCCTCTGTATCTTCAATGCTGGTTTAATGAAAACACTCTTTTTCAGTTTTTAATCCACAAGCTAATTCTCTTGTGAATTTCTGTGAGCCCAAAGAAACGGCAGGCTTAGAGATTTGGTGACGATCTGTGTTTCCGTGGGTTTAAAACGTTGTGTTTGGTTGCATTAAAGATCAGAATGACTTTAGTAATCCATCTTTTTCATCCAGGCATCTCGCTGCATTTCCCAGTTTATTTGCCCCACCGATGGATTTCTCGGTGATTCCTCAGATGTTTGCTCAGTTTATCTGAAAGAAGTGATTAGGACAGGCAGTGTTTCCAGGTGGAAGTTAGTGAGGATGTTTGCTGTCATACAGCTTCATGTCAAAAGAGGCGAACTATCCCTTTAACAGGAACTTTTGTCCAAAAAAAAAAAAACCAAAAAACGCCAAACATGAACGAGATGTTAAACACGCAAATATGATGCGACTATAAGAATACAAACACACTGAAACAGAGCTTTGGGAACAAAATAAATTAAATCTAAAGCTGATGGGAAATATCTGAAGTTTAAATGTCACGACTAGGCTTAAATCGTCATTATAGGACATGCAGGATCTTCCAAGCTGATAATGTAACAGCTGCCACAAGAAGCGGAAACTGTTGGCAGAGTTTTTCTTCATAAAAGTTACTAGTTTTCTTTGTTTCTGAAGTCAAACCAAGTGACCCGAGGATAAGTTTAAGTTCTACATCCGCCAAAAAGCCCGTTAGCCTCAACAAGCATTATTTATTTGGAGGTCATTTGGAAGTCATCTGACCTTTTCCCAAAGTCAGTGACGTACTTCATCATAGTTAGCAAAATATTATGAATAGTTGTGAAATTATCTTTTAAATTCTGCTGGAATCATGAACATCCTTTGTTTCTGGAAATGTAAATTTCCTCTGGGACTGAATACATGAATAAATACAGAGTTCTACTCATCCAGCATATTGTTTAGACTCTTCTTTCAGGGGAAGCTGACAGTTTGCACAACCTCAGACATATATTTCTGCCCGCGGACTAAAGACCCATCGAGGTCAGATAAAATCTCACCGGTTGAAGCTAAAGTTACATTTTGATCTGACTGGACAGAAACCCTCGATTTAGAGTAGAGTAGAGTAGAGTGTACTTTATTGTCCCCAGGGGGAAATTAGTCTTGGGCTTCCAACAATCACTGCATAACATACAGCACTCGCACACTCGGCATACAACATAAACATAGAAAAACATTAAGAACATAGAACATGAGACTGTGCAGCGCATGTCTATCTGTCATTAAGCATTCTTATGGCAGACGGGATAAAGGAGTTCTTGTATTTGTTGAGTCTGCAGTTCAATGTCCTAAAACGTCTACCTGAGGGTAGCAGAGTGAATTCATTGTGCACTTAATACACTTTCCTGCATAATCCACCAAAGCGTAAGAATGAGGTCTTACTGGTTTAAAACTTGTCTTGGCTGTTAGCATGTTAGCTAACAGCCTTTTTGCATCTCTGAATTCACATCTGTGCTGTTTTGTGTGCTACTTTGATCTAATTAGTTCATCATTTATTCACTTAAAAAAAAAAAAAAAGAAGCTTTTTTGTGCTCTGGGATCATTGCTGTAACCACAAATATTTCAGAAAAAAATGTTTTCTTTAATATTATACTTATTGTTAGCAAACAAAGCTTTTCTCATGTAACGTGTCTTTTAAACTCAGACGAAACAAATGGGCCCAGTCTTTTGGGAATCTATTGGTGGGATATTAGCAAACAGCACTGGTATGTTGTAATTGATCACAACACATCGGCCTCTGGGTGGAATGGATGGCTTGTTGAGGAAAACATTCCTATCTCCCCCCTTCAGGAGCCCCCTCTAATGAGTCTTCTTTGATTCGATTATACCATTGCTCTCGCTCTTCACCCCTTTCTGACTCGTTTCATCCAGCCGAGACAGAGGGGATGGTGTGGTGAGATAAAGAGATGTAAAGGAGACTGGGCAGGAAGAGGACTGAAATGAGGATCGAGTGTGTTTTCTTTGTTTTTCCATTATCTCATCAGGACTTTTTCTGCTAAAAAAAAAAAATCACAGACCTGATTGGGACCATCAATCCTTGTGGGGACCAAAGACCCAGCGCTAATGACGCAGGACGTCATTTATGAGATCGGTTAGGATGAGGGCGAAAGTGTGAGTTCAGGGTCGGGGGTGATGGTGAGGCATGAGATCAGGGAGGTGCTCTGGGTTAAATGGAAGGCAATGGAATGCAGTAATAAGGATAGCAGTGACAATTAAGGGTGCTCTGCTTAGAATCACCAATTAATGGAACCGTGATCGTCTGATAACAAATACATACTATTCGCCCAATACATGGAATATATGGAGCCTTTGATTTACAATGTAACATTAGTGACGGCTGAAAGGGGAAGGATTTCCCTTTTCGGTCCTGGCCAATCGATGAGTTGGGTTTCCATCCCGGTTGGTGCTCCTTTTGGACAATAACACCTCAAACAAGAAGCTGTTGAAACTGCCCGATGTTGTCCAGTAAACCAAATGAAGGTGCAACATTCAGAGGCGGTCCTGGCTAGATTTACGCCCTGGGCGAACCATCTCTTGCCACCGCCGCACCAACACATCAACATATTATATTATTTGTATTATTTTATTATATATAATCTTAAATACAAAAAGAACTGAGAAAAAAACATGATAAATAAATGAAATACAGTATATAAATATCTATCACAGATCCTTAAATAACCTCAAAATCCTAAAAATAACCGAAGAAAGCTAAAAAAAAAAAAAAAGGCTACTCTATGATGGAGCATAAAACAAAGAAACTAGACTAGGTTGCCTATGGGTGAAATTAGTTTTATGACATGATGCCTCAATTCTACTTCTTGTGGTTCTGGCATTATAAAGTGAGTGCGAGCTTCTTTGCCAATAAGATTTTTGCTTTAGAGCACAAAATAAACTAGAGTTACGTGACTCAGGTCCAGTTCTGAGAACTCGCGTTGCCCATCTGACAGGCCCTGACGTGCAGCTCTCCTCTCGCTTTAGAAATAACACACCATCTGCCCCTCTGATCACGCTTTTTCCAGACTACAGATCAAATTATTTTAGGGAAATATATCGGCGTTTCTTCTGGCAGTTCTCCACTTCAGCAGCTGTAAACTGTATGAATGTGCCCAAGTGCGTCTAGACCGAGGTTTTACCACAAACGCTACATACATACAGCAGATACATCACAATGAACGTAGTATTTCTAATCAGCACAAAACATCCTCAAAGTGCTGTAAACAAGACAAACTTCTTGCATCCCTTCCTGCCTCCTGTGGGCTCCGACACCGAGAAACATCAGTAGAAATCCGATTTAAATCGCATTTTAAAATCACCTCCAAATAAGATTTTGCATCCACAACTTAAGACATCCCGAAGCTTTTTTATGAGGAGCTAAAATATCATTTCAACCCGGGGCCTTTTGCATCTCCACCGAGGTCAGAGGTGCCCTCGGAGGGTAGATTAGGCAAATTAAGTCTGTTGAAACGCATCTCTGTACCGTGACAGTCTGCAGCAGTAGAGAGAAGCAACAAGCCCACATTCAGAGGCGGTGGGAGTCGTCATGAGCTATATGAACGTACCATGTGATCGAGTGTGGGGAAGTGGACTGTGGTATCTTTTAATATATTGAGAATGATTAACAAAAACCGGGCTGAATGGCCTAGAATAAAAGAATAAACTCAAGAGTTCACAAAGTCTATTTTCTTTAAACGGTTAATGTACCACAATAAAAGAAACACATTCTGACTCGTGCAGCAGCTTTTGGGCCTTTCTTTTTTTTTTTTTTATTTGAATTCTTCAATCAGACATGATGCAATGAATGTGCAATGCCCCAATGAGTCGGCTTTCATGGATTCCTGAGAAAGCCTTCCCTTAAAGACCGATGGCCGCACCTGATGACCACGGTTTCACACGCTGTGAAATCTGGCTTCAAAGAGCAGGTCCACCTCTCCAAGAGTCGTCTTTTCTCATGCATTAATAAACATCCACAAAATATGAGATCATTGGGAGTGAGTCAACGCGGCCGAGATGAATATTAACGGAAAAATTTTCAAGAAACAAAGTCTTTCTGAAACCGAATACAGCCCCAATGAAATGAAGGCTAAGAAATGAGGTTTCTGGCTGAGGATAAAGGAAAGCAGGAGAGGTGAGGGATGGGAAATTTATGTGAAAATGATGATACTTACTTTTACAGTTCATATGTTAGCAGTGCACATTTTTCTTTGTTATGCCAATGACATGGACCTAGATTATACACTACCGTTTGAAGACATGCCAAGGAAGTGTGAAGGTACAAAGAAGCCAGATTTTCTTTCACACACACACACCTACACACACACACATACACACACGTGCAAGCTTACACAGAAATTGCTGGCAGTCACTCATTTTGGCTTGGATCCTCTTAGAGGGGAGAAAATAAGCCAAACCTTTCATCTTAGTAAACATTTGCCATTTTAGAAGTCAGCTATTTGCATATTGTGCGTGCACGCGTGTGTGTTAGAAAGCATATTGTGTCAGGAGGTTTAAAGAGAACGATATTAAGGGTGGAAAAGTTAATCCAAACCTCAACTGTATTAGTCACACTCCTTGCCTTTCACCCACAGACACACATGCAGAGTGTGTTGCTCAGGTAACTCTTTGTTGCCCCCTTCTGATCACCTCCGTTTAGTTATATTCTGCCGGCAACTGCAAAGCTTAGGCACTTCTTTCTACCTCAACATACCATCATTTTCATGATAATAAGACACTGATGAGAAACAGCTTCATTTAAAAAGAAATCGGGCTGAAATCCTCAGTCTTCTGGCTATAAAAGGTTTACTTTGCTTCACATTTCTTGTGATATCCAATGAACTGCAGGAAAAATTATGTAAGAAGCAACAAACAACTTAGTTTTTATATGATGAGGGAGTGAGGAAACAATAATGATCTATTTTCTTGACACTGCAAGTAAAAAGTACCAGAGGTTAGAAATAATCAACTACAAATACTACCTTACTAGTATTGGAATATGTACCTTTTTTTTTATATATATATATATATATATATATATATATAAAAATCAATAAAACTGTGTCAAATTTAGCTTCCTGAAAAGACAAGAATATCCTAAATTAGTTCTTAATTCAACATTTAACTCCACATTTTCAAAAAAGCATCCTACTTTTAAAGAACACTGTGGTCATAAGAGACTAAATCATCATATCATATACATTTTGTCGATGTTTTTTATACTTGTACTTACTTGCTGACTAACATGCTCACAATCAGTCACGTATCATTCACCGTTTTTCTTTTAGTGAACACATCCCTGTCCTCAATGTTCTTTTGAATTGTTGAAAAACTAATTCATAACTGATGTTGTAGGGGTTAGCGTTGGATATCGATGCAAAAATCAATACCTTCTAAATGGTGCCAGTTCCTAAATGGTGGAAAAGTAACGATGGTCTTCAACCACACATTTTGGGACAGTCCTGTGCATTTCCTCCACCTTTTCTTTGGTTAACTTGGCCTTCTGGCTGAAAGGAGTCACAGCTGTAGCGGGAAAACCCAAAATACAAATATTAAAATTGTTAAAATTAGAGCTGGGCGAGTTAACTCGATGACTTTGGTTCTGTCGACTCCGCCGTCTGGAAGAACTTTAAAATGAAAATGGCCGAGTAAAGGTTCCGTACCCTTCTCCATGTTTGGTGGATCCGCCGATTACTTTCTTTTCCGGTTCCACAGCAGACGGCAACAGACTTTTACAAAATAAAATAAATAGTAAAACCTGCGTTAATGCGCGATAAAATATTTACCGGCGTTAAATAAATAACGAGTTAACTCGCCCAGCCCTAATAAAAATGCTCCTTTATTTCACATAACGTAGCTTAAAATAGTTCTAATTAATTCCTGTTTAAAATTAAAACAGCAGATAGTGGTGCTGTTTAGTAAGCAGTATGAATAAAGTGCAATAGTGTCTTTATGAGAAATTACCTCCAAGCACAGAAGTGTTAAATACTGGTGAACATTATTCTCTCTACACGTCTCCAACAATAGTCGCAGTGCATGCGTTTCTGCAAATTATCGGGCTTCACAGCAACCACATGGTCGATAATACCAGCACTTAATGGCAACTGATGTCGTTCAGTTGACATTTATCCAAGCATCAGACAGAGCTTCAAATGACGATGTAATCAGTGCCAGTTCAGAAAAGACCGATATATTAAGTGGCACTGATGATTCAGATGAGCATATTCAGAATTTATGTGTGGAGGCATGAACTACGCACCTCCAGCTATGACCCTGATAATGGCTCTTTAAAGACAGCTGCCACAGCTTGCAGAATAACGTTTTTTCACCCCGTATAAACAGCGGTACCTTCAACAAAAACAAATGTTTCTGACGTAAAGCAATTATCTTCCTCAAGTTTTAATCTCCTAACGATAAAATTTTGATTCTCTGGGCTTCTGAGCATCTAATTAAAATAAATACATGAATCTTAAAAGTTGTGAAATCCGGCAGAATTACAGACATATGAAACACTGATAGGGTTATTTTCAGTTGGTGGGCTTACTATAGATGGAACAGTTATTAAAAATAAAAAATAAGTCATCTTTCTTTACACATAGATGATGTCATTTCTCATTTATGGTGATTCACTTGCATGTATATTTCCCTGGATTCAGATCAGGCAGCAATTAAGTCACTCAACTCGATTTCTTCTCTGATCACCTCATTTACAGCATCACGATGTCACTCATGTGATGTATAACTCAAAGTAAACACAAGAAACTTGTGCTACAAAAGAAAAATGGACCAAACTCAGTGAAAAATTCCCTAAATTCAACAATTTACCTTCTGATACTGGCTCAGTACCTAATGAAGACCCTCCTGATCCCAATAATATAGATCAGTGAGCAGTGCTGACCAACATGTCATTGGGGTCATCAGGTGGGAACCTCCTTTCATCAGTGTTTTGTCTAGTTGGGCCCACGACACCTCCAGGAGGCTAGAAAGTGATCACTGGCGTCCCAGAGAATGCCAGCCATCACTGCTCCTCCCACCACAACAATCATCTTGTATATTTCCCTGGATTCAGATCAGGCAGCAATTAAGTCACTCAACTCGATTTCTTCTCTGATCACCTCATTTACAGCATCACGATGTCACTCATGTGATGTATAACTCAAAGTAAACACAAGAAACTTGTGCTACAAAAGAAAAATGGACCAAACTCAGTGAAAAATTCCCTAAATTCAACAATTTACCTTCTGATACTGGCTCAGTACCTAATGAAGACCCTCCTGATCCCAATAATATAGATCAGTGAGCAGTGCTGACCAACATGTCATTGGGGTCATCAGGTGGGAACCTCCTTTCATCAGTGTTTTGTCTAGTTGGGCCCACGACACCTCCAGGAGGCTAGAAAGTGATCACTGGCGTCCCAGAGAATGCCAGCCATCACTGCTCCTCCCACCACAACAATCATCTTGTATATTTCCCTGGATTCAGATCAGGCAGCAATTAAGTCATACAACTCAACATCCTCTCCGATCATCACTTACAGCATCACGCATGAGCTGTCACTCATGCAAGGCAAGTTTATTTATACAGCACAATTCAACAACAAGGCGATTCAAAGTGCTTTACAGATACAATTTTAAACAAAAAAGAAAGAAATAAGAACAATTGAGTTAAAATGTGATTAACTTTTGAAACTCGAGCTTCAGATTTGGAGCTTTATTCAAATGCAGCTGAAAATAGGTGTGTCTTCAACCTGGACTTAAATACACTGTGTGTTTCAGCTGATCTGAGGCTTTCTGGGAGTTTGTTCCAGACATGTGGAGCATAGAAGCTGAATGCAGCTTCTCCATGTCTGGTTCTGACTCTGGGAACTGATAAAAGACCGGATCCAGATGAGCTGAGGGGTCTGGAAGGTTCATACTGGGTCAGGAGGTTTCTTAGAGCAGCATCAGAACTTTAAAGTCTATCCTCTGATGGACCGGCAGCCGGTGTAAAGACCTCAGAGCTGGACTGATGTGCTCCACTTCTTTGGTCTCAGTGAGGACTCGAGCAGCAGAGTTCTGAATAAGCTGCAGTTGTCTAACTGACTTTTTAGGTCGACCTGTAAAGATGCTGTTACAGTAGTCAAGCCTACTAAAGATGAATGCATGGACAAGTTTTGCCATGCGATGTATAATAGGGAGATGGACCTAAACAGTAGCAGTTTCACTTGCTGGAATTCAAGAAGACTTTAACACGACAAACGAAACGAACGCCAATGTGGAGGTTCTGGTGACAACAGTGAAGACGCAGCCACACAGCTGTCGATAAAAGAAGCACATTCCCCGATGTGGAACTTTTACAGCTTTAAACACGACAACGTCGTCACAAAATACAGCACGTGGTAGTCATTAAGGACAAGGAAAACACATTTGGAAGACAAAAACATTGATAAATCAGACGTTACACGGTCTATTGCCATATCCCCTTTAGGTTCCCAGCAGCACAATCACCAATCAGACTGTCCGCCTTGGCCGGGTAATACCTCTGCAACAAGTTCCAGTTCAATTCAATTATAAGTTATTAATCCCTGAGGGAAATGATATCACTGCAGTATTAATTAATCATTAAAGATATGCTACTGTAATAGATGGATAACAAAATAAAACTTTCTGCATGTTTGTCAGCCGATTTTTATCTTAAGTGTAGCAGAGAGGAAAGTTTGGTAGAAATCTTCAGGTCTCCATCAGTGGGTTGGGGTGTCGTTTCTGTAGCTTGGCAACAACTTAGCTGATGATGTCACAGACAGTGTCAGCAGGTAACTCAGGTGTACTCTCTCAGTAGAGAGAATCCTCTACATGTGGTTATTACTGTTATTTTCCAGGATTACATCTGTTTTTAACCAGTTCTGTAATCCTCCTCCTTCACTGTTACCGCTCTGTCTGCAGTCTCTGTCTGCCCGTATAGTCTTAAAGGGATAGTTCGCGTCTCTTCACATGAAGCTGTATGACATCCCATATTAGCAATATCATTTATGAACATTTTCTTACCCCCTGCTGCGTCCTGTGAGCCGAGTTCCAGCCTCGTTTTGGCGTTGACGAAGATAGTCCGGCGAGTTGGCTGGGGTTTAAAAAATAAAACAAAACAATATGCGTTCAAAAGAGTAATACATTTGCATCACAAAATCGTTCTCCAGGAAAAAGTCAAACCTCACAAACCCTTGGCACTATTTTCTCTCCCTTCGTATCACTGCGTGCTGCCGCCTGCCGATAGCCGCGCCTGTTACGGTGTTTGATGCTCGGTCTGCACTTCGGTCTGCACGGTCTGCACAGCAGGCAGTGATACAAAGGGAGAGAAAATGGCGCCAAGTGATTGTGAGGTCTGACTTTTTCCTGGAGAACGATTTCGTGATGCAAATGTATTACTCTTTTGAACGCATATTGTTTTGAGAAGCCATCCATCCATCCATTCATTATCTTCCGCTGGTCCGGGGATCGGGTCGCGGGGGCAGCAGCTTGAGCAAAGAGACCCAGATGTCCCTGTCCCCGGCCACTTCCTCCAGCTCTTCTGGGGGGACCCCGAGGCGTTCCCAGGCCAGCCGAGAAACATAGTCTCTCCAACGTGTCCTGGGTCTTCCCCGGGGCCTCCTCCCAGTGGGACGGGCCCGGAACACCTCACCGGGGAGGCGTCCAGGAGGCATCCTAACCAGATGCCCGAGCCACCTCATCTGACTTTTGAGAAGCAAAACACTTTATTTTTTAAACCCCAGCCAACTAGCCGGACTACCTTCATCTACCCCAAAACGAGGCTGGAACTCAGCTCACAGGACGCAGCAGGGGGTAAGAAAATGTTCATAAATGATATTCCTAATATGGGATGTCATACAGCTTCATGTCAAAAGAGGCGGACAATCCCTTTAAAGCTGAGCAGCTGTTAGAGTTGTTCTTACAGCCAGGTGAAAATAGTATCGCCTACCTGATATTCCTGCTCTGTCCTCATCAGGTGTCCAAGCTAGTCTATTTCATCTGCCAAGGATCTCACACTTCCCATGCTGAGCAAGGGAAGAAATAGTTTAAACTTCCTCCTCCTTTTTCTCCATTTTGCTTCTGCTCTGCATTCTAGACGTCTGCTCTTGAACTCATCTCGACTTTGGGTCTCATTCCAGGAATTATTTGGGCTTTGGAAAGCTACGTTGGCTGCAGGTTAATAACTTTCCAGTTGCAATAGTTATAACCGATAAAAAAAACATTTCCAGAGTTGCCAGCAGAAGAAACTTGTTTCAGAAATCTGTGTTTTCACAGAAAGCTCATTCGAAAAAATCTTAAGCCTCTTGGGTGGTGCTGTTCTGGAATAACTCGGAATAACAAGTAAGCTTGAAAATATTGATAGGCTGGTATCATTTGACTGCTATAAGCTTAATATTTTAATTCATTATTGTTAACGTACTTTTATTTACTGTTCAACAGATTTTAAGCTGTCTACGTTTCAGATAATCATGATTCGCATCTTAGCCGGAGTCACGCAGCCCTAGTTTACTGTACATTTACAAGAAAAGAAACCTTTTTTTTTTTCTTTTACACTTCATAACATCCAGAAACAAAGTAAACAAAAAGCATGAAAATTAAATCGGTCATCTGGGTTTCACTGTTGTACAATACCAAATGAGCCCCTCAGGCTGCACCACACTCACTCATACACTCAGTTACACACCAAGTCGGCTGCAGAAAACAGCAAAAAATTTGAGTTACGGCCCGATTAATGTGCCACGTAGTCCAATACCCGCTCTCAAACACACACGGTTCGCTGACGCAGGATGAAAATAATTCTTGTTTGTTTAATTATCACAACATCAAATTGCCATTATGGGAGCCATTCATCTGCCTTTGGCATTAAGTTAAAGGTGTGTGTTCGTTTATGGGAATTTCCGTGGGTGTATTTTAGTGTGAGTGTTGAGTTTTCAGTTGTCCTGGCAGGGCTGCAGGCCGACCAATAAGACAGCATTTCAGCATTATTCTGCTTATCAATTTTACAGGGAAATGATAACCTGGTTGTAGTGAACGGAAACTTTGAATTTGATCAAAGAAACACACAAACGTCATCTCTTCTTGTCATGTTTCCGCTGAGTTGTTCTTTGAGCTACTTGACTAATTGAATTTCCCCCATTGGGGGATGAATAAAGTATTTTTTTATTCTATTCTATTTCAACACAGTTTATCACACTGCAGGAGTGTGACGTAACTCCCTGCTTCCGTTGGTAAAATATTGGCACAACAAGCTCTCAAGAGGCCAACAGCCCAGGATTTATTTTGATTTGTAGTCTTGAAAACTTTAATCGGAACAACTCATCCAACTTTCTGCCACCAGATAAGAAAGATACAGAGATTCCAACCCGCAGGAGACGCTTGTTTTTGGGGTATTTGGGTTTTAACCAATAATCAAAATGACTTCTTTGTCTGAGTATTTGGGATAAAACGGATCAAATTCCCTGAAAATGCAATAAATTGCTCAAAGAAATGGCTTATTCTTTAGCACCACAACCTCTGCATGCATGTGCTGAAACATGACAAAAACAAACTCTGCTACAACGATGGAAGAGAGTCTGAAAAATACAAAAAAAGCTATCAATTACTTCTGTTTCTACAAGGTAAAGGCTTTCGAGGCCGGAAATGGTAACATCCAAGAGGACGCTGGTCACTTCACATAATTCCCCCTTAACATATGAGCACTCGACATTCACCCACATCGTCCCAGGCGTTTAGTAAGCAGGCGGCAACATCAATTAGTCGCTTTTAGCCTAGATGCCGTCAGAGACACAAACAATGGACAGCAGTGGGAGATTAGTCCTTTCCCAGCTTAGCTTTCTCAATCAAACCTATTGGGAGGTCACCAACTCCGAGCTAAAAGCCAGCTAGCCCCAGATGAATGATCGTATGGGGGTGATGCAAGCCCCATTACAGTAATCCAAATGCTGAGACTATTGTGGTCAGGCACTGAGAGAGGCAGACCCATAAGTGTGTTGGGGAAAAAAAGTTAAACTGGGACAGAGAGAGGAGGCTGAAATATAAAAATGTGAGTGATAAGAATGCATGTTAAAGGCTCACCAACACCTGGAAAAGACACCTGGATACAAATACATGAAGCTACATGTCCTGTTATGACATTTAAAGGATAAGACCGTTTTTTTTACATTGGGCCCTTGATTTCACATTATAACATGATGTTCTACTCACCCCTGCTTGTTGTTGAACATTTGGAGCTGTTCCGAAGATATTCGCGAGGCGTCTGGCTGCTCTCTTGAGATATTCGGCCATGAAACGGTTTCCTATGGGCAAGCTTATACAGGCACAAACTATGCTGTTTATAATTTATTAATTACTCTACACTAGCACTGATAACGTGGAGGTGCGTCGCTTACTTAAAAAAATCCGGGTTACTGTAATTTTGATTTTTTTGTCGTAAAGTGGGTGTTACTGACGTCCTGTGGTGCTACTGCCACAGACAGCCCACAGACCTGCTGCCTATTTATTCATTCGGCTAAAATTCAAAATTAGTAACCCGGATTTTTTTAAGTAAGCGACGCACCTCCACGTTATCAGTGCTAGTGTAGAGTAATTAATAAATTATAAACAGCATAGTTTGTGCCTGTATAAGCTTGCCCATAGGAAACCGTTTCATGGCCGAATATCTCAAGAGAGCAGCCAGACGCCTCGCGAATATCTTCGGAACAGCTCCAAATGTTCAACAACAAGCAGGGGTGAGTAGAACATCATGTTATAATGTGAAATCAAGGGCCCAATGTCAAAAAACCGGTCTTATCCTTTAAGGGGGTTGTTAGATATTAGTTTTTTGGATCAAACGCCTCCTCTTGAGCTGATTTTACTGACATCGCCAATCCTTCAAGAACCTTATATGTAGGGATGGGAATCGTTAACCCTCCTGCCTAACGATCCCGTTTATAGGTTCTGCTAACGTCTGACGCATCTGCGCGATGACGTCATGTGCACGCTTCGTGTTTTGGCTCAGAATGTTTCCAACATGGCGTCGAGGCAGAAGCGCTCCAAAGTTTGGTTATATTTCACCAAAAAGGACAATACTAGGACCAGCTTTGATCACATCAAAGGGGGAAATACCTCCAACATGCTGCTAAGCGATGGCGGCGACTCTTGCGGGGGAACTTGAGGCACAGCGTCTTCAGTCTCAAAAGTCCCAGGTAACGTAAAACTTCCAGGTCCTTCTTATTGTAACAGGGCTCTCAAGTCTCACGCTTTTGTATGAATAATCGTCACAACCCCCGTGTACTATTTAAAACAATTGAATCTGTTCTTAACCCCCCCCCAGCCTGGGTGCACAGAGGTATCCCCTGAAATGTGCAATAGCTTCCTGCACTTTTTTATGGACAAGGTTACTATTGCAAGGTCTCTCATCTCCACTCCTGCATCTGACCCCTCTGACCCTGCTCCTTGCTCGGCTATATTTGACTTGTTTGAGCCTGTGTCTCTGAAGGCCTTAGAGGATGTGGTTGGCCAGATTAAGCCATCAGGTTCTCCCTGTGACACTGTCCCGCCTCACTTTTTTAAAGAGGTCTTCCCTAGTATCGGGCAGTCGGTTCTGGACATTATTAACAGCAGTCTGTCTTCTGGTGTTGTCCCCCAAAGTTTTAAACATGCTGTGGTGCAACCCCTGCTTAAGAAACCCAGCCTTGATCCTGGTGTGCTTGACAATTTTAGACCCATCTCCAAGCTTCCTTTTATTTCAAAGATTTTGGAAAAAGTTGTTTATACTCAACTGAAATCATTCCTGGATGAGCATGATGTCCAAGAGGTCTTCCAGTCCGGTTTTAAAACACTGCATAGCACAGAGTCAGCTTTATTAAGAGTTTTTAATGATATCCTCCTGGCGAATGACTCTGGAGACTATGTGACTCTTATCCTCCTGGACTTAACTGCGGCCTTCGATACGGTGGACCACAACATTTTGGTGCTTCGGTTGCAGCACCTAGTGGGCATCTCTGGTATCGCCCTGGACTGGTTCAAGTCCTACCTGACAGACAGAACCATGTGCGTGAGCCTTGGTGCTTCTGAGTCCCGCTCTGCTCCGCTGTCATATGGGGTTCCGCAGGGTTCAATTTTAGGGCCCCTGCTTTTTTCTCTGTACTTGCTGCCCCTGGGTTCCATCCTGAGAAAGCATGGTATCTCTTTCCATTGCTATGCTGATGACAGCCAGATCTATGTGCCCCTAAAGAAGAAAAATGCTTTCTCTCTGAAACCACTTCTGTTATGTCTTGAAGACATTAAAGTCTGGATGTCCTTAAACTTTTTAAAATTTAACGAGAAGAAGACAGAAGTGATGGTGTTTGGTCCCAGTGGCTCCTGTGACTCCCTTCCTGTTGACTTGGGCCCCTTGGTGCAATACAGGAAGCCAACAGTCACAAACTTGGGTTTTAAGATGGACAGTGATTTTAAATTGGACCGGCAAATTTGTGCAGTTGTGAAGTCCAGCTTTTTTTATCTCAGGCAGCTGGCAAAGGTGAAGCCATTCCTCGCACGCTCGTACTTTGAGACAGTAATCCACGCCTTCATCACATCACGGCTGGATTACTGCAATGCACTTTATCTTGGAGTCAGCCAGTCCTCCCTCACACGTCTCCAGTTGGTTCAAAACGCTGCCGCTCGCCTCCTGACTGGAACACGTAAGAGGGAGCACATCACTCCCATTTTAGCCTCCCTCCACTGGCTGCCTGTGCATTTTAGAGTCCATTTTAAGATTCTTTTATTTGTTTTTAAATCTTTAAATGGACTCGCCCCGCCTTACCTCTCTGAGCTGCTCCACCCTTATGCCCCTGCCCGGTGCCTCAGGTCAGCTGATCAGCTGCTCCTGGAGGTACCGAGGGCCAAGCGGAAGCTCAGAGGAGACAGAGCCTTTTCTGTTGCCGGTCCGAAACTGTGGAACGACCTCCCGCTTCACATTAGACAGGCCCCTGCACTGCCAATTTTTAAAACCCGTCTTAAGACCCATTTTTATTCCCTGGCT
Organism: Odontesthes bonariensis; assembly: GCF_027942865.1. Taxonomy (NCBI): domain Eukaryota; kingdom Metazoa; phylum Chordata; class Actinopteri; order Atheriniformes; family Atherinopsidae; genus Odontesthes; species Odontesthes bonariensis. The sequence continues at coordinate 8,516,150 of NC_134508.1, read as the reverse complement.
TTTAACCCAGCATGAGACGCTGTTTCTAGTATTGTTTTATTGTTTTTATTATTTTAATATTGTTGTTGTTTTTACATTGTTCTTGTGTTTTAAGCCTTGTTTTATTTTGTGTTGTACAGCACTTTGTTTCAGCTACGGCTGTGTTAAAAGGCTATATAATAAAGTTTGATGATGATGATGATGAATAATTTCCATCTGATATTAACATTTTGTTGAGGAGTACTGCAAGAGTGAGGCAGAGTTAGATATATTGACTTATATATTGTACTATATAACTGGATGAGATTCGATAATGGAACCGGAATCGCTTAATTCTTAACAATTCCCATCCCTACTAATATGACATGTAGGTGATTTATTCATAACTTTAAAGATATTTTCAAATGTCTTGCCACACTCACTCATATTGTAACCATTCACAACTTTTTCTTTAAAACTTTAGAGATCTTTAGATCTTGGCAAGCTCATACAGTTCAACAGTGAAAACTAGGGCCGATTCTATTCTAATATACTCGTTAAATTTAACCGATACCATGAACCGGTACCAATTTATTGCATGAAGACTACAATCAGGGTGGCTTGTCATTTTTGTTGTATTTCTTTAGATTGGATAATCAGGAACAGTGTGGTTAGGCTAGTGAGACCGAAACCTGTCTTCTAATTCATTGCATTTTTTTTTGTGGCAGAAGTATCGGCATCGGTACTCGGTTTCGTCAAGAACTCAGATCCAAGTATCAGTATCGTATCGGTTTGAAAATAAAAGTGGTATTGCTGCATTATGCCTACTCATTCAGCTCAACAGTAAAAACTTAATCAATCCTAGATGAAAGACATTTAAATAAGGTCACTGAAAGTGACCATCCGGGATTTTGGACACAGGACCTCATTTCCAAGTCAGCAAGGGTGTAAGAAATGTGTCCAGGTGTTTTTTTTTACATTCCATGCAGTCCTTGTGAAATCTCGTGTTCCTTTTGCTAAGCTAGCGCAAGTGAACGGCTATGCTCTAGCCTGCCCCGAAAACACTCTAAACCTATTTATTTAACACTGAAAGCAACTCAATTATCATGGCAGGTTATCGATGCAAATATATGTGTTGATGGGGGAGTTTTGGAAGTTAACCAACCTTGCAATTGTGTTTGATCACCATCAATCTCTCTTGCGGCTCCCTGTTGATGACAGTGTGGTTACATCACAACTGAAGACAGCGAGGTAAAATTCCGCTGACCCCGAGAAAATAGTCCCTCAACATTCTAAAATCCAGGCAGTGCTAGGTCGGTTTTATTTCAAACCTCATTATATGAAGACAAACATTTACATTCGGAGCCTGGCATAATTACGGTTTTGTTTTGAATGTTGTTTAAACTGGATAAGACTGTTTTTGGGACAGGCTAGAGCATAGCCGTTCACTTTCGCTAGCTTAGCAACAGGGATATGGGATTTCACAAGGACTGCATGGAATGCAAAAAAAAACCGTTCTGGACACATTTCTTACACCCTGGCTGACTCGGAAATGAGGTCCTGTGTCCAAAATCCCGGATGGTCACTTTAAGGTGAGTCTAGTCTTTGCTATATAATCTGGGACTTCTGATTGAAATTATATAGATCTAAATATATGATACCTGCAGGGGTGTACCTCAACGCAACATGTCAGATGGGCTTGTTGCACAGAACAATTCCTTCTATATGAATCTGCTTCATCCATAGGCACAATTTCATAGAGAATGAGCGTCTCAGACAGGACAGAAACGATAGACTCTAAAGATAAAAACAGAAATTTGAGAGACAAAATAAAGAGGATATGATAGAGAATTGTATGGGGAAAGGCTCATTAGGAAAAACAGACATATAGAAAGAGGAAGGAGAAATTGAGATGACAAAATGAAAAGCAAGGACTAAGAAAACAAGGAGCCGAGATATGTACAGATGTCTGAAGAAGGCTAATTAACCAGCAAAATATGAAGATATGAAGAGAAAAAAAGTTCTTGGAGATGAAGCATGCAGAAGTCTGAAGAAGAATATAAAAGTTGAGATGAACTCATTTCATACCACACGCTGGTTTCCTTCTTCAGAACGCAGGAATTTGGAAACATTTGTCCAGCAGCTGATCATCATACCTCCACATTGCAATCTTCCCCCACAGGTGTAACGCTGCATCTCTGTTCCTCTCTGTCATTCTGCACCTGCTAAGGTGGGATAACGTACCCTACAATCTCTTCAGTTGGCGCATAAGACTCTGCGATCCTGCAGACAACCACCCCTCTTCAATCTGACTACAAGCCAAATTATCCTCATTGTAATTTAAAAAACACCTGTGTGGGTAAACAGGAAGGGAAAGGCAAAGCCGCCCTTAAGCTGATGTGCAAAAACGTGTTTCTGGGCTGGAAAATATTCCACATAATAAGAAATAATATAAAGGAAAATTATGATTATATGTGTAAATAAACTTAATGTGACATTGATGTGCCATGGTGGTGTGATGCTTGGAATAAATATCATTAAATCCTTAAAAAATGTTTGTTTCTCTGAACACAGATCGTTCATACAAGTAAAGACTGGACACTGACCAATAGTAAAGGCTTTTTAACATTAAAAAAAGGGTTTCGCCAGCTACAGATTGCACTGATAAATCAATGCTGAAGTCCGTTTATTCAACTGTAATCCAACACTTATATTACAAAGGAATTAGCATCCATGCTGAGTCAGATTATGAAAATGGTTTGTTCTCTGAATTTGGTTGAACACAGGCGCTCAGTGCAGTGTGACTAACACAGAATGAAAGAACAGAGAAAACAAGGCGCTTCTAGTCAGGATAAAAATGTACGTTCCACCGATTAGACGGAGACAGATGTGAACAATCAGTGAGACGAATCTGAGAAAATCTACCCCGGGAGCCATCTTCCTCTTACACCACACACACATTTGTTCTCCAATTCCCTCACAATGGTGGATATGCGCTGTGAATCTAAAGCTGTGTCACTACTTCCCTGAGTGCAGCATCAGTAACACATTTCTTGGATTTCATTTATCTCGTGAGAAGGAAGATTTAAACTAAAGCTAAAATAATACCAAACCCTAGAGTTTAAGCATGTCTTCATGTGGGTTTTGGGGATTCATTTATAAAAGATAATGCCCAACTGTACTGCCCATTCTTGATCAACTCTCACCATATTAAGATGTTGATTCTTTCAGAGTATATCAGTGATCACCTATCAGCTATGAACAGCATTTATACACATCTATCCTCCTTTTTTTTTGTGTTTTAATGCACTTATGTATCTCGTTTCTTTACCTATGCTGAATGACTTGGAAACCCAAAATAACAATCTTCATCCTTAGGCCAAATCCATCAAATTCCAGAGCTGGAGAAGATTTTGGCAGCATGGGAAAAACAAGCTGGAGCCCAACGTTTTCCACAGTTTAGCCTGCTACCTGTACTTCACAAACTTTTTGGATTAACATGCAGAGGGTATACTTGTTGTTAAGTTGTAGTTGTTTTTATATAGACCGAAAGTAAGATGACGGAACCATTTCTGGGCAGAAAAACTACAACTGGAAAAACACATTTGTGGCTACATCGTGGCTCAAAAACCTTTTATGCATTTCAAGTTTATTTGGGAAATCATCTTCGATCTTAAAGGCTGTGTTGTGTAACTATATTGTGAAGTGTTATTCTTTAACATCATATCATGGCACCCAATGGTTACATTCTACATCTATTACCTGTGAGTCCATCACATTCTTCTTCAGGTGTTTTTTCTGACAATAGGAAATGCCTGTGTTCGAAACCGCATACTTCTCCGACTACTCATACTAACTTTTTGAGTTAGTATGCAAGTTTAAGTAAGCAAGAAGTTCCGGGATGCATACTAGATTCTCTGAAATGTTGGGTATGCATCATGAGGTTACTACTCATACTCAAACTACCCAAGATGCAACGTAATGTGACGTCGCCGATCATCATTTCCTGTCAAAACGGCAGTTTCAAGCTATCTACAACGAGGGTAGGTTCACTTCCTGTTTTCAAAACAAAAGGACCAATTGTATCGTAATGGCTTTCCCTATGATAAAAGCCAACGGGTATTTTATTTTGTGAAAATAACCGGAAGTGCGTTGCTCACTACGGCTAGCTTTAGTAGCGCCGAATTCGTGGGAACAAAATTGTAAATAGCCGGTATTTTGTCAGATTTTCAACACGTTGGGGATCTAAATGACTACTTTCTCAACTGAAAATGGTTCAAATGTTGCTAAAGTTTACAGAGTTTAGAGCTTAAGTGAAATCAGCTTCAGGCCGGCTGATTTCGGCTCGGGCAGGAGCGAAATGCATTGTGGGTAAATGCTCTGCATACTGTCTGATCGATGAGTATGCAGTATGGAAGTATGTAGTATGCGGTTTCGAACACAGCCAATGAGAAAAAGTACAGGCACGTTTCTATGACCTAAAGACAATTTTTGTGCAGCTACTTTCAATAAGCCCCCGATAGCCCCGGATAACAACAACACGGCAGCTCTGAGCTAACAGTGTAATAGTATGCGTTTGTTAATTCATTCATTCGTCTTAAAGTATTGGTGAAATAAAGACAGATGCCTTATTTAGAGGCTGTATTGTCTCTGCCCTGTTCTCTCCCGTTATATGGATATACGCTGATCTCCAGTAATCTAAATATCTTCCGACTTTCACCAAACTGTTATCGGTTATACAATGAACGTATTTTATGCCAGAAATAAGGTCCAGGTTTAAAAAAAAAAAAAACTCGAACTTCTCCTTTAATTGTTCAATCAAAACAACAACACTTACGATTAATTGTTAAATAGTTTCATTCTAAGCAACTGATAAGAATAAAGTTGCACCGACACGACCAAAGACATCGTCTGAAGGGGAGGAAATGCAAGATATGCAAGAAAGAGAGCCCAAGTGCCTTAAATGATTTAAATGTCCATTAGCAAGCTTTCTGTGTTTGGCATTAAGTTACAAAGAAGCAAACGATCCCCTGGTCAAGGAACAAGAGATAAGAGAGGAGAGGGTGTGACATTAAGAAATGCACCAAAACTAAAAAGGCAAAGAGATGGAGAAGGAGAAGGAGTGAGAGAAGAAATAAGGAAACAAGAGACAGAATGAGTGCTTTTCATGAGCAATTAACAGTATGAGATTTAAAGATTACAGGTTGACCTTCTTGGAAAGGTTCCAAATAAATAAACCAATCAAATATAAAACCATCACTGGACAAAAATTTGTCATTTCCAAAAGTTTAGTTGTTGTAGTCTTAATTAAAACCATCTGAAATTATGTGGAAAATGACTTTATGAAACTAACTCGACATTTAAACTGAAAATTTAAAACGATTCGAAGAAAACGATCCAATTTGTTTGAACCAGGAGACTTAAAGAGAGCCGCACGCTTAAAGTGGTCAGAAAGGTGGAATGAGAGGAGAAAGGTTAAAAGGAGAGAAAATGGGAGCCGTTAAAAGGCTGCGAGAGATGACACAACCCAACATCAGGACGCCGTAATGGTGCTGAAAACCTTTGCTGTGAGCGATTAGCGGCGTGGATATGTTGTGCAGACAGCCACCTGAAATAAAGCGAAGCTGGCAGGGGACACAGAGCAGGACTGAAAAAAGGACGTTTGATTTCATCCTCATGAAAGTGGAGTGTTAGTTAGTTGGAGACCTTGATCCATTTGTAACATTTTCAAAGGCTTCGAGACGGGTTTGAGTGACAGAACAAATCACTGACAAGATGGCTGAGCCATGTTCATCTGGTCTTTTATCTTCCCGACGTCTTATAACCGATTTATTCTTTTTTTTTTGTCTGCCGTCTCTTCTAATCTTTTCTTCTCGCTTCGCTGCCTTTTTACCTTTTAAACAAAGTGCTTCTTAATACCTTTTCCAGACCCAACATCCTTTCATTGCTGTTCAGTTTTGAGCACAAAGATGTTTCTGTGCATGATTTAAAAAGATTAGTAAATAAATCATACACCCACAATCTTAATAATAGAAACCAATCCAATCTGATTCAGCCTCAGGTTCAATGGAGTAACATGGATCCAAACTGATGTTGTCACCGATTGCAAAAGGCCTGTGAAGCAAAGGAAGTTTTAGCTCACAGCAAATGTCGAAAAAAAAAATCATAATTATCCATCAATTATTTACACAGTAGTGCCATTTATATAGATTTGCCTCCAAACATAATTGTAGAATTGGAGTTCAGACACCGTGTAGAGGCAGAGTTTGACACGAAACTACCGAGATGAGAACATGCGGCAGACACTCGCTGATGCTTTCCAGGGGAGAAATTAACTTCAGCAGACAACAGGAAGGGTAAACGGGTTAAAGGGAAGTTTCCTCGCTTCATCATTCTGAACAATCAACCGCTGACCGTGGGGAAAAGGAAGGAAAACACCGAGCCAAGGTAGGGCTGCATGATTATTGGCACAATAATGATCCCAATTACTTTGATCGTCATTGAGATCATGATTAGTCACAGATTTTAGAGAAAAAAGAAATGGTTTTATTACACGACTAAATCAACGTAACACTGCTTTCATCTATATTGTGCCACATTTCTGCTAATGTACGAGAACTTTCCTTAAAGTAAAACTGGGGCGGCTGTCAGGAGGAAGAGCAGTCGCCTGGGTCACCGGTAGCTGGTTGATGTTGGACCGAGGCATGGGTCGGTTACTGGTTTCAAGGTATACCACATTATGAAAAAGTCAAGGTTTCAAAGTGTGGTACAGGTACAGGCACCTGTACGACACTGCGCTGAAACAACATACTCAGTGGGTCTACATGGTGAGATTAATTCGATTATAGCTATCGTTGGGTTATGCCCCTTACTTAAGCAAGGGTAATTAAGTGACTTTTGTTTATACCCGAAGGTAGATTTGGTCCTCCACTTTTAACCCATCCAGGTTGGCACCTGTTGACACACACGCACAGGGTCACACACTCAGAGACAGATGCCAACCTGGAGCGGTGGGCAGCCATGAAAGCGCCCGGGGAGCATGGGAGTACGGTGCCTTGCTCAAGGGCACCTCAGCCGTGACAAGGAGGTGGACTGACACCCCTCCAGCTATCAGTTCCACCAAGCAAGAGTGGGAATCGAACCGCCAACCTTCCGGTTATTGGACGACCGACTAACCACTGAGCCACAGCCGCCCCTTATTCTTGGATATATGGCGGTGAATGAATGGAATCATAGGCACAAAGCATCTCATACCCCGGTATGATAGGTGGCGCTGTACCCATTCCAACTGTTGCTAATAGAGCCACTTCCTGTTGACCTCTTCACCAACAACAACAACAACAAACTCAGGCATTGGAGAAAGATGGAGAACGTAGAGCAAGATGAAGCTACGTCCCTCTACATTTGGTCTGTGATGAGCTGCTTGTTGCACAAACTCGATGCCCAACGGAGCATTCTCCATCGCGTTGTTTCTTTCTTTCTGACGGCGACAACAACAGGAATATCGTCTCCTTTGACTTCCGGGTCACGACCCCGGGAAAAAATCTTGAGCATAAGCAGAACGCAAAGTCTAATTCACCACGTGCTTCAGCGTCTACAAGCAGGTTTAGTGTGGCTTTCAACCCAGTTATCTCGGGGTCTTAATTCGACTGAGAGTAACCCGATCCGATCCAATTTCTTGTCACATTAAGGTGTCTACATGAACTTAATAACTCAGTCGTATTGTAATTTAGCCAATAATCCGATCCTTTCAGTCCCATGTGACCCCACTGAGTGACCACGTCAACTCCCAGAACTCGTTGGCGGAGATTGGCAGAACTTTGGGGAATTTGCTGTCGTTTCATTCACTGGAAGTGGCTTTGAGAAAGACTGTTCAATGGAAATTTTTATTTTTATTTTTCTTGTTTTTAAATACGTTCATTCAAAATACACATTTTAGAGCCTGTAATTATAATAGCGGGAAATTTTTGCCTAAGGTTATCATACCGTCAGAATCTCATACCGGCCCATGCCGAGTTGGACCATCATGTGAACAACCATTAGACCGTTTTTCTCAGTCTTCTTAAACTCCTACCAAATGTACGTTTTAGTCTCTGGATTTAACGGCTTTTCAGACCATGATGCTCTGTAACAGTGAGACTGTTCAAAGGGTCAAAACTTTAGTTGTCCTTCTTTGCAGTTTCTTTTACGATAACAGCATTGAGAACGAGGAGTTGGTTTCAAATTCAGGAGAAGCCAATTAAAGTTGATGCGGTATGCCGACAAGATCTGAGGCTGGCAATGTGAGAAAGGAGCATTGTGTTGCTTCCAATATGATCGTCTAACGTAAATATAGATACACCTATACATACTGGCAACAGTTAAAGGGGTATAGCCGACATAGCTGTGTGGCTTACATTGTACCCTTACACAATACCAACAACAAAAAGACACTTTTTCTTACCGAATTACAGTGTTCGCTTTGTGATGCTCCTGTTACCGTTTCTTCCTTTTACTTCATCTTATTGTTCTAATCACGTTAGTTTATGTAGCTGTTTACTATCCACGTGTTGTTATAGCAGCTTCAGATATCAGACGTTGTTTGGTGCATCTCTAGAAATCATTTTATTGTAGTGAACACCTCCAATTAGCAAAGATTTGTGGTGTCCTCCCTCCTTTTTTCTTCGTTCTCCCCGTTTCTGCACAGCGTGGCATGGCCTTTACCACCCCGCTTGCCAGGCGTACCTTTATCCTCAAATGGAAACGGGGTTCTCCACCGACTCACAACAATTGGATACGGGAAATTTTACAATGTCTAAAATTGGAGAAAGTAAGGTTCTCACAGAAGGGATCTTTGACAGCATTTCATAAAACTTGGGACCCACGGCTGGCTTATATTAGTTATAGTCTTGATGTTATTCCTGACGATGCCGAGGACGCTTCTTAACAGTTGGAAAGAGAGAATACCCCCCACACGCACTTTATCTATTTATTTTCTTCTCTTGTCCTTTATCCTTTTAATTATTATTTTTTTTATTTATTTATTTTTTTTTTGTCTTGCCATACTTAAATTTTTCACTTATGTTGCCATATGCTGTATAATAAAGTTGTTTGCTGTGACTACATCTGACATGGGTTGTCGGGAGGCATAGTTATGTTGGGCTTCTCTTTTTGTCCCGTTTCTTTTTTTATTTTATTTTGTACTTCACTTTAAAGCAGATGGTTTGGCGCAATGGGAAACTGATATAATTTTTCTTTCTGTACTGTCTGCAAAAACTCAAAGAGATTTAAAAAAAAAAAGGCTTTAAAATCTTTTAGAAATGAATAAAAAGGGGAGGAATATGCTGTTTGGGAATAGTTTTGCCATTTATTTTCAGTCTTTTTTCTGGCCGTCTTCACTGGAGAAATGAATCTCCTTGATTATTAAACGTACCTCAAAGTAAAGGTCTTAATCACTCGAAGCTTAAAAAGATAATCAAAAAGCAAAATCAAAGAAAAACCAATAAGTCAACTACCTTCTGCTGAACAGCAGTGAACAGTGGAATATGTTCGTAGCCCTTAATTATAACATTTCTTTACATTCTGATGTGAAATGTATGTCTATGTTTAAGATGTTTAAACACTTCCTGCACAGCACAAGCTTTAAAATCTCAGACCACTGGCATTACCAACATCCACATTCACTCATTGAGTGATGAACACTGGAAAAAGTCACTATTAGAACAGGAACGTTTACAATCTGAGTGCATATCCTCAGCCAAACTGACATTAAAAACATCACAATTCAAACTAAAAAGGCATGATTAGAGTCTTTGCACCACTGACACAAATCTGTCAACAGTCCAGGTGACCGGCCTCGTTGTTCCCAGCAGAGAATTACCACTTAAGATCTACGTTCCATGTCCACCGATGACGGAAATCATTCGCATCTCTCTTTTCCACACACTGTTTGACTTCAGGAATAGACTAGGCAAAAATCTCAGGAAACCCTTCAGAAAAAGGGTCTAGCGGCAAATTTGAGGAAAAGTCGGTAAACATGCTATTTCCCATAATTTGAGGGTACTGATTCCAAATATTTTGTTTACCAAGCTCAATTTTGAGTTTTAAGCCTGCTAATTAGCATTATAGCATAGCAGTCATACTAGCCGAATGGGGGATTCTTTGTTTCTGTGATACCTTTGGAAAGGGTTGATAAATTGTCACCAAATCTTGTATGATGATGCTCTAGCATGTGTACATGTATTGTCTATATTTTAGAAGCCAACGGTTTCAAGATGGCTGACTTTCAAGATGGCCGACTCATAAAATATTGACAAAAATGTCCCATACTAATACGCAAATTACAAGGCTTAGCACTAAGAATCCAGCTTGGTAAGCACAATATTCCAAATCAGCACCTCCAAAATACGTAAAAACAGGTGATTTACCAACTTTTCTTCAAATGTGCCACTAGAAGTCCTCTTTTCTGAAAATTGTACTAGTACATAACTGGTCAAAAATCGCCAAAATACCTTCAGAAAAGGGATCTAATGGCAAATATGAGTAAAAGTCGGTAAACATGATATTACCCATAATTTGAGGGTGCTGATTCCAAATATTATGTTTGCCAAGATGGCTTTTGAGGTTTAAATGTGTTAATTAGCATAATAACATAGCAGTCATATAGGCGAATTAAGTTCTCTTTAATTAAACATATTTCGTAAAAAGTCCACAAAACAAATATCAACATGATGTAACAATATAGCACATATTATTACAAAATGTATAAATCACCATATGATCCTTGAGTAGCATTAGAGTCTACTATACTGCAACTGCAATATTGCAACTTTTTAAAGCTTGTATTTTTCATTTCATTCATTTGATGAACATAACTGAAACACATTCCTAACACAGATGTTAACTAGAGTTGGATTCTAGATGGAATTCTAGCTGGCCATTTATGTTTTTATTTCAACAAGTCATTGGTCACTGATTGCCATCATCAGCTTTTACCCTTTATTGAGAAGAGTCTACTGCTTCACTGAAATATTGGGATATATTACTTGACGTGGAGATGATCTCTAGTCATTTCTACTACGGTGGTGGACAAAAATGCAAGGGCATGCTTGTTTGAGTCCTTTCATGTTGACTGGACATTTTTGTTTTTATTTCAAAAAGCCATTGGTCACTGTTTGCCATCATCAGCTTTTACCCTTTATTGAGAAGAGTCTACTGCTTCACTGAAATATTGGGATATCACTTCTATCACTAGCACTTCTAGATGGACTTGGCCTGGGTGAACTGACTGAAACCACCATACATTCTGCAGAGAAGTTCATTTGTCGTGTTTATGACACCAACGATGTCAGCTGCAATGATGCAAGAGCCACTCTTTTCTCCAGATGTCGGGGACCTGAGGCTCTACCCCCTACAAGTGATGCTGCTCAGTGGTATATTAGAAGAGCACATTGTCAAGCTCTAGTATGGAGACGGGCAAGCAAAACAAATCCAATTCTACCACCTATAGAGGAAATGGGATGGAATGTCATCAATGGACACCTGGAACCCAAACTGATGTCTGTTGCAGCAATCCCCAAAAGCTGTAGCTTGATGATAACCTGTAGATGCAAGTGTGGTTGTAATACAAGCAAATGCAGTTGTCGCAGTGCTGGCTTGCTCTGCACAGGTGGCTGCAAATGTAGAAGAACTCCAGATCACCCATGCCAGAATGCTAGCAGTTCGGACTAGGGAGGCACACCTTCAGATAAGTTAGAAGTTCTTTCTTTAAACTTCTTATCTCAATTTTAACACAGCTTAAAAGAATAAACATCAAACATCAAACCATAAAATCCTAATGTGTTACTTTTTCTTTCCACAGTGACTTTTTGCATTGACGAGGATAAATCTTCAAGTGTCCATGGAGTTGGAGAGGCACTCTCTGTTTATCTTAAACTTCTGTAAATAAATTTGATTTGTATTTTTATTCATTCTTAGTTTGATTTCAAGTTTAAGACTAGTTAAAATGGTTCATTTTCTGAATGCTGTTTGCTTTACCTGTATCCCATCTGTTATTAATAAAAATCATATTATGAGTCCTGCTCTACCTTGTTTTATTACCTTAATTCCATGCAACATGTTAAATAAATATTTTGTTATAACTCCTGCACTATTGTAGCACTTAAATATAAAATGTAAGACTACTGCTATGATGTTTAACTGATTGGTTTAGAAATAGTAAAAACAAAATGAAAAAAACGTTTATCTCATTTTAATATGCAAATTAGAAGGCTTAAAACTCAGAATTCAGCTTGGTAAACACAATATTCAGAATCAGCTCCCTCAAATTATGTAAAAAACATTGTTTACCAACTTTTCCTCAAATTTGCCGCTAGAACTCCTCTTTTGAGAAAATTGTACTAGACTAGAAGGAGAAACCGCTCTTTACTGTGATGACAGCCAAAACACAGAACTAACACCAGCAGCTGCACCACTCTGTGAAAAACAAGTTCAACTCCAGCAAATCATCATCATCATTTCAAAAACTGTGGCTTCTGAGTGAAAAAGTGAGCCTTTACTGAAGGCAAGTGCAGCGTTCATTTTCCTGGCCTTTAGTATCTGGACTATCTGCAGCTACGGACAGAGTGACAACCTCCTAATTTAGCATCAACCGGGTCTTTATTTCCACTTTGGAGACACTCTGAACTCTAATACTGTCAAACCTGGGCCCATCTACACGCTGATTGTGAGTAATCCAAAAGCCTTTCTCTGTTTATTTCATTATATTTAAGTCAACATTGGAAGTTTGGGTCAATGGGTCAACACAGGTGATATTAAAAACAAGATTATTTGGGTAAAATTGGAAACTGTAGTTTTCTACCTCACTGATTTCTCAGTAAGAACACATCCTATGCTGCCAATAAGCCTTCAAGGCACAAACCAAGACTCATGAGCCGCACACACAAGCTAAAACCACCCCGGCAGGCAAATAACGACTCCCTCATGTCTGGTGTAATTTTGTATATTTTCTGTTAAAAATAAATATAGAGGAGTGTGGGGAAAAGGAGAGACCCCCAAAGTAGAAAGTCATTAACTCCTGCCTCTATGAGAACGATATTACCTTCGGCGTGACGAAAAAAAGCAAACGATTTAAATAGTTAATGGCCAGCAATCAACCAGAGGAGGAAGGGAGGAAACAAAGTACCAGGAAGGAAGACAATGGCTGTGTTCGAAACCGCATACTACATACCCATAATGCATTTCGCTCCTGCCCGAGCCGAAATCAGCCGGCCTGAAGCTGATTTCGCTTAAGCTCTAAACTCATTTGAAACATTTTCAGTTGACAAAGTAGTCGTTTAGATCCCCAATGTGTTGAAAATCTGACAAAATACCGGCTATTTACAATTTTGTTCCCACGAATTCGGCGCTACTAAAGTTAGCCGCAGTGAGCAACGCACTTCCGGTTATTTTCACAAAATAAAATACCCGTCACCTTTTATCATAGGGAAAGCCATTACGATACAATTGGTGCTTTTGTTCTGAAAACAGGAAGTGAACCTACCCTCGTTGTAGCTAGCTTGAAACTGCCATTTTGACAGGAAATGATGATCGGCGATGTCACGTTACGTTGCATCTTGGGTAGTTTGAGTATGAGCAGTAACCTTGTGATGCATACCCAACATTTCAGAGAATCTAGTATGCATCCTGGAACTTTTCGCTTACTCAAACTCACATACTAACTCAAAAAGTTAGTAGGAGTAGTAGGAGAAGTATGCTGTTTCGAACACAGCCTGTCTGATCTTTTTTATGACTGTTAGTCGTTTACCTACCACTTATAGCTAGGGCTGGGCGATATGGGAAAAAGTCAAATCACGATATTTTATTTCATAACTAAACAGTCGATATTGATATATAATCGGCTCCATAACTTTATTCAACTTTACAGCAAAAACTAGCGATTACATTCTCTTTCTAAAGGAAAAACCACCACATTGCATTACTGAAGCCCTCAGATGGATCCTTCAATTACGCTGCAATTCCTTTCCTCAGTCGCCGGCTTCCCCCTCCTCAAAAGGAGATCAAAATTGACACAAAATACTTATTTTTAAAGGCATTATTCAAGATCTTTGTACTAAAACGCTTCTGACTGATCCACAGTCGCTGTTTTCAAAGCTTGCAGAGAAAACTATAGAGCGATATCTGTGGAAATCTGCTTTTTCAAAGGGCGAATAAATACTGAGCGTCTGTGGAAGTCTGAAGCTGGGGTGGAGGAAGGAAGAGGGGAAAATCAGAACGGTACCCGTGTCTAATTAAGAGGTTTGTCTGGAAATCTATCCATCAGTCCATTTTCCCAAACAGCTTAGTCCAGCTGTGACCCCAGGCCAGACAGCTCAAGGACAGCCCCACGCCAGCTGACCACAGAGCTTTTACTTTTATACTAAAACTGCCTGGAGACACATGGACACAGGCAACACAGGCATGTAGTTTGTTAAAGTTAGACAAATTTTATACCAAAAAATTAGGGCTGGGCGAGTTAACTCGCTATTATCGCGTTAACTCAGTAATTATTTAACGCCGATAAATATTTTAGTGCGCATTAATACAGGTTTTTTTTTTCTTCTTTTTTTAAAATAATTTTTTGGGGCTTTTGTGCCTTTAATGGATAGGAAAGTTCAGAGAGACAGGAAGTAGGGGGCAGAGAGAGGGGGAACAACATGCAGCACAGGGCCATCCGATGCAGGACTCGAACCGGGTTTCTAATTTGGCTTTTATTATTGTAAAAGTCTGTTGCTCACAGGCTTTTATTTTGTAAAAGTCTGTTGCTGTCTGCTGTGGAACCGGAAAAGAAAGTAATCGGCGGATCCACCAAACATGGAGAAGGGTACGGAACTTTTACTCGGCCATTTTCATTTTAAAGTTCTTCCAGACGGCGGAGTCGACAGAACCAAAGTCATCTGTAAACACTGCCAAGTTGAATTGTCTTCTCAGCGTAGTAGTTCCAGTCTAAAATATCACTTAAAGGCAAAACACACAACTGATAGCAGCAGGTCATTCAAGGAAACAGACAGTGGAGCGAGGCTTCTACATAAAAACTACAGAAAGATGCTGATGTTAAAAGTGTGTTTGCACAACAAATGTTATGGCACTTTCATTCATATGGCAGCACATTTAAAATAAAACTAAATGCTAAAAGCTATATGCTACTTTTTAATTCATTTTTGGATTTTAAGTACAAATACGATTAATCGTGATTAATCAGGGAAATCATGTGATTAGATTGAAAATTTTAATCATTGCCCAGCCCTACAAAAAAATGCAAATTTAAACTATTCAATTTCCCCATTGCAAGTAGGAGCGTATTGATGTTGCAATGTACACATAAACTGAGTTCTTTACAGTAACTGCCATTACCTCTCAGAGGACGAGCCTGTAAGCTACAAAAACATGCTGTTACACCTCATCGTACTGGTTGTCAGGGACCACAGGCTACTTTATCATGTGGAAGTCAGCCCACACAGCGGTGCTCAGAGTGAGTCAATCCGTCTGGTCTCTACATTTCAGTCATTGCTGTCGGTTTGAGATCCGGAGCAGCAGGTAAACATGTTTCTAAAAGAATAAGTGAGCTGCGCTCTCTTACAGCTCGGAGCGAAGCACCCTGAAAACGACCAAGCATCCAGATTTTTTCTTCCATCAGTGCTTGTTGGATCCAGAACTGAGAAATTTTTCTTCGACATTTAGGTTTTAAGTTTAGGTACAACACCCTCTGATGACAGCGTTTGACCCAACCGTACCTCATGTCCTTATAGAAAACAATCATAACCTCCTTTATAAAGCTCTAAAGCAGGGGTGTCAAACTCATTTTCACCGATTGCCACATCAGCATAATAATTGCCCTCAAAGGGCCAGATGTAACTTATAAATGTAACTACTCCTTAATGTTAAATAACTCTTAATTTATGACTTATACAAGTTACAAATATTACATATATATTTGCATAGATGTAAAAAAAATATGTTTGCTTGTTGCTCTGTTATTTTATCATAAATCCGTTTCATTTGTCAGGTTATGAAATCCATACCACTTTGTTCAAAACTTGAAATATCAAACAAAGCTAGCTTTTACTGCCGCATTGCTTTTGGTTGTGGCTTTCGCAAACACATTCGATCGCAGTTTGCCTTTTAATTCTCGGGCAGTTTGTTTTTCTTGAGGCCTGATGTTGGCACACTCAGCTCCGTGTTTGGTCTCGGAATGCGGACGTAGATAGTACTCTTTGACAACCGCCATCGCCTCATAACACAAAAGACATACCGTTTTTTCTCCTTGAAGCACAAACACGTATTCGCCTTCCGATCTTTCTTGAAAAAGAAAAATGATTCTCTTCCTGGACATTTTGGGATCATCATTTGTATTTCTCAATTCCACTTGTTGGGAAAATCGCATCGATTCAGAAACATTGCAGTCCAGTGGTGGGATGCCTTCACTTTGCGCGTAACATAATCGGCATGCATTGTGGGAAATGTAGTTTTTGGTCACTGCACGTATTTGACGTCAATCAGACCTTTTAAGCTCTTGTGGGCCACATAAAATGACGTGGCGGGCCTTGAGTTTCACACATATGCTCTAAAGGAATGTGCCCTATTGGGTCCCACATCACCACAAAGGTTTAGCGTCAGAGTGACTTCAGTAGCTTCACCTAACCTACAATCGATCCCCCTGTTGCTTTCAATTGTGAACAGACAAAAAATACCATCGACTGTCACGCCTCAACTGAAAGAGCATGCTGTTCTAATCCAAGATGGAGCAATGATGGAGCTTATCAGCATTCCAGCTCCATCATCATCCATCAAACTGTTCAGGTGAAGGGACAACACAGGGACTGGGCCACTTCTTAAAATCCAAACACCAGGGCGAATAACAGATGCAAGGACCTTTGCTTGTGTCTTTGTTACTGTGTTGCAGCACTAATAATTTAGCTTATTTTTTTTTACAACCAGGATCATCCCTGTAAATAAATAACTTCAGGAATCATTGGGTTTCTGCCAGATTTATTTGATCATTCCTCTAAAATCATAACCAATTTACCCATTCCAAAGCACTGCCTTGGCAGCTGGCATGGTTGGGGTCCCAAAAAGAGATACAGATGAAGAGGATGGGAGAAAGATGCTCACTGAGACTTCATTTGATGTAGGATGTTCAAAGTTTCTGAGGAGTGTGAGGAGAAAGAGGGAGACTGAGGCTGAAAATGCAGCAGGAGAAGCTGCAAATGGCGAGACAGAGTGTGTGCGTCAGGGAAGAAGGTCAGCGAGTGTGCTTCTTTGCTTCTGAGGGAGGGAATCTCTGCTTTGGTGGTTACAGTTAAACAAACAAAAGCAGGGAAGTGGTAGCTGATTATGATAAATTAATAAAACAATACTTAAATGGTTACGCTCAGGGGTGCAGATCGGATTTTTGAACTGGGGGGACCCAAGCTGTCAACAAATGATTTAAATTTGGGCATTAAAGGGGAACTCCGGGGCATTTGAAGCGCAATCCCATTGCTAGAGGTTGTCAAATACTGACACTAGGACACAGACTGGTGCAAATCGGCGCCCCCTGTGCGGCGATTGCGCTGTTTGCGCAGCCTGTCATGCTAACCAAATACGTGGTGGCCAAGGGGCAAATAATAAACCTTCCACGTAAAACAACAACTTGCACACTGCAGAAACGTCACACCACTTTATAAACCATCCAACAATAAAGTCACAAGCCTTACCATCAAAACCATATGCATGGTTCTCACATTACTGGCATGGGGACGTTACAAAACAACTTTATAAACAGCATGTCACTTACCGGTTGTTGGTATGCGCGTGCATGTGAAAGCCCAAAACAGTCAATGGACGATACTCCCATATACGAAGCAATTATCTTCTCTAGAAAAACTGCGTTCAAGTATTTAAAACATTACAACAATACATGCCCAGTAATATTGTTGTAATGTTTTAAATACTTGAACGCAGTTTTTCTAGAGAAGATAATTGCTTCGTATATGGGAGTATCAAGTCGTTACTTTTTGTAATCCTCTATGGGCCAATAGTTTGCACTAAAAAGCCGTTGTAGAATTATTTGAAGTCATGGATAAACAACAATGAACATTGTTAAACAAAGGCCGACCCGATTAACACCAGCCGTACATTATGAAACTGTCTGGAATACCAATCACCCACCAACACACATGTGCAGCAACCCGTTCCTCTTTAGGACCCTGGGGAGTTACAGTCGTCCCCTTTGGTGCGTTCACTTACAATGAAACTCGTAACTTGGAACTCGGAACAATGTGAGCCCAAAGTTGAGCACTCCCGGCCTCAGGGGCACTTTACACGGAAACGAAAACAGGTTAAAAACGCAAAACCTTTTTGCGGATGCACTATATCGTTTAGATGGTAACGGCGTTTTGGGGGCATGAAAACGCAAAAAAGTGAAACCGCCCTGGTTTCACTTGAAAACGCTCCACTGTCGCGCCACCGTGTAAAGGATGAAAACGCAAAACTGTGTTTCTCGTCACATAGAAAGTAGAAAGACTTGGTCTTGGTAGTGTTGCCACCTAGCCATCTGGCGTGTTTACTGCATCGATAATGAAACGTCACACACTTTTGTGTTTCTGTATGCACACAGATTTTCACCATAAAACGCTCGTCTAAATGCAGATTTAAAAGTGAAAACGAAACGCCACTTTTGCGTTTTGGTTTCAGATCGTTTCCGTGTAAAGGTAGCCTTAGAAACATACAAAAAAAACATGAATTCTATGTAAGGCTGGTGAGATTAGTCCGACTTTCCGAGCTGGATCCGACTTCACATGTGGTTCAGATTAAAAATCTGACTTGGATCTAGGAAATTCCCACATCCGTGTCCAACTGGAACGCATCATTAGTTGTAGCACACAAACGCCGGGCTCTCAATGCACGCTGCAATGTAAGTTAGTCGAAGTAACGGGACATTAATCACCGGTTTTATCGGTGATGTTCGCCGCCTTAAGTACGGACAGGATGGGGGGGGCGGATCGGGGTCACTATGAATCTGGGGGGGTCATGTCCCATCTGCGCCCATGGGTACACTGAAGTGCATTAACAAGGATTCATGTCATCACTTTTCAATGAAGGCCACTATAGCGCAAACACAATCTTTAAAACAAATAAAGTGGGCGTGTATATAAGATTAGATTCATACATTATTAACAATGCTATCATTTCACAAGCATCAAACACCATTACACTGCATGTCAATGTAGAAAAATTAGCCTTTTAAAAGAGCTAACTTTCCTTAAATGCAATCAGAATTCAACTTTCAACCAATTTAGGCCTTCAATCCAACCCAAAAAGCTTGAAATTTTTCAGATCGAAGGGAAGGTAAGGTGTTGGGTACCACCGAACGCAATAAGAAAATAAAAACTAAAGAACCTCGACAAACAACTTACACCGATACGTCACCCAGAGCATATAATGGGACTTTAATAAGAGGACATGGGCAGGGAGGGGTCAGGATGGGGATCCAATCATTGCTGGATTGATTTTCCATGTAACCGAGAAACAATTACAAGCCTGAGAGCAGCACGGGGAGTCTGGTGTTAAAAGATGTTAAGAGAAACAGTATGTGCTATCGATCGAGCATCATTCCCACACACTGGTAAACACTTTGCATTAAAAGGTGCTAAATTGCTCTTGCCCCACAGTGGATTGTTGCCTTTTGGGTTTATATCAAAAGACACAACGTTGAGAACTCGACCGGTGGAACACGCAGCCGATTGTACGATTACTAAACAAAGCGATTTGGCATCAGACTGAAGTGGGTGATGAGCTGTGGATGAAGAGATTAACAGAAAATGAACCAAGAGTTCAGTTGTAATAAAAGTGAGAAATTAAAACAAAATCATCTGCTGACAGCCTGCATTTTTATTTGAAATTATGGAAGCTGAGCTGCAGAACGAGCCAGTCGAGATGAACCCGAACGCTATGTCGCATTTAGTGTTGCTTTTATTTTCAGATTTTAAAAAAAGCTCCACACACACGACCATCAAACTAGCGTCTGAAGGAGGGGCGTATTGATCCAGCCGTAGTTCGCCTCACAGGCAGAAGGAGATGTGAGCTAGTCCAAGCCTAACTGGTGGGGAACAGGTCCTGTAAGTGGCTAAATAACTCCACTGCGTTGAAGAAGTACCCGTTAAAGGGGAAGTTTTTGTTTTGTTTTGTTTTCTTAAATGTGGACCTGAAAGGGATAGTTCGCCTCTTTTGACATGAAGCTGTATGCCATCCCATACTAGCAATATCGTGCATGAACATTCAGTGGGGTTACATGGCACTGATAGGATCGGATTATTGGCTAAATTACAATAAGACTGAGTTGCTCCTTATTTTGTGACATGAGTTGATGACGTCATCCCAGTAGATGCGTGTGTACAAAGCCCTGGATAACAACAACACGGCAGCTCTGAGCTAACAATGCAATAGTACACGTTCATTCATTAATTGGTCTTAAAGTATTGGTGAAATAAAGACAGATAATGCCTTATTTAGAGACTGTATTGTCTCTGCCCTGTTCTCTCCCGTTATATGGATATACAGCGATCTCCAGTGATCTAAATATCTTCCGAAGGACGCCGACTTTCACCAAACTGTTATCGTTGAGTAGATGAGGTATTTTATGCCAGAAATAAGGTCCAGGTTTAAAAACACCAAACTTCTCCTTTAAAAGGTAGGGTAGGAGATCCTGGATTTTGAGTCCAGCGAAGCTGCATTTTGAAAATACACAGGTAAAAAGTACCAACCCTTTTCTTCACTTTCCCCCCAAAGGCACGCCTCTAGAGTACATGAACGCGCACGAGCACGAAGGTGCACGAGCGCTGTTCTGACAGCAAGCATCGATTGTTGACGTATTTAGTATTTAGTATTTAGTTTATGCTAACTATACGTTTAATAATGCTAGGTGCTAGCCAAGCTGGCTCTAGTTTAGCTTCCTGCCAAGCTTCGTTCACGGAGCAGGGTACGCGCACAGGGGGAAGGAGGGGGAAGGAGGGGGAGGGGGAGGGGGAGGGAAGAGCAGATTGCAGTTTGATAGACGCATCAGAATCCAATCATTGTGAACGGTCCGTTCACAATGATTGGATACTGTTTTTCCTAGATTGTTCGTTCTAGAGGCCACTAAAACTTTTCATATTTGTGTCAAAACTTTTAATTAATTGGTTGCAATGGGGGTGTGAAGAGTATTTCAAGCAATATGTAAAAAAATGTTCCAGAAAAAGAACCCCTACCCTGCCTTTAATGAATGAATCACCAGTCTGACTGAGCCACTGGATGAGCCGGAGGAACTGTAGACATTCAAAGACCAGGTCTTTGTTCGAAACCGCATACTACAAACTGCTTACTTCCATACTGCATACTCATCGATCAGACAGTATGCAGAGCGTTTACCCACAATGCATTTCGCTCCTGCCCGAGCCAAAATCAGCCGGCCTGAAGCTGATTTCACTTAAGCTTTAAGCTCTGTAAACTTTAGCAACATTTGAAACATTTTCAGGCGAGAAAGTAGTCGTTTAGATCCCCAACGTGTTGAAAACCTGACAAAATACCGGCTATTTACAATTTTGTTCCCATGAATTCGGCGCTACTAAAGCTAGCCGCAGTGAGCAACGCACTTCCGGTTATTTTCACAAAATAAAATACCCGTTGCCTTTTATCATAGGGAAAGCCATTACGATACAATTGGTGCTTTTGTTTTGAAAACAGGAAGTGAACCTACCCTCGTTGTAGCTAGCTTGAAACTGCCGTTTTGACAGGAAATGACGATCGGCGACGTTAGGTTACGTTGCATCTTGGGTAGTTTGAGTATGAGTAGTAACTTCATGATGCATACCCAACATTTCGGAGAATCTAGTATGCATCCGGGAACTTCTCGCTCACTCAAACTCGCATACCAACTCAAAAAGTTAGTAGGAGTAGTAGGAGAAGTATTTGGTTTCGAACACAGCCCAGGTCTGATTGGTTTGTTTTGTAAGACTGGACATTTTGAGTGTTTACTTTAAAGTTTTACTTTCTTAGTTGCTCATCTTCTTGACTTCTTGGGTCGCACATGACTCACTGCCCCATTGAAATCGGCTGCTGAAATTTCAGCCTATTAATATTCAACGCGCCTTTTCTTTTGGTCGTGTTGATCTTTTTGAGAGAAATCAGCTTTTACAGTTTTAATAACACGTTTAAAGCTTCTGTGAGTTCTGCTCAAAACAAAAACAGAAAAATCGGACTTGATGCAGCTCGGATTTGCTCACACAGATGATCCTTTTCTTCATTTTGATTTACATTTTAAGTCCATCTTTTCCTTCAGCAAGTCACTCTGTTCACAGTTTCCACTTCACCTTCACACACACACCTTTGCAAACATGCTCCGTCCTCCTCTCTGTGGTAAATGTGGAGTGAGTGCATGAATGTGCAACCCTGCCAGGCTGCCCACTTCAGTCTATGTTAGCATTCAGCAAGAATTATTTAAAAAGACAGATAGGTGCCGAAACAGAGATGAGACACGAAACAGGTGTTTGCAAGGGGAGATTGCAAACACTTTCTTTCTCTTGTGAATACACAAGAGAAAGAAAAAAATAATACAAAAAAAAGGCTATAAAGGAAACATAGATGCTTTATCAGGTCTAATTAACCTATTTTTGGTCATTCTTTCATCACACAAGTTTTAAATAAATGACCATAGAAAATATATTCCCATAATTTTTCGTACTGATGAATACATTTTTTTTGCTCTTGATGACTCAAACTAGGCTTTAAAAAGGCCTCACTTAACTCTGCTCTGTATTTTCCAAAGTCAACTTTCCCATTACAGACGATGGTACGACATGTAAAAGCATTAAAACATAATTTATTCCCCAAGTATTCAGAAAAAGTGTCCGACTGCTGATCCAGAAGCTTTTCATTTAATTTCAAATATATTATGCAAATGACACAAGCTCATCAATGTCTGTTTTAGTTGGATAGACAGAAAGGCCATCTGTGCTAAGAATGGCTGGGTGCATCTCTGCAGAAGGACTGGTGTACATGTTAATGAGTCTGAGAACCTTGAAATAATGCTAACAAAGTAAGCTATAAAAAGATAAAAAAAAAAAAAAAAAGTAGTGGTGCACATGTTGGGATTCATCACACATCCGTCTAAGATATGTGAGCATCTGCATGATGATAAACTGACGCCTATAAAAAAAAAGATGAGAGCAGCTGGCAGGTTTTGCTCACCATACGAATGACATATTCACTTCATTGTTTAAGGCAGTGGTGCCTAAACTTTCTCTGCTTTGGCAATGCTTCATCCTCTGCTTTGCGTTTACGTGGGAGCTCCATCAAAAACTTGTACATGTTATGCTAGCAGTGTCATTTATTGATCGATTAGCGCGTAGAGCACCAAATGTGGGAACTGAGCTGCAGCTTCTCGTAAAAACGAAGCAGTACTTCTCGTTGTCTTTTCTGTTTTTTTATTGATTAAAAAAAAAAAAAAAAGACTATCGCAGGACAATAAAACAACAACAAAATTTCAACTCGAGATATAAACGTTTTTTTCTTCTCCTATTCGAACCTTGACCTATTCTCAACTGACATGAACAAAGAAACGCCCCCTTGTGGTCTAAACATGTACCACCACATACCAGAATATATTAAATCAGGTTTATAAATAACTGTTTTTTTAATATAATCTATATAATATTTAAACTAAATCTAAATGTAAATAATAATGATTAAAGACACAACAGCAAGTCAGCCCGAGGTATGAGACAAAAAAAAAGATGAGTCATCTGGCAGCGCAGGCAGCATCTGGACCAATCAGCAGTTGGATGCAGTACGAGTCGGGAGCAAGCAAAAGAAAGAAAAGGTCTGAAGAAGATGAGGCTCGTGCTTCACTTGAAGGTGGGTATGTCGTTGAAATAAAAAATAAAAACCGGCTGCCAGCCTGCTGATCATGAGACAGAAGAGAGAATCATTCCGTCTGGATGTGGACAGGAGATTAAATTTTCCAGCGACCCTGATTATCATTCATTGAATGTCTTGTTAACTGTATAAACATTCACTTCTGTTTAAAAAGGAGTGGTTAATTGTCGGCTCAGGTTTATTGCCTATCAAACTACGCTATCAATAGAAGTTTTGGGCTATTTTGCAGTTGCCTCTGCTGAGCGAACTTCTCTAAACTGAAGCTCATCAATGGTACCAGAATGCTTGAGTGGCCCGGCTATCGTAAGCATCAACTCAGAAGTGGCACAGCAGCGGTCATATGATGACCTCATTGATAACTTTGCATCCAGGAAATGCAGATGTTGTTCCATCATTGAAAGAGACTGTTCATTTGATTTGTTCCTACTAATAAAAGGTTGTAAACCTAAGGGGCATTTCGTGATACAGTCATTTTGTTATGGTGGTGGGGCTCAAAATAAAATTCTGTTTAGGGCCCCAGTTTGGCGAGGGGCGGCCCTGTCAGAAATTGCTCTACGCCCCCCCAATTTGCAGTTTGATTCCTTTATTTTAAACCGATTTTAAACGGCTGCCACTAATAAAGGCTTCGTACCCTGAGCTGTTGAGGTAGATAAAGGCCTCGGCCTCCATTTATACGACAAATAAATACAATAACTAATATTAATACTACTTGGAAACATGTCAGTCCAACTGAAACGCCACTAAATCCAGTTTCGCAAAGTCGGACAACAACACCCATAAATTCTGTTGGAGGTCGACTCATTCCTGCATGTATAGAGTCGGCTGGGCCCAAACCGCCCCAGATGCTCAGCACATGCTCCAGTTCCCACAACAGGAAGCAACAGAAGAATATGCTTCATAAAAGCAGAAAACATAAGGAAACTGCCTACAGAGTCCTCCAAATAACACACCCAGCCAGAAAACAGGAGTTATCAACACCTACCTGTGAGTAAGGATGACATTACAGCTGTAATAACTCCCTCCTCCTACATCAAACGGCGATTTAAAACCAAGAAAGAAGACCGTGTGGAGCCGTGTTTGAGTGTTTACACGCCATGGAATATGACCAGCGTGCGTGTTTTGTTGGAGAGGAAGAAACACTTTGTTCTGTAATAACTTTGACTCCAAACCTCTCTCTGTGGCACTCTGAAAAGATCAAAGCATGTCTGCTGTGGCCTCCCCGCTGAGGTCCCTCATTTAGACGACAGCTTATAGTTCATGCACAAAGCAAACACACAGATCACCACACACAAAGCAAAGAGGGTCGCACGCAGAGAGGCCATTGTGCATGAAGAGAGGGGTGGCACCGAGTAGGAAGTCTCTGAGAAGTGTCAGTTCTGAAAGAGGTGGGGGAAAAAATCTATTCTGACATTTGGAGAAGAGTCTCTATCAAAACTTAGCTGCGAGAAGGGATCACAGCAATATTTATGGTTGAACGGGGCAAGCTGCAGAGTTTTGAGAAGTTGAGGGGTAGATTTGGATTAGATAAACATGAACAATATCGCTACCTTCAAAAAAAGGACTATTATGAGAAGGAGATAAAAACTGACACCGATAATGAAGTTATTGAGGTATTTCGGAGAGCTTATGAAGGTAAAAAATGCAGAGTGATCTCAGTCCTATATAGAAGTTTGATATCATGCAGAAAGTCTTCCTCTTTTTATATCAAAGAAATATGGGAAAATTATTCGAAAGAACAAATAACTGAGGAAGAGTGGTTTAATTTCTGTAAAACGCAGTAGCTCCAGGATCTGGGGAGAATTCAACTGGAAGAATATGGTCTGATTCTTTATAACTCCAAAGATTAGGAAAGGAGTGGTGTCTACTCAACAATGTGGTCACATGGATGCTGACCATACACACATATTCTGGTCCTGCCAAAAAGTTAAAAGGATACTAGGGCAAACTATGGAGGGGTTTACAAAAAATAATAGGATATAAGATACCAAAAACATGTAAAATACTCTACTTGGGGACATAATACAAATAGAGGATGATTATCTTGTTAAAGTGCTGCTATCAGCCAGTAAAAAAAAGAAGAAATTGTGGAAGAAATGTTTGTAATGGAGAAAAATCATACGCAAACTGAGACTACAAGAGGCACAATTTGAGGATAAATGTGAAAATGTGATTATAGAGGACGAGAAGAGGACACCACCATTGCCACTGGACAATAAGGACATTGATACAAGGATGATTGTTTAAATATGTATGTACGATGTGCCCTGACACTGTAATTGTTGAAAGAAAAATTAATAAAAAATAATAAAATAAAATAAAAAAAACTTGGCTGCGAGGATTGACGTATTGGGCACAAACGTCCTTTCCTGCAGCTCCTTTTTGGAATCCTAATCGGTAATCTGCACCAGCACACGTCGCTTCTACAAACTTTGCTCGGGACCACCGGTGTTCCGAATCTGATCGCAATCGAATAAGAGTGGCCTGAAAATTCAATTCAATTCAGTTTCATTTATATAGTGCCAAATACAATAAATGTCATCTCAAGGCACTTAAATAATATCAATTAAATTCACTTAAATTGTCTCTAATGCCACGTTTCTGACTATAGAGCTGCCAATTACCAGGGTTTTGTCCTCAGCGGGTGCGTCGCTGAGCGGGGAAAATCTATTTGAAGCGTGGACAGGTCGATGGAGAACCACGGGCTTGACTTTAGGGCTATGCTTCCTCCTGACAGTCACCCAGCCACCCTGTGATCCCGGCTGCTCGGGTTCTGCTAGGGGGAGGCTAATGGAGCTAGCTACGCTAGGTGGCTCCACACTGGCTAAAGGGACCAGGCTCGCTATCGGTTGATTTTCAACAGTGCAGAGCCGAGCTTCCAATTCAGATAACCTCGCCTCCAAAACTACAAAAAGACTACATTTGTTACATGTACCATTATCGCTAAAGGAGGCAGAGGAGTAACTAAACATCTGACACACGGAGCAGGTGACGGAGGGAGAGAACAGGTAGCCATGCTAAGCTAGATAGCCACTAAAAAGGGAGAATAAAGATTAAAGATCTGTAGGAGTGTGTTAGAACAGAACGGTAAGCTATAGAATTATAAAATTGTTCAAAGTTATAGGTAGAAATAAAGTGATTATCAGTAGTCCAAGAGAAGCAAGAAATTCCACAGTACACAAGCAAGGTAACAGGAAGTGATGCAATACGTCTTACTTAATTTGCTTCAGAGCAGCTTCACCAATCAGGACCTAGGACTGAAATGTGTCCTAGGATCTGACAACAGGAATAAGTAATAAAAGGAGTAGAAATGATGCATTAAAATCAAATCAAATTTATTTGTTTTGCACATTTCATGTACAAACAATTCAAAGTGCTTCATATAAAATAAAAGCATTGCAGCAGGGAGTGGAAGAAGCATTAAAAATACATAAAAGAATATAAAGAGAAACAAATAAAAAAAATGTAATTAATTTAAAAACAAGCAACAGTTGAGCTATATTAAAAGATATCGTGTAGATTTCATGCATAGACACATGAGAAAAGAAATGTCTTTAACCTGGATTTAAAAATGTCTCCATTTGGTGAAAGTTTAATCTCCACTGGCAGTTTGTTCCACTTGTTGGCACCATAACAGCTAAATGCTGCTTCTCCATGTTTAGTCTGGACTCTGGACTGGACCAGCTGACCTGAGTCCTTGGATCTAAGAGCTCTGCTGGCTTTATATTCTCTGAACATATCACAGATGGATTTTTGGCCTAAACCGTTCTGGGATTTGTAAACCATCAGCAGGCTTTTAAAATGTATTCTGTGACTGACTGGAATCCAGAGTTTAAATGAAATGTGCTTGGTTCTGAACTTGGTGAAAACGTCCTGCCACGTCTGGATTTGCTGTGACTTTCATCCACCTCCCCTCCAACGGCTGTATGAGGACCCCGTTGCTCACTGTGCAATGCTGGCATTTAATATTATTTTATAACACTTCCTAATGGCCCCATTAGGCCAACAGGACAAAGGAAACCTGGTAAGAATATCAAAGTCACCCGGGGCTTTTAAATAAACAGGAGAGTTTGACGCTGTGCTAATGAGTATGGGGGTGAAATATTCATCATTACCTGCTAACAGCACAGAGCTGTGCACATACTTTACACTGAAAGGGAAACTAGAAACAATCCAATGCTTTATGCTCGAGGAGGAAATAACTTATTCTGGAGTATATTTGAAATTTGACATAGTTGCTGTACAATCGATAATTAGTAATTCCATTTTGGGATATTAATGTTTCGCTTAACCTTTAGCCAGAAATATTACCCGTCACGGTTTTTGTATCTTTAATTATTTGATTATTTGAAGGGATGGGTTGCTCCTCTCCACCACCAATTTATCAATTCAGGCCATTAATATCCACGTTTAAAAACAGTCAAGTTCCCCTTTGCTGCTTTCCAGCACATTAGTCTGCATGGCTGAAGGACTGCCTCATAACTACTTCAAATATCAATCAGTTACCATTACTGCTGCCAGCCTCTCATATTTACCCGATTGCTGTGCAATTATTCAAGCTGACACAGTCCATATCAGTGACTGATTGAGGGTATCCTTCACATTTTTTACCCTGTCGTTCTGCGAAGAGAAAAACTCTGAATCCTGCCGTCTAGTTAATGGCGACTAATCAATCTCAGAGAGAAGAAGAAGAAGAAAAAAGATCTGAAAATCAATGCGATGGAAACAAGTTTTGAAAACCTATTTTCGATTTTTTTTTTTAAAAGTTGCGTTCTATTCCAAGAGTGGCACGGGAGAGAAATTTAAAGATCTTTTCATTGGCAATAGCTTTGCATCATTCACACAACTGCCTGGAAAGTTTAGTCTACCAAACACAGATACCTGCAGGCAAGACACTTTCTCCATTCTCAGATGGCTGGTTTCCCCCGGGGCAACTACTGCGACCACCGCCGTTATGTCACCTGCTCTGCACCAATCACGCAAAGGGGTTAATGTCAGTCATTTATGACCAACTGATGGGCATCAAACAGGCTCCTCTGGACCAAATTAAAGCTGCTTGGGAGCAGCTTGAGGAACTTTCAACTGTCAAACACTGTATGGGATTCCACTCTCAGGCTGGTAAATGCAACAACTTCTCCGTGCACGCCACTACCCGTTACAGTTTAAAGGGATAGTTCACCTCTTTTGACATGAAGCTGTATGACTTCCCATATCAGCAACATCATTTATGAACATTTTCTTACCCCCTGCTGCGTCCTGTGAGCAGAGTTCCAGCCGAGTTTTGGTGTTGACGAAGGTAGTCCGGCTACTACAAAAATAAAGCGTTTTGCTTCTAAAAACAATATGCGTTCAAAAGAGTAATACATTTGCATCACAAAATCGTTCTCCAGGAAAAAGTCAGACCTCACAATCGCTTGGCTCTATTTTCTCTCCCTTCATATCACTGCCTGCCTGGAAATGGAAAATAATGGAAAACAACCTGCCAAGAGTCGCGCCTGTTAAGCAGGGGACTGCTCGGTCTACACAGCACGCAACGATACGAAGGGAGAGTAAAAATAGAGCCAAGCGAGTGTGAGGTCTGACTTTTTCCTGGACGACGATTTTGTGATGCAAATGTATTACTCTTTTGAACGCATATTGTTTTGTTTTAATAAAGTTCTATCTCATCTTGTCCCTTGCAAACAGGAAGCAGGGGAAGCTGTGAACAAGAGTGGTCTCTCTCGACTCAGTTGAACCGTGAAGCTGGGAGTCGAAGCATCGTTCAAACCTTCCGATCGGCAGAGAACTGCTCTTCCTCCTGAGCTGCAGGCGACCCATTCAACATTCATTTTCACCGTTGTTATGCATCTTGTGATATAATGAATCCTCGAGGATGAAATTCTTTCCAATTTTACCTTCATAAATGTTGACATTTTTACTTACGATCTTTTTTCTGAGCTTCTTCTTGACTTGTTTTGCCAGGTTTTTTTTTTAGTTTTTTTTTTTAGGAGTGCATTACTTTTCCAGTCTTTTGTTGATCCTGTTCCACGCCTTATTTTTTAAGCCCCAGCCAACTAGCCGGACTACCTTCATCAACACCAAAACTCGGCTGTAACTCGGCTCACAGGACGCAGCAGGGGGTAAGAAAATGTTCATAAGTGATATTGCTAATATGGGATGTCATACAGCTTCATGTCTAAAGAGGTGAACTATCCCTTTAAGGTGGTCCACAGGGCTCGTATATCTAAAGTCAAATGATCTCACATGACGTTGATCCTTTACGTGATAAATGGGAGAGAGGTGAGGCCTCGCTTGTTCACATGTTGAATAAGATGATGTTTTCCAAACCTCGTTCCTTATTCTTAAACTAGATCCCAATCCACTGATTTGCCCTTTTAAGTCACCGGCTTAGCAGAGGAGGTGGAATAAAATAAAAAAAGTTCAAACACTGGGAGAGTAAGGGGGAAGTTTTTCCACTTGCTGGTGACTTCAGATTCCCTAATTTATGCTTCCAAGAACAGAAAAGAGTGATTTTTTCCCCCCATAATGTCACTTTTAAACCTCTCCGGAGTGCATTCTGAATTTCAGGGAGACGGCCATCTTCACAGATGTGCGTTCGTCTCCTTTTTCCTGTACGCCGATGATCTAATATCACCCGTTTAATAAAAAATAAAAAAAATGCCATTTTGTGTTTGGAAACACCACTTTCCATTCCAAATAGCTTTTATAAACACTGCTGAAAACAGGATTCAAACACTTGATTTTTGAATGGAATTTAACACCAGAAACCACCAAAAAAAAAACAGCTGATGAAATCAAAACAATGTCTAAAAATTTACCCTTATTGATCATTATCAATCTAATGAAAGCACTTCTTTATCCAAGAAGGACCTCAAATACCGTTTGTGTTCTTTGGGATAGTTCATGTAAGCATTCCATGTTATTATTACAGCTTTAATGACTCAAAAACAGAATATTTGTCAGTGCAACATCTTTGCACTATAACTAAAGTTAAACATGAGAGGAAGATGAGGAGCCAAAGCAGCAACCCGGCATTAAAGATCAAGTTATGGTGTTTTATGGAGCTCCACTGGACAGAATCTTGTGTTTTTTGCTTCTCTATTGATAAAAAGATCACTGAAGTTTTCTTAATACTCAAAAACCGACGGGATCACAGTCTCGCCTCCTTTCCGTCCACCGAAACGTTGAGTTTTCAGAGTCTCCTTGGAGGAGCGAAGCTTTTCTGGGTTACAGAGACAGTGAGGGTTTACGTCTCCCTGGTGCCAAGATGTAAAATCCCCGTTATTAATAAACCCCTGAAACCCACGGGACACCCTCTACACCCCCCCACCACCACCGCCACTCTGTTCTCCCGTAATTGACTCATTAATTGATTCATTTAAAGCCGTCTAATTATTTAATGAATTTAATTCAATTTAGCTGATTGCACACTTCCCGTGTAGCAGCGAGTCTTTATAAAGGAGGTGATAACTTTGGAGAATGGGAGCAGGAGAACCGGAGAATAAATATGTTTCGTGGTAATAACCGCTAATGCACGGGCTAATTACTGGAGTAAATTGATCGTTCTGTCTTAATTGATTTAAGCTTGTTAAAAAGGGGAATGGCACCAGCTTCATTAGCCGAGAGCACTTTATCTGGATGACAGTAATTGGAGGTGAATGCTCTCATTTCTTGTCTTTCTCTGCCCTAACTAACCATCAAAGACATCCATCATAACTCATGGACAAGTGCTGGGCTGTAAACCTGGACCGGAGAGAAGCCTGGCGTTTTGAACCCTTTTACTTGCATGTGGTTCAGCAATCGTGTCCAACCTCATGTTGGTAATGTGTCGGTCAACTTAATTTTGTAATTATGTATGTTATGGAAGACAAATACAAGGAAATATTACTGAAAACGGTTGGGAAATGGCATTGGTAAAGGCTAAGAAAGGCTAAAGTAACACAGAATCAAAGCTTTTTGAGTGTAAGTGGCTACTGGGAGTCGATATAACTCCTTTAAGACTTCACCAGGTTGCCTCGACATTCCAGATGTGCGTTAACTGCATGAATGAGAAGAGATTGACCCAAGATTCAGGTATTTTGGACAAGGTAGCTGAACGCCTGCCTATCTCAAATAGTTAGAAAATAACATCCCACTGAAACCCACCATCCGTGTGCTTGGAATGTAGCTTCTGGACTCTAACAGAAGCAAAATGTTGATCCTCCTTCGTTCAGAATGTGGAAAGCTGGCTGAAATGACTTAAATACGTCAGCAAAGGCAAACAGGAAAACTTTTCTGATGAATGAAGCATTCATGGATATTTCTGCTGTATTTTGTTGAGATAAACACGGCATTCGTTAGATGATTTACACAAGACAGTGACAATTTAGGTCCAGCAGTATCTAACGTAAAACTTAAAGATAATTCTTTTTTTTTTTTTTACATCACAACACGGCGTTAAAACCTTTATGATCTGAACTTCTGGAGCGTGTTGCAGGCCTGAAATTCAGAAACTGATATCACGGGTTTGTGCCGTGCAATAAGTTTTAGTTTAGTTTTTCAGGATTGATTTTAAGGTTCTTTTAGATCTTTATAAATGTCTTAATGGTCTTGGGCTTTCTTATTTATCCGACCTGCTTTTAAATTATGAGCCCTCACGGACCCTGAGGTCCTCTGGTTCCGGCCTTTTAGTTGCTCCTACAGTCGGAACCAAAACTTATGGTGAGACCTCGTTCCGCTGTTACGGTCCATGTCTGTGGAACAGCATGCCAGAGAACCTCAGGGCTGCAGAGACTGTTGACCTTTTTAACCTACCTTTTAACAATTTTTTTTTTTTTGGGGGGGGGGCTTCTTATGCCTTTATTATATAGGACAGTGAAGAGAAGCAGGGGGCAGAGAGAGGGGGAATAACACGCAGCAAAGGGCCATCCGATGCGGGATTCGAACCGGGGCCAGCTGCAGCGAGGAATATAATCTCTGTACATGGGGCGTCTGATGTACCCACTACGCCACAGACCACCCCCTTTTAACAATTTAAAAATGTTTTTTTTAATTCATCTTATTCATTTATTTTATTTATTTTGATATTTGTTTTATTTTTTATTAATATCTTATTTATTTTTTGTTTTTATTTTTATTATCATCTTATTTATTTAGGTTTTTCTTTATTATCATCTTGTTTAGTTTTATTATTATTATTATTTATCTTAATTATTTATTTTTAATCTCATTGACTTATCATTTTTATAGTTTTATTTCTTAAGTATTTAACTGTATACTTTGTCCTGGCGTGGACAGATCTCCAAGTTTCCTCACAGCAGCGTCAGGCCAGATGTTCCCTTTCATATTATTATTCAGTTGAAGAGACAGAAACTAGAAGTTAAATGGGATGAAGGTGGCGTTCTTATCGTGTGTGTACATGAGTGCATGTGAGCGAGAGATTAGGATGATCGTAAATTATTTGAGTGTGTAAAGACCTGCGTTTTTAATGTGTTAAAATTGTTTTTATGTAAAGCACTTTGTGTCGATTGATTTTTGTATGAAAAGGTGGTTCCTAAATAAATAAATTGAATAAAACAAGTCAAAATAAATCCACGCCGTCCTACTTTTCTCTGATTTGAGGGTGGATACGAGAACATAAAATTACAAGTTAAAGTAAAAGCCGAGCAGTCAGTCTGCTTGTAGACCCACAGATTTCCTTTATTTCAGAAGGTTTCTTCAGCTTTTCATTTTCAATTTAGAGAGTAATCAACTTGAGTTTCATTAATTACGGCGCGCGCTGACAAAAACAAGAATCCTGTTAAGTCAACATCAGACGGAGATCATTTCCTTTTCCTCACACACAAACAAGCATCTGTATCTTTGGGAAGACGCACACACAGAAAGTCTCATGAGAGCGTCTCTACACAGGTATGGGAGTTCAATCATTCAACACGACGGGCTCCACCAGGTAAAAACACACTCCAAATCCCTGCAGGACTGAGCCTGCAGCAATACAAGCCAGAGCCAGCAGCCGCTCTTCATTTAAATCCTCAGAGACTCCAACCCTCCATCTCCGTTGGCTACAGAGAGCCTTCCGTCTCCACTACAAAGATTCCACAGCAAAGAGTTTGTGGGAAGCGTCGGTGTGAATAAACCAACATGTGAGATGCCTTCAGTTCATTTACAGTCAGAGAGGTGTGGACTCTCTGAGAATGCAACGTGGAGTTTTGCTCACGGGCATCCCCTTGAAGGGAGACGTTTGGTTTCCTGCAGCCACGTCCACGAGTCATTAAAAGTTCACCTGCAGAGATTCTGTCTGGAAGAGGAGCGGAAAAAACAACTTTTACAGATTCAAGATGTTACCGGTCCACACTTTGTAGCCTTGTAAATATTCTCCTGAGCACTTTAATGAGTTTCTAATTCACCTGCTGACAAACACTCAGACAGCACTGCATATTACAGACACATTTATATCAGGAGTGGGAACCTTGGGCTCCTCACAACTCAATTAAAACTAAGAGGGATGTGATGTGATCATGAAATTATACCGATAAATATCTCAATGGATCCTGGTGGGTTTATTCCCCCAATACTGTTCCTAACTTTCTCCCAATATATTTTTTTATGAAAACAGAAGCAGTTTTACTGGAAAGTTATATTTCCAGCAAAGCACAAACAGTAGCTACATACTTATAGTTAAGACAGACATCAGCACGTTTTGTATCCCCAACTAAAATCAGCCTTTTACGTGCAACATTTCATCATTGAGACACATGAGAATCTATCTGCCAAGGATCTGTGATGTTGTTTTGTTGTCTTAAACGCTTTGACTTTGGTCTCGCAGAATGTCGGGGTGTCGATAAAACATCTTCAAGATGGGACGTTATGTTTTGGCTACAAGGTGCACACCATTGTGCAAAGCCCTGGTTCTCAGGCTGAATACAGTGGTAAATTGTTGGTATTAAATAGGGCTGGGTGAGTTAAATTAGGGCTTGGCTCTGGTTAAATAATTAACGAGTTAACGCGATAACTCGAGTTAACTTTGCTGTGGAAGTTAACTCGTTATTATCACGTTAACTATTTAACGCAGATAAATATTTTATTGTGCATTAACGCAGGTTTTATAATTGTAAAAGTCTGTTGCTGTCTGCTGCGGAACCGGAAAAGAAAGTAATCGGCGGATCCACCAAACATGGAGAAGGGTACGGAACTTTTACTCGGCCATTTTCATTTTAAAGTTCTTCCAGACGGCGGAGTTGACAGAACCAAAGTCATCTGTAAACACTGCCAAGTTGAATTGTCTTCTCAGGGTAGTAGTTCCAGTCTAAAATATCACTTAAAGGCAAAACACACAACAGATAGCAGCAAGTCATTCAAGGAAACAGACAGTGGAGCGAGGCTTCTACATAAAAACTACAGAAAGATGCTGATGTTAAAAGTGTGTTTGCACAACAAATGTTATGGCACTTTCATTCATATGGCAGCACATTTAAAATAAAGCTAAATGCTAAAAGCTATACACTACTTTTGAATTCATTTTTGGATTTTGCGTACAAATGCGATTAATTGTTATTAATCAGGGAAATCATGTGATTAATTAGATTAAAAATTGTATTAAAAGATGCAGCAGAGTTTGTAATTTACTGAACTGAATGAACAACGATGAGTGCGACTACAGGCAGCAGGTGGAACACCTGGAGGGAACAACCCGTGCATCACCGTGAAGAAGACCAAGGAGAGGATCGTGGACCTCAGAAGAAGCCACGTGCACACGGCTGCATGTGTGAAGGCGATGGACCTCGGTATTCAGATCATGAACAAAATGATGGTAAAAATAAGGGTTGAATCACCAACAGCTCGTATTCAGACCCAAGTCCGGCTGCTTGCCTGGAACATGGGAAAACTTTCCTGGAAAGCAAAGTCTGCAGCTTATCCCGAGCTGGAAAATACAAACAAGAACTGTACTTTACGGAGCATATGACGAGTCATTACGAGTCCAGGGAAAGAGAAGAGAAACCGCCCTGCTGCTGCAGGAGGATGTTTGGCAGAGAGGTTCAGAGATGCTGAGCTTCACATTTAAGTGGCAGACATAGCTTCCAAAGACAAACGGGTGTCCGAGCTGAAAAGCCTGACAGCTGATCTTGAAGATGTCACCCATCAGAAGTCATTCTTCTCCCTAAAGACCACAAGCGGAGCGACATTGAAGACATCCCAACGTTCCAGAAACGTATACGGAGAATTATGCATTCTGAGTCCTCTTTGGATCAACATACTCATTATGTAGTGAGCAGGTTTTCTCAAGCAGAAGTCACATTAAAACGGGTGAGAACGGTTTAATCTAAAGGCCTCGACCAGGTGCTGAAGGCAGTCACCTCAGCTATTCAGCCCCAGGAAGAGTTCCATCCCCTTCCTTAGGGCTGGAGAGAAACCCCGCAAACAAATGCAGGTCAGCTTGGCAGCCGAAAGTGGACCTTGGAAAAAAGTTAAAGGGTCCGTGAACACATCACCCAGACAAGACTTCGCCCCGACTCGCCAGGGGGTTTGCTGGTCGTTTAATCTGCAAAGCTCTGGCAGTCGAGAGGGGAGCCATACGTTCCATCACCTGAGCTGCAGATAAAGCCACAGGATGGCTGTGGATAAAGAGGGCGAGCCCCTAACTCCTACACAAGCCATGTACAGCTATATATAAAACTTTATGACGTACATTCTGCTGCAGACTAATTTAATGGGGCAGAAGAGGGAATAAAGTGGCTCTTTTGATAATATAGGTTGCAGACCCATGTGCTGGACCATTAAGCCCCGTTTCCACTAAGCAGTCCGGTACGGGCCGGTTCAGAACGGTTCGCTTATTTCAGTGTTTTCACTACCACGAAAGCGTACCGGTCCCATGGAACCCGTTACCATGTCTGTAACCCTTCTGCTTGGGGTAGCGAGCACACAGGACCGGTTCCAGGCTCTGCTCTCCGTTGTTGGTGAGGAGGCTGTGCAGCGGGAGCTCGATGGCGCTGTGCCAAACCAAAAAGTTTTCCAGCTGATTGCCACAAAAATGGCAGAGAGTGGTTTCAACCGGACCGCGAGCCGGTGTGGCATTAAGCTGAAGAAGCTTGGAGGTGGTTCCAAATTATGGATGTTATTTGCTGTTATTTGCTATTTAGGCTTCGGCACGCACTCCGCCCACCCCTGAGGGTCCCCTTTGTACAGTAGGAACGCAAGCTGACCCCAAAGAGACCCGACCCGTACCGTACCGATACGAAGTGACCCGAACCGTACAGACAGTGGAAACGAGGCTTTAGTGAAAGGGCTCGCCCTGGTTGCCTCACAGTAAAACAAGCTCAAATCAGCTGGTATTTCCTACATTTCCATCCTAAGAGGAAAAATAAAAAATAAAAATCAGCACCAAATAACCTGAGAAGTGCTGCTTGTAAGTCATCATCAGGTGTTTGGCACCATCAGCTACAACAGGTCCTTCGCCAGAGGCACATAAAAATAAAAATAAAAATCACCATCACTGACAAGGCAGTGAGACGTATATGCACATATATCAGTGCTGTGCCATGAGGGAGGTTTCAGGAACGCATGAGGAACCCAAAATGACTTGTCACACCACGGTCTCATCACTCAAAGCACCGCTGTACGACACCACCCGGAAAAAAACCCCAAAAACATTAAAATGAGGAAGGAAAAGGCACTTGTTCCAACCACAGATGCAGCTCGCTGGATTTCAGATTCACGACAACATGACAGCTGTATCCCACGTACGAAGGAGCACAGAGGACGCCACGCAGCCGGATGAGCGCAAAACCCCACGTGAAGAAGTTTCAGCTGTCACCACAAACTATGTGAGAGCATCAGAGCATGAGGGGGGGGCTGAGTGGTAGTAAATGTTCATATACTCCATTCATACTGTTACAGCTGTGCCTTTAGCTCTGTAATGTCCATCTGCCTTCACAGTTCTTCAGGTTAACAGCAGAGTAGCTATTATTTCTCTCTTTAGCAATCATTAGCAGCGATGACAACGGGGCTTACTTCAAAAAGATACTGAATCATTCATCAGCAACGACATTTCTCAGTAGTTAGTTTAAATATCCATCCATCATCTGCCGCTTCTCCGGGGGTCGGGAAGCCCAGGCGTCCCTGTCCCCAGCCACTTAATCCAGCTCTTCCGGGGGGACCCAGAGGCGTTCCCAGGTCAGCCAAGAGACCTGGGCTGTGTTCGAAACCGTATACTTCTTCCACTCCTCCTACTAACTTTTTGAGTTAGTATGCGAGTTTCAGTAAGCGAGAAGTTCCCGGATGCATACTAGATTCGCCAAAATGTTGGGTATGCACTCAAACTACCCAAGATGCAACGTAACGTGACGTCGCCGATCGTCATTTCCTGTCAAAACGGCAGTTTCAAGCTAGCTACAACGAGGGTGGGTTCACTTCCTGTTTTCAAAACAAAAGCACCAATTGTATCATAATGGCTTTCCCTCTGATAAAAGGCAACTTTTAGCACAACGCATTTAGGATAGTTTGGCTGTAAAAACGTCATTATCGTGTGTGAACTAGGCCCAGGCGTGAAACATAGATATCAAACAACATGATGTAGGAGAATGTTCAATACATTTAAAGCCATGGTTGGCAATACTGGAGAGCTAGCAATATTTGAAAGTAGCACCTCCGCTAAGCGGGATGGGGAGGGCGTGTGTTGCTACCGTATGCTGAGGAAGTACAACCTCCTGACCAGAGGTGGGTAGTAACGAGTTACATTTACTTGAGTTTTTGAAAAAAATTATACTTCTAGGAGTAGTTTTAAATCACTATACTTTTTACTTTTTACTTGAGTAGATGTGTGCAGCAGAAACTGTCCTCTTACTCCGCTACATTAGGCTACAATGAGCTGGTTACTTCTCTTCTTACCTCTTTGGTATTCTACGCCTCATTATTTTTATCCCCCCGCGTACGCCTCATTTTATTGTTTTATTCTGACAGAGACAGAGACTTCCGCCAAAGGCTCTACCACCTGACTGTGTTCCACCAATCAGACGTAGCCGTGCAGTCTGGTCACGTGACCATACTCAATCTCAGCGGCGGGACGGGTTAGCTTTACAGTTTACAGTCGTAGCAAACAAACAAAGAAACAGATGAAAAATGTCAGAATCAACGGTGGGAAATGAAGACGTAGACGAGGCCTCATACTGAAAGCAGTTTACCTTACAAAGAGTGAGAAACAGCAGCTACATTATGTGTCTTCTGTGTCAACCAAAACAAACGCACATTTCAGCAGAAACTCAACATCTAAGGAAACATGTAAACTAAGGGTAAACTAAGTAAGTTTCCTAAATGTATTTATTTATTTTTCCCCCATGGATAGGTGAATGTTTGTTTTTTAGGTTCCATATGTTTTAAACATTTCCTAAGTCTCTTTTATTTTTTATTAAAGTTCTTGAATTTACCTGGATTATTCTTAAGCTATTTTGTAATTAATTAAAATTTATTTGATCAATTGGATGAACTCTAATTTGCCTAAAGATGATTATTTAGTATTTTTGTCTGTCTGATTGAATGCTTGTGTTAACAAATAAATCAGACGTTACTCAACATTTACTCAGTACTTGAGTAGTTTTGTCACCAAGCACTTACTCTTACCCAAGTAATTATTTGAATGACTACTTTTTACTTAAGTCATTATTTTGAAGTAACAGTACTTTAGCTTGAGTACAATTTTTGGCTGCTCTACCCACCTCTGCTCCTGACAGATAAATACCACATAATCGGCCTTGCTTACAAGTTCCTGCTTACTCTATCGGCCACACAGGTAGCATGTGAGCGCAGCTTTTCAATACTTAAATTCATTAAGGCCTCAGATGAAATTATGTGTCATTATTAGGGCTGGGAATCGATCCGAATTCCCTAGATCGATTCGATTTCGATTCACAAGGTCACGATCCGATATCGATCTATTTACAGACATAATGGAAATAAATACTGTCCAATAGACAAAACGGCCCCATGTGTTGGTGATTGTATGTGTAAGAGGGACACAGAGAGAGAGAAGAGTCAAGTATCAAGTATTTATTTTAGTAAAAAATACAAGTATTATTTTGAAATGTAAGTAACATAACCATGGCAGAATTAAAGGTAGGGTAGGAGATCCTGGATTTTGAGTCCAGCGAAGCTGCATTTTGAAAATACACGGGTCAAAAGTCCCAACCCTTTTCTTCACTTTCCCCCCGAAGGCACGCCTCTAGAGTACATGAACGCGCACAAGCACGAAGGTGCACGAGCGCTGTTCTGACAGCAAGCATCGATCGCTGCCGTATTTAGTATATGCTAACTATACGTTTAATAATGCTAGGTGATAGCCAAGCTGGCTCTAGTTTAGCTTCCTGCCAAGCTTCGTTCACGGAGCAGGGTACGTGCACAGGGGGAAGGAGGGGGAGGGAGGAGCAGATTGCAGTTTGATAGACGGCATCAGTATCCAATCATTGTGAACGGTCCGTTCACAATGATTGGATACTGTTTTTCCTAGATTGTACGTTCTAGAAGCCACTAAAACTTTTCATATTTGTGTCAAAACTTTTAATTAATTGGTTGCAATGGTGGTGTGAAGAGTATTTCAAGCAATATGTAAAAAAATGTTCCAGAAAAAGATCCCCTACCCTGCCTTTAACAATGACCAGAACTAAATAACAATGACCAAATAAAACATAAATAAATTAAAATGAACTGGCCCTCATATTGGAAAACTTCAAGCACCCCCTGCCCACAGTCTTTTAACCAGAGACTTGTGAAATGACATACTGGAGGTTGCTCATGTAACAGATGGCTTAATTGAAAAAAGAAGTCAACATCACACCGAAGGACAGACAGATCGTCACTGGACCACATAAACTAACCCCCAAGCATCCACACTTTATCTGCATCCCTTCTGGGCTTCTACCTGGACTGACTCTCTAATCCAAAATGTTTCCAAACATCTGCCTTCAATCCAGGTGGTGTTTTTAGTGATGCTGCTGATTCAGCCATTTCGCCGCCTTAAGTTTCGATTTCGTTTTGCCGGCACTCGCTTTCTATAGTGCGCCTCCGCGTAAAAAAAAAAATAATAATAATTTGTGCCAGTCGCCTGGAGAAGATCGATCCACACATTTTTGGATCGATATCGTGTTTTTTGAGCGTGAATCGATATTGGATCGTGGCTCGATTTTTTTGAACACAGCCCTAGTCATTATCTCTTCAATAATCAACATATTTGTTCCACCTTCCATCATCTGCCGCCCCGGCCCCTGAGTGGGCCAGTGGGGTAGTATATTCCCGGGCCACTTTTTTTTTTTCCCCCGTCCGCCCTTGTCTGAAGGTTTAACTTTTTGTCATTTAATCACACTTATCAGCAGCTGGGGAAATAGGATTACAGCTGCCTTTACACCCAACATAAAGAAAAAAAAAAAAAAAAAAAAAATTGTAATTTCAGTGTCTGATGAACCCTAAACTAAATTATTCAAAACTTAGGCCCATTTAATTAATATTCTTCCCACCACAGCTGATGATAAACGGCCTGATATGAAGAGGCTTTATGTTTTCTGAACGCCGCGTCTGTAGCAACACAAAAACAGCCCAAAAACAGTTGTTTGTGTTGCACTTCAACAGGCAGATTAATGTGCTCACCTTTACTTTGCTTAATGATTTATCATCTTACGGACCTGTGTTCTCTCCAGAGGCAATGGTCTATAATTGCAAGCGTTCAACATATTAAGTAATATTACAAGCAACAATAGTTTGTTTTTTTAAATCACCTCCGATTCCTCACGACTCCTTTTTGTTCACCTCCCATGTTCACACGGGGTAACTGTGACCTCATCAGGGCCAGAGGAGACGGATGGTTTAGGACAGGGGTGGCCAACCCGCGGCTCTTACGTTCATATCAAAATTTTTATTTATTTTTTTTTCCACTTCGTTTGAGTTCAATACGGCAGCAGTCTCCAGCCTTTTTTGCTCCATGGACCAGTTTAATGTCAGACAATATTTTCACGGACCAGCCTTTCAGGTGTGGCGGATAAATACTACAAAATAAAATAATACAACTAACACAGACTCTGTGTTATTTAGTAAATATAATAATAAACTTGAATCCACTGTGTGCTTGTATGTAACTTTATTAGCAGCGTCCTCCTGACGTAACATCCTCTCTGCCTCCTAACGCTCTCTGGTCACTATGGTAACTCTTAAACATGCCTTCAAAATGCAGCTTTCTTTTTCTTAGTGGTCACAGCCTCTTCTTCTGTCTCCTCACTGGAAAGAAGCTTTCCAAACACGCCTGTTTTCAACTCATTTTGCTCGGTTCGTGGGTTTAATATCAGCGTTGATGCGTCACGTGACCGAGACGAGAGCGAGTCAAGAACAGACGGATGGAACGGAGAGAATTTGGTCATTTTTCAAAATAATGTGGCTCTTTGTGGTAACACAGTAAAAAATGCGGCTCTTAGTCTCTGACCGGTTGGCCACCCCTGGTTTAGGAGCTTTTGGGTCACATGTGCAACTGTTGAGGCCGACTTTAAGAAAAGACACGACGTGTGTGCATGTTCTTGTCCGTTAGGGCTGGACGACATGGGAAAAAGTCATATCACGATAATATTTTGTCAAAAGATGGACGAATGGAATTTATGGAAAAGTATATCGACCGTGTTTCATATTCCTCGATAGCTATCGTTACATCACCCTATTTTCCGTAATGATGTGTCCACCAGTTAACTTAGCATGGAGCTAATGCAATACTTTCATATTTTTTTTAACACCGTTACTCTTAAACGCTTTGCAGTGAACAAACAATTAACAGAAATCCCAAACTCCTGATTTATTTCTAAGAGTAACAGCATGTCGGATTTAATTATTCCTTTCAATGACACGCTGTTAACTCTGAGGTTTCACATTTAAAAGGGGCAGCTTAGCATCTTTGAAAAATGAAGTCAAGATGGAATAAATCTAAAAGTATTGTGTTAAAAAGGCACTTTTTTTTAACATGATGAGCACCAGTGCTGCTGGTAGAGAAAACTTGATCTGGAGCCCCGATGGGACAACTCAGGTGTTTGTTTCACGAGTGCAACGACTGGCAGAGTTAACGATGGAGAAAGAGACAAGAGCCCGAGTAAGGCTTCATCAGATAAAACATAAAGATGATAGATAGATAGACAGAAGATAAAAACATTCAGATAAA
The DNA here is from genome assembly GCF_027942865.1 of Odontesthes bonariensis. Classification (NCBI taxonomy): domain Eukaryota; kingdom Metazoa; phylum Chordata; class Actinopteri; order Atheriniformes; family Atherinopsidae; genus Odontesthes; species Odontesthes bonariensis. Next base: position 8,473,135 of record NC_134508.1, on the reverse strand, counting down.
ATGCATCCCTGCAACCGTTTAGGAATAAATCTACGTGGTGCATCGTGTTTTCTGACTAATTTTGGTTTACTCAAAGCATCAGAGGACCAGTGTTGGGGAAGTTACTTTAAAAATGTAATCCGTTACAGTTACAAGTTACCTTGTTTAAAATGTAATTGTAGTGTAACTTTTTGGATTACTTAAAAAAAGTAATGTAACTAATTACTTTTGGATTACTTTTACCTATTTATGGTATAGGATAATCTGTATATTATCTGTATGATTCCATCTGTATTTATCACATTTATTCATACCATGATATTTTTCTTTTCATTGTACTGCCATAACTACATTATACATTCTCTGCACATACATGCATTTCTCTAGGTAATTGATCTATTCTGCACATATCTATTAACCATCTTTCCTTACACTAGCTGTAAATAACTGCATTTTATCTCTAAATACTGCATGCTATACAATCTGAACGCGTTACACTTGATAAGATGCCAAACTGCATTTCATTAATACATGTGCAATGACAATGAAGTGCTCTACTTTAGTAATAAATAAGCAAAGTAAGACTTTTATATCACATTTTATTTTTCTTTGCACACCCTTGCTTGTGTGTGCGCCAGTGCTTCCGGTGAAAACTTCCGGTGATTTGACAGCTAGCGCGTCAGGTTAGGGCCAGTGGCCGTAAACAAAGGTTAACTTATAGCCGAGAAGAAAGATGATAATATAACGTAGCTAAAAAGACTAGCTTTCTTCAGTAGCCTAATGCTTACCGATTTAGCAAGCCTAGCAGCCTCGTTGCTAATGCTAGCCGCCGTAACGTTAGCAACCATACCCGACGTCAAGGAGTTGGCTGAGCAGGGGCAAGAGTATGGGGCTGGCAGAGTTAACTTCATAATGGGTGAGTGCAGGTTTCATTCCCTTGTTTTCATTCTTTCACAGGATTGATTCACTTCATTGGTTTATCCGATTGCTGGCCGCCGAGCCATTATGTGTCTGGGTTTGTGTAGGTTACTGATCATGGTTGTTAGCCGATAGTCAGGTTGTGTGACGTGTGTGTGAGTGTGTATTTTTTCTATGGGTACATGCCATTGACTGTATGAGCGGTCTGTGCTCGTTTTTTTTAATTTTTATTTAATTAGATTGGAGATACTAATTAATACTGAGGGGGGCTGGTCCCGGGGAAAATTGCCAGGGCCGATTTTTTTCCCCAGTCCGACCCTGCCGCTCTGTACTTCTGTCACTGCAACCTCGCACAAATTGTAATCCTGTTAAGTAACCCCCATTCTCACTGAATGTAACTGTAATCTGAGTACATCGTTTTTGCTTGTACTGTAACGGATTACAGTTACTTTTATTTTGTATCCTTTTACCGTAACGCCGTTACATGTAATCCGTTACTCCCCAACCCTGCAGAGGACACATTTAACCAAACGCCTTTATCGCTCAGCTACTTCTCATCCAGCTAAACAGCAGATCGAGGTATTTATCAGAGGTTAATGATTCCATCTCTCCTGCCTCGAACAGGCTTTTGACTTCTGGAGGACGTGATGGCAGGAGGGGTTTTCACCTGGCATCGGAGGGTTTGATGGCAGCTGGGGGGACACGTGCTGCACTCCCTGCTGTGTCAGTATCACACGTCCACTCTACTTAACAACCTCCTCCATCACCGAGCAACCGTCACCAAGGTGACACCGTGAGGCTGTCACTGCCATACCCTTGGAGACCGTCACCCTTGTAACCCGCTGCTGTACATGCCATGCCAACAAGGCGAGAGGCAGAGGAAGGGTGGGTGGAGGTTACAAGCTCAAAAATCAACAAACTTTTGCTTTTAGGTCAGTGAAAGAAGAAAACAAATACCGTAGATTTCAGATCAGTTAGAATTTATAAGAATGAAGCGAACAGGCACGATCAGACATTAAATATTTACCTTTAATCCGGTGTTAAAGGTGGGATGGTGTATGGGCTTCAGGCCAAGTTCTACTAAGCTTATGAGGGCTGCTGATGCTTTAAGCTTGTGCCAAAAGCAGGCGTCACAACAAGGCTTAAAACCTATTTGGTTTTTCTGTGCATCTGAGACACAGTCAGTGATTTTCATAGAGGACACAGACATGTTTGGGACTGACCTTTCTGCGAAGTTGCTGATGCCACGTGCGCCTCACAGCGGGGGGATTTGGGGCTGGAAATGTAGGCAGATTTTAGTTGGGCTGATGCTGAAAACATGCAGAATTCTTTTATTTCGTCGGGCCGTAAGCCGGACCTCTGCTTACCTCGAGGTAACCAGTTCAGCCCCTTCCCCAGTGATGGAGAGAGAGATGTGTCATCATTCTAAAGAAGAAGAAAAAGAAGATGATGAATAGAAGAGGATCCACGCATTGTCACATGATTCACCAACCAGACCCTGGTTCCCAAAGTAAACGTAAGAAGGACCCACTGAGGTACATTCAGATTATTGCAGGGATAAAACATTGATTCTAGGACTGGGCAACGATTAAAATTTTTAATCTAATTAATCACATGATTTCCTTGATTAATCACGATTAATCGCATTTTTAATCGCAAAATCCAAAAATGAATCCAAAAGTAGTGTATAGCTTTTAGCATTTAGTTTTATTTTAAATGTGCTGCCATATAAATGAGAGTGCCATAACATTTGTTGTGCAAACACACTTTTAACATCAGCATCTTTCTGTAGTTTTTATGTAGAAGCCTCGCTCCACTGTCTGTTTCCTTGAATGACTTGCTGGTATCAGTTGTGTGTTTTGCCTTTAAGTGATATTTTAGACTGGAACTACTACGCTGAGAAGACAATTCAACTTGGCTGTAAATCCAGAAGTTTTTTTTTTTTATTTATTTTGAAATACGTGCTTTTATGTTGAAACAAGTAAAACAGGAAGTAGCGCCGGTTAGCTCCGTGAGCTTCACACAGAGACTGAGGAGCACCTGTAACGGTGATGTTACCTGCTAGTTTATCTTTATTTTATTCCCCCATGCTTCGTGGTGTTTGCTGTAACTGTGTGAATGTGATGCAGAGGAGAAGTGGAAGTTAAAGAATCCTAGTTCTGACCATGAAGATTGCCTCTGGGGAATGACTCTGCCGTTGGTTGAGAAGCTAAAGGCTAAAGTGGCCAGTATTACTTTGATTATTTATTGGTACCAGCGACAATGCTAAGAATGCTATTTTTTTTACTGATTTACAACAACTAATGATGTCTTTTACTTTGTTTACTTAAACATTTAGTTCTACGGTGTTGATGTGGCGTTAATAAACATCTGTGAAAAGAGCCGGAGTCTCGCATCCAATCAATGGGCGGCAAATTGGCAGAGTTTACAGATGACTTTGGTTCTGTCGACTCCGCCGTCTGGAAGAACTTTAAAATGAAAATGGCCGAGTAAAAGTTCCGTACCCTTCTCCATGTTTGGTGGATCCGCCGATTACTTTCTTTTCCGGTTCCGCAGCAGACAGCAACAGACTTTTACAATAATAAAATAAATAATAAAACCTGCGTTAATGCGCGATAAAATATTTATCGGCGTTAAATAATTAACGCGATAATAATGAGTTAACTCGCCCAGCTCTAATTGATTCATAATGTTGATGCAATTTAAGCTTCAAGTCATCTTTCTCAAAGTTTATGCACCTTAATACCAGCAACATGAATCACATTCCCAACATGCTTCTGGGCCTTTAAGACACAAAAGAGTTCATAAGAGAAAGAGAGAAGTTTTGTGATTTTTTTTCCCCCCGCTCCTGAGTTCTGATGGTTATTAATAAGTCAAGAAGCAATGTCAATATAATTGCCTGCAAAGCGCACGGGGTGGGTGGGGGGGGTTTGGATTAACAGTACACCAGGAAGAACTTGCACTGAGACCACGATCATGCATGAGTGGATGGTGAGTATTCCTATTAGAACGGATCCCGTCAGGAATAAAAACGGGTTTCTGAGACGAGCAGGAGCCCACAAACATGGAGAGACTGCATCAGTAGGAATGAAAACTAAATAATAAACCTACTTTCAGCTCGTAGACAACCGCTGTGCCAGTTTGTAACATCGGCAGTCTGGTCAAAGGATTAAATCTATAAGTATAAAGATTTCAGGTCTGAATGTCTGACCAAAAATGCCCAGAGGTCAGAAGTCTGGGTAATCTTCAGTGACTTCAACACAGTAGATTAACCCAATAATCACAGAGTTGCCTGGGTTAAACATGGCATCGCCACAACTACCACACACAGTTGGCATTATAGAGCACTGCGAGTTCCCTTAACCGATCTCACATCCCTCAGGATACCTGAACGGCTTCAGCCAAAGCGACATTTCCAGGTGATAAACTCAGGAAGGCAACAATCATATGCAAATAAACACACAAAGAAAGAAAATACACAGAAAAGGGAGTAAAAAAAAATACTCCGTAATGAATAAAGAACAAACACTAAGACCTCATTAGAATGTAAATTCCTTAAAATGGTCTGACATATTGATAAAACGCTCAAAAAGGCTGTGAAAAGAGCTTATCGAAACCTCGGTCAGCTGCACCAAGAGCAGAGTTTAGAAAGTACAAAGCCTGCAAAGGTTAATGGGATTCCTCAGTCCCCTGACAAAAAACAGAAAGCCACTGAGCTGTGGAAGTGGGGAATCCGAGGGTTCCTCGGGGTGCTCGCAGACTATTGAAGACAGCAGAAACGTGAATTAAAATTTCTGTCAATCAACAGAGACTCTGCAACACGGGAATGGCACAAAAGTGACGTGTCGATTCTCCATTTTGTTTTTAACTCTCGTCAGGCCACCAGTGAAGAGCAAAAACTGACGTGCTGGACAAAATGAGGTTACATAAACACACGATTATTAACTGAAATTAAGTAATGAACGAACAATGATCCGAAATGAGGAATTATTTTGCACCTGCAGGCTCTAATTTTTCCAGCCAATAAGGCCGAGTTTACCCATGTTTGGTGAAAATATTACAGCCTTAACACGCGTTTATCCGCCTTGTCTATTCTATGGGAAATTAAATGCGAGACACAAGACAAGTTGCATGTGCACGTGTGAGCATTTCCTTAGAAATTCACATGTGCATGTATAAGCATCTGTGTATCTGATTAAATGACTGCAAACTAGGGCTGGGCGAGTTAACGCGATAATAATGAGTTAACTTATTATTATTATTTAACGCCGATTAATATTTAACGCCGATTAATATTTTATCGCGCATTAACGCAGTTTTTTTTTTGTGTGTTTTTTAAAATTTTTCTAAATGTTATTATTGTAAAAGTCTGTTGCTCACAGGCTTTTATTTTGTAAAAGTCTGTTGCTGTCTGCTGCGGAACCGGAAAAGAAAGTAATCGGCGGATCCACCAAACATGGAGAAGGGTACGGAACTTTTACTCGGCCATTTTCATTTGAAAGTTCTTCCAGACGGCGGGGTCGACAGAACCAAAGTCATCTGTAAACACTGCCAAGTTGAATTGTCTTCTCAGCGTAGTAGTTCCAGTCTAAAATATCACTTAAAGGCAAAACACACAACTGATAGCAGCAAGTCATTCAAGGAAACAGACAGTGGAGCGAGGCTTCTACATAAAAACTACAGAAAGATGCTGATGTTAAAAGTGTGTTTGCACAACAAATGTTATGGCACTTTCATTTATATGGCAGCACATTTAAAATAAAACTAAATGCTAAAAGCTATCATTTTTGGATTTTGCTCACAAATGTGATTAATCAGGGAAATCATGTGATTAATTAGATTTAAAAAAATGTAATCGTTGCCCAGCCCTACTGCAAACACAAGATAATGCACTATTACATAGCAGAAAATCTTCTCAAAGTACCAATCTGTAAAATCGATTTTGTTAAATCCAACTTCAATGATAATTTAGTTTGAGGTACAGCGTAACATTAGGAACTGCCTGGGCAACAGATCATTTGACAAGGTTAACAATTTCTAATCTATTCATCCAAATTATTCAAAATTTGTTAATAAAGATGCAGTAGTCCTACAATGAAATCTTGGTGCATCTTTGTTAACTATAATAAAGCTGGATTGATAATCAACAGCAACTTGTATTCTACTATTTAGAGTTTCCACACAAATTTAAAACCAACAATATGGGTTTTTTTTGCAAAATAATCTAATTATCTTCACTAAGGAACTTTGAACGATGAAAAGTAAAAAAAAATAATAATAATAATAATAATTCTGTTAGTCATCAAAAGCAATGAGTTAATTGAGACTTTTCAAGTTCAAGTCAAACATTTGTATGCTAACACACCTGGTGTGTGAACAGGTGGGCGTGCCATTAACTCCTTTATGCTTATGCTAATGCTAACTGTCATAAGCTACCAGTAAACATACACCGGCCGCCAACGGTTAACAAGAAAAAGAAGAAAATTAAACGACAAAACTTAAGTCAATTTACCAGCGAAGCTTCTACGAAATGAACTGGCCTATGTTATCTGAACAAAATCCGCGCAGTCTCGGGTGGAATTCCCCCACCTCCTCCATGCTCGGTCGGTGCCATGGTCATTCAGGGGCCCGCGCCATTAGTTCTGATTCAGCCAATAAGAACTCCTTATTGTGTCTCCCTGGGCTACAATAGCCAACGAAAGTCCGCAAACAAAGCAAAAGCCCGCCCCCTCTTTGTTTAAATGTAAATTAAGCCAATAGCAGATGAGTTAAACAATGAGTGACACATCAATTAACCAATGAAATTTCGTATAAAGTGTTACATTCAGGTGCATTGAGTAAACTTTCCAACCCTGCGTCTTGTATGTTTAACTGTGTGTAATGAGTTCAAGCTTGTTGTTGAGGGTTTCTGAGAGCTTTTGAGGGTGTAATTAGGGAGGTTAGACAGTATGAAATAAATATTCAAAGTCGATTACTTGATAACTTAATTGATTGCACTTATTCTCAGTAATGTATGGATTGAAATGTATGGCGTCCCCAAATTACGGACGCCCAGAAATGATCTTATAGAAACAAAGCAGAATATACTTTTTTACTGGTACTAATATCAGATTTTAACCCAATGAAACATCCAGCTGGGATATGAATGGGTTTTCACAGCTGAAATATTCCAAATTTAATCACTATTGTGATTAAACAGAGATATGTTGAAATGGGCAGCAGCGAAACACAGCTTAATGAAAGCTGATAGTGTTCTTAGTTAGAGGGACTGATTAGAGTGATACACACCAGAAACACCATTAACCTGTTGCAGCAGACTTGCTCGTCTCATTTCTCTAATTTCAGCCTCCTCGTGTTCTTTCTCTTTCGTCCTTGTGTTTGTGACTCGGAAATAATTCACGGCAAAATATTTTTGAAGGATATTTAAAGTCCCAAAATGCACCTGGAGGAGAGAGGAGGACCAACAAGCCAGCCCTTCAGTATCTGAAGGTAGCGTGGCACGTTAACTCTACACTTCGGATTGAATTTAAAGTCAATTTCTTCTTTATCACAACTAGAAATAAAGCTCATTTCACATAAATCATCAAATAAAGTCTTAAATTGCGTCTAAAATATGGTCAGATGCAACTTATTCAGATGACGACAGTTTGAAATGACATTCTAAAGCAAAAGATAGTCTTGTTTTGTTAAATGTCTCTCATCTATTCTCCTCGACTCTGGTCGAATAGTCAAAAAACAAAACCCTCCAATCGTCTTAGTAAGGTGGTAGGAAATACACTTCAGGACAACTGCGCTGACAGTGGGCTGTGATGTGGGTCTGCAGCACTTCAGATAGTTTATTCCAGGCTCATCACATTGTTACATGAGAATCATCTCATATATATATATATATATCTCATATTAGAGATGATACAGAATATTTATAATCAAAGTTTGTAACTTAAAGATATTGTGTTGCCACAGGCAACTAATGCTCACTCCTCTGTCCTCATATTTATCGACATAAATCACAGTTAACACAACTGGATAGAAACAGTTAAGCATTTCTATAGAAGCTCGTTTCGCTCATGAAGGATAGTCCGATGCGTCCTGAGCAAAAGGAGAAAATGAAGGAATTTTTAGAGAATTTAGAGAATTCGAACAGCTCTTATCATGGCCGCTGCTCTGATACTTCCGGGTCAGTGAAGAAAGTTCCTCAGCCTCGGACTTTTTGACCAGATTCCTCGTCAAACAGAGGAATGGAGTGTGTGCAATCTGAACAAAATTCTGTCTGTTCGCCAAACAGCAACGGTTGTTCTTTTCTTTTTATGCAGAAATTAAACACGTTTTTTGTTGTTGTGCTGCTTACGATTGAACTATTCATTAAATATTTATGAATTCTGCTTTTTGAGAGCAGGATTTGATCTCAGAAGATCTTGAATTTGAAAGCATTTACCTTTAACTTCAGGCTTTTTACATTGTGTTGGAGGTAATCAGTGCTGCATTTGTAGTGTGACGTTGCCTTACTCCCGGGATTATTTTGATCCGCCTTGCCCACATCCTCAATGAAATCTGATTTTGTACTCTGATTAGCACAGCCTGACTCCCCTCCTTCACTCACCCTGCTCTGAATGTAATCACAGATACCTACATCTCTACATAATCAAGTTAGTTTCCCATGGCAAGTGTTCTTCACACACCACCTTCACACATTTAACTGGTCTTTCAAGTGAGAAACATGGTTATTACCCGCGCTGAGCCCCCGAGATTCCTTTAACTCCTCTCATCTGATGTTTTCATCCCCTTATGATGTCATCTTTGGTTGAATCTGATTTTGTTTTCATTCCTTTCTTTGATATCTCATCTATACTTCCCCTCGGAGTTGAAGCACAGGCCAAGCACACCATGCTCATCCATACATTTAGTTTATCCAGACACAGAGAATTGCTCTGTTTTGTCCTTTAAGTGGCTTGTTGCATGTCCCTAGGAGTCTTAGATATGATAATAGCTGCTGCCCTCTTGGTAACAATTCTTTTTCTCTTTGGCGGGGTTTACTTTGACAAAACGGCGCGATTGAAACATGAAAGCAGATGCGACTTTAACCGAGCCGCTCTGCAGATTTGTTTATTCGTTTAGGTTTGAAGGGAAAAGTCATTCACTATTCGCTATTTGGGAAAGAATGAGAAAAGAAAAAAGGGGAAGCGTGTGCTTGAAATCGACTTGTTTTTTTTACTCAAATCTAATTAATTGGGCTGGTTTTGGAATCTTCTTACCAGGGCTGGGCGAGTTAACTCGTCATTATCGCGTTAACTCGTTAATTATTTAACGCCGATAAATATTTTACACACAGTAACGCAGAATTTATTTATTCATTTAAAAAAATTTAAATTAAAAAATTATTAAAAACATTTTTTGGGGCTTTTGTGCCTTTAATGGATAGGAAAGTTCAGAGAGACAGGAAGCAGAGAGAGGGGGAACTACATGCAGCACAGGGCCGTCCGATGCAGGACTCGAACTGGGGCCAGCTGCAGCGAGGACTATAGCCTCTGTACATGGGGCGCCTGCTCAACCCACTACACCACGGACCATCCCTATTTTATTATTTGTTTTATTATTGTAAAAGTCTGTTGCTCACAGGCTTTTATTTTGTAAAAGTCTGTTGCTGTCTGCTGCGGAACAGGAAAAGAAAGTAATCGGCGGATCCACCAAACATGGAGAAAGGTACGGAACTTTTACTCGGCCATTTTCATTTTAAAGTTCTTCCAGACGGCGGAGTCGACAGAACCAAAGTCATCTGTAAACACTGCCAAGTTGAATTGTCTTCTCAGCGTAGTAGTTCCAGTCTAAAATGTCACTTAAAGGCAAAACACACAACTGATAGCAGCAAGTCATTCAAGGAAACAGACAGTGGAGTGAGACTTCTACATAAAAACTACAGAAAGATGCTGATGTTAAAAGTGTGTTTGCACAACAAATGTTATGACACTTTCATTCATATGGCAGCACATTTAAAATAAAACTAAATGCTAAAAGCTATACACTACTTTTGAATTCATTTTTGGATTTTACGTACAAATGCGATTAATCGAGATTAATCAGGGAAATCATGTGATTAATTAGATTAAAAATTTTAATCATTGCCCAGCCCTAATTTTAACACATTCTGACATCAGGTGCAAACAGGACAGCAGGTTTAGGCTGTCAAAGACTCAGCAGGACTCTCTGCCTGCACTCACACCAAAGACCTTGACATTTCTGCCGCTGTGGGTCGATGCAGGGTTCCTTTTCCCCCTCGTAATGATGCTTTGGTAAGATTAAACCTCTCACACCACTGCATGTGTGGCTATGGCTGTGGCAGTTAGTCAATGCATCACTGTGGCACAAACCCTTTGGATGGATTTTGATGAAATTTCCTCCCAAAATGAGGATATAAAATGCTTGTATTTGGATGAGCCCTCGACTTTTCTTCCAGCGGGGTCACTTACCCACTGAGGATAGCTCAACATATGCAGGATGAGTTGGCAGTTACTCTTGTTCGGTTTCCGTCCGCTGGCACTTTTTTTTCTACCAAACTAACCAACTCCAGGTGAAAGACATACGGAAAAGGCCACAGCTTGATTGGACGGCCTCTATGATGTTTACTTTATTACAGAACTTACAAACCCTTCAAAGAAAAGATGCATCTCAGTAGACTTCATGTGGTTGTTTTTTTCTTTTGAATTGGTGTGGTGGTTAGCACCGTCGCCTCATAGCAAGAGACTTCCATGTTCAATTCCCCATGTATGCGTGGGAACCACCGGCTTCCTCCCACTGTCCAAAATCATGCCTGTTAGGTTAACTGGTGACTCTAAAATTGTCCCTAGGAGTGAGAGCGAGCATTTGTGTGGTCGTTTATCTCTGTGTGGCCCTGTGATGGACTAGCGACCGGTCCAGGGTCCATTGGGATAGGGCCTGTGTGTGTAAATTGTTTTTATCTTTTGCTGAATTTCTTTGTTAAATGTATCTGTTGGATTTTATTGTTATTTATTCATGTAAAGCACTTTGGTCAACCCAGGTTGTTATAAGACGTTATATAAATAAACGTGACCTTGACCTTGATCGACGGATGAAGCGGGTATAGAAAATAAATGGATGGAGTCTAAACAGTGCCAAGAGACTTTGTGTTGTACGCATAAGCACACGACAGGAAGTGACTCAGTAGCAGCTTGCCAATCCTTGGCAGCGCATACGCAACTCAAACTGTATGAGGCAAGTACAGATTTGCCAATTTCTTATTTCTGCTTATGTAATTTAACTATATTTTCTATATTCTTAAGTTTGAATATTGGTCTAATAGTCATTGATGAGAAAGTTTTATTGAATATGGCTGTTTGTTCATCTTTTCTGTTTAGTACGGGCTATTTCATTTGAGTTTAATACTGGAGGTACTGTAACTTTAAGAGGCTGCAACACCTGTGTTGTGAACGTTGTGACGTTTTTTTTTTACCATGTCCCGTCCTATATTGTATTGAAAGCCAGGCGTATGGATACTTGAGTGACACTTGTGGAATAACGTGTAAGCCAGGAATATCTGCTAGTCAATTTTTGCACCTTTACAAAGGCTGTGTTCGAAACTACATACTACATACTACATACTACATACTTGCAAACTGCATACTCATCGATCAGACAGTATGCAGAGCGTTTACCCACAATGCATTTCACTCCTGCCCAAGCCAAAATCAGCCGGCCTGAAGCTGATTTCGCTTAAGCTCTAAACTCTGTAAACTTTAGCAACATTTGAAACATTTTCAGGTGAGAAAGTAGTCGTTTAGATCCCCAACGTGTTGAAAACCTGACAAAATACCAGCTATTTTCAAATTTTGTTCCGACAAATTCGGCGCACTTCCAGTTATTTTCACAAAAATAAAATACCCGTCCCCTTTTATCATAGGGAAAGCCATTACGATACAATTGGTGCTTTTGTTTTGAAATCAGGAAGTGAACCTACCCTCGTTGTAGCTAGCTTGAAAGTGCCGTTTTGACAGGAAATGACGATCGGCGACGTCACGTTACGTTGCATCTTGGGTAGTTTGAGTATGAGTAGTAACCTCATGATGCATACCAAACATTTCGGCCAATCTAGTATCCATCCGGGAACTTCTACTTACTCAAACTCGCTTACTAACTCAAAAAGTTAGTAGGAGTAGTAGGAGAAGTATGCAGTTTTGAAAACAGCCAATCTCTCCCACTTCTGACCGGTCGTCAAATGCCAGGAAACAATGCTTGATTGGTCTGGATTAGGCCATTGAAGACATAACGCCAGAGTTTCAGAGTGCACCGGTTACACAGCTGGAGAACAAAATGGGAAACGCTTCCTTCAGCAGAGCCTCAAACAGTGTCATTTAAGACAAACTATCATCTGCAAAGACTGCATACTGATGCAGGGGTGGGGTTGTACATATAATTTTTTGAACTGCATTGTTGATCGTAAATACAAAGGAAATACTTTCACTGCTTACTGTGTGTTCTTTATGTAATTTCAGCTGGCTTTTGGTATTTTTAAGCTGTTAGTTGAGCTGGTTGTAAAATCCTATCTAAGATTTAATAATAATAATATATAAGTTTTATATAGCGCTTTTCCAAATGCTAAAAGACGCTTTACATAAGGAACAAACAGAAAGCAGAGACAAAAACAAGACATTATTAACAAAAAGACAAGAGAAAAACACTGTTACAGACTTTAGGCACATAGGGTGGGTGGAGACACTTCGACTCTGTGTACATTTTCTAATGTATATCAGGGACACACTCATTCAAATCTCCTATGAATACTTTAACATGTTGCCAGCGTGAGTTAGAATCCACACAGACAGGCAAATAGCTTAAACACCAACCGCTGTGCTATAGACTGGCTCCCTCTGACTTTGAGGCCTTGAGGAAAACCAATGAATATTTAAACATCTAATATAATTTACACTTACATGCACACACGAATGATAAACATCGATGCCAACCTGGGTCACGAACAAGGATCTGGATGTGCTGATTAGCTTTTAATGAGTGCGTGTGTTTGTGTATGCACGTGCGTGTGCGTGCACATGCAGGTGACAACTGAGGTCACGGCACAGGATTTGATATATACAGTCCGCTCCAAAATGACACCAGTAATTTTATGGATGCACACACTCTCTCTGAGGACGTTAACCATCAATATTAAGCATTGAAACTAACCGTAACGCCGAACCACAATCTAATTCAAAAGATAATATTCACTAAGCCCTTCAAAGGTGTTGCAGTCGGGGAGAACTCGCTTTCCAAGACAGCTCCTCACAAATTTAACCAAACACGTACACACACAGGCATCTATAATGACGAGAGGCCATCTCCAAGACACAAAACGAATGAATAACTGAACTTATAAACAAGTCAAAGGTGTTTTTTTTGTATTTCTTAAACCAATCTCATGGCAGAGCATAGAAGGAATATAGAGATAACAGCAGCATAATAATTGATAATCCTGTGACCACAGGGTTATAATTAGGGCTGGGCAACGATTAAAATTTTTAATCTAATTAATCACATGATTTCCCTAATTAATCACGAATAATTGCATTTGTACGAAAAATCCAAAAATGAATTCAAAAGTAGTGTATAGCTTTTAGCATTTAGTTTTATTTTAAATGTGCTGCCATATGAATGAAAGTGTCATAACATTTGTTGTGCAAACACACTTTTAACATCAGCATCTTTCTGTAGTTTTTATGTAGAAGCCTCGCTCCACTGTCTGTTTCCTTGAATGACTTGCTGGTGTCAGTTGTGTGTTTTGCCTTTAAGTGATATTTTAGACTGGAACTACTACGCTGAGAAGACAATTCAACTTGGCTGTAAATGCAGGATTTTTTTTTTTATTTATTTATTTTGAAATACGTGCTTTTATGTTGAAACAAGTAAAACAGGAAGTAGCGCCGGTTAGCTCTGTGAGCTTCACACAGAGACCGAGGAGCACCTGTAACGGTGATGTTACCTGTTAGTTTATTTTTATTTTATTACTCCATGCTTCGTGTGTTTGCTGTAACTGTGTGAATGTGATGCATTTAACAGACTTTTACAATAATAAAACCTGCGTTAATGCGCGATAAAATATTTATCGGAGTTAAATAATTAACAAGTTAACACGATAATAACGAGTTAACTCGCCCAGCCCTAGTTAGAATTAATCCTTATGGATCCTTGATAGAAGTTGTGCAGAAAGAGAGAGTCCATGTTGTGTTTGAAAAGCTGAGTTGCTGCCAAATAAAGAGACAAACATCCTTCTGCATCATTAAGGTGGGATTCTACCAACTGCCTCTAGCAAACTGATGGGAAAACTTGTGAAAACTTGGAATAAGAAGTAAAAGTAAGTAAAGCATCTCCGTAGCCTTTCCCGGACGACCATAAATCAGGCTTTAAAGACATCAGCTCCACTGCCGAGCTGGAAATTAATTCAACTCTTGTTTCTTAATACAAATGCTCTGTTTTTCAAAATTGCAAGTTATGAATGTTTATTCAGTGAGACAAAAAAAATATTGTGGAAAAAGTGCATCAATATAAAGACCCATTAATAATCATTTTATAATCGAATTGTAGCCCTTAAATCATAATCGAATCGTAGCCCCTGAATCGTATTTGAATCGTAGCCCCTGAATCGTAATCGAATCGTAGCCCTTAAATCATAATCGAATCGTAGCCCCTGAATCGTAATCGAATTGTAGCCCTTAAATCATAATCGAATCGTAGCCCCTGAATCGTATTTGAATCGTAGCCCCTGAATCATAATCGAATTGTAGCCCCTGAATCGTAATCGAATCGTAGCCCCTGAATCGTATTTGAATCGTAGCCCCTGAATCGTATTTGAATCGTAGCCCCTGAATCATAATCGAATCGTAGCCCCTGAATCGTAATTGAATCGTAGCCCCTGAATCGTAATCGAATCGTAGCCCCTGAATCATAATCGAATCGTAGCCCCTGAATCGTAATCGAATCGTAGCCCCTGAATCGTAATCGAATCGTAGCCCCTGAATCGTAATCAAATCTTGAGGTTCCTAAAGATTCCCACTCCTAGTTACACACTCATTGGCACGCTTTATAATTAGAGCTAAAGGATGATCCATCACTACTTTGTTCTCCACGCTTGACTCTAAACAGGATCTGATCTGATGAATCTGACTTCTCTGCAACATGTTTGTGTCTCTGTCGATGTTCGTAATATAAAATATGACATGAGAATAACTCCAAAAGTCTGATGCATGTCTACAAATCTGCTTTTAAAGACGTCAATGTATAATCAAAAGCCAAATGCAACTAAATACAAATGATCAAGCTCATCGTTTCATTTAAATAGCTCAACAACATCTCAAACCTTTGAAAAATACGAGTTCGCTTTGAATTTGTTGCCAACAGCACATTTGAAAAAAAGTAGGGACAGGAGCATGTTTACCATGGTGTTGCATCACCTCTTCTATTAAACACTAAGTATTTGGGAGCTCCAGAGACCAACTGCTGTAGTTTTGAATGTTTTAACATCCCTGCTTGATGTTGGATTTCAGCAGCTCATTTTGAATTTGGTGCCAGCAAACACACCAAAAGAAAAAAGTTGGAACAGGATCAACAAAAGACGGGAGAAAGTCACGTACTCCTAAAAAAATAAAGAACCTGGCAAAACAACTCATAAAAATTCATATCACCAGGCAATGGGTCAGAAAGGCGAGGCTCAGAAAAAAGATCGTTAGTAAAAATATCAACATTTATGAAGGTAAAATTGGAAAGAATTTGTGGATTTCATCCTCGAGGATTCATTATATTACGAGATGCATAACAACGGTGAAAATGAATGTTGAATGGGTCGCCTGCAGCTCAGGAGGAAGAGTAGTTCGTGACCACTCTTGCTCACAGCTTCCCCTAATTCCTGTTTGCAAGGGACAAGATAAGATAACTTTATTAAAGGGATAGTTCGCCTGTTTTGACATGAAGCTGTATGACATCCTATACTATTGCATGACTATTGCAATGCACTTTATGTTGGCGTCTCCCAGTCTTCTCTCAGCCGCCTTCAGCTGGTGCAGAACGCTGCTGCCCGTCTTTTAACCAACACCAACAGACGTGTGCACATCACTCCTGTTCTTAAAGCTGCAGTCGGCAGGTTTTCAAAATTGCGAGTCTAAAGTCGGAAAATTCGAACTGATACAACTTTCAGGTCCCTCCCCCAACCTCTAACAAGCTCCGAATCGCCCCCCAAACCCCTCCCCCTCTGTGGACGAGGTTGTGCACGTGAGTTCACACCAGTGTGAGCGCACACAAGCTGGGGCAGACTCACGCTCAGCAGCGTGTGCACAAGCTGTGTTTGACATGTAGGATTCCTCCACCCTAACTTGATTGGTTAAAAACAGCCGGGAGCGCTCGGTTTTTGCAAGCATGATTACAGGCTTCAGAGGGAGCTACAGATTTCGTTATTTTTCCTAAACAGCCTATTTAATATTCTACTTCCAGAATCCCATAACAGTTCAAGCTAATATGACTAAATAAAAGTTGCCGACCGCAGCTTTAACTCCCTCCATTGGCTTCCTGTCCTTTATAGAACTGATTTTAAACTTTTAATGTTTGTTTTTAAAGCTCTTAACGGCCTCGCCCCGTCGTATTTATCTGAGCTTTTAACAGTCCTGGTAGAGCTCTGAGGTCAACAGATCGGTTTCTGCTGGAAGTGCCCAGGTCAGAATACAAACCCTGGGGTGACCGAGCCTTTTCCCAAAGCTGCCCCCAGGCTCTGGAATAAGCCCCCCGTCCAGCTGTGTCTTATTTCTGACCTGGGCCTCTTCACATCTAGGCTGGTATCTTCAAATCAAATCTAAAAACCTACTTATTTAGGATTGCTTTTAATACCCAGTAGTATGATGACACTTTTATCTTATTCGATTTTGTTGTACTTTATTGCTTTCACTGTTCTTTTATTTGTTTTTACTTATTCTTCTCTTTATTTATTACCTGCTGTAAAGCACTTTGTTATATCGTAAGGATTGTCTGTAAACGGCTGTATAAATAAAGTATATTTACATTTTAGCAATATCATTTATGAACATTTTCTTACCCCCTGCTGCGTCCTGTGAGCCGAGTTCCAGCCTCGTTTTGGCGTTGACAAAGGTAGTCCGGCTAGTTGGCTGGGGTTTAAAAAATAAAGCGTTTTGCTTCTCAAAACAATATGCGTTCACAAAATCGTTCTCCAGGAAAAAGTCAGACCTCACAATCGCTTGGCCCTATTTTCTCTCCCTTCATATCACTGCCTGCTGCCGCCTGCCGACAGAAAGGGTAACTTTCCGAGCAGTAAACACCATGAAACAGGTTGTTTGCATATTGTTTTGAATTGCAAGATTGCAGATTGTTCACAAACAAGGTGAGGCTGCGTTTCAGTTTTATACTCCTAACATCTGGAACAGCCTTCCAGAAGATGTGAGACAGGCCTCAACTCTGATGATGTTTAAATCCAGGCTGAAAACAGTTCTATTTAGCAGTGCATATGATACCTGAAAGTGTTTTATCTGCACTCTGCGCTTTTAAATTCATTAATTAATGATGATTTTTTTTTTATGTTTTTTTGGAATGATTTTATTTGCCTTCTTGTGATTTTATGCAGCTGTAAAGCACTTTGAACTGTGCTCTACAAATGAACCTGCCTTGCCTATTTAGGTTCTTGAGTATTCTATCAATTACTCGAATAATCGGATATGTTCTTTACTCGAGTCCACCTTAACTAACGAGCCTACTGATTTAGCTATTTAGCTTTTTTTTTGTTTGTTTGTTTTTTTTGTTTTTTTTTAATGATTTTATTGCCTTCTTGTGATTTTATGCAGCTGTAAAGCACTTTGAACTGTGCTCTACAAATAAACCTGCCTTGCCTTACAGCGCACGCATTGGTTGAAAACGCAGAATGTGTTACCAAACGACACGGTCTGCATAAAACCAAAACTAAATTCTTCTGTTGACATCCAAAGGATGTGAGAAAGACCGCCTTAAAACAGCCTGGGTTGAGATTTAAGACCATCTCACACCAAATGGCTGAGATCATTACCTGCTGGTGCAATTTTTTTAGGCGTTTCTTTAGAAAACACACCAGGAAAATATGAGTGAAGGGTTCATGAGTCCGGAAATACAAACATGTATTTGTGATGGGTTTCCCAGATGGAAGGCAGTGATGAAGACGTTAAGGTGGGACAGGACAATCACAGCGGAGCGATCACTTATCCTTCTGTGATGCATGTGTGCGTTTGTGTGTGTCCGCCCTGCCAACCTTGGCTTGAAGAATGACTCCATAATGGCCGCTTCGCTCTGCACCCACCCACCCTGCAGGCATTAGTTATCAGGTGCCCCACACACATGAGAGCAATAATTCAGAAAACTCACATTTGTAATTGCATGCACACATACACTTCCAGTGCTCTGCCCTCAGCAGCCATCCATTACCAGCAGAGGAAGACCAAACACCAATCTCTATTTTGCTTCCAACTAATTGTAATTCACACACACACACCCACTCAATCACTGCCTCCCAATATATTCATATTTTTATGCTCTCAGCTGTTCTGTCAGTCAACCCGTCCCCGCTCGACCCTTCTATGCTAAGTGTGCGTCACACCCCGCCATGTTGCAGCGGTAAATGCTAAACTGATTTGTCACTGATTGATTCGGCCCTTTTTGGATCAATTGGAACTAAATGATAAATGAGTCAAAGTCCTGAGGCGCCGCTAATATCTACTTTTTTTAAGTAGCATATTGAAATGAATGCGCTGTAGGTACACGCTGACATGAAAAGCAGTTCGGGGAGGCTGGGATTTGAGTGTGGAAACCCCCCGGTAGGCAGGAAGGAATGCCTAATGATGTCATCACAGCAAGTCATTCAATCAGATCTGTTCCTGACAGCTTCGTCAGACCAACCCGTCTTTATTCTGCTCGGCTGTTTTATTTCAAAGTTGCAGAGACGGAGTGGAGGTATTAGCACAGCTTACACCCTAAAAAACCCTCCCTCATGTCCCATTTCTGTTCCAGGAAGGAAGGCTGGATGATGAGGGTTTGTCTGGGGTCATTGATCTTCGTGTTCTCGTTTCTTTCTTCGTTCTGTTTGGTTTCCTGATTTCAGTGTCTCGCCCACTTCTGCTGCTGCAGTCTGAGACCTTTGGTCTGGTTTGGTTCCTGTGAGCTGCTTACTTATTCGTGCATTTATTCATTCTTTGTGCACTTTAGTCCCTTTTCTGAGATTCCACACTTAAGATTCTGGTTTATATATATATATATATATATATATATATATATATATATATATATATATATATATATATGTATAGGGCTGGGCAACGATTAAAATGTTTAATCTAATTAATCACATGATTTCTCTGATTAATCACGATTAATCGCATTTGTACGCAAAATCCAAAAATGAATTCAAAAGTAGTGTGTAGCCTTTAGCATTTAGTTTTATTTTAAATGTGCTGCCATATGAATGAAAGTGCCATAACATTTGTTGTGCAAACACACTTTTAACATCAGCATCTTTCTGTAGTTTTTATGTAGAAGCCTCGCTCCACTGTCTGTTTCCTTGAATGACTTGCTGCTATCAGTTGTGTGTTTTGCCTTTAAGTGATATTTTAGACTGGAACTACTACCCTGAGAAGACAATTCAACTTGGCAGTGTTTACAGATGACTTTGGTTCTGTTGACTCCGCCGTCTGGAAGAACTTTCAAATGAAAATGGCCGAGTAAAAGTTCCGTACCCTTCTCCATGTTTGGTGGATCCACCGATTATTTTCTTTTCCGGTTCCGCAGCAGACAGCAACAGACTTTTACAAAATAAAACCTGCGTTAATACACGATAAAATATTTATCGACGTTAAATAATTAACAAGTTAAGGCGAGCAACGGCCAAAATCATGATCCCGAGAGAGAAAATCCTTTTAATTTCTGCTGGTTTTGTGTAGCTTCAAGAGGCTGTCAGGAGAAAGAGGTGAAAGTGGAGGAGGGAACAGGGAGTATCGAGATAACTGCAACAGTTACTGGTATCATTTTGAAATTTTCATTCATTTCAAGAGCTTAATGAATCTCCTTGTGTTGTCAACATCCATTTGAGATAATTACCTCTTCAATGTGCTAAAAATGAGTATTTTTAATGGCTGACTTTAACGACTCTGGTGATTAACGCAGACAGGTGTGTTTCTGACGACGTGAAGCAGTTTTAATCAAAAGATGTGAACTTTCTTCAAAGATTCTTCTTCAGTCATCTTTGTTTCCTTCTATGTTTTTCTTCCCTTTACTTCTTTTCCTTTCTTCATCTTACCGTATATCTGTTTCACTCTTCTTCTGGTCATTTTATTTCTTTCTTTTTGTCTCTCTGTCTGTCTTTCCCTCTGCAGCTCCTTCCTCTCAGGACATCTCGCAGCTTCGTCATAAGTCTGTCCATCGATCTGTCGACCAGTCGCTGAATCATCCAGTCATCCTGACTGTGAGCTGTGTTTTTCTTGTCTGTATAGATCTGTGACTGTGAGAAAGTGCAACAAAAGGAGAGGCAGTGTGAGAATAGGTGTGAATACGCATGTTTTGCGTATGCATGCAGTGAGCTGGGGGGTTAAGGGAGCTGTGATAGTTTGCACATTGACAATGTTCATGCTCGGAAAAGAAAAAAACCTCTCATATATATGTCATTTTGGGTAAAATGTCAGATAGTCGTGAGCGTATATCCCTACATGTCCACAGGAGACACTTGTAATAAAGTGGGTCGCAGGTTGAGTTTCATAGCAGGTATTTTCTCAAACCTTTTAATGAGCCCAGCTCCAGAGAGAGTCCAAATCTGGATCCTGCACTGGAAACCTTTAAGCCGTAATCCCCAGGATCCTCTTTTATTATTTTTGTCTTTCTTTTTGCAGAGGCTGGGTGGTGTCTTCTTATTACTGTTTTGCTCTGGTTCTACTGGTTTGGCTTTACCAGTAACCTCCTCGATCAAAAAGAGGAGGCAGTATGCGGTTATCCACGGATATTCTTTCACTTTACTTTGAGTTTGTCCACTTGCTGTTTTCTTTTTGACTATCTTGGATATCTACAGTTTCTTGTGGACTAACTTACAAAACTCCACGGTTTCAATACGTATTGTGAGAATGTCCAGCTGACGATGCAGCAACAGGTGTCGGTGCGACATGAGGGAGAGAGTCGGGGTCGGGCCAAATAGTCTTTTTTTGTTTACGAAGGTTTCTAACTGAGTGAAATGTCCCAGGAGTATCTAAGTGACAGCCATGATAAAAGCAGGTTGGATTTTCTTAAAGCTAAAAGCTTCAGTGCTTTCTTTAGTATCTCCTTTAAGTAACTCCACATCTGAGCATAAAAAAGATGACATATGGAGCTCCACAGGGTTCTATTCTGGGGTCTCTTCTTTTTAACATCCGTGCGCTCCCACTTCTAAAAGATTAACAAAAAAACAAGTGACAATAATTATGCAGATGAAACGCAAATTGACATCATCATATCAGTGTAGATTATAAACCCTTACCAGACCTCTTTAAGTGTCTTGAACAAATAAACAACTGAATGCTTCTTCACCGTCTTTGGTGCCAAAGAGGAAAGGTTAACCTGGGGGTCATCTTGGACTCGGACCTAAAGTTCAACATCAACAATAAGTCAGCCGATTATTGGCTCAGCAATATGTCAAGAATCAATGTACTAATCTTTAGAATAAAATAGTTCTTGCATTTATCTTCAGCATACTGGGTTACTGTAACAGTCAATTTACAGGTATGCTGCAAAAATCAACGTAAAGGATGTAATTATATGCCTTTGATGTTCTTAGAATAGAATAGAAATAGTGTAGAAAAATACTTTATTCATCCCCCAATGGGGCAAATTCAAATTAGTCAAGTAGCTCAAAAAATTATTAATATTTACAATGATTGCATATTAAAGCGATACTCCGGAGTAGATTCAACCTAGGGTCATTTGAACCGTGATATCCAGCCAAGTAGCCCACCCGCAGTTTTTTCGATATTGACTGAACATCAGCTGAGTTACTGAGTTATCCCGAATAGCTTTGTACAAGGGTTAATGGATCCTGGCAGTATCTCCAAAATTACCACACTAAAATCGCATGCCATGACACCAAACTTCTACAGTAGTACAAATATGGTCTGTACTCACAAAACGATGCATTTGGAAGTTTGAAAATAGTCCAGGAGTTTATTATTATCAACACAAGCCTGATAGCTTTTCTGCTGCTAAAGCTGCGTCGACGTCACTTCTGGAGCTGGGAGCTTCAAAGTAAGATGAGGGTTGATCTACTACTGTAGACAATAAAGTATATGCTATATTCTACATGTTTTTTTTATGAATTTTTATGTTGTAGAGTTGTGAAATTATTTTATCAATGGAGAAATTGAGCAGCTTTGCTAATCACAGCCTCCAACAATTATACAATGGAAAGAAAGAATCCAACAAGTTTGCAACATGGAATATATAACAGCATTATTACAACTGAAAGTAAATGTATTCCTTAATAATTGGTCATCCATCGCCCTATATTTTAAATACAGATTTACCTATTTATCTTTATTATTAATATTACTATTATCACTGTTGATGATAATGACGATACAGTTTTTGTTTTCTATTTTACCGTATCCTGTTTTATCTGTGTGACATTGTGCATGCATATGCGTGCGCACGTTTATGCTGTATTTTCTTTTACTACTACTAAACTGTTTTTAGACTAAAGTCTATTTTATTTACCTAATTTAAGGCAATGGTCATCTACTATGTGAAAATTACCTTATTGTTTACTAAATGTAATCTATACTGTATATATGTGTTATTTCTAAGATATTGATCATATCTCACATATATTATATATTTACTTATATTGGTTGAGATGTCCATGGACTGTTGACTTTTCTGTGGGCTTACCCGTGGCCTTATTGTACCATCAAAAATATTTGCTGTAACTTAATGTATGACTGCAATTGACAAATGATAATGAAAATAAAAAAAAGAACAGGTTTATACATACCGTATTTTCTGGACTACTAGTCGCACTCATTCAGAAATTTATTTCACAAAATCCAAAACCATGAACAGACCTCGTCCATGTTGATAATAAGATCCGGTGACACGTTGTGTTCAGGTACCTGCTTTTCAATTAAAGGGATAATCCGGAGTAAAATGCACTTTAGGTCAATTTACGGGATGTTGGGAGTACATACGTTGAGTTGACATCAAAATCATTTAATTCTGATGTGTTTTGAGAATTTTTATTTGACCGTTTTCAGCCAAAAGTCGTTAGCCTGTAGGAGAGTGGGGCATATGGTATCGCCGCTACAAAACGTTATGTTAATGTTTAACGTTAATGTTTGTAAAAAAAAACGGCAACGAAATTGTGAATTTCCAGAGCGTGTTACTCCACACTCGGCTCTACTATACGGACTTTACGCTGAAGATGCCAGCTGCAGCAGGAGCATTTCCGGAAAGATACTGGCTGGTTTTAAATTCATTCTGAACTCTCTATCCGACCACATGAAGACCTCGGGACACTTTGGTTTGGCTTTAGGGACCCTCTACTCACTACCACGTAAGTGTTATGTTGTTTGGAGCTGTAGAAGAGGTGTAAAAATAGCGTTTTGTAGTGGCGATACCATATGCCCCACTCTCCTCCAGGCTAACGACTTTTGGCTGAAAACGGTCAAATCAAAATTCTCAAAACACATCCAAATTAAATGATTTTGATGTCAACTCAACGTATGTACTCCCAACATCCCGTAAATTGACCTAAAGTGCATTTTACTCCGGATTATCCCTTTAACTCACGGAAACTGTCGACCTCGGATTGGAAGTCTGCCGGCAGTTTCTGACACACCGCTGTCCGTGCTCTGATAAAGAGGTGGTTGCGTTGCATGAAGTGGTAACACCAAGAAGGTCCGCCTGCAAAGTCATTTATATTCATCTCCTTGGCAAGTACCAGGGCGCGGAGACGTAACTGCACCGCTGACGAGCCTCTCCCGGCAGTACGTTGCTCAAGCACCCACCTGTGGACTCGTTTCTCCAGCTCTGGAACATCTTTAGCTTTCTTTGTTAGCATATAGTTGTCACAAGCCTCTCACGCTATAGATAGCAACGTTTACTCCTTGGTTCATGTCAGTCAGGATGAATTTCACATTTAAAAACATGTTAAATTATATATATTTTGATATATAAGTCGCAGGAGCAGCCAAACTATGAAAAAAAGTGCGACTTATACTTCGGAAAATATACTTATACTCCGGTACTGAGATCATGTGACAGACTGCACTCAGCCGGACCTTATTTAACTAATCATGGGACTTCTGAAGGTAATTAGGCGCACCAGATCTTATTTAAGGGCTTTATAGCAAAAGGAGTGTTAAGTATTTTTGCATTTTTTTTAAATTTAGATTTAAATTATAGGTTGTAATTAAAAAAGAAAAAGAAAAACGTCAAAATGTGGGGAGGTTAATTCAGTTCATTTTTTATCCACAAAAATCTGTGTCAGCATCTGTCTAAAAGAAACTTCAAGAAAAACAACAACGACGAGATTAGTTTATTCATGCGTTATCATGTAAGCAGAAAAGATCTACTCACCTTACAATGACACGTCTTCTCCAAATGAATGCAGTGGATTCTCTAATATGAGATGAAAACTGTTGTGATATGAATGAATAACTCGCTCGGCATGTTAATCATGTGGAAGGTGTGCGCTGACAGCCCATTTTTCTTAAAAATGCTCCATATTTTCTTTTCTAATAAGAAAAATAAATCCCTATCTGAAGCTCCGCGTTCAGTCATTTCAACACGTCCGCACTTCAAAACGAGCTATTTTAATCCAGGAAAATTGTTCAGATCAGAACATTTGCCTTGAAAGAATTAGATGTGAAAAGTCTTTGGTGTAGAGAGCCGTAAAAGTATAAGTATAAGGAAGTCAATGTTGGGGGGGGCAGTAAATGAGCTTACAAAATATTAAGGAACTTTTAGAAATAGTAAAACCTGTGAAAATAACTGAGACTCAAAAGGGAAAGTGATAACATGAACTCCTTTCTCTTAGTTTTGCAAATAATGCAGATTGCACTGAAAGAAAGACTCGTGGTTCTGGGCTAAAAGCTGCTTTTTAGTCCGTTTGTCTGTGTTTTTTTTTTAAACATATATTTATTGGTTTTTCATGTTAATATAACAACATCCAAAAATTCAAACATCCAAAACATATGGCAGTAAAGAAAATAATAATTAAATTATTAAACAAGATGCATTAAACCGCAGTAATTAGTCAGCAAATTACTGTGCAATGAATATGAAATAATGAAAAAAATAAATAAGTAAATAAACACATATATAAATAAAAATATTAATAATAATAATAAATTTCAAAAAAGTATTCAAAATGTAGGTTACAGCTTACACTCCCAACAACAAATGAAATAATTTTCATTATGTTTGTCTGTGTTTTTATCGTCCTGTCTGACGGCAGCAGTCCCGGATGGGAAAGTATTCAGAGCTTTTCCGAGGCGGCAGGAACAGTGTAGATTTTCCAGGGAAAGGAGAGGGCAGCCAAAGATATTTTGGTTGGTGGCGATGACCTTCCAGAGCACTTTCCTCTCTCCTGCTGTGCAGATTGCCGACCAGAAGCAGATGCAGAAAAGTTTCTACGGAGCAGCAGTGGAAGGACACGGGCAGTTCATTTGATGATTCTTCATCGGGGAGTCGAGGCTCTGCTGGGCGTTCTTAATCAGCCCCGGTACTCAGGACAGGCTCAGGACCCAGGAACTATAAGTCTGACAGCTGCTCCACCTCGCCTCAAAGACTCGTGACCACGATGCAACTGGGGTCACTAACAATTAGCCCGGCTCGATAGATAAAACTCAAATAAAGCAAGTGTTTTAAGAGAGAAAAAAAAAAGGATTTTCCAGTTTTTGGTCATTAGAAACAGGGAAACTCTCATAGCTGCTCATATTAGGAGTCCATGGAAATATAACCTCACTCTCACTTGCTCAGTTAAACACTTTTCTAATGAGTTTATAGTTTAAATCACTAGTTTCAAGTCTAATAGAGCAATAACGGTAGCATTCAGAGTGAAGGGAAGAGGATGAATCGGATAACCTGAGACATTGAATGGGTGCATCTTTTAACAAGAGTAAAAATGTTGGGACGTCGTTGTGGCTGCATTCATTCTGTGGTTTCAGCTCCTCTTTCTTAGCCCTCACATGCTCATTTGTA